>NC_135808.1:97019699-97619699 GCF_964213995.1 Mustelus asterias
TTTCAGTTCCAATATATGATATAGTTCACTAGTGATGCCCGCAAAGTGACGTGCATGCAGGGAATGGTTCTTTGAACTATGTGGAACCTTTCAATTCAAGCAAAACATCATATTTGTTCCACCTGCCTGTCTCTGACAGGGCATAATGAAATATTGTTGACTCTCTTTAAATAGAGAGCCTCAGTAACCTCTCATGCACATTAGATGGAGAAGTGCAAGATGTCACAAGTATCTTCACCTCCAGCCTGGAAGAAGCCAGATACGTAAAATTCATCACTATGGTAACCTTCGCAGCTACTGGCAATGTGATCCTTGACCTTCTCTGATGTTGCAATTATCACTACAACAGGCAGCAAATTTTGATTTTGATGTCCTTAAGTCTTCTGGTGATCTGAAAAGCACAGACATCTCATACATCATTTCTCACTTAGGTTCAGGTGAGAATTATTCCACGAACACCCCTGGACAGATATGAATAGCTGCTGAGATCTCTTCTTTTCTCCTCCTCCTCCCTCTTCGAGCAGCTTGTCCTACTCTGTGTCACCTATGCTCATTCTGCCAGTCATATTGTGTTTCAAGTAAATGCACCATACCTATTAGTGCATACAGGTATGGGAGGAGTTGCTCCATACAGAAGCCTTAATGTCAGCAAGGTGTCCTTCAACAAGCCAAAAATGTCTGAGAATGTGTTAGCATTTAAAAATCCATCAACTGCTTTAACAATTACTGCATTCGTCAACTAATTCATAAAATGAAACAATACTGATCACAGTGATAAAATGAAAAACACAATGGCATAAGTAGTAGTACTTAATGGGTGTTAGATGCAATTTTTATAGAAAAGTTAACACCGTCCATAGAATTATGCTCCTGAGTCTCTTTACTATTAAAATAAAATTATATTAATTTGTTTGAATGTAAATTGCACAACCTGGAAGGAGACTTTATTACTGTTGCATTATCCAGTTATCTTTAAACAGCTGGATAAATATTAAATCCAACATATATGCCATGTCAGTAGTAAAACAATACAATACCTTTATTTCACTTGTGGCTTTGACACTCAGAATTTATCTAATCAATATCTTTAGAAGAAATTTTAGAGCATTTCAGAAATATAAATGTTGCATTGTAATCTTGAATTTCAGGAACAAACATCAATAGATAAACCAAGTAGGTTCGAGCACTTGATTCAGATGGTACAAAATGTTTCAAGCCTTTGAAGGCTTCACAATAAGCCCTCGCTCCTAATTTAAAATCCCTAGTCCAAATTTCATTCACTCTCATGCAAATCAGTCCCATGTTTACATTTCCAATTCATCGGCTAAATTTATTACTTATGGATGCAAAATGGGTGATGCTCTAATATCCCACTTTGGCCTTTCTTATTTCTGTTTAAGTGCGTTCGCTCTTGTACCTTAAGTGCTGAATATCTTTAGCCTTTTGGATCTACGCATCTGTATTATTTCCTGCTGGTACTTGACACTGTTTTGCATTGCAAGATTATTTCCCCAATCCTTTTTCCCAGCAAATAAATTGCTCAGCATGGGAATTACTTTCTGAATTCCAATGGCAATCTTTTGTTTCAAGGAGGAAGTGGAATTTCTTTGGAGGGAAAAAAGCCCCCTATGCGTGCATCTGAAATGTTCGCTGCCCATTTATCCTCATTCTAAGAGTCACGTATTTAATTGTAGGCACATCTATGCCTGAAGAAATCTCAGGACTACATTGAAATAATTGTTTTTGTTTATTCATTTTGTTAATTGTGTTCTATGCAAATGTTGTCATTTATTTCCCTGATGCTTCCTCTTGGTATCAATGTTATGGCAGATACTTTATCCTCTTTTATTTAAGTACCGTGAAAAGATTACAGCTGTGAACTTATTTGCTTTGGGTCATTAGATAGCTCTGCAAGTGCTGCTAGAACTTCAGGGTTATGTTAGCTGATAGCTCAGCCCACCATTTGCTATTTTTTGAGATACTTGAAGGGACTGGTTCGGTTGGACGGGTGCTTCACCATCCTGGGAAGTTACCGGCCTTCTGTGTATTCCTCCTTTGTCCAAAATGTTGCCACTTTTTCTGGATGATTAGGGATCTGAGTAAAGATATACTAAAGCCACTACTAAGGATTGTGAAGGCCTCCTTCAAGGTTTTCTTGACTTGATCCCCTAACCTGCCCAATCTAGAATGTAAAAAATCCTTCTGCATATTGGAGTCCCAGTCTCAATAACTGCAGCCACACAGAATTTGTGGGGGAAACAGCATATGTGCTCTGAACCTTACTGATGCAGTTCTCCAGATTCTCCAACAGGTCCCATTTTAGGCATTCTAAACATTTCCAAATGACTGTATGGGAAGCTTCCCTTCATTTGGCAGCCTTTAAAGTAAGAATACATAGTTCCTGAAGCAGAAACTATCTTTCTTGGGTCTCAGTTGAGACAAAGGCTCTTAGCTCGGAAAATCAAGACGTAGAATTGGTTTGTGTGAAGCTAAGAAATAAGAAGGGGCAGAAAACACTGGTAGGAGTAGTTTATATGTCCCTTAACACTAGTTGTATCATCGAGCAGAGTATAAATCAGGAAATTCAACATGCATGGAACAAAGATAATATCGTAATCATTAAGGGATTTTTATATTCGTGTGACTGATCAAACCAAATTTGTGGTGATAGCATGGAAGGTGAGTTCATGGCACAAGATAGTTTTGTAGATCTAGATTTATAGTTTTCAAGAACCAACTCAGGAACATTCTATTTCAGAACAAGTATTATGTGACAAAAGATGATTAATTAATGATCCTGGAGTAAAAGAGTCTCAAGAGAACAGTGATCATAATAGGATATAAATTTATATTAAAATTTGAGAATGATTAAGTCAAATCTGAATAAAACAAACAATGTGGTATTGTGGAGTGAGCTGGCAAATGTAGATTTGAAAATAACGATAAACTTTTAGATAATTCATCACATGCACAAATATATATTCCTTTAAAGAATAAAAACTCCATGTAAGTGAGGTCCAACCATGGCTAACAACAGAAGTTAAAGGTAGTGTTAATAAAAAGGAAAAGGTTCATAATGTTGCCACAAAGGGAAGTAAGGCTGAGAATGGGAAGATTCCAGAATTCAGCAAAAATGACCAAGAAATTTATAAAGAGGAAGGAAGTAGAATGTGAGAGTAAACTAGCAAGAAAATAATGTTTCTATAGCTGTACAAATATAAGGAAATTAGCAAAAGTAACCAGGGTCTTTATCGGCAGAGACAGGAAATAGTACAATCAAAATAAGAAAATGACAGAGACATTAAACAAATACTTTGTATCTGTTGTCGGAGGCACAAAACAATTCAGAAATTGTGGGGAATCAAAGGCCTAGTGGTAAAGAGGAATGTAGAGAAGTTATTAGTAAACAAAAAGTGCTGGAGGAATTAATGCGACTTAAAAGTCAACAAATCACCTAGACCTTATGTTCTGCATCCTGGAGTTTTAAAAGAGGTAAAAGAGATAGTGGACAGATTGGTTATGATCTTCCAGAATTCCCTAGATCCTAGAACAGTCCGCATGGATTGGACGGTGACAAAAGTATCCCTATTATTCAAAAAAGAATGGAGAAAGAAATCAGGGCACTATAAGGTAGCTAGCCTGGCATCAATAGCAGAAAAACTGTTAGAAATAGTTCTTGGGGATGCGATAATGAGGCCCTTAGAGAATCGTAATATGAGTAAGCAGAGACAACATATTTTATGGAAAGGAAATCATATTTGACAAATTTGTTTGAGTTTTTTAAGGTTGCATCTAATAGGATAAATAGGGAGAACCCGTGGATGTTGTGTATTTAGATATTCAGAAATAATTCAATAAGGTGCTACACAAGAGGTGATGACATAAAATTAGGGATCAATGGATTGGAGCTAACCTATCAGCATGGATTGAAGGTTAATGGACAGAAAACAGAAAGTAGGAATGAACTGATAATTTTCAGGTTGACAGGCTGTATCTAGTGTACCACTAGAAGGATCAGTGCTTAGGTCTCAGCTATTTACAATTGTAGCAATGACTTAGCTGAGGGATCAGAGTATGATGTATCCAGGTTTGTTGCCAATTTAAAGTTGAATAGGAAAATAAGCTGTGAGGGGTGTAGCAATGAGGCTGCACAGGGAAATAGACAGGTTAAAAGAATATGGCAGATGAAATATAATATACGGGCGGCACGGTGGCACAGTGATTAGCACTTCTGCCTCACAGCGGCAGTACACCAGGTTCAATTACAGCCTTGGCTGATGGTGTGAAGTTTGCACATTCTCCTCATATCTGCATGGGTTTTTTCCGGGTGCTCTGATGTGCAGGTTAGATGGATTGGCCATGATAAATTTCCCCTTAGTGTCCCAAGAAGTGTAGGTGAGATGGATTAGCCATGGTAAATGTGTGAAGTTATGGAGATAGGGTGGGGAAAAAGGCTTGGGTGAAATACTCTGTCAGAGAGTCGGTACAGATTCGATGGGCAGAATGGCCTCCTTCTGCACTGTGGGGATGTAGGGATTCTATGATAATATGGGGAATTGTGAAGTTATCCACTTGGAAAGAAAAACAAAAAACAATATTTTTTAAATGGTGAGAAACTGGGAAATGTTGGCATTCAGTAAGGTTTGGATGGCCTCGTAGATAAATCACAGAAAGTCAATATGTAGGTACAATAAGCAATGAGGAAAGTAAATGGTATGTTAACATTTAATTCAAAGGGATCGGTACATAAGAGTGAAGAAATATTGCTGTAATTGTTTAGGGTTTTGGTGAGAGACACCTGGAGTACATATACAGTTTTGATCTCCTTACCTAAGGATTCATTGGCCTTACAAGGAGTGCAGCAAATGCTCAGTAAACTGGTTCCTAGGATGAAAGGAATATCCTCTGGGAAGAACTTGAATAGACTGGCCCTCTATTCCCTGGAATTCCGAAGAATGAGAGGTGAGGGGCAGCACGGTAGCACAGTGGTTAGCACTGCTGCTTCACAGCTCCAGGGACCTGGGTTCGATTCCCGGCTCCGGTCACTGTCTGTGTGGAGTTTTCACATTCTCCTCGTGTCTGCGTGGGTTTCCTCCAGGTGCTCCGGTTTCCTCCCACAGTCCAAAGATGTGCGGGTTAGGTTGATTGGCCATGTTAAAATTGCCCCTTAGTTTCCTGAGATGCGTAGGTTAGAGGGATTAGTGGATAAAATATGTAGGGATGTGGGGCTAGGGCCTGGGTGGGATTGTGGTCGGTGCAGGCTTGATGGGCCAAATGGCCTCTTCCTGCACTGTAGAGTTCTATGATTCTATGACCTCATTGAAACATGTAAAATTCTTAAGAGGTTTCTCAAAATAGATGGGTCTTCAGCCTTTGGTGCTACCTCCTCTTTTCTTGAAGAGCTGCATACATCACCAGGTGCTGCAACCTGACCCTGAATATGTAAATTGCCCCAAAGGACACATATTTTATGTACTGCCTTGTGATCAGGAATATGCAATTGATGCTCCACAGAGGGGTTGGTTTTAGAGCCAGGTACATCATCCTAGGACGGCCTATAAAAAGACAAAGAAAAATATGTCATCATGATGCCTGTATGTGCATTCCTTGGAGGAATGCCTTTGAGCACTGTTACATATTGGGTACTGTAGACTGCCATAGTCATGTGGCCTGAATCATATGATCGCTGACATCATTTCTTTGTGAGTAAAGCATTTCAGGCAGAAGCCATTTTACTCACCACATGGAACATGGTGTCAAATCGAGTGGACTTTGATAGCTGGAAGAGAGCTAGCCGCTGGATGAAACACCAAAGAATAACTGATACTTCAGTTTGCACCTTTGTGTGATATTGACTGCTGGCTAAGACAGTATAGTTTTCAATATTCCAGTACCAACTGAAATTCTTCCAGTCTCAGTGGCAGAACTATGAAAATTTCACAGTATTAAACAAGAAACCTGAACAAAAAAGAGTAGCAACTCTGTTACCACTGCTGAGGAAAGAATGCTACAAGAGCACCACAAGCACTCTAGACATCATTGAGGAGTAGAAATATCCATCTTGCGAAATATTGGAGACCTTAAAGATCTACTTTGAACCCTCTACTAATGTTATTTATGAACGCTATGTGTTCAACACCAGAGCTCCGGAAGAGGGCTGGGCTGGGGGACGATATTGATCAAGTATGTGACTTCACTGAGACATCTAGCTGAAGCTTGTAGGTTTACATATGAACATAACTGAAGGATGGTCTCATCAGAGATAGGATTGTTTTAGGAACAACTGCTCCTGCTGTGACAGCACATCTGCTGAGAGAAGAGAAAATTACCCTCAAGAAAGCTATTGACATGTGCAGAAGCTCTGAATTGATTAATCATCAGCTGAAGAGTATTGACTGATGAGGCTTTGCACTATGCAGAGAAGCAGTTCAGGCCTTCCAAGCATCAGACAATGGAGAAAAGCAATAACTATTTACAGAAGAGCCAGTATAAATATCAAGGACAGAATACTGGATGTAAATAGTGCAGGATACACCACACAAAAGAGAAGGAAACATGTCCAGTGTGAGGAAAGCAGTGCTCTAACTGCAAGAAGCTGAATCCCACTGCACCCGCAAGTGTTTTGCTTTTTTTGGCAGGGCCTATTACCATTCATTGTGCAGAATTTGGTGAAGCCTGCTGGAGGGGGCATGATGGCAAGGGGGCCAGGAGAATTGGTGGCTACCTGCGTCCAATTCCCAGCATCAGGAAATTTTTCACCAATTAGCTTGGGGTGGGAAGATCCTGATGTGGGGAAAATCTTGTCCATGGGTGGCAGGTTGCCAATTGGGCTGATTAATGAACCACTTGACACCATTTATCCCTGATTCCACTGGAATTTAGTTGTGGCTCAGGGCTTTAACCGGATTCAGATGGGTCTCCCGTGGTGCATCAAATCCTGTTGGATTGACCTGCAGCCTCGAAGTGGAGGTCCCTCATGACAGGCACTCAGTGCCCAAATGAAGGACCTGGCACTGGGAAGGGGAGGCAGTCTGAAAGGCACTCTCCTTTCCTTACATCTGACTCTCCTGCTCACCCTTTCCAGTGACCCTTTCCCTGCAGATCCCATTTTTGTCTCCAGGGATGCAGTAGTGATCATCTGGGGAGATGCAGTACCAGAAGCAACCACTTCTCCAGGTGCTTCTAACAGCAGTAGAGAACTGTCAGCCTCTGATTTGCTGGCAGGTCTCGGAAGCAGGATTTGCACCTGCATGATCCCTCGGGAGGCTGCGCTTGCCAGTTAACCACCTGGTGTATTGGGCTTGCCCACAGAAGAGTAGGGCTCTAGCCAGTTCTCCAACTGTTGGGGGAAGATTCGCTCGTTGTATGCATGATAAGAATGGTCATTGAGAGCCAACTGTTAACAACGTCATTCCATTTTCGTGCCTTCACCACACCTTGTGTGAGTGCACAATGAACTTGCAGTCAAGTTTGTTTTTCAAGTTATATTTGACATAAAAACATCAGAAATGTTTCAAAAATGCACACCAGGCATGCACAATACGAATAGAGGCATGAAAGACCTGAAAGGTTATATCAGTGTTTTTCATACTTCTTTACTGATGCTGTTTCATGCTAGATACATATAGCATGCATGCTATTGTCAGAGACGTAAGTAGAGTTTGCACCTATGACCAGCTTTACTTTGGCACTCTTCTGCAGAGAAGAATATTTTCATCTGTTTCCATGACATATGAAGATGGGAAATAACAAAAAATCACTCTGGCATCTCCTGTTTGCTGCACATTGTGGCAGAGGAGCACTCCCCAAAATGTGTTTACCTTCCTTTGCACTTATTCTAGCAGAACATCCCAAATCTGTCCATTAAAGTGGAATTCCTGGTCATGTTCCAGCCTATTTTCCATTGCTGACCTGAAAGATTTATAGTCAGCAAAAGATTCAGCTTCCTGGAAAAGACAGTTATTTAAGAACACAGCTTCCCAGATATCCTGCCTACTGCCAGTCAGAGCTCTTTGCATTTGTGAAAGACATCAAAGCAAATTCTAAGTAGTTTCATTAGCTGACCTTGCTGCATCCGGCAAGGTCAACTGGTCAGACCATAATGTGAAATCCCACGAGAACACAGCAATTCTGGAGCAACTTCAACCGGGATTACTGAATTGATCCAATTTAGCATATTTTACAGCTACCCACTGGATTGTGTTTTTAATTTTGAATTTGTAATGCTGCACATTTAATTCTACTCTGATGTCATTAGTAGGAAGATCTGATTACCTGGTACAAAATTAACTGTGTTTGAATTGATAGGCACAAGGGGAAACATGCCCAAATATTTATTTGTTAAAGATGAAAATAAAGTGGTTTTCTTTTTATCTTTATCCAAATTCTGAAATGAGCATCATTCACTGAGAATAATAATAATTGAGCTGATAATTTCAAAGTGAGTTTGTTACCTATTTCAGTACCATGTCATATCCAATATCCAAAAGTAGCAATGGTAACAATAGAGAATATTAAGGGATTGGTTATGGCTGTTTTTAAAGTCGAACATCAAATTAAAACTTTAATCAATATTGTGGTTAGGTTTCAATAAACATTCTTAAAATTTTGGGGATGATTTTTTCAATTCTCAATCCCAGAGAACGGTCATTTACTGGAACAAAGATCAGAGCAAAGACATCATAGTTCTGTTTAACAAGTCTCTACACTCCCCTGGAATTCCAGCTCAATTTTCTGGCAATGTAACACAGAGTGTCAAAATACAGGAATGAGCAAGCTGGATTTCGCATTAGATCGCTATAACCTTTATTTTCACATCCCATGGCACCATCTGTCCATGTCCAATTGTATGGCCGAGGAACATGACTTAGGCTTTTGCAAACTCACTCTTAGCCAAGTTTATCACTAATCCCGCCTCCTGAAGTCAATCAAACAATTCTGTTAGGTGCTCCAAATGTTCCTTCCACGTCTGACTAAAAATCACCAGATGCTCTATTTACACTGCACAATTGGGTCGCCCAGAAATTTCATTATTGGTTATTCCCAATGACATGACTTTAAACTGGTACAGCTTATTTTGTGTCACCAAAGCCAAAATTTCCATTGCTCTTTTGAATAAAGGTACCTGCTAGTATCCTTTGAGTAAGACAAGTTTGGAAATAAAAGTTGCGTGCCCACCTTCTCAATGCAGTCTTCCAGTAGAGGAATAGGATACGAATCTGAATTCTTAACTGCATTGATTTTTCTACAGTCCATACACAATCATTGGGTACATCAGGTTTTGATACCATCACTATGGGTGAGCTCCATTTGCTGCAACTCACTTAAATTATGTCATTTAACATGCTTTCAATATCTCCTTGAACCTGTGCACATTTTAGAGGATTAAGCCCCAAAGGATGTTGCTTAATTGGAACAGCATTTCCTACATCTACATCATGCATAACTAATTTAGTACTTCAGATCATTTTGATTTTCCTTCAGAATGTAACTCAATAATTATTCCAATTTCTGATAACTTCCTCAGTTTCCAATGTAATTTAAGGAATGTCAAATTCAGAATCATATGGATTTAATTCTTCACTCTGAGTTGTAACCATTAACACATCACGGGTTTCCCTCTTAACCTGAGGTACACCATCTTTACTATTTCCCACGAGGTCTCCTTTGCCTTTACCACCTGAGGATTTCGCTTTTCCTCAGTTTCTATCTCTCACAGGCTAAAACTGATGTCAAAAACCAAACTTTGATTTAGGCACTAACTCATAATCATCTGCCATTTCTGCTACTAACCTCGTAGTTTTAACTCTTTGCTCTTCCACATGAGTTCTCACTACTTTGGGAAGTGCGTTTGTAAACTCTCAAAATAACCATTTCCCTAAGAGCATCATATGTCTGGTCTAATTTCAAGGCCGTTATCCAGCTGTCAAGGTTACTTTGTTTGATCCTTTCAAATTCTACATATGTTTGACCACGTTCTTTCCTTAGATATCTAAACGATTGTCTGTCGGCTTCTGACACTAGTTCATAGGGACTTAAGATGGCTTTTTACACTTCATCATAATCCCTAGATACCTCCTCTGATAGCGACGCAAACACCTCACTTAGCTCTACCTACCAACTTCGTTGGAATCAACAATACCCACATGGTCTATGGCCATTTCATTTGTTTAGCTACTTTCGAAAATGAAATGAAAAAGGCTGCTACATCCATCTCATCCATTGCCATCCTCTCAACATATATCTGAAATGAGGTTGAACTCAGCTGGACCAGACTGCCATGCAGAAGTGAAAGAGAAGCAGTCAGTAGTAAGGCCCTCATAAAATGAAGTACCCAGAGGTCATTTGCTGCAAGCAACACTGGAGGTGGGAGAAAATGACCTGCAGTTTATCACCATCTCTGGTCAAATTGGTAGCACCTTGTTGATGTGGGAGAACCAGGAAGCAAAGACATAAATGGATCTTATGGTGTTTCACACTGAATGGACGGAATTTTGCACGAGTACTGGCTGAGGCAAGAAAACTGGCATTCAGGTTGACGCCACCATGTTGGCAGTGCCAGGGCATTTCACTCTTCCCCTGGAAGCTATAAGTACCTATCCTCCTCTGACAGGTTACTCCCAACTGTTTCGTGATTTGCAGAAGCAGTTGCAAATCTCGCCAATGTGACGTCATGCCAGCGAGGGGGGAATTCTTAATGTGGGAAACATATGGTGGGGAAGTCCTATAAGGAGGTGAAAATTTATTAAAATCGATTTGAATGAGTTTTCCACCCTTTCTGGGCAGGAACCTTGTTATGTCGCTGGCGAGGGGCAGGGAAAATCACAGAACTAGATCTTGCCACTGCGATTCTCATTTAACAGATCTCACGAGATTTTCCGCCAGCGTTGCCATTTTTACCTGTGGCTAATGCCGGCAGAAAATACCTCCCCAATGTTACAATAATTGTTTGATTTGAATTCACACAATACAATCTTTGTCACTTCAGCTTCTCTCATGTGTTTCAACACTTGGTGGCAATTTCTGTGCCGGGTCTTTATGCCATATGACAAGTTGGAAAAATGGCCAGAATTCTCCAACCTTGCCCATGGCTGGGATTCTCCGGTCCCGCTGCAGTAAATGGAGATTTGGCTGAGCACCAAATTGTCCATCAAATTCTCCATTCTCATGAGCAGTGATGGTGGGGTGTGCCACATTGGAGAGTTCCAGCCAATGTCTTTATGGTGATAACTTGGTGGATATCATAGCAATGAAGTAAAGGATATGACTGCGTAAGGGAGGACATATAAAGAATTCAGAAATTTACCTCAGGGAAGAAGGCCACTTAATCCATTACGACCGGACCAACCTACAAGGAGTCATCCAACTAATTACACTTTCCCAGTCTATAGCCTTGTAGGTTACACCATCAAGTACTGTTAAATCATTCTAAAGCCAGATGGTAAAGTGAGAAACGAAACAGAAATCTTTTACTTGATATTAGATTTATTTACAGACAGAATGCAGTGGCACATATGTCTACCTCCATCCTCACCAACACCCCCATATCCCAAAATCTCTATTTGTAACTCCTTTTGAATAACCAATGAAATTATTAACTCCTTTTAAAAGGGTACATTAACATTCTTCTTCTTTGGCAGTCCCTCAGGGTCAGGGGAGACTTACCTCCAGGGAGGTGGGTTCTGCGCTGGCTGAATAGTCCAACTCTGGAACCGCAGACTCTGCCACAGGTTTGGTGTTTGATGAGGTCTGTGGGTGGAACGCTCTCTCAGTATCTTTCTACTATTTATGCTTGGCCTCTATGTGTTCCACCCAGAGATGATCGAGGTGACTGGCGCCTTCACAGATGCTTCTTCTCCAATTTGTGTGTTCTAAGTAAACAATACTCATGTGTCGATTGGGATGTTGCATTTATTTAGCAAGGCTTTAAGATTGTCTTTGTGGTGTTTCCTCTGCCCTCCTGGTGATCATTACCATTGCAAAGCTTGGAGTACAGCACTTGTTTCAGGAGTCTTGTCTCGGGCATGCAGACAGTGTGGCCCACCCAGCGCGTCAAGCATGACCAGTGCCTTGATACTGGGCTGGGACAGGACGCTCACTTTGGTATGTCTATCCTGCCAGTGGATTTGCAGGATTTTGCAGAGGCAACGTTGGTGATATCTCTCCATGGATCTGAGATGTCTGCTGTACACTGTCCATGTTTCTGATGCATACAGGAGGGTGGGGACCACAGCGGCTCTGTAGACCTTGAGCTTGGTGCTGGACTTGAGGTCTTATTCGAACACTGTTCCTCAGGCATCCGAGGACTGTACTAGTGTATTGGAGTCGATGCTGGATTTCATCGTTGATGTCTTCTCATGCTGAGAGGAGGCTCCCGAGGTATGGAAAATGATTCACATTGTCCAGAGGCTCACCATGGATCTTGATGGTCAGGGGCAGTTTTGTGTGACAGGAGTGGGCTGGTACAGAACCTTTGTTTTCCGGATGTTTAGTCTGAGGCCCATTCTCTCATAAGCCTCAGTGAGTGCGTCAACAATGGTTTTTAGCTCGGCCTCTGAATGTGCGTACACACAAGTGTCATTGACATACTGCAGCTCGATGTCAGAAATTGAGGTAGTCCTGATTCTGGCATGGAGATGTCAGAGGTTGAACAGTTTCCTGCTTGTCCAGTAGGTTAGTTCCACTCAAGTGGGGAGCTTCAAGGTGATTGGTGGAATGTTGCTGTGTGGGAGATGGAGAAGAGCATCAGTGCAATGACACAGCCTTGTTTGACCCCAGTCTGCATACGTATTGGGTCTGTGGTTCCAATGGTGAGGATCATGACTTGCATGTCATCATGGAGCAGGCAGAGAATGGTGACAATTTTCTACGAGCAGCTGAATTTGAGGAGGATGTTCCATAATCCCTCATGGTTAACAGGGTTGAAGGCCTTTGCAAGATCGAAGGAGGCCAAGTACAGAAGTTGATGCTGCTCCCTGTACTCTTCTTGGATTTGTCATGCACTGAAGATCATGTCCATTGGGCCTCTTGATGGGCGGAAACCGCACTGAGACTCAGGGAGGAGCTCTTCAGCGACTGGGAGGATGCGGTTAAGGAGGATTTTTGCGATGACCTTTCTCATGGCGGAGAGTAAGGAAATCCCTTTGTAATTTCCACAGTCGGTCCGATCTCCTTTCTTGAAGATGGTCACAATTAAGGCATATCTGCTATCTCCTGGCATGCTCTTACATTATTGTAATTTAATGTTATTGTAATTTAACATTATTGTAATTAAGACATCTAAAACATTTCAAAATTAAAATTACATTTCTGAGGGTGATTATGCACTTCAGATCCCCAATGTCCACTGGTCATAGAAGGCCTCAAGCATGCTGGTGGACACTGCTTGGGCGCAGACGTAACCACAGAAGAGAGACAGGTAAGTGGACTGACCAACTCCTTCAGCTGTCTGCTGCTTGGACCTGGTCATCTTGGCTAGGACTAGTAACAATCCAATGAGAGGCTCCTGTGATTTGCCCAACCTCCTCTGCACCGGGTGGTCAAAGATCAGAACAGTCTCCATTTATACTCTTTGAGCTAATAATAAACACTTTAACTAATTAACAACCCCTAAGAGGCTTTGTAACAAATCAAAACTTCAAAGGAAACTTATCAAATTAAAATAACTTTACCAGGGTTGACAATGCACTCCAGCACCTGCAGAACCAATCTAATCATGGAAAACCTCAAGTGTACCAGTAGACACTGTGTGCCCCCTCTCCAGGGATGCCCAGGCACAGGCATATTCATGGAAGCAAGGCAGACACTCAGGCCAAATGACCCCCTCAACTGTCCACCGTCTGGACCTGTTCATGGCTCCCTGGGCTAAGCCCAGGTGCAGACTAACGAGGGGATCCTCTGATCTGCTTCCCTCTCCCCCACCCATCCGGACTGAGTCACCAAAGATCAGGGCAGTCTTCTTTATACTCTTTTGAGCAAACAGTGAATAAATAAATCAATGAATATGTTGTCAGTCCCTTAAAGGGACACTGTAACAAAATTGCCTCTTTATACCCTTTTTTCCAAATAAAACAAATTACCCAATGCTCAAATGATCAGCCCCTTCAAGGGGCACTGTAACAACAATCGAAACTTATACGAGTGGAAAAAGTTTTTTAAAAACACCAGCTTTGAGCTGCCAGGTGCACTGAACTTGAAACTGAAAACAAGAGACTGCTTTACAGCTGGGAGCAGAAGTATTACAGAACTGACCGAGAGAATATGAGAGAAGACCTTGTGTCGCTTTGCACCCAGGGTGAATTGGGAAGCGAGAACTGCCTTGAGCCAATAAAGTCACTGTCTGTTTTAAATATTACTTTGCTGCATAGTAAATATTTCCTGGCATTACTAGATTATCTCACATTGCCCAAAAGTCTCAAAATAACAAATTAATATTGAGCGTGTGCAGACTTACAGATTCGGAGGTTAAACTCTCCCAAAAAAACTTACACTGCGTGCATAGCCAATTTAATTGTCCAGCCAAGCTTCCTAACTACTGTTTCTTCCTGGATGCAAAATCATCTTTTTGTGATGACCTAACGCAATTTACCAGGATATGAGTAACATTATCTTGATATGATCATTGTTTCAAGGTTATTCTCATCTAATCTACTTAATGTCTAAACCTATAATGTTTAAACACACACTTAAATATTTAAAAATGCACAAAGTGTGAGGTCAAATCTTAAATTTCCCTTTGATCTTATTTATAACAAACCACTCACATTCTGCAGAACCTCGCATAGAAAGTCATCACATTCATCACAAGGTCTTCTCTCATATTCTCTTGGTCAGTTCTGTAATACTTCTGCTCCCAGCTGTAAAGCAGTCTCTTGTTTTCAGTTTCAAGTTCAGTGCACCTGGCGGCACGGTAGCACAGTGGTTAGCACTGCTGCTTCACAGCTCCAGGGTCCTGGGTTCGATTCCCGGCTCGGGTCACTGTCTGTGTGGAGTTTGCACATTCTCCTCGTGTCTGCGTGGGTTTCCTCCGGGTGCTCCGGTTTCCTCCCACAGTCCAAAGATGTGTGGGTTAGGTTGATTGGCCAAGTTAAAAATTGCCCCTTAGAGTCCTGAGATGTGTAGGTTAAGAGGGATTAGCGGGTAAATATGTGGGGGTAGGGCCTGGGTGGGATTGTGGTCGGTGCAGACTCGATGGGCCGAATGGCCTCCTTCTGCACTGTAGGGTTTCTATGTTTCTATGATGCCCAGGAGCTTTCCTTTGTGGTACTGGGAGAACGTTATTGGATTTAACTGTGCCACCATACTCGGCGGCTTGGTGGCACCGTGGATAGCACTGCTGCCTCACAGCGCCAGAGACCCTGGGCCGATTCCAGCCTTGGGTGACTATCCATGGGGAGTTTGCACGTTCTCCCTGTGTCTGCATGGGTTTCCTCTGGGTGCTCCAGTTTCCGCCCACAGTCCAAAGATGTGCAGGTTAGGTGTATTGGCCATGCTAAATTGTCCCTTAGTGTCCCAAAATGCATAGATTAGAGGGATTAATAGGATAAATACATGGGGTTACGGGGATAGGACCTGGATTGGATGCTCGGTCAGAAAGTCGATGCAGACACGATAGGCTGAATGGCCTCCTCTGCACTGTAGGGATTCTATGATTCTATGATTTGCTTTCAATTGAATTTGCCTACTATTAGCAAAACAGACCTCACCAAGAAATAACATATCCTCAATGCATCATTCAATTCATAAACACATTTGTTTAAGTTCCACAGCTTCTGCGTCATAAGTTGCTTCAAAAATCATGTTGTTCCACTTTGGGCAGTTTATCACAAAATCATATTTTGAATCACATCTTAAACACCTGTTAACAATTCCCAAGGCATTCCAGGAGTTCAGTTTCTATTCTAATCCTGTCATCGGCCAAATCTGCTAAAATGCCTTCATTTGAATTTGTTTTGTCTTTAATTATTCTGTTGTACTGATGCTTGCACCCTTCTATCTGCACAATCTCAAAAGTCCACAATCACTGAAGCTTCATCCTCTGTGAAATGGCGGAATGTTCAATTTGTGCCATCAAGGCTATTGGAAATTGCTGCTTCCCCGGGACTTTTTCTAAACATCCAAAAGGATGTCTCTTTCTGAGAATCTAATTGCAGTTTACAACTCAGCCTATCCATGTGCAGCACCTTAGCTCAATCCAACAATTTGAATGCGAGCACTGAACAAGGAATTTCCAAATTGAATTTTTGCAGTCCTTTACATAGTCTACTAAAGTCCATGATATATTCCCCTATCAAAGTCTGACTATGCCTTGAAGGCATCTAATAGATCACCTTTCTTGTATATTTCATCCATAAAGCTTAATAGAAGTGCCAAACCTCATCAGTATCCAACAGACGGGCTTCTAGTTCACAAAATACTTTGCTTCTGATCTTACCTTTGTTAGGAAGCAACAGCATCAAGGCCATACCTTGTTTTCTCTTTGGCAAGGTGGCACGGTGGCATAGTGGTTAGCACTGCTGCCTCACAGCGCCAGGGACCCGGATTCGATTCCTGGCTTGGATGACTGCCTGTGCGGAGTCTGCACGTTCTTCCTGCGTCTGCATGGGTTTCCTCTGCGTGCTCTGGTTTCCTCCCACAATCCAAAAGATATTCTGATAAAGTGGGTTGGTCATGCTAAATTCTCCCTCAGTGTGCCCAAACAGGCGCCAGAGTGTGGTGACTAGGACATTTTCACAGTAACTTCATTGCAATGTTAATGTAAGCCTATTTGTGACACTAATAAATAAACAATTTTAAATTAATAAACAAAAAACCCCTGTCTACATATCCATTTAATTTTTGAACTGATCATGAAGTTCAGATTCAGATGGGTAATTCTGACAATTAATACTGACTTGCTTTCAGTCATTCGTCCATAATGTAACTCAGGTTACCATCTTCTCTCTGAAAAAGAATCTTCGTTTCCAATCTTCATTTTTTGGCAACTATCCTATGCTGCCTTGTTAAATCACTCCAAAACCAGATGGCAAAGTAGGAAACCAGACCCAATCTTTTGTTTAATGTTAAATTAATTTATAGAATGCAGAAGTAGATATCTCGACCTCTTCCTTCATCAATACCCCGTATCCCAGTAATCTATTTGGTATCTTCTTTTTAAATCAAGGAAATAGACAAATTAACTAATAAACAAATTAATAGCCCCTTAAAAGGTCACTGTAATGAAAAAATAATTTTAAAGGAAACTTATCAAATTAAGTTAAAATAATGCTCCCAGAACAGATGAAGCACTCCAGCCCCTGCAGTGCCCAGTAGTTGTGGAAGGCCTCAGGTGTATATTCCTGTCAAGGACACCTAGGAGCATACGTAGCAATAGGGGAAAACATTCCAGTCAACCTTGCTCCTTTCAACCTTGTTTTGTCTCAGGAGAACAACACTAGTTTCTTCAATTTATCCAAGAAACTTAAGTCCCTCATTCCTGTAAGAATTCTCGTAAGGCTTTTCTGCATCCTCTCCAAAACCTTCACATCCTTCCTAAAGTGTTGTGCCCAAAATGGGACACAATCCTCTGGTTGAAGTTAAACTAGTGTTTTATAAAAGTTCATCATAGATTTTTTGCTTTTGTATTCTATGGGCGGAAGTTTACCGGCATGTCCACCCGAGTTTCACACGATCCCGCCCGAGGCCAACGGAGAATGCCATTCTCTGAGCCTCGCCCACCCCCGGGATCAGGGCTGGTGTGCCGGTAAAATTCCAGCTAATGTCTCTCTTTATAAAGCCCAGGATCTCATATGCTTCTTTAACCACTCTCTCATCTTGCTCTGCCATCTTCAATGATTTGTGTACATATACACAAAGATGTTTCTGTTTCAGTAGATAAGAAATGGCAGGCTTTTAAAAAAATATTTTATAATTTGCACAAAGATATATCCTACAGAATAAGAAAGACTCGATAAGAAAGATGAACCAACCATGCCTACCTAAAGAAATTAAGGATGGTATCAAATTGGAAAAAAAAGGTTGACAAAGATTACTTGTAGGCCAGAAGATTGGGAAAAATTTTAGAAACTAGCAAAGAATGACTAAAGAAATAAAGAAGGAGAAAATAGATTTTGAGATTAAGTTAGCTGGAGATTTTAAAACAGACATTAAAAGCTTCTACAAGTATATAAGAAGGGGGAAAAAAAGCTGACATTGAGTGGATGAGACTCGGGAATTAACAATGTGAAACAAGGAAAGGGTAGGGACTTTGAACAAATATTTTCGGTAAAGTCAACATACTTTTATGAAAGGAAAATAATGTTTGACAAACCTATTGGAGTTCCTTGAGGATATAATGAGTCTATAATGAGCGGATAAAGGGAAACCACTGGATTGAGATGGATTTCCAAAGAGCATTCTATAATCCCTACAGTGCAGAAAGAGGTCATTTGGTCCATCAAGTCTGCAGCAAAAGAGCATCCTATCCAGTCCCCCACCTCCTCTTCCACCTCTCTCCATGCCCCTCTCCCCGCCAACACATCTCTGCAATCTCGTGCATTTACCATTGCTAATCCAGCTATCTTGCACATCTTCGGACATGGGAGAAAAATTTAGCATGGTCAATCCACCTAACCTGCACATCTCTGAACTGTAAGATTCCAAATAAAAGGTTATTGCAAATGATAAGAGCACAGCACATGGTGTTACAGATAATATATTACAAAGAATAAAGGATTCGCTAATTAATAGAAAACAAAATCGGGAAAAATGGATCATTCCCAGCTTGACAAAATATAGTGGAGTGCCACAGGGATCACTGCTTTCCCCCTCGTGGAAATGGTGTTGTGGTGAAAACTATACCCTCAACTATACCCGAGCCAGCTCTTTTTTAAAAGCAGCCTATTGTTCGGTTACACTTTTGCCTGCTAATCTTTGGTTCCAATTTACTCACGTCAGATTCATTCTCATCCCACTAAAATTGGCCCTCTGCTCTAGATCTCTCCCTGTCGTTTCCCATAGCTAGCCTAAACATCATGACACGAGGCTCACTGTGAACTAAATATTCCCTACCGAAACTTGATTTACTTGACTCACCTGATTGCCTAGATCCAGATCCAGCAATTCCTCCTTCATTGGGCCAGAAACATATGGATCAAGAAACTATTCCTGAACACACTTCAAAAATCATTTCCCCTCTTTATCCTTTACAGTTTTACTAACCCAGTCTATATTAGGATAATTAAAGTTCTTCACTATCATTCCTCTAGCATTCTTGCACCTCTCTGCAATTTCCCTGCTAATTTGCCTCTTTATATCTTCCCCAATTGTTGGTGACTATAAAATACACCCAGTAGTGCAACTGTATGTCCATTGTTTCTTAACTCCAACCAAATAGATTCTGACCTAGAAATATCCAGGATTTTCTCTCATCAGCACGGTAATATTCCCGTCAATCAATACTGCCACTCTCCCCCTTTCTTTTCATCCACATCTTTCCTGAAAATATTGTACCCAGGAAAATTTACTAGTCCTGCCATTTTCAGAGCTGGGTCTCCATTTTCACCACAACACCATATTCTTGTGTAACTATTTGCACCTGCAACATCAATGTTCTTTACCATGCTTTGGGTGTCATAAGGTCATTTGTTCTGGCTCTGTTGAGCAACCCACCCAGCCAGTTTACTTCCCACTTCCCTCAGAAACTGCCTCAATGTCCCAGGAACCTAAAGCACACTGCCCCACCCTACTTTCCGGCACCATTTCACAAGCTACACATTTATCTGCTCTGCCCTCCATTTTCTATTCACTTTTCTAGCCCAGTGATTTATATATAAATCAGCCCTAACGTGCACATGAAAAAATAAACAAATAATTAGTCTAATATAGCCTACGCATGGTTTTAGGAAAAGCAGACTTGCCTATCCTATCATCTGTGCCCCCTCTCAAAAGGCATAACAAACTACAGACAAAAGCCTATAAGTCTCAGGCCAAGTAGGTTGCTGGAGTGACTGGAAGTTGAGGAAACATCAACTAAATGATAGGACTCCGCTCCAGATTTTGTTGGGTTTACTCTCCTAGCCATTAAACTCTTGATGTTGCCAATGTTGAAAGCACTGACTGTCTGGACCCAAATCACTACAGACATAGATTCAGGTGTGAAAGAGAACAGCACCAGGTCACCGCATCCCACCCACAGGTTACCCTCTTCGTCACCTGAACCTTCACTTCTCCCTGGCCCCCTTAAGCAGTCTGATCTTTCTTTAATTCATCTCAGCTTCTTTCTCTTTCCCTGTATTCGCTGTTGATTGTGAAATCCCTATGGTGTCACTCCTTGATTTCTCCTTTTCTATTTAGCTCCTGGCACTCTTGCTGGCATCTCCAGCTGGGTCCATGCTAATTTGCTCTGATGGCAGAAAAAATATTTTTTCAAATACAATTGATTGGCTCTGAACCTACAGCACCACCCAGCTGGTCTCTCTTTGTTCCTGCTCTCACCATTACTGTTCCTTTATTCTCCTGCTGGTCTCACCCTGTTGCCATTTTCGCTGCCACTTCTCCTTTATCCTCCCCGCTGGATAAACTAAACCAAAATTAAATTAAAATAAATTAAACTACTTATTTATTTTTGTAGTCTCCTTACGTCCTCTTACAACTTACTTTCCTACCTATCTTTGTGTCATCAGCAAATTTGACAACCACCCCTTCAATGCCTTCATCAAAGTCATTTAAATAAATTCTAAACATTTGAGGACCCAGCACTGACTCCTGTGGCACACTACTCATTACATCTTGCCAACCTGAAAAAGACCATTTATACCTCCTCTCTTGTTCCTGTTAGCCAGCCAACCTTCTATCCATGCCAACACATTACCCCTAAATGGATTATTTGTTGCATGCCCATCATCCTTCACAGATGGAAGGATGCCAAGAACAAACCAATGTGACAGCAAAGGATGCTGATACTTGTATTTTATTTTCCCATTCCCATGCCTCTACTTTCTTAGAAGGCGAAGGAAATTTGGCATGTCTACCACCACTCGCAACAATTTTTACAGATGACCATAGAAAGCATCCCTTTCAGATGTATCACAGCTTGGTATGGCGCCTGCTCTGACCAAGACCACAAGAAACTACAGAGCTGTGAATGGAGCCCAGTCCATCAAGCAAACCAGCCTCCCATCCATTTTCATTAGTAAGTGTATAGAAGACTGTGTGCCAAAGAAGCAAATCCACGTGTTTCCCAAATGGAAACCATGGATGAACAGGGATATCCACTACTTGCTGAAGTTCAAGTCTGAAGCGTTCAAGTCAGGCGGCCCTAACCTATACAAGAAAGCCAGATATGATCTAAGGAGATCCATCAAAGATGCCAAAAGACAGTACCAGACCAAGCTAGAGTCCTAGGCTAGCCACTGGTCAGCAAGAGGTCAGTGAGAGCACGCCCTCCACCATGGAAGCCTTGGATGAAACTGTATCTGAGGTCACCATTGCAGATGTCAGAGCAGCCTTCTCAAAGGTCAACCCATGGAAAGCAACTAGCCCAGATGGGGTGCCCGGACAAGCACTCAGATCCAGCATGGATGAACTGGTGGGGGTATTCACAGACATCTTCAACCTCCCTTTGCAATAATCTGAGATCCCTATCTGCTTCATGAAGAAGACCATCATCCCGGTACCAAAGAAAAGCCAGGCAGGGTGCTTTAATGATTATCGCCCGGTGATTCTGACATCCATCATTATGAAGTGCTTCGAAAGATTAGTCATGGCACAAATCAATTCCCACCTCCCAGATTGCCTGGATCCACTACAAATTGCCTACCACCGCAATAGGTCCACAGCACACACCATCTCCCTGGCACTCAACCCTGGAACACCTAGATAACAAAGACACCTATGTCACACTCCTATTTATCGACTACAGTTCAGCCTTCAACACCATTATTCCTACTAAATTCATCTCCAAGCTCCGTGGCCTGGGGCTTGGCTCCTCCCTCTGCAACTGAATCAGTAAGGATAGGCAACAACACCTCCTCCACGATCATCCTCAACACCGATGCCCCACAAGGCTGTGTCCTCAGCCCTTTACTATCCTCCTTATACACCTATGATTGTGGCCAAATTCCCCTCCAACTCGATTTTCAAGATTGCTGATGACACCACTGCAGTAGGTCAGATCTCAAACAATGACGAGATAGTGAAGAGATAGAGAATCTGGTGAACTGGTGCAACGACAATAATCTCTCCCTCAATGTCAACGAAATGAAGGAGCTAGTTATCAACTTCAGGAAGCATAATGGAGAACATGCCCCTGCCTACATCAAAGGGACGAAGTAGAAATGGTCGAGAGCTTCAAGTTTTTAGGTGTCCAGATCACCAACAACCTGTCCTGGTCCCCCCATGCTGACACTATAGTTAAGAAAGCCCACCACCACCGCTACTTTCTCAGGAAACGAAGGAAATTTGGCATGTCAGCTACGGCTCTCACCAATTTCTACAGCTGCACAATAGAAAACATTCTTTTTGGTTGTACCACAGCTTGGTATGGCTCCTGCTCTGTCCAAGGCCGCAAGAAACTACAAAGGCCATGAACGAAGCCCAGTCCATCAATCAAACCAGCCTCCCACCCATTGACACTGTCTACTCTTCCCACTGCCTCGGAAAAGTAGCCAGCACAATTAAGGACCCCATGCACCCTGTACATTCTCTCTTCCACTTCATTCGGGAAAAAGTTACATAAGTCTGAGCACACATAACAACTGATTCAAGAACAGCTTCTTCCCTGTTGCCATCAGACTTCTGAATGGACCTCCCTCACATTAAGTTGATCTTTCTCTACACCCTAGCTATGAATGTAACACGATATTCTGCACTCTCTCCTTTTCTTTTCTGTGTGCGGTATGCTTTGTCTATATAGTGCACAAGAAACAATACTTTTCACTGTATACTAATACATGTGCCAATAACAAATCAAATCAAATCTACACTTCCCGTTGCTTCAGGAAAGCAGCCAGCATGATCAAGGACCCACGCACATACTCTCTTCCACATTCTTCCGTCAGGAAAGATACAAAAGTCTGAAAACATGTACCAACCGACTCAAAGAACAAAGAACAGTACAGCACAGGAAACAGGCCCTTCGGCCCTCCAAGCCTGTGCCGCTCCTTGGTCCAACTAGACCAATCGTTTGTATCCCTCCATTCCCAGGCTGCTCATGTGACTATCCAGGTAAGTCTTAAACGATGTCAGCATGCCTGCCTCCACCACCCTACTTGGCAGCGCATTCCTGGCCCCCACCACCCTCTGTGTAAAAAACATCCCTCTAATATCTGAGTTATACTTCGCCCCTCTCACCTTGAGCCCATGACCCCTCGTGAACGTCACTTCTGATATGGGAAAAAGCTTCCCACCGTTCACCCTATCTATCCCCTTCATAATTTTGTACACCTCTATTAGATCTCCCCTCATTCTCCGTCTTTCCAGGGAGAACAACCCCAGTTTACCCAATCTCTCCTCATAGCTAAGACCCTCCATACCAGGCAACATCCTGGTAAACCTTCTCTGCACTCTAACGCCTCCACGTCCTTCTGGTAGTGCGGCGACCAGAACTGGACGCAGTACTCCAAATGTGGCCTCACCGGCGTTCTATACAGCTGCATCATCAGACTCCAGCTTTTATACTCTATACCCCGTCCTATAAAGGCAAGCATACCATATGCCTTCTTCACCACCTTCTCCACCTGTGTTGCCACCTTCAAGGATTTGTGGACTTGCACACCTAGGTCCCTCTGTGTTTCTATACTCCTGATGACTCTGCCATTTATTGTATAACTCCTCCCTACATTATTTCTTCCAAAATGCATCATTTCGCATTTATCCGGATTAAACTCCATCTGCCACCTCTCCGCCCAATTTTCCAGCCTATCTATATCCTGCTGTATTGCCCGACTCAAGAACAGTTTCTTCCTTTTTGCCATCAGACTTTTGAATGGTCCTATCACATATTAAGCTGATCTTTCTCTTCACCCTATTGGCAACTGCAACACTATATTCTGCATCCTGTCCTTTCCTTCTCCCCTATGTACTATGTATAGCTCACAAGAAACAATACTTTTCACTGTATCCCAGTACATGTGACAAAAATACATCAATTCAATTCAATCAATTCAATTCAATTATTTGTTTCAATGGGGGTGTGTATATTTGCACTGGAAATGTTTTTTTCTCGTTTTCTTTCTCCCCTATTGTTTTCAATTAAAGTATATACATAAGAGTGTTATAAAACATGTTTTTTAGCATAATATGTAGGTATTTATTTGTATCTACTTAGGAGAACATTCTTTTTGATTGTCATCAACAATGTCACATTCATATTGTGAAGAAATATAAAAATATGGAGAACATAAACATTTTCAAATGGGTATTTTAAATGTATTAAATTATAACATTGAATTAAGAATATTGGTGGAAACACAAATGAAAGAAAATAACATATTAAAATTTCTAACTATTATTTCTTGAGATACATATTTATATTACAAGGAGCACTTGAGGCTGAAACTACGGGTGAAGCATTAATCTATAAACAGTATTAAAGTGCCCCAAGCTCTGACTTCTGATGTTATTGTGGAAGACAGTTTACACATTTGTAATATGCTTACCACACTTAGACCAAGCAAATCTCTTCTGAAGTAATCCATATTCCTTCTCTCCAGGTTATCTAGGTAATGTTGCAGGCGAGTATAGGTGTAAGGATAGCAGTAAGCAAACTGGTACATTTCATTATCCCGATCAAAGCAAAAGGCAAATGACATAACGTAGTTTTTTCGATGATCTGGACAGCGGTAGTAATAGACATTTTTTGAAGGGAGTCGTTGCCTGTCAAATAATAATAGTTAAAACAAAGAAATTAAATGAAATTAATTATAATTGATCAAAAAACTATAATTCACCTTCAACATGAGATGCTGCGGCTTTGCATTGTGTGAAAACATAGCGTTTTAATGTAAAAGAAAAGATAAGACACTGCACTAAAGTGGCATAAAAAAGAATATATGTTGAGCAAAGAAGAAAATATGAGGAAACACGAGCAAATGTTTGGTCTGAAAAGTTTGTTTTGGGAGGAACACAAAAAAAGAAAGTTGAAGCAATAGAAGGGTTTAGTGATAGAATCCCAGAGCATGGGGCTGGGGTGGCTGCCAATTGTAGGGAAAAGGGAGAAGCATGTGCAAGAGCTCTGAGTCAGAGGAGAAATTAATGCAGTAGGGTTGCAAGGCTAGAGAACATAACAGAAATAGAGAGGGGCAAGGCATGCCACTAAACATGAGAATGAGGTTTGAAATTTGAGGTTATGGGGGACTGATGGAACCAAGGTAAGTTTGCAAGTAGAGGTGATTGAGCTGCTTATTTAGATGAGCTGTTCTATTATGTGCCTGCATGCATTCTAATGTAAAGTTGCTTGGCAGAGAATGGGACTGGCAAATAACATCGCTGATAGTATGATATAGGGTCACATGGCAATAGACTCGTGAGAATGCATTGGAAGTGGGCTCCCATGGAAAAGCAGCTCTATGCATGGCAATATATGGGATCTGTGAATAGTCAAAGATTAACAATAAACAGTTCATGTTTAAATATACATGTGTTCCTCAATACTGGGACACCATTGCAGGTGACATCACATTTACAACATCGTTGGCAGCTCCTAAAAGATATTGGGCCAATTCTCTGACCTTGCCACACCTGGCGCAGATCGCACCAATCCCAGCGTGTGGGCCTAAAAATCAGTCAAATCAGAAATCAAGGTTCTATATCATCTGGTTTAACCTTGTACAGGAGGAAGATAGGATTCGTGGCAAAGGTACAAAGTTTATGACAGGGTTGGAAGATGATGATAGTACCAGGAAACAAAGATCAGAAAGTGTGACAAATTGGATGGACAAGAACAAAACATACCCAATTCTGTTCTCCCACCATTGGTGACTGTGCCTATAATTATCTCGACCCTAAGCTCTGCTATTCCAAAGAACAAAGAACAGTACAGCACAGGAACAAGCCCTTTG
Organism: Mustelus asterias; assembly: GCF_964213995.1. Taxonomy (NCBI): domain Eukaryota; kingdom Metazoa; phylum Chordata; class Chondrichthyes; order Carcharhiniformes; family Triakidae; genus Mustelus; species Mustelus asterias. The sequence goes on from NC_135808.1 coordinate 97,045,736, forward strand.
GCCTTCCAAGTCTGCGCCAATTACATTGTCCTATCGAGACCAACTGCCTGTATCCCTCTATTCTCTGTCTGTTCATGTGTCTATCCAGATAAATCTTAAATGTCATTAACATGTCTGCCTCAACCACCTCACTTGGCAGTGCATTCCAGGCCCCCACCACTCTCTGTGTCCATAAACCTCTCTGCATATCCACCTTCCTTTGCTCCTTTAAAAGCCTTTTTGAAATCCAATTCTTCAACCAAACTTTTAATCATTCCTCCCAATTTGCCCTAATTTTGTTTGTGGTCAATGTTTGTCTGATTACATTTCAGGGACATGTCTTTGTTTTTTTTTCCTGCACTAAAGACAAATATGAACACAAATTGTGTTGTTATTGTAGTCACGAACTTCTTCGTGAAGAAGCAAATGAAATAACCCTTTAATGTCTCAGGAGACAATAACCATGTAAGCTGCCTTTCAGCAGTTTACTGTGACTTAGATTTAACTTCATTAACTTCATGTTGATTGACAAATCATATTTAGTCAAACAGCTAGATATTCTTGCTGTTACGATTGACACTTTTGCTATAGCCTCTGGTCCCTAAAGTTTCCTGTATCAGTTCCTTTAAGAGATTTACTACACTCCAATCCTCAGCTGTCTACATTGCAACAAATACTGCAAGAGAACGTCTGTCAACAACACTGTTTCCTCCTTCATTTCTTCTCATTTGTATTATTTCAATGTTGTTCTTATTCTAAATACCAAAGAAAATAGCGAATTTAGTCCATCTATTTATACACGTCCCACTTTGAAATAGTTTGATCTGTTTCTTTTTATGGTAGCTTTATGGCCAGAATTCTCTGGTCTCATACTACTGCTGCCAGTGATAACGGAGGATTTGGGGTTCAGCCAAATCTCCATTCACAGCAGCGGATCTGGAGAATCTCAGCCGCAGGCGAGGTCGGAGTTACCAGCCTACATTTTAAAACATTCGCAAACACTACATACTTGTAACAAGAAATTGCAAAGGGTGTGAACATAGCCCAGTCCACAACACCAACCAGCCTCCCATCCATTGGCTCGGTCTACACTTCCCGCTGCCTCAAAAATGCAGTCAGCATAATCAAGGACCCCATGCATCCCAGACATACAATCTTCCACCTTCTTCCGTTGGGAAAAATGCTTTGTCCTGGCTGCATAATACTCATGTTGAGTGATTGTTGGCTGGTGGAGAAGCCCATAGAACAAAATGCGCTACTCAAGAATCTAATTCTTATGTTCTATGAACATCAAAGGATGCTGATTTGTATATGTTAATGAGGTTCAGCTTGAGGCTGGCAGCATCTCTGCTGCCAGTAAAAGTATCCAAGTTAAACCTGCTGCAGGATGGGACAGCAAATTGAGCTACTTAATTTTAACTTCCTTTCCAACTAGATCTGCTGGCAGAGACAATTAAAATCCACCCCCTTTTATGTTTACAGTCTGATCATTTTAAATTGTGACATAATTTTAATGGTTTATGCATTACCCTTTGAGCTATTTTGCACTTTGTATTGGTAAAACAGCTTACAACCTTTATTTTTAACATAAGAAAAAACAGGAGCAGCAGTGATCCATATGTTCCATGCAGCCTGCACCAACATTCAGGAATGTGACAGCTGATCTTCTTTTCAACTCCATTTTCCTCTCCCATCCCATATCCCTTCATTTCCTTGGCTTCCCAAAATGTCAGTTCTTTTTAATTCATTCGTGGGATGTGGATATTGTTGACATAGGTCAGCATTTATTTCTCATCCCTGATTGCCTTTGAGAAGGTGGCTTCTTGGACCACTGCAGTCCATGTGGTGGAGGTACATCAACAATGCTGTTAGGAGGGAGTTCCAGGATTTTGATCCAGTGACTGTGAAGGAATTGTGATATACTTCCAACTCAGGTTGGTGAGTGTCTTGGCAGGGAAATTCCAGGTGACCTCCAACAGCCACAACCATCTTTCTTTGTGCTAGGTATGACTCCAACTAACAGAGACCTTTCTCTCTGATTCCCATTGACTCCAGTTTTGCTAGGGCTCCTTGATGCCACACTTGGTCAAATGCTACCTTGGTGTCAAGGGCAGTCACTCTCACCTCACCTCTGGAGTTCAGCTCTTTCGTCCATGATTGAAGCAAGGCTGTAATATGAAGCAAGAGCTGAGTGACCCTAGTGGAGCCCAAACTGAGTGTCAGTGAGCAGGTTATGGCTAAATAAGTGCTGCTTGATAGCACTGTTGCCCTTATATCATCACTTTGCTGATGATCGAGAGTAGATTGATGGAGCAGTAATTGGCCTGGTTGGATTTGTCTTGCTTTTTGTGTATGGGACACATCTGGGCAATTTTCTACACTACCAGGTAGATGTGATTGTTGTAACTGTACTGTAAACACTTGTCTAGGGCACAGCAGATTTTGGAGCAGGTCTTCAATACTGTTGCCAGAATTTCATCGAGGCCCATGACCTTTGCTGTATCCAGTGCCTTCAATTGTTTCTTGATATCATGTGGAGTGAATCAAATTGGCTGAAGACTGGCATCTGTGATGCTGGGGACCTCCGGAGGAGGTTGAGGTGGAGCATGCACTCAGCATTCTGGCTGAAGGTTGTTGCAAATGCTTCAGCCTCATCTTTTGCAGCCTTGCATATACTCAATAACTAAGCATCCACAGCTACTGTGGAGGAGAATTCCAAAGATCCACTGCCCTGTGTGAATAAATTTCAGTGCTAAATAGCCAATCCCTTATCCTGGGACTAGGCAGCTTGGTTCTAGACCAGCAAGGCAAAACAGCCTCTCAGCATCTAACCTGCCAAACCCTCTAAGAATTTAAGCATCGCAATGGGATCACCTCTCATTTTTCTATATTCGAGAGAATATAGTCCCAATCTACTCAATTTCTATTTACAGAACAACCTTCTCATCCAGAGGTCAATCCATGAACCTTTGTTACACTGTTGAAGGTAGAGAAACCAAAACTGTACAGAGTATTGCAGGTGTGATATCACCAAAGTCCTATATAATTCCAGCAGTGTTTCCTTACTCCTTCAAAATCTTGCAATAAAGACTCATGAAAGGTCGATGCCTGAAACATAAAACAATCATTTATTGCTCTCTAAACGCTGAAAGAAGTGTTATATTTTTCCTGAAGTTTCTGTTTTCTATTTTCATTTCCAGAAGTGGAGCTTTTACTTTTTATCTATGCAAGACAATGATATGACTTACTGAATAATAAAGGTTGATTACCATGCAACCTTTTACTAACAAAATGTTACTGCAAATCTTTTGTTGAAATAACCTATTCACTGATCTCAGATGAACCTTTGCAATCTAAAGATGACAAGTTAATATCTGCTTTGCTTTTCCCAGAAGTTTGCACTGTTCACAGTCAACTGTAAAAAGCTTTTTTTCTGTTATGTAAGAAACACAAGCATTAGGCAAGAATAAGTGCGATTTGCAAAGGGTTGCCAAAAAAATTCTACAGCAGTTACTTGTTTGTCACTTAGAAGAACATTTTCTTAAAATTTATATAAACAAAAAGGTTTCTTGAGGTAAAACTTTACCACAATGTGTTTAAACAAACATTCCTCCAGATATTTGCTGCTGCAATTATTTCAATTACTGGAATATTTTCCACATATATATTTTAATATATATACAGTTCATTCAAAGCAAATATAAAACGAATCAATGAGTTTGATGAAGAAAAAATTATGCTGAGGCACATTGTGGGGGAGGGCTTGGAGCTTGAGGGCTTGGATTTTGATATGCATGGAAGGTTAAAACATGGTACATCAAGAAGCTGGCAGGAACCTGGCAACTTTCACATTTAACTGGAGCATGGCCATGAACACACAAGTGCATTCATGAGCAGGAAACCTCCATGGAACAGTTGGGTCTGATGACACCTTTAATCATAGATTCTGCCTTTAACTTCCAGTGCAAATTTCCATGGCCACCTAGAATTCAGCAGTTTTTACAAGACAGCAGGACAATGGGAATTGGCAGGACTCAGCAGCTGACAGGTTGGAAAGCCTTTAAGTATAGAGATTTAACAGCTGCTTCTTTGTTTGAGTGAAAGGTTTTTGCTCACAAGGTTTGTTCTAAGAGTATGTTTTTACTGTCTTGGAGGTGATTTCCAAAACTTTAGAAGTCAATTCTGCTTCCCAGGAGTTTCATGACTTTGATTTACACATCGCAGCAGCTCTCAGCAGTGCTGCTTGCTCAGCAGTATAGGAGCAGTTCATTCAACTCTATCTTGGATCTCTGAGGAGGTACAAGAAAAGCAACACCAGCAACACCAACAGCAGCAGCAGAGACAGCAGCAGGAACGCAGCAGCCTTCTCCTCAGCCACCTGCCACATCAAAGGTCGGAAGGGATAGACACCAAATGCCAGCTTTCAGAAGGTGTAAACCTACAGCAACAAAGCATGCAGCGAAGGATGAATTTTCTGAATATGACTGAGCACCAGTGCCTCCAGATCCTCTCACACTTAAGTCAAGTCATTGCTGACATTTGCAGCTTGCTGGAAGAAGACCCCCTTGTCAAGTCGACAAAATGGGAATACATTGTCAGTGATGGTCAAATTCACCACAGCCCTTCCATTTCTTCCAGGGAATCTCTTGGTAATCTCTGCAGAATTTCACAATCTTCTGCACACACTTGCATCTTCCAGGTGATGGCACATAACTCCACTTCGCTGCTGATGAGGCCAGTCAGAATGAGAGAGCCTTTGGATTTGTTGCTTTGGTTGGATTCCTGCAGAAACAGGAAACGATGTGGAGATGCCGGCGTTGGACTGGGGTAAACACAGTAAGAAGTTTAACAACACCAGGTTAAAGTCCAACAGGTTTATTTGGTAGCAAAAGCCACACAAGCTTTCGGAGCTGCAAGCCCCTTCTTCAGGTGAGTGGGAATTCTGTTCACAAACAGAGCATATAAAGACACAAACTCAATTTACATGAATAATGGTTGGAATGCGAATACTTACAACTAATCAAGTCTTTAAGAAACAAAACAACATGAGTGGAGAGCGTATCAAGACAGGCTAAAAAGATGTGTATTGTCTCCAGACAAGACAGCCAGTGAAACTCTGTGGGGGTTACAAATAGTGGGACATGAACCCAATATCCCAGTTGAGGTCGTCCTCGTGTGTGCGGAACTTGGCTATCAGTTTCTGCTCAGCGACTCTGCGCCGTCGTGTGTCGCGAAGGCCGCCTTGGAGAACGCTTACCCGAATATCAGAGGCCGAATGCCCGTGACCGCTGAAGTGCTCCCCAACAGGAAGAGAACAGTCTTGCCTGGTGATTGTCGAGCGGTGTTCATTCATCTGTTGTCGCAGCGTCTGCATAGTTTCCCCAATGTACCATGCCTCGGGACATCCTTTCTTGCAGCGTAACAGGTAGACAACGTTGGCCGAGTTGCAAGAGTATGTACCGCGTACCTGGTGGATGGTGTTCTCACGTGAGATGATGGCATCTGTGTCAATGATCCGGCACATCTTGCAGAGGTTGCTGTGGCAGGGTTGTGTGGTGTCATGGTCACTGTTCTCCTGAAGGCTGGGTAGTTTGCTGCGGACAATGGTCTGTTTGAGGTTGTGCAGTTGTTTGAAGGCAAGAAGTGGGGGTGTGGGGATGGCCTTGGCGAGATGTTCGTCTTCATCAATGACATGTTGAAGGCTCCGGAGGAGATGCCGCAGCTTCTCCGCTCCGGGGAAGTACTGGACAACGAAGGGTACTCTGTCCACTGTGTCCCGTGTTTGTCTTCTGAGGAGGTCGGTGCGGTTTTTCGCTGTGGCGCGTTGGAACTGCTGATCAATGAGTCGAGCGCCATATCCTGTTCTTATGAGAACAGGATATGGCGCTCGACACATTGATCAAAAGTTCCAACGCGCCACAGCAAAAAACCGCACCGACCTCCTCAGAAGACAAACACGGGACACAGTGGACAGAGTACCCTTCGTTGCCCAGTACTTCCCCGGAGCGGAGAAGCTACGGCATCTCCTCCGGAGCCTTCAACATGTCATTGATGAAGACGAACATCTCGCCAAGGCCATCCCCACACCCCCACTTCTTGCCTTCAAAAAACCGCACAACCTCAAACAGACCATTGTCCGCAGCAAACTACCCAGCCTTCAGGAGAACAGTGACCATGACACCACACAACCCTGCCACAGCAACCTCTGCAAGACGTGCCGGATCATCGACACAGATGCCATCATCTCACGTGAGAACACCATCCACCAGGTACACGGTACATACTCTTGCAACTCGGCCAACATTGTCTACCTGATACGCTGCAAGAAAGGATGTCCCGAGGCATGGTACATTGGGGAAACTATGCAGACACTGCGACAACGGATGAATGAACACCGCTCGACAAACACCAGGCAAGACTGTTCTCTTCCTGTTGGGGAGCACTTCAGCGGTCACGGGCATTCGGCCTCTGATATTCGGGTAAGCGTTCTCCAAGGCGGCCTTCACGACACACGACGGCGCAGAGTCGCTGAGCAGAAACTGATAGCCAAGTTCCGCACATACGAGGACAGCCTCAACCGGGATATTGGGTTCATGTCCCACTATTTGTAACCCCCACAGAGTTTCACTGGCTGTCTTGTCTGGAGACAATACACATCTTTTTAGCCTGTCTTGATGCTCTCTCCACTCATGTTGTTTTGTTTCTTAAAGACTTGATTAGTTGTAAGTATTCGCATTCCAACCATTATTCATGTAAATTGAGTTTGTGTCTTTATATGCTCTGTTTGTGAACAGAATTCCCACTCACCTGAAGAAGGGGCTTGCAGCTCCGAAAGCTTGTGTGGCTTTTACTACCAAATAAACCTGTTGGACTTTAACCTGGTGTTGTTAAACTTCTTACTGTGAAACAGGAAACAACAGACTTCACTCATGGCGATCGAGGCACCCTCAGATTAACTAAAAGTATTAATTAATCAAAAGGAATTCCACTCCATTAATGCTTAGCTGATATGCAACCACTGAAGGATTATCATAAATGGCTGTGCCAGTTACCCAGGAGATTGCCATGATGCCTTCACTCTGCAACAGTCAAGTCTCCCGCAAATGTTCACAACTCCAAGCAGAGATAGAGGCTGATTCCCAGGATGTAAGATATTAGCTTCAACAGAAAAAGCTGATGACAGCTATGAGGAATGGTACCAATGACACACAGGTACAACAGAAGCCACATGAATACAAGCATAGTCAACTGTGATGTTAGTGTACCTTTAAGAAATGTTTTTTTTAATCATGTTCTCTGCAGTTGTAGGCAGCCCTTTTCAATTTTTTTTCTCATTGTTGCTGGGCCATTTGCTAGTCCTTTTATTGCTACTTAAATGGCTTAAATGGGGTTTTGTTTATTTTTACTCTGAGGTCTTTTATGACCTTGCATTGTGAGGGGGGAGATTGATTGACAAGTCAAAGTCAGGTGGTTCCTCCCCAGGAAAAAAAACTAAGGATTCATTTTCAGTTTGTTTAGAAGAGAGTGGACATCAAGCTGAAAAGAAGTGTTTCTCTCTCTCTCCCTGGTTTTGGAAATTCTGTTGTTAGCGGGAAGAAGGTCTCTGGCCTTCCCAGAGTAGAAAATCTGCTGTTGGTAGTTGGCTTGACTTAGAGTCTCCTTGGTGTTTTGTGAAGCTTTCTGACTCCAAGTTTGTTTGTGTGTGCATCAAGAGAGCTGCGGCATTCAACCAAAGGAATAGGTTCCAGCATTTGTAGTTTCCGTAATTAACCTGTGGGAAGGGTTATGTTTCTGGGATGTTTGTTTGATTGGGACATTTCCTATATTCATTAAGGGTTATACAATACCAGCTCTGATGATGGATCACCTAGACTTGAAACGTTGGCTCTATTCTCTCCCCACAGATGCTGCAGGCCTGCTGAGATTTTCCAGCATTTTCTGTTTTTGTTTCAGATTCCAGCATCTACGGTATTTTCTTTTTATACATTATCATGATTGTATGATTGTTTTTTATTCTTGTTTGTAATTGATAAAAGTTATTGCTAATTTTCTTTCTATCCATGTTAACTGTATATTTAAATAAGCTTTGTTTTATAAAAGCTCCTTAATGGGTCAGTTGAATCATACCTGAAATGAAGCATCTCATGCTCACCCTAGCCAAATTCAAAGTGCAAAACTTATGATCCAGGCGGACTTCATAAAAAACTTTGGCGTTTCTGACCTGAATTATAACACAATGATCAGCCAATGAATTTTTTTATTCATTCATGGATTGTGGACATCACTAGCTGGGCTTGCATTTATTGCTGATCACTAATTGCCCTTGAACCGAACACCTTGCTAGGCCATTGCCTAGCAATTCAGGTGCTCAGAAAGATCCAAGGTGCTCTTCGTATGCACCAGCAGGATATCCAGAATGATAGTGGTGTTCTGCACCTTGTATAAAATACTGTGGCAGAGAGGATTAGAGCTACAGGAAGAGGAAGTGATGATTCCTCAGCAGCTTTGGAGGAGAAGGAGGAAATGGAGGATCAACAGGAGAAGTAAGAGGAAGAGTGGAAGCCTGATGTGGCCAAGGTTCCAGCAGCTGCTCACTTATTTGCCAAGGATACTCAGGACAAGCTCATTCAGGCATGCCTTCAGCTATCTGAAGCAATGCAGTCATCGGGCACACAAATGTTAGTCCAATTGTGCTCACCCCCAAACCCCAGCAAAAAGCATTCCCACAGTCAATAATCCATCCCTCTCAATAACAATCATTGCTGGTTGTCTGATTTTGTCATACCATTTTCCACAAGACTGATGGACACTTGGCAGACGTACGGAAATAACAGGGATGACTGGACAACTGAACTTTAAAATAAGGCCTGTGGTGCAAAAATATTTATGGTAAAAGTGACAATTTAACAAATTATTTAACATTCAATTTGCCTTGTGAAATTATAGACTTTCTCTTACTTTTTGTTACTCCCACATGGTGCTATCCCTGTGGTTCTAACAGCTTTAGAAACAGGTTGTTCAGTCCCCGGCTGAGATGCTTATGGCCACACCCTCTGGACTTTGGAACCTGTGAGATCATCGGCAAAGATGGCCTCCACCATCACCAATGCAGGGCAAACACAGCTATTGAGGCAACTGGCGGCAGGTGGGATTCCAAATGAGGTGATCAAGAAGTGGAAGAGCTTAGAGTAAAGTCCCCACTTATATGTCCCTTTACTATAACGTCCTCTTATAGCCCATCCAGCTTGCACATCCCCACTAGCTAAGAACTGAAGATCACATTATTGCACTTCAGTGAGGCGCAAATGGCTAAGGGGAGACTTTTCTCTGTTTTATTTAAACTGGGACACTTAGAACAGAATTTAATATCCCACGCATTCTGAGGGTGAGGTTTGGAGGCAAGAGGGCTATGAGATCAGATGGGAAGGTGGCAAACCTGCTGTCTTTCTGCCTCGCTCTGACTAAACCCCAGGCAGGAAGGCTTGAGGACGGGCTTCTCACACGGAGGCCAATTGAGGCCCTTAAGTGGCCAGTTAAGGGCCTCATTGAGCTGCCTCTCATACTCAACCAGTGTTGGATGGGGTTCACACCACACAGAACTACCTGACAGATAGGCATGGACGTGGTAGGGGATTTTCTCGTTGCCAGGCACTGTGCACCAGATGGAGGCAACCATTGGCAGGAATGGAGGCACTGAGAGTAAGACTTTCCTGTGATCTTAAAATTGATTCTCTCCCTCCCCACGCCAGGGACTGTCTGTCTGTCTAGTTTTGGGCTGAACTCACCCATTCACCTATTTGCTGGGACTACATCATTGATCCTTGGTGTAGATTGTACTGGAGTACTTGCAATGGCCACCACTCCAGCTGGTGCTGCCGGCACTGGAGAGTTAGTGGCCTCTGATAGGGTGGCAGCAACTGGGTTGGGGGGGAGGGTAGGGGCTGTGCAGGACAACCATCCGATACCAGGATTTTGAGGGAAAAGCCTGATAGCAGGCAGGTAAGTACCTGAATAGGACTTAATCCCAATGGGCTTTCAAAAAAGAGGCTGCGGTGAGGTTGCCACCAGTTTCCCAGCCAGTGGACAGCTCCCCATTGGAGCCATTGACAGAGGTAGAATGCATGGTTGCCTGCCACCATTCATTGGCCATTCTTTATATGTAAATTCAGCAGCAAAGGCAAGACATTATAGTGTTAATGAGGGTTGCTCCAGAATTGCCAAGGGTACTCAGGTCAAATTCATTCATGCATGCCTTAGCTATAAGTGAACAGCTGCTGGAACCGTGGTCACATCAGGCTTTCACTCTTCCTCTTGCTTCTCCTATCGATCCTCCAATCTCTCATAGTGGTATATGGTACCTCTGGAAATGTTGACAGAAACACACATATTTTCTGTTGCTGTTCCAAAATAATTCCCTCAGTCCAAGACACCCTTTAGTATCTGTGTCCAGTTGGTGTCAAGTTACCATGAGTGACAGTTGTATGCCATGTGGCTGTACAATGCCTTATTCTGTCACCATGTACCTGGGAAATCCGCATCTCTTCATCATCAATGGTCATGCTTGCAGAAACTATGTTTATCCCCAGTGCATCATCCTCCACATTCATCAGGGAGACAATGACTAGAGTGACAACTTCAGTATTCTGCCTCTCCCTGCTGTCCTGTGCTTTCTTGTGCTGCAAGGAAAGAAAGTGGAGAATTAAGGATGTAAGAAATGGAATGTGTTGAGAGGATGGAATGACTACAGTTGAACAGGATGACTATGAAGAATGGGTGTGAGATGAGTGTCAATGTCAGTAGTGGCTGGTCAGATGGAGATTGAGAAGATGCTTTGGCGGAGAGGAATGGGTGGAGTTGCAAGGTGTGTGTGTCTGAGTTCTCTGCAGAAGAATGGGGAATAGGGAAATCAGAGTGAAGGGGATTGCAGTGAAAGTGGCATGTCCTGATGAAGTAATTGAACCTCTTTATGGCACAGTATCCATGGTATCTATATTGGAAGTACCACACTCCTGCTGCTGGCCTCCTCAGTCACTTTGAGTCACACCTGCTCAGTTTCTGAGACAGGTTTCTTTTTCTTGTTTGCTTCAAACAAAATGCCTCTGCAAGCTCTTATAGCCTTCAGCACGATGTCCATGGATGCCTCAAAACAGCCTTCCCTGATTGAGATGCCATCACTCAAGTTACTGTCTCTCACTTGCCAGCTGTAGAATGGTTGCATTCTGTTCCTCCTTTTAAATACTGAAGCTTCAACAGATGTGGGTAATGATCAGGCTCACCAGCACTGATTGGTCAGGAAAGCTGGAATTCAGATGCTACTGCCATGGCTCAGGCAAAGAACTACCAAGAAATCCATTCCATCATCTTGTGCATTGCTGACCCAGTGCCAACTTCCCCACCACAAGTGGGTCTGAATGGTAAAAAATCACACCAATGTGGATGAAACTGACAGACTTTATGAAAGTCTGCGAGCACAAAGCATACCATTTTTGTGAACAAGGCTAATATTTCCTGCTTTATCAAACATCTTTTGAAAATCGATGGCCGGGATTCTCCCAAAAAAATTTTCTACATTCCTAACATGCGAGAAATTGGGAGTAAATCCCACCGTTTGTTTCAGCGTGATTTCCAGAATGAATCTCCAACACTCTGTGCATCACTGAGTGCCCTAGCGTGATTCACTCTGGAAAGCAGGGGGTGGGGCCTATTCCCACCTGAGAGGCCGGCAGCATAGCGCTGAGTGCCCATGCGCTGATCTGTCAGAGCGGAGATTAGCGCATGTGCAGTGGCTCCCATTGCCGACCTCCAGGGTCGCTGGCCAGCCTTGCAACCCCCCATTGCTGGCTTTCCAACCCCCCAGGCCAGCCCCAATCTTCCAGACTCCCCCTCCCCCCCCCCCCACCCCCGCCACCCCCAGCAGTGCTGATTCCCCCACCCGATCCCGATGATCAGCCCCGATGTCACCCGTCCTCCCTGCCGACCAGCCCCCATCTTCCACCCACTGACAGTCCCAACTCCCCCCACTCCCGGATTACCAGTGCCAACCTCCCAGCAGCCCCAACATCTCCCCACACCTGGATGGCCAACTCTGATTGCTCTCACTCCCTCCCTCCCCCACCGATCACAATTGTACTGGTAGCCAGACCCCCCCCCCACCCTAAACGCCCTGCCCCCAATAGACCCCTCCCCTTCTGGCCCCACCCCTTTAGGACTGCCCTGTGCCCAGCGGATAATGCAAAGGTGCCCCTTGAGCAGTGTCAGTTTGCCCCTTTGGCAGTGCCAGGGTGCCAGGCTGGCACTGCCAGGTTGGCACTGCACAAGAGGCAATCCCCTTACAGCCGACCTCCTCGGGGGCCTCAATGGCCTCTCCTCTCTCTAGCGGGGTCAGACCACGTGTTCCCCATTAGTGGGAAGCAGTAGTAAACCCCGCTGGAGGGAGCCAGCTAGCAGGCCTGGAGAATTCCATCCTGGGCCTGCTAATCATATGGAAATGTCAATTACCATGATCAGCTCTGCACTGATTTCTGGCACAGAGCTGATTACGTCAGAAATCTTTGTCTAGGAGATGACGGAAGGCCATGGCGTCCAGCGGGAAGCCTGTGAAATGGCCACCGCTGATGCTTCCGTGCCCGCTGCGCTGCTCAAGAAGCATAGCGGGCTGGGAGAATCGCCCTCCCATATACACATCTGCCCTCATCTATTCATATATGTTATCTCATATACTCTCCAAATCTGCTATCCTATCACTGACTTTTTCGTTTGTTCCTTGTCCCACTTTCCCTCTTTTACTCGCCTTTCCCAGTTCTGATGCAAAGAGAACTTCCAGAATTTTCTGTTTTTATTTCAGAGTACATAATTAATCAGCCATGCCTTTTGTCTCAACCAACTGATTTCCATTTTCATTAAGATTTCCATTTGATTAAGTCTGTTGTTCCTCTGACAACTCTTCTGATGTTGATATGCCCATAGTTTTGCTCAGTTGACTGGACAGTTGGTTAGTGAAGCAGAGTGACGCCAACAGCGCAGGGTTAATTCCCATACTGGCTGAGGTTATTCATGAAGGCCTGCTTTCTCAACCTCCCTCCATTTAACCTGGTGATCCTCAGGTTAAATCACCACCAGTCACAGCCTATGATCATCTGGGACTATGGAGACTTTACTTTTTAGAGGTCCTTCAATTTACTTTTTATGTTTTTCTTATTACTATTCTTAGACAGTCCCTCAGGACCAGGGTCAACTTTCTTCCACTCTGGGGTTGTGGGTCCTGAGGTGACAAAAAAATCCACAGGTGAGGCAAGTAGTGCTTGATGAGGCGGATGGATGAGATCCTCAGATTTTGGTACAATCCTTATGTTGTTTGTGCTTGGTTGTTTGTGTGGGCCTGTCAGTATGTTTGAAATGGCTGGCACCTTCACGGATTCTTCTTCTACAGTTGGGCAGTCTTCAGCAAGAGATTTACAAATATTGGTCCACCAATCTATTCACATGTTGTCTCTTTGCCTCTCTTATTTCCATTGTCATTTCCTGTGTATGTTTTGTGATTCATTCTTAGATTATCAAGCTGACTACTGCCATATGCTGCCTTTTTCTGATTCATCCTTCTAACTTCTTCGTCTTCCAGGGAGTCCTGGCCTTGCTTTCTCTTCCTTTCCCCTTCTGGAAATCTACCTAGACTACCCAAACCATATCTTTCACAACAACCAGCCATTGCTGAATTACATTTCAGTCTGCCATGTCTTTTGAGTCCAATTCATCTGAGCCAGAGCCCTCCTTCAGTTAAGTATTTTTATTTTAGATGGCACCATCTTCTCTATTTTATTTAAAATGAAAATATTCCAATAGATCTGAAGGAGCAGGGGTGCTGTGGAACATCAAAGATGTTACTATTTCCTCCCTTCCAGTATACCTCTAATAATTCCACCCTGACATCTGAGGGTCACTGACTGCAAGGCACGAGGAACAAAATTGAAAACATAATTCAGATAAACTGGGGTAACAAGCACTGACCGTTCATGCCGAGTATGCTGATACGGTCAGAGGATCAATTTCCATCAATCCTTGGATCTCTTAGTCGAGTCTGGGACCTGAGGCCAAACTTTACCACAATATCTGCTTGCTCCCTTTGGCAAAAAAAAGGTATGGTGTACTGTAGACACATTTCCAATTAAAGTTATATGTAAGTGTATTAATTGTACCATTTCCTCTGCTAATATTCGCTTATCTCCAGTAGCGCCATGAGTGTATTTGTTAAGCAGAGAAAGCCTTTACGTGCCTGTCAGATACAAAGTCTTACATGCAAATGTCATGAGATTTGGATCTTATCAGGTGTAGAAGTACAGCACTAGAAATCCCCAACTGAGTCTTTGATAAGAATATACATCACTTGGTTCTCAAATTAACCTTTTTGTCCTAGAGGTTCCATTGTTTACCATTTTTTATTCTCTGCCTTCTGTAGAAGGGCACCCCACACACACACACATACTGTGGCAGCAGATGCCACTATTAATTTAAAACCATTACAAAAATTAAAATTAAACTCATTACTTTGGCTGTTTTATAGCAAGGAAGCAGAGCTGATTGTACCTCCTGGTAATGGACAGAAACAATATTCCCACCTACAGGCAGGTTGCACTAGAATACTAATGAAGTATGGTGCACGATAGAAAAAAAGACAGCTCATAGACCTAATACATTCCATAAAAAATAAAATATCTTAGAGGTGTTCGTGCTCCAGTCCTGTAGGTCATCATCAGGAAACTCATTGTCATCAGCAGTTAAAACTGCATCTATAAAAACAATCATAGTTTGATACAAAATAAGTTATACTTACAACAGAATATGCAATTACAGACAGCATTCTGGAAACGTTTTCAGGCAAACACTCCTGAATTGGCAAATGTAAGTTACACTTTTTTCCAATAAAATGGAGTCACAAAAATATGTTGTTTCAAATTCAGGAATTTTGCAGGGACTTCAACAAATTTTCTTGCATTTGAAACAGTAATAATACTAAAAGTTTTGAAAACATTTATAAAATCAGCCATGAGAGAAGTTGGTTTTCATGGCAGAGATAAGTGACTTGGCTGCAATATTTTAGTCATTTTGGCTTTTTTTTGCCATCGGTTCCATTGCTGGCACCAATAGGTTTCCTAGCAGAACTCTACAAACTATTACAAGAGGAAAACAAACAAATAGATGCCAGGGTGTCAGACTAAAATTGTCACAACTGCACCTGCAGACAGAGTGACGAGACTTTTGGGGCTGACGATTTATGTTCTGAATTTTAGGCTTGGTGTGAGTGCGGAGCCTTGAAGTGGATGGCCTAAATCGCATTCTCCACGTGATTTCAAGCTGCGTTGCCAATTAAGGCTTGGTCAGCCTGAAAACATGTCTCCCAGGTGGTCT
This sequence comes from Mustelus asterias, assembly GCF_964213995.1. NCBI lineage: Eukaryota > Metazoa > Chordata > Chondrichthyes > Carcharhiniformes > Triakidae > Mustelus > Mustelus asterias. Next base: position 97,061,117 of record NC_135808.1, read on the forward strand.
GACAATGCAGGCATGGGTGGGAATGAGTTGGGATGTTTACAAACTTTGCAGGCAGCATCCTGAAGGCTGCTCGAGGTTGCGGGTGAGAAAGTTTTCTGCAACATGAGAAGGAATAATTGTGGCGGTAATGTCCTCAGTACCTTATGGGCATGGAAGGCGGGAAAGCAAGTTCAGCGGGTATTCTGCCCCCCTGTTTTTCGAATGAGGGCCTGGGAGATCTGGTGGAGGAGGTCAGTGGCAGGTGGGACATTCTGATATACAAAGAGGGCAAGCAGAGGTTGCCACATTTAGCCAAGAAGACCTGGGCAGAGGTTGCTGCAGTTGGCAAGGGTGAGTGCAGAGGGAGCATGGAAGTGTGTGGAGAAGTGTAGTCAAGTGCCTGTTCCTTGGGACACTCAGGAATGTAAGAGTGCGTGTGTCAACTGATACTGAAGCCTGTGCTGTAAAGGCTGGGGTATCTGAATGTCTGGCCTCAGTGTATTGGAGATTGATGTGTGCCACTCTGACACACTCTGCAACCTAGCCTTTGGGGAGAGTGCAGGGCAGAGGGGAAAGAGTGGGAGAGGGGGAAAGAGCGGGAGGTGGGCAGAGCTAAAATAGAATAATCCTCCAAAGAGAGGGAACACTATTTTTCTCTTTCAGAAGAGAACCCATAATGCAGTGGAGCCCCAAAGAATGGGTGGTGAAGTGCCCAATCTTCATCTCCTCAGTCTTTACAAGATGGATGCACTGAAGCTGGAATGCCATTGCAGAGCTCATTCCATTGGTCATGATGAAGCAGGTGTCTCGGGTGAGGGTGCACAGATGTGAGTATACCAGGGAGTGCAAACATAATGGGGTCCTCTCAACTGAAATGGAAATGTCGCAGCAAGAGTGCCCATTGAAGCTCCCATGTAGATGGCACCATGCTGCAAGTCTCCATTGTCTCATCAGCCCATCCAACATGCACAGTGACTATGATAGACTTATAGAGGTATACAGCACAGAAAAAGGCCCTTTGGCCCATCGCATCTGCATCAGTCAAAGACAAACCACCTAATTATTCTAATCCCATTTCACAGCACTTGGCTCATAGCCTTGTATGCCTTGGCATCACAAGTGCACATCTAAACACTTCTTAAATGTTTTGAGGATCGCTGCATTCAACACTCTTTCAGGCAATGAGTTCCAGCCTCCCATCACCCTTTGGGTGAAAAGGCTTTTCCTCATATCCAAGGAAAACAACCCCAGTCTATCCAATCTCTCTTCATAACTAAAACTCTCCAGCCCAGGCAACATCCTGGGAAATCCCCTCTGCACTCTTTCCATTGCTATCAAAAACCATCCTTTAATGTGGATTCCAGAACTGCACACTGGACTCCAGTTGTAGCCTAACCAACATTTATATAGTTCCAGCATAACCTCCCTGCTCTTAAACTATATGCCTTGGCTAATAAAGGCAAGTATACCACATGTCTTCTTAACCACTTCATCCACCTGTCCTGCTACATTAAGAGACCATTGTACATGCACACCAAGGTCCCTCTGATCCTCGGTGCTTCCCAGGGTCCTGCCTTTCATTATGTATTCCTTTGTCTTGTTTGTCCTGCCCAAGCGCACCACCTCACCTCACACATATTCGGATTGAATTCCCTTTGCCAGTGATCAGCCCATCTGCGCAGCCTGTTTATATCCTGCTGTAATATAAGGCTATCCTCCTCATCCATTTATGTAACATCCATGAACTTACTGATCAACCCTCCTACATTCATGTCTGAATCATTTATATAAATCAAACAGCAAGGACCTCCAACACTGATCCCTGTGGGGCCCCACTGGACACAGGCTTTCAGTCAAAGAAACATCCCTCAATTATCAACCTCTGCTTTGTGCCACTCAGCCAATTTTGGATCCAGTTTGCCAAATTTCCTTGGTGATCCCATGGGCTCTTACCTTATCATAAGACACGGATCTGACCTCAATATTGCATGCATACATGATAACATGCGGACACAATTTTACATGCGTTCAGGTTGAGCATGAGCCTGACCTCAGAATGTAAAGTTCAGGCCTCTGCATGCAAAGGGACCCCTCCCAAAAAAAGCTGATTTGAAAGCACTCATAACCTAAATGAAAGCCCTGGTAACTGTAATGCTGAATGCTTCCATTGGCACTGCCGAACATTGTGGGCAGAATTTTACAAAGATTTGTCAGTGTCAGGCTTTAACTGAGAACCAGTGTGTATCTCTTCAGATGCACAGCCAAGTTTTCAGACCAGATTTCCTGGCTCTTGGTGCACAGAAAATTTGGGGGCGTGGTTTATGCCGTCAGTCTGGTGGGGCAGGGCCTCAACGAACTGCCATGTTGGGCCAACTTTAAAGGGGGCCCCGATCTGTGCAGAAAATGTACATCCCCCATGGACATGGAGGACCCTCACCCTTTGCAAGTGTCAGGGTGACCACCCCACACCATAGAAGTATCGGGGGCTCTCCCCTCCCCAAGCCCCAAAACCAGTTTTAGTTTCACTTTTGCTTTTCAGCAAAGTACACACACACACAGCTCTGCAACTCTAATGTTTCCGCTCCCCACCCCCACCACCAACATCGAAGTATCAGGGATCATGTGGCTGGGACGCCCTTGAATAAGATTTAAATTTATTAAAATATATAGAAATGAGGTTCTCGCCTTTCTGGACAGGGGCCTTATTATGTCAATGGCGACAATCGGGAAACAAGATCTCACCGGCGTGAATCTCATTTCCCTATTCTCCCGGGCTTTGGGCCCAATCGCCATTTCCAATGACGGCAAATGCGGGCTCAAAATTGTTCCAGTATGTCATGCTTTACATGAACAAGGTATATCAAGTCATTGTAATCTGATTGTTGCACTCAAATTAACACAACAAATTATTCCAAAGGTGCTGGCATGCCTCAAAAATGGTGGTGGAAACTCTCTTAGGGTCAGTGTCAAGGGCGAGCCAGATGTAGAGTTAGTCACCTGCTGCAAATGCATGCACCTTGTCATGCACATAAGGCCAATACAGCTATTGTTATCAATTGGCTGTGGTCTGAAATCTGGCTCTACTTCCTTGCAAGAGTGCTGCAACTCTGACCTATAGAGTGTTGTAATGCACTTTCAAAGGGTGCAGCATGACATCACTTGAAAGGAAGTGTTATCATGTGATCTAGTTTTAGTTTCACTTTTGCTTTTCAGCAGAGTACACACACACAGCTCTGCAACTCTAATGTCTTCAACTTTCATATTCATATGAACTAGGAACAGGAGTAGGGCCACTCGGGCCCTCAAGCCAGCTCCACCATTCAAGAAGATCATGGCAGATCTGATTGCAACCTCAACTCCACATTCCTGCCTACCCCGATAACCATTCAGTCCCTTGCTTATCAAGAATCTATCTATCTCTGACTTTAAAATATTTAAATACTCTGCTTCCACTGCTTTTTGAAGAAGAGAGTTCCAAAGACTCTCAACCCTCTGAGAGAAAAATATTCTCCTCATCCTTGTCTTAAATATTTTTAAATAGTGACCCTTAGTTTTAGATTCTCCTACAAGAAGAAACATTCTTTCCCGTAAGATATACCAACATATATCCGGTAGCACAGTGGTTAGCACTGCTGTTTCACAGCGCCAGAGACCTGGGTTCGATTCCCGGCTTGGGGTCACTGTCTGTGTGGAGTTTGCACATTCTCCTCATGTCTGCGTGGGTTTCCTCCGGGTGCTCCAGTTTCCTCCCACAGCCCAAAGATGTGCAGGTTAGGTTGATTGACCATGCTAAAATTGCGCCTTATTGTCCTGAGATACATAGGTTAGAGGGATTAGCGGGTAAATATGTAGGGATATGGGGGTAGGGCCTGGGTGGGATTGTGGTCGGTGCAGACTCGATGGGCCACATGGCCTCTTTCTGCACTGTAGGGTTTCTATGATTCTATGATATCTGTTCTCATGTGCCTGGTCTCAATAAATGAAGCCATGACATCGTTACCCAATCATTTATGAGTAATCAACGCTTTTATATGACTATAAACACAGGGGTGATTCCATGGGCTTATACAGAAACTCTTTGTAAGCATGTCTTTCAACACCACCTCCCATTTGCCAGATCCTGTCCAGGGTGCTGGACTATTTAACACTGACCTGCAGTCTTATGCTAGTACTTTGGCTTTCCTTTCATTCCAGCTTGCCATTTTTGGTCCTCTCCTCTTTCATGTCTGGCAAAGGTTACTATACAATTGAAATGCCTTCTAAGCTTTTCTGAAGTCTTGTTGTGTCATTTCCTTTAAATTTTATTTGTATCCAATTTTCAACTCATCACTGGTGTGCTCCGTATATCAGTTGATATACACTCTAAAGCTACACTAATAAATCAGAAGGCTGGGTGTAAAAGGTCAATTTCCAGAATAGTTTGTCTAAAGTCAGGTCTAAACTGCATTGATGGACGGAAATGTAAACTTGGGTTTTTAAAGCTAAAATCAATAAACTTAAATATATACTCACATGTTTTACTAAATGTTTAAATAGACAGGATTTTCATTTTCATGCCCCTTAAAGCCCTCCTCTGTTTCATTCAGGTTATTGGTAATTATATGTGAACTTTGACAGCAAGAGCTGCAAGAATACTCAAACATATGGATGGACAGTAATAGAGCTGAGCCTGATCTTGTTCTTGTATGGCAGCCATAAAATTGCTCTTTCTAACAGGAGTTCTGACTGATCATTTCTCCCTTACCTCTAGCCAATGGATGCTAGAACAATAGTGGCATCTCCATCGCCACTCCAGCTTAAAGAGATCACATGGATACTTGCAGCATTTAATGGAAATGATGGGATCACATCAATCACCTGTTTCACACCCTGGTAAATTTTACATGCATCAGATGCAAGTACTCTTATGGATGTCTCAATATACAGGCATCAAAGTTCTCATTTCTGCTCACCAAGGCTGTCTAAAATGGAGCTCAATCCCATAACATTCCAATTTAAAGGCAGGAATGCTAGCACGGAGCTAAAGTTCACTCCTGCTCTGTACAAGGATGATGTGGAGATGCCGGCATTGGACTAAGGTGGGCACAGTAAGAAGTCTCACAACACCAGGTTAAAGTCCAACAGGTTTATCTAGAATCATGAGCTTTCAGAGTGCTGCTCTTTCATCAGGTGAGCAGATCAGGAATGGAACAGCAACTCTTTCAGCGCCTTTCAGACCAACAGATTTATTTGGAATCATGAGCTTTCGCAGCACTGCTCCTTCATCAGCTCCAAAATCTCGTGATTCCAAATAAACCTGTTGGACTTTAACCTGGTGTTGTGAAACTTCTTATTCTATACAGGGACTCCAAACATCCTGATTCCCTAGCATACTACTGAGATTGTGGCATGACAGGGCTTATGTTCACCAGAATCCAAGGACACTAAACCCATCGGAAGTTCTGCTGGGTAGTACAAAAGTACGAGCAGCAGGTCAGATATGTTGGGGGAAGAGAAGAAATGTAAAATTTAGGAATGGGACAGAGCACGGATTAATCTTCCTCATTCGTACAATTCCTTTAATTTTGCTCTTCCTCTCTGATAGTTATTCAGAACAAGGAGAATGCTTGCCACGGAGCTCATACTGTGGTAAGAACCTGTGCACTGCAACTACCACACAGTTCTGGCTGATCCTCCCGCTCTTGTCATCTGCCATAGGCACATTGGAAGGGTTTACAGGTTGATAATCAATCTGTTTGGCCGTTTTATGAATGCACCTTCTTGGCCATCAAGTCCTAGAGTGGAACTCAAACTGGAGTTTCTAGCTCAGAGGTAGGGAAGCTACCATTGTGCCACAAGATCACTGATTCCTTTCATTTAAGGAGATGAGGAATTTATGATAAGATGCAATATAAAGGTCGGGATTTTCTTCTCCTGTTTGCAGTGGGCACTGTGGCGGGCAAGAGCGGAAAATCTCGTGAGATCACAAAAGTCAGTTTTATGTTTTCGGAAAAGCAGTTGTGATTGTCCGTTCCTGCTGTCAAAGGCAGGTTGTATATCCCACTGCCGAATGTCGGAAATGTCATTTCTATTGATTTGCATCTAATTATAACCCCTCTAATTGAAACCCCGTGCTGAATCATGTTTCATATGGTACGTAAACAACATGCACCTGTGACCTGCACTTTGCTATTCAATTTGAGGGCTGTTCATCCATCTTGGTTCGGCAGTGCTCACGGTATTCAGTGCCAGGCTTCGCTGGCAGTACCACATCGGTTTCAGGGGACTACCATGAAAGTCTCAATCCACCAGGCCAGCGGTAAGGAGGGGATGTCTTTTCAAAGGCTGCAAGGATAGGACTTGCTTGACAAAGGTGGGAAGTGGCCTTTGGCTTGTTCGAAGGCTGCAGGGCAAGGGCTTGCTTGGAGAAGGGGGAGAAATCCCAGGATGTGGAGGGATACATGTCTAACAGTGCAAGTGACCTCATGATGTTAAGTGCAGAGGTGGACAGGGGAAATACGCACCTCCATCTCAGAACATCCATGGGCGAACAAATGGATAGGTACTACAAGAACAAGGGCATCAAGGGATACAAAGGGAGGACTGAGATGCCAAAGGAAAGGGTAATCTTAATGTTTATTTCCTCAGCAACGTAGTGGGTGGGAGCAGAGGTGGACTTCAGTAAAATACAGAGCTGCAATGCAGAGACCGGCCAATGGTGGGGCAGGGAGCCCATATTGAGAGATGACTGTGGAATTTGTCCAACAGCCTGATGCCGGGTGGCTCTTTTCCTACTATCGCCACTCACTCTGTTACAATCATTCCTCTGGACCGCAATCCCCTGCCGGGCAAAGTGGCTTCACATTTCCCCCTCCTCCTAGCTTTTCAGCAGCAAGAAACAATTTAGCAAAAATAAATGTAATATGCCCCATTTGGAACTCAATGTCAGGACAGCAATGATGTCATTTGAGGCAGGGGTTGACATCACTGATAGATGGGTTTTGACGTCACTGGGGGTGGAGCGTCACATCACTGGGAGGGGGGGGTGTGACATCATTGGGGAGGCCCACAGAGGCAGAGCATGGGGCCCCCAAAAATGTAAATCTACCTGTGGGTGGGGCAGTGGGGGGAGGTTTCCATATTCACTCAGGGAGCATCCAAGCTAGTCTGGCAGCGAAAGCTCACCAGTACCAGTGTCTTCCTAACTGCTGCAATTACACAGAGAAAAAGTATATCAAGAACAAATCTGCCACTGGGGGATCTGCAGGCATCTTAGCTGCCAGCTTATTGCACGAGGGTGGGGATGGGGGTTATTACTGGGACACCCAACTGAACTGCACACTGCCACATGAGCAGACATGCACAGCTGAGAGATGTTAGTGGTCTCTCAATCACATTGCAGGAAATCACCAAAGTGAAGCAATGAAGTGTATTTAAGTGACACTAATCGCACCAAGTAGCAGTAATTGATCTCCTGGGTTTAACTCCTTGCTCACAGCGCAGCATTTCCCCAGAGCGATGATGAAGCTCAGTGGAACTGAGTTTTTGAAGTATGTTGCAGTAGTGGCTCCGGATGGTTCCCAGAAGACAAGCTTCAGGCTGCTCGCCCGCAACATATTGCATAGCCTGTTTATTTATATCCCAAACACTGTAGTATTACAATGCTGTATATGAGGAGGCTAACATCTGAGCTGAAAGCAGTACATCCATGTACCTGGTCAAAGCAATCTCATAACAGTTGCTTATGATTAGGAGGAGGAAAGTACCTTGGTAAGCACCCTGCTTTGTAGATTGTTTCTATAGCAAGTAGTTGGTGACATGGGAACCAGAGCCATGAACCCAATGACTCATGACTCATTACCATAAAGATTTGTATTGTAGACAAGTCCTGATTCTTGTCTGTTTCTCATTGATACTGCAGAGAGGAGGCTAGCAGAAAGATGGAACCTGGATTTGTTGCTGCCTTCATAATTGCAGACAGGAATGAGAGAAGAAGATTGCAATGGAGGATGCTGGCTCAACAAAGGGGGAGAAAAATGCTCAAGACCAAGGTCCAGCAGGGCCTTCTCCAGATGCAGAAGATGTGGAAAACAGAAATGTAAGTGCCTCGCTAGAGCCACAGTGTACAGATATCACCTGTGTTATCTACAGATTACCGAGAACCAGTGTTGCTGACGCCTTGGCATGTCTAGGGGTCTAGTAACTCATATGCATCCTCTTGGCAGGGAGTCTAATTGAGGTGCCAACATGAATAGGGGTTTTGCAACTCCTATCTTTTCAACTATGCACTTCAAAATGAGAGTCAGGTTCATCGGTCCACATCAGGCTCCCTTTGGCGTGATCATTTCAAGGTTGATGATGCCTGAGGTGAGGTGCTGTCTGGTGAAGGGCATGTTGCCATCAATGGTTTAAAGGTGCTGATTCTGTGATGGCAGCTTGCATGATGCAGGAGCTGATCCACTATCATGAATGGACTCGAAGATGGTAGCCTTCAATCAAACAATGTTCCTCAAGACAATCCATGTCCAGCAACACAACTATGCATTCTAAGTAATGTCGATGGTGCAACTGATGGGTGGGACTTGGGCAAAGGCAGCCAAGGAGGTTCAGCAGATCTCAATCCATGTACAGGTGAATCAGTCCTTCCTGTCACTTTCTTCTCAATGCCACTGACCTCTAGCACTGTCACTCAGAGATGCTAGCCTGCAATTTTTATCACCTTGCTATGAATATGGACTTCTTAAGGATGATGACATGCAAACAATTGTATATCAGCCATTAACATGCTCCTCTTTAATGCAAACATTGTGCCCTCATGGGCAATGCTGGCTCTGGCGAATTGAAAGATTTCTGACACCATGAAGCCCTCATGGTCACACATAGTTTCCACACTTAAGCTTCGGTACTTTACAGCTCATACCCCCATCAATATTGTCTGAAGCTACAACTCGCGGTTCCCAATCATGCTCAATGGATCTATGGCCCACCATGACCATGGCCTATGGTTGGGTGGGGACAGCACTACATCTGTACGCTGAAGCAAGAGCCATGTAGCTGCAACGTGGTGAGAGACTCTCAGTCTTGTAGATTCAAACACCAGGACACTAGCTTGACTGAGAGGACCAAAGCCTCTTAGATTTAAGGTCGCAAGGCGCTTGCAATTACTACTTAGTTCATTATATGTACAGTCAGAAAGTCACAAATGCAGCTACCAGATTGGAACCCACAGTACCTAGGAATATCAGCTCATATCATGGAAGCCCTGGCAGATGACAGAGTGCATAGAATTCTAGAATATATTAGCCTTCTCCGTCTGTTAAACACTCTGCCCTTCTTCACCTTTCAATCATGCATATGACATGGGAGGACATCTCTGTCTCTATGTCACACAGCCAAGAGTGAAAATGGACCACCCTGCAAAGCATATGAGCAATATGTCTTACATAAGCACAGATAACATTACGGATGAAGCATCACTGATGTCAGAATTAATATGAACACTGTGGTGAAATATGATCAGACGACACATGTCCATGCCCATGATAGCGACATCAGTAATGGACGGGAGGGACCATGACGTATCACCTGATTGACTGAAACACAGCTCTTAATAAAAAGGAGACAAACACAAGGAGTCAGTTGTGCATATCATATATATGCTGTGAACTCCAACGCTACCAGAGTGTTCCTAATATTTCTTAAGATTTCCTAACCGTACCATTATGTCTTCATGCTTCCCCGACATCCAGAGGTGGAGGCAACCTGCTGACTGCTACATCCTTTGTCTGTGATGAACTTGGTGGGTGTCCTCTGGAGGGCCAAGACCTGGATGGCCCTAGCCTGCTTCGAGTCTTCTGCTGTGGGGCAGGTGCACTCTCCTCTGCCCTTGAGCTGGAGTTAGTCGATGAGATCACAGGGGGAGGGGAGCTGGATTGGTAGTTAATTGGCTGTATGGCCCAGGGTGTTGGGCAGCTGGTCTTCCTCCCTATGGGTGCCGGAGGTAGCCTGGCTGACTTCTTGAGGAGAAGCTGCAGCTGGAATGAGATCAAGCTGCCCCTCACCACTCTCGTGTTGACACTGTTGGAGGCCCACTATGGCTTCAGCAATGGACTTCAACCCACGTGGCAGTGCAAGACTGATGTCCCGAACCAAGATCTCCATGGCGGCCACCATCCTGCCAGTGCTGGCCTCAGTGGGTGGCATGATCGTGTGATCTCCACGGACTGAAGGTGGACAGACTCCTCCATTATCCCTTGCAACCTGAGGAGTGCAGCTGACATCCTTTCCTTGTGTTCCTGTGCTTGCCACTACAGCTCAAGCAACTGATTTAGGACCAAGTCCAGAGGCTCATCATCTGTCTCAGACATGACAAAATTGTGGCCTCCAGCAGTTCTCTGAGTGCCAGCAACCTTGGATGTCCATCTACTGTGAACCAGATTGGGTGCTATGCTCACTAGATTGTGATCCCGAGCCTGCTCTGGATCTAGGTCCCACTGAGGCATGTGTATCTGTGCACATAGAAAGTGTGGTGAGTGCTCTTGAAGGGCTTTCTAAGGTGCTGTCATCAGGGCCCTCATCTGAGGTGCTCTTGGGGCTGGAGCCGCAGTCCTGGCTATCTGAGGGCATTAGATGCTTGTAGATGTGCCTAGGAGAGAAAGTGGATTATTGGTGCATGGTAGCTGAGGAACACACAGAACAGTGCGCTCACAGTAGCATTGGCAGAGGATGATCTTGCTAACATCACCTTCAGCCAGCACAATGGCTCTATTCTCAAAGTCACTTCCGACTTTGAATTCCAAGGTACCACCGTCCGTCTTGTGCATGATCCTGTCCTGCCTAAAACCAGTGGAGAGGGTATAATCAATACACATGGCAGGACAGATGAGAAGGATAGGTGGCAGTTGTGGGTTGTTTCTGGAGCATAAGAACTAGGAGCAGGATCAGACAATTTAGCCTGCTCCACCATTCAATTCAATCATGGCTTATCTCAACTTAGCCTCAGCCACTTTCCTGCCCATTCTCCATAACCCATTACTAATTTAAAATCTGTCTATCTCCTTCTTAAATTTACTCAATGTCCCAGCATCCACTGCTCTCTGGGCTAGTGAATTCCACAGATTCATGATTCTTTGAGAGAAGTTGTTTCTCCTCAACTTTGTTCTAAATCTGCTGCCCCTTATCCTAAAACTAAGACCACAAGAGGAAGCATCTCTCTATATTTACTTTGTCAATACCTTTTATCATCTTAAAGTTAAAGTTAATTTATTTATTAATCACAAGTAAGGCTTACATTAACACTGCAATAAAGTTACTGTGAAATTCCCCTAGTCACCACACTCCAGTGCCTGTTCGGTCAATGCACCTAACCAGCACGTCTTTCAGACTGTGGGAGGAAACCGAAGCACCCAGAAGAAATCTATGCAAACACGGGGAGAACGTGCAAACTCCACACAAACAGTGACCCAAGCCGGGAATCGAACCCAGGTCCCTGACGCTGTGAGGCAGCAGTGCTAACCACTGTGCTATTACTTATATAAGATCTTGTCTTATTCTCCTAAACTCTTGAGAATTTGGGCAAACTGCTCAATCTCTCTTCATAAGACAAACCCCTCTTCTCTGGAATCAATCTCGTGAAACTCCTCTGAACTGTCTCTAATGCCACTACATCCTTCCTTAAATAAGGGGGCCAAACTGTATACAGTACTCAAGGGTGCAGTCTCACCAACGCTTTATATAGTTGCAGCAGCACCTCCTTTCTTTTATATCCTACAGACGGTATTTTACGACCTTGCTCGGACGAGGCTCATAAAATCTCGCCCGAGGCCAATGCAGAATTTGGTTCTGCATGCCTCACCCGCCCAGATTCCGGGGTGGGCGAGATGGTGAAATTACGGCCTATTTCTTTAGCTATAAATGCCAGAATTCCATTTGCTTTCCTTATTACTTGGGGTACCTGCATATCGGTTTTCTGCGACTCATGCACGAGGACACCCAAATCCCTCTGCACCAAAGCACCCCGAAGTCTCTCTCCATTTAGATAAGTTTCCTTTCCATTTTTCTGACCAAAATACATAATCTCACACTTAAAACGTTAAACTCCATCTGCCACATTTTGGCCCACTCACCGAACCTATCTATATCCATTTATAAATTTCTTATTTCCTTATTGCAACTTACTATCCCACCTATTTTATTGTCATCTGCAAATTTGGCTATAGTAATTTCTATCCCTGCATCCAAGTCCTTAATATATATTGTAAATAGTTGGTGCCTGGGGACTGAACCCTGTGGCATCTCACTAGTTACATCTTGCCAACCAAAAAAAAACATTTATCCCGACTCTCTGCCTTCTGTCAGTTAGCCTGTCTCTTATCCAAGCTCATAAATTATCCCTAACTTCATGTGATCTTACCTTGCGGTTATCAAACACCTTCCTGAAGTCCAGACACATTACATCTACAGGATCCCTATTATCCAGTTGGCTTGTGACATCTTCGAAGAACTCTAGCAAATTAATCAAACATGATTTACCCTTCATAAAACTATGCTGACTCTGATGAATTGACTTTTAACTTACCAAATGTCCTGTTATTACTAACAATGATAGATTCTAACATTTTCCCAACAGCAGATGTGTGAAAAACGTGCCCCTTACATCTCTTAAATTTTCCTCTTTTCACTTTCAACCTATGCCCCTGAGTAATTGACCCTTTGACCCTGGGAAAAAAACTCTGACTATCCACCCTATCCAAGCCTGTCATAATCTTGCAAACCTCTATCAGGCCCCCCCTCATCCTCCAACGCTCCAATGAAAACAATCCAAATTTGTTCAACCTTTCTTCATAGTCCATATCCTCCAAACCAGGCAACATCCTGGTAAATCTCTTCTGCACCCTTTCCAATGCATCAACATCCTTCTGGTGGTGTGGCGACCAGAATTGTACACAATACTCCAAATGCGGCCTAACCAAAGTCTTATACAGCTGCAACATAATTTTCCAATTCCTATACTCAACACCCCGACCGATGAAAGCCAGCATGCCATACACCTTCTTGACCTTGTCTACTTGAGTTGCTAGCTTCAAGGAACTGTGGATCTACATGCCTAGATCCCTCTGTATGCTAATATTTCTAAGGGCTCTACCATTTACTGTATACTTTCCTTCTGCAGTAGACCTTCCAAATCGCATCACCTCACATTTGTCCTGGTTAAATTTCTGCCATCTTTCTGTCCAGGTGTCCAGTCGATTTATATCCTGCTGTATCCTCTGACAATCCACCTCACTATCCGCTACTCCCCAATTTTTGTATCATCTGCAAATTTACTAATCAGACCATCTACATTTTCTTCCAAATCATTTATATATATTACAAACAACAGAGGTCCCAGCACTGATCCTCGTGGAACACCGTTTGTCAGACTTCCAGTTAGAAAAGTACCCTTCCACTGCTACTCTCTGCTTTCTATGTCCAAGCCAGTTTTGTATCCATTTTACCAGCTCACCTCGGATCCCCTATGACTTTATTTTCTGCATCAGCCTGCCATGAGGAACCTTATCAAAGGCTTTACTAAAGTCCATGTATACAACATCCACTACCTTGCCCTGGTCAATGTTTCTTGTCGCTTCTTCAAAGAACTCAATCAAGTTTGAGAAACATGAACTCCCCTTCACAAAACCATGCTGCCTATCACTAATAAGCCTATTCTCTTCAAGATGTGAGTACATCCTGTCCCTAAGAATCTTCTCCAATAATTTTGCCACCACTGATGTAAGGCTCACAGATCTATAATTTCCCAGATTGTCTCTTCTGCCCTTCTTGAACAGAGAAACAATGTTAGCTACTTTTCAATCCTCTGGTACCTCGCCTGTGGCTAAAGAGGATACAAACATTTTGGCCAAGGCATCAGCAATTTCTTCCCTCACCTCTCTCAGTATTCTGGGATAGACCATAACTGGCCCTGGGGACTTGTCCACCTTAATGTTTTTCAAAACCTCCAATATCTCCTCCCTTTTTATCTCAACATGTCTTAGAATGTCAACATCCTCCTTTTTACACTCACCATCCACCACAGCCTTCTCCTTTCTGAATACTGATGCAAAGTACTCATTAAGGAACTCACCCACCTCATCTGGCTCCACACACAAATTCCCTCCACTGCCCTTGAGTGGACCTGCCCTTTTCTTAGCTACCCTCTTCCTCCTTGTATACGAATAAAAAGCTTTGGGATTCTCCTTAATCCTGTCTGCCAAGGACTTTTCATGGCCCCTTTTTGTCCTCCTAAGTCCCTGTTTAAGCTCTTTCCTGCTATCTTTGCATTCCTCAAAAGCATTATCCATTTTCAATTTCCTGAAATTTATGTATGCCTCCTTCTTCTTTTTCACTCAGCTCACAATCTCTCATCATCCAGACTTCCCGAATCTTGCCATCTTTATCCTTCATTTTTACAGGGACATACTTGTCCTGAATTGGGGCGGCATGGTGGCACAGTGGTTAGCACTGCTGCCTCACAGTCCAGGGATCTGGGTTTGATTCCCGGCTTGGGTCACTGTCTGTGTGGAGTTTGCATGTTCTCCACGTGTCTGCGTGGGTCTTCTCCAGATGTTCCGGTTTCCTCTCACAATCTGAAAGACGCACTGGTTAGGTGCATTGACCCGAACAGGCGCAGGAGTGTGGCGACTAGGGGAATTTCACAGTGACTTCATTGCAGTGTTAATGTAAGCCTTACTTGTAACTAATAAATAAACTTTAAAACATTAAACTTTAACAACTGACTTTGAAAAGACTTCCACATATCAGGTATAGATTTACCCTCAAACAGCCACCCTCAATCTACATTCCCTAGCTCTGCCTAATACTGAGGTAGTTAGCCTTCCCCCAGTTTAACACTTTCACTCTGGGGCTACTTCTATCCTTTTCTACAAGTATCTTGAAACTTATAGAATTGTGATCACTGTTCCCAAAATGGTCCCCCACTGAGACATAAATCACCTGTCCGGGCTCGTTTCCCAGAACCAGGTCTAAGGTAGCCCCTTCCCGAATTGGACTATCTACATATTGCCTCAAGAAGCACTCTTGGACACACTGAACAAACCCTGCCCCATCCAAGCACCTGCCACTAAAGAAACCCCAGTCTATGTTGGGCAAGTTAAAATCGCCCATCAGAACATCCCTGTTGTTTTTACATCTTCCCATAATCTGCTGCCATATCATGGTCAGTTTTATGGATACCAACTTTTCATTTCCAGATATTTTAAACAGAATTTAATTCTCAAACTGTCATGATGAAATGTGAACTCACTTTCATAGAATCATACAATCATAGAATCCTACAGGGCAGAAGGAGGCCATTCGGCCCATTGAGTCTGCACCAACTACAATCCCACCCAGGCCCTATCCCCATGACCCCATGCATCCACCCTAGCTAGACATTTCTAACATTTATTAGTCCAGTCTTCTGTATTATCAGTCCAGCAACATAACCACCATCAATGATCATCAGCCTTTCTGGCATCATCTTGGAATTTGGATATCAAGTTAAGAAGAACACAACATTTAGGCCCAATTCAAGCAATTGTGGCACATGCTGCAGTCACCCTAAAAAAAAAATCCAGATTCTTGAACCTTCCTTTGAGCACTCCATCTTAATTCTCAAGAAATTGTCTTACTATGTACTCCATTGAAGTATTTTACAGCATTGATGCTCCTATAAAATTCTGTGTTCAGCCATGAGAGCTGTGACTAACCCCGTCATCCAGCTGCCACCCTGTTCCTTGTCCCTGTTACTGAAATAGAGCTGGGATACTGAACTGTCAAAATATTTAAAAAATCATGGTGTAACTTAGTATATTGATAATTGACATGAGAGAAACTATTATATAGGGGGCAATTCTCCCTGATATAATAGGTCATAAAAGTAAGATATCATAATATGAATAAACATTATAATATATAATAATAATATCAATAACACCGGCAGAGGCTGTTTAGTGGGCTCCCCGCTGGGCACTATGAACTCCATGCATCAGCTGATTTGAATGTTTAAATCCACCCCCCCACCCCCCAACAGGGCCAGGAATTGTTCATTCCAGTGGGATTTAGAACAGCTCCCTACTAACACCCCATTAGAGTGAAGGGAGGCCATGGAGGCCCCCTTAAGAGGTCAGGGGTAGGCGGGGGGGTGCCCCCGGGCATTGCCAACCTGGCAATGGAGACTTCTGGAGACATCCAGGAGGAAGTTTAACAACACTAGGAAGGATATCAGAGGTAGGTTCTTTACGCAGAGAGTGGTTGGGGTGTGGAATGGACTGCCTGCAGTGATAGTGGAGTCAGACACTTTAGGAACATTTAAGCGGTTATTGGATAGGCACATGGAGCACACCAGGATGATAGGGAGTGGGATAGCTTGATCTTGGTTTCAGATAAAGCTCGGCACAACATCGTGGGCCGAAGGGCCTGTTCTGTGCTGTACTGTTCTATGTTCTATGTAACACCAGGTTAAAGTCCAACAGGTTTATTTGGTAGCAAAAGCCACACAAGCTTTCGGAGCTCCAAGCCCCTTCTTCAGGTGAGTGGGAATTCTGTTCACAAACAGGGCATATAAAGACACAGACTCAATTTACTCAAATTGACTCAATGGAGCTCCGAAAGCTTGTGTGGCTTTTGCTACCAAATAAACCTGTTGGACTTTAACCTGGTGTTGTTAAACTTCTTACTGTGTTTACCCCAGTCCAACGCCAGCATCTCCACATCATGACATCCAGGAGGCCAGCTTTCGGGGGGTTGGGCCAGTGTTGCACGGTTGCGGTGCTGGTCAGCAATCGGAAGGTCAGCAGGGCAGGCCACTGCGCACATGCTGATCTCCGATCCGACAGATCGGCACAGGCACAGTGACCTGCTCAGCGCTATGCTGCCAACCTCTCTAGCAGGAATAGGCCCCACCCCAGTTTTTCAGCATGAGTCTTCCTGAGACACTCTGTGATGCACAATGTGGGGGAGATCCATTTTGAAAATCTCGCTAAAGAAATCAATGTGAGTTACCCCAGTTTATACGCAAATTTGGCACTTAGAATTTTTTTGGGAGAATCCCGGCCATAATCACAAATGAACAGCACATTGAGGGAACGGAAACATTTACAGTAGACATAAATATGGAAATTAACAATCAGGACCTGTAAAGGTGTATGAGTGCAAACAATGGCCTCCATGAGCCTGGAAGACATGGGGATTTTGTACACATTGCCTTTCAATTATTTTACTGGGCCCACTAAGTGCAGGCGAATAAGCGGGCATGGTGACTTATCTGATACAGGAATGTACAATGAATTGGTCCTCTGTGGCTTCCTGAATTTGAACTGATGATTAAAAGTTAAGAGCTTTTCTGCCATGGTCAGAGCTGTCTATTCTGTGGACTTTGGTGGCAGATCTGGCTGTAGTAACAAACAGAATATTTCCAAAGTTTCATGATTGAAGTGCAGTCTCCCAAGGCACTGCTCATGCAAGACTATTTAGAAAATGCTACACGATGGATAGATGCTTCGGCATGTGTATTCCTGAGATGAATTGACTCTCCTTTGGTGCTGCCTGATTAAACTGGCTTCACTTTTAGCGTCCAGCTGCTCCTCCTCTTCTTTCTGCATCTTATATATCAAGTAAAGTGGGATTCCCAAAGGGAAGCCAATATTTCAGACTTCAGAATGCTGCTTTCTAATTGCCTTTGGTTGTAAGGCTCTTCATGGCTGTCAGAAATATAGGCGAAACCTTCCTGAGTATGATGGGGAAAGAAACTTTTAAATAGCTCCACTTTATTCCCAAGAAATGGCCAAAAACAATCACAACATCAGCAGGTTTCTTTCAAATAAGTAACCTGCCTTGATAAGCAATTTCTTACCAACTGCGATTCCTATACAGTGGTCCATAATCAGAAGAGCTGGGAAAGTGGAAGTTATGGAATTCATGGCTGATTTAGGGCCTATCCCAAAATCCTAACTCTTACTTATCTTTTGAAGTATGGATCTTTTAAAAAGAAGGCAAAGTCTAGGAAGGATAACTTCTATTCAAAGTATACATTTTAAAAGTTGAAAATAACAAACACCTGAAGATTTTTGAGTTTGTTTTAAAATGATAGTCCAAACAAAATCATTGACAAGCCACAGTGACAACAATGTTTTAGTCACGAGCACTAATTTTAGTAGAAAGCGTCTAAGACACAATATGGCTACCACATTTAATGCAAAACTTCACAATCTTTTTCATCAAAGTTCTGTCATGAGTTTCAGACAAAATATATCTTTCAGCAACCTTTTAATTAATTGTGAGCGGTGCTTTGACTTCATCGTAGTGATATCAGGCCTGTCCCTTTCTCCACCTCGTTCGATGCTCTTGGCCTGTGCCATGATGTGCCCTAGTGGAACTGCTCATTATTTTCCTGATTGAATATGTCAGCACAAAATAAGCACACCTTCTCCTATGTGACAACAATCTCCATGAATAATAGAAGTCAGTATGGAATAAGCACCCTTTAATACAACTCCGAAGTAAATACAAAACAATCTGCTATTTCCTCACATCATGCTTCCCCAAATGGCAAACTGTACCTTTCTTTCTGCTTTCCTCATGCTTCACCCAAGGGCTAGTATAATGAGAAATGGTTGGCTCCTCCTGTGCTGTAAAAGAATCATGGGACTTAGGATGGTCCTCCTCACATGGCACCTTGCTTTTACGAAGGAGCCATTGCTGATTACATTTCTGCAACGTCAACTTGGGCAGTCTGATGTCATCTCCTCACAGCTACTAGAATGGTGCTCTGACCTGGAAAGCTGTGAGCCTGACATGTGCTACGATCCTGAGAAACAGCAACCTCAGGCAGGACCGTCTCAGACTTTAAAAGCCCTGAGAGAAAGCATGCAGCTGGCATCCTATAAATATATATTATGCACAACTGAACTTCAGATAAATTACTTCATTTCTACCTTTGTGAATACTAATCTGTAAATTTTTCACTTAAATGGCTAATTTTAACACATCATTATTCATTAACTACTGAGATCCAGTCAGCCATTCAAAATTTAATATTTCAAAGTCCTTATAGCTGTCCTATGCTTCTTCTATCATTACTTTAATATTAGTTCAGTTATTTCAAATAAAGTATATTTTATGTGCCCCATGTTAAATACAGACAAACTGGAAAATTATCAGGCCACTTTACCATTGGTGGAATTGGTCGCAGCTTGACCAGAAGCGAGTGGCCAATTTGAATAATTAAAGGCTCAATTGAGAGCTGTTTTTCCAGGCCAATGACATTTTGCTGGTGGCATGGTGGCCACACACACCATGTGCATGGAGGTAGTCTCCCATAACTTCCCAGTATGGGGCCAATGCATCTGGAGATTCTATTGCCCACAGAGGGGGTCCCCAAGCACAATGGCAGGCCCATGGCCTAATCCTGCCACTGGAGGGGTTACCGCTGCGATCACTTGGGCTTGCCTGCCTAGACCCAGCATAAAAGTGACTTTTATTCCTCCCCTATAATAGCACTTCCTCGCTATTTACCACACCACCAATTTTCATGTCATCTGCAAACTTACTGATCATTCTCCCATATTCACATCTAGACCATTAATGTATACTGCTAATAGCAAGGGACCCAACACTAATCCCTGTGGGAAACCACTGGACACAGGCTTCCAATCACAAAAACAATCTTCATCTATCACCTCTTGGCTCCAGCCACAAAATCAATTTTGGATCAAATTTGACAAATTGCACTAGATCTCATGAGTTAGACCATAAGACATAGGAGCGGAAGTAAGGCCATTCGGCCCATCGAGTCCACTCCACCATTCAATCATGGTTGATTTCAACTCCATTTACCCGCTCTCTCCCCATAGCCCTTAATTCCTCGAGAAATCAAGAATTTATCAATTTCTGTCTTGAAGACGCTCAACGTCTCGGCCTCCACAGCCCTCTGTGGCAATGAGTTCCACAGACCTACCACTCTCTGGCTGAAGAAATTTCTCCTCATCTCTGTTCTAAAGTGACTCCCTTTTATTCTAAGGCTGTGCCCCCGCGTCCTAGTCTCCCCTGCTAATGGAAACAACTTCCCTACGTCCATCCTATCTAAGCCGTTCATTATCTTGTAAGTTTCTATTAGATCTCCCCTCAACCTCCTAAACTCCAATGAATACAATCCCACGATCCTCAGACGTTCATCGTATGTCAGGCCTACCATTCCCGGGATCATCCGTGTGAATCTCCGCTGGACCCGCTCCAGTGCCAGTATGTCCTTCCTGAGGTGTGGGGCCCAAAATTGCTCACAGTACTCCAAATGGGGCCTAACCAGTGCTTTATAAAGCCTCAGAAGTACATCCCTGCTTTTGTATTCCAAGCCTCTTGAGATAAATGACAACATTACATTTGCTTTCTTAATTACGGACTCAACCTGCAAGTTTACCTTTAGAGAATCCTGGACTAGGACTCCCAAGTCCCTTTGCACTTTAGCATTATGAATTTTGTCACCTTCTTGATCAGTCTCCCATGCAGGACCTTGTCAAAAGCCTTACTAAAGTCCATGCAGACTACATCAACTGCACTGCCTCATCTATACATATTCGAGTCATATTCGAGACAAAGCCATTCTAATTATCCTTGACTAATCCTTGTCTCTCCAAGTGGAGATTAATTCTGTCCCTCAGAATTTTTCCAATAATTTTCCTACCACTGATTTTAGACTCATTGGTCAATAAATACCCGTTTTTTCCCTACTTTTCTCTATCACTACACTGTCCTTTTCCATTATGAACACAGATGCAAAAGAATTATTTAATATCTCACCTACATCTTTCAGCTCCACACACAAATTGCTACTTTGGTCCACAATGTGCCCTACTCTTTTCCTGGTTACCCTCTTGCCCTTAATATACTTATAAAACACCGTAGGATTTTCCTTTACTTTGCATGCCAGTATTTCTTCATGTTCCCTCTTCATTCTCCTAATTTATTTTTTAAGTACCCTGTATTCTGCCTGCTTATGAACTAAATCTGTCTTCTGTCTCTTACAACCACCAGCAGGTCCAGGCATATCAGGAGGGCCAATATAAGCCCTAGCCCTCAGCCTACCTTACAGGAGGATGCTGAGGACCAAAGCCAAGAAGGCCCATCACTGCATTCACTTGCACCCTCTACCAATGCAGTAACAGACACCTCGGTGGCGCATAGCTCTAGATTAGGCTTAGGGCCACCTTCTGGGGAACTCACTAACACATCGCCACAAGTTAGAGACAGTGACAGCCCAGGTCTCTGGAACCTGGGTGACTGCTGGAGATCAGGCACCTACTGAGTGTAAGTGAGATGATGAGCTTTTGCAAGCAGCTGCAGAGACAATGCTGGAAATGCAAGGATAGTCATGATGTGGAGATGCCAGCGTTGGACTGGGGTAAACACAGTAGGAGTTTTGACAACACCAGGTTAAATTCCAACAGGTTTATTTGGTAACAAATGCCATTAGCTTTTGGACCGCTGCTCCTTCGTCAGATGGAGTGGATATCTGCTCTCAAACAGGGCATACAGAGACACAAAATCAAGTTACAGAATACTGATGATGGGGTCACAGGCAGAGGTAGTATTCTGTAACTTGATTTTGTGTCTCTGTATGCCCTGTTTGAAAGCAGATATCCACTCCATCTGACGAAGGAGCAGCGCTCTGAAAGCTAATGGCATTTGCTACCAAATAAACCTGTTGGACTTTAACCTGGTGTTGTTAAAACTCCTACGATGCAATGATAGCCAGTGGAACATCAGGCAGAGTTGCGAGAGTCACTAAGAAGACTACAGCAAAGGCTGGAGGTGTTCATCTGAGTTCTGTCTTATGTTGTGTCCCCGACATGCAAATACTTCAAGGTCACCATGGGAAAGGTGGCATACACTTGGAGACCTTAGTACAGCAGGTTTTGCCAGATCAGGGGCAGCACGGTGGAACAGTGGTTAGCACTGCTGCCTCATAGCGCCAGGGACCTGGGTTCAATTCTCACCTCGGGTGACTGTGTGGAGTTTGCATGTTCTCCCAGTGTCTGCGTGGGTTTCCTCCGGGTGCCACAGTCCGAAGATGTGCAGGTTAGATGGATTGGCCATGTTAAATTGCTCTTTAGTGTCCAAAGATGTGTAGGTTAGGTGGATTGGCCATGGTGAATGTGCAGGGCTATAGGGATAGACACAGTAAGAAGTTTAACAACACCAGGTTAAAGTCCAACAGGTTTATTTGGTAGCAAAAGCCACACAAGCTTTCGAGGCTCTGAGCCCCTTCTTCAGGTGAGTGGGAATTCTGTTCACAAACAGAACTTATAAGACACAAACTCAATTTACATGAATAATGGTTGGAATGCGAATACTTACAACTAATCCAGTCTTTAAGAAACAAAACAATGGGAGTGGAGAGAGCATCAAGACAGGCTAAAAAGATGTGTATTGTCTCCAGACAAGACAGCCAGTGAAACTCTGCAGGTCCACGCAACTGTGGGAGTTACAAATAGTGTGACATAAATTCTGATTCTAGGATCGCATGATAAAGACTCAGGAGGAAAAAAGCAGAAATATTTATGTGAAATAGTGTGACATAAACCCAATATCCCGGTTGAGGCCGTCCTTGTGTGTGCGGAACCTGGCTATCAGTTTCTGCTCCGCGACTCTGCGCTGTCGTGTGTCGCGAAGGCCGCCTTGGAGAACGCTTACCCGAATATCAGAGGCCGAATGCCCGTGACCGCTGAAGTGCTCCCCAACAGGAAGAGAACAGTCTTGCCTGGTGATATAGGGATAGGGCAGGGAGAGGGCCTGGATGAAACACTCAGAGAGTCGGTGCAGTCTCAATCGACTGAATGGCCTGCTTCTGCACCTTAGGGATTGTATGATTCTATGATTTGTATTCGGACCTGCACACTATATCTTGCTCTTGCCTCCACATGTCCCTTCTCTTCAAGGAGTCAGGAGGGGCCCTCGGGCACCCAAAGGGAGGAGGAGCAGCAGTCTTCACACAGGACACTCCAAGGAGCTCTGGCCACTCCAAATCCCCTCTGCCTGTGACCCCATTAACGTTAGTAGGTCAGGGTAAGGAGGGCCCAAGCATCTGCTTCTAAGCACGAGATCCTTATCAGGACCAGGGCCCTCCAGGCCTCAGGTAACCAGAGGATGCCCACAAGGTCATCAGGGACAATGGGGCATAGAAGCCTACAGGCTACCTCCACCTCTGTTGCAGATGTCGAAGCTGCACCCAGGTGTAGTGGTAGAGATAGGAAAATTAAGAAATATTAACCACTTCTGGGTCATTGGTGTTCAAACATTGTATACATCTCACTTTCGTCAATACATTTGATGTCAATAAGAATGGTTTGGTCATTTGAGAGTGTAATGTCATACATTCATATCTCTGCATTCTTATTGCGAGGGTGAGCCATCTTTCCACTCAGTTATCTCCTCCCTTTATGAGTTTCACACTCATGTGATTTCACCCTCACTAAGGATAGTACCCGAACCTTGTCTGATGTCACAGATGTGTCAGAATGCTGAATGCATTTGTAACTTTATTAATTGCAGCATCACACTGGGCAGAATTTTACCGCCCTTCCTGCCACGGGAATCGGAGTGGGTGAGGGGCGAACCATGGAAAGATCCGTTGACCTCAGGCAGGATTTTACTGTGACAGGACAAGCAAAGCTGTAAAATCCCACCCATTGTGTGAGGGTTGCTCAGCAGCCTTGAATAGATAGCTGCAGTTGTGTCTTCTCCTTAGTGGTAATGCAAAGCTCAAGACCTGATGCCATGATGAAATCTCCAACTATACACTCATCTCAGTGTCTGCAGTAGTTTTACATTAAAGTGGTGATGACTGTATCAAGTCCTTTGACACAACGATCGTTGAAACTGGTTTTGGTGAGAACCCAGAGCAGCGCGCTGCAGGTATTCTTTGAGTATTGCATTTACCTTGAAGTCAGGAACGAAGTGAGGGCCGACAGCTGCACACCACTTATTTCCAAATGTGTTTCAGACCAGTCTAATTTCCCTGATATGGCACTGGATTAGGTCAGGCTTCATGATTCCGGCAAGTAATAAGCATTCATGACATGGTAATACATGCAACTGGGTTCTTGCCATAGATCAGTGGGATATCCAAACCTCCATCCGCCACAATGAAAGTAGTGAAGGGGCATTTCCAAACTGGTGGGCTTCTGATTTTTGGCCTCACTCCAAATTTTCTAGCCCCACTCACCCTGAAACCCACCGCGGGCCAGAGGTGAAAATTCCACCCACAGTATTTGGTTAGATTCTCTGCCATTTCCTTATTACCCCAGTAGCATCCTCCATTCTCTACCTGTAATGGGTTCACATTTGTCTTTAACTAACCTTTTCCTTTTTACATACCTGTAGAAGCTTTTACAGTTCATTTTTATGGTCCTCACCAGTTTACTTTCATATTCTATTTTCTCCTTTTTGGTTCTCCTTTGCAAAATTTTAAAATGCTCCTAATCCTCAGGCTTACTACGTTTTCATGGCAACTTTATGGGGGGAATTTTCCAATCCCACCTGCCACGAAAATCGTAGCGGGGGGGGGGGGGGGGGGTTTGGACCATGCAAAGATCCATTAACCTCGGGTGGGATTTTCCGGTTTTGGGGCGAGCGCAGCCAGAAAATCCCACCCATCTGTCTCTAATATAAATTTTTAACTTTTCTTGGTAGACTTTATGTGCCTTAAAGGAATGTAAATTCTTTTGCAAGCCATATATTAATTCTTTAAATGCTGGCTATTGCCTGTCTACCCTTATACTTATTAATGTAGTTCCCCAATCTTGCCCTCAGCCCTTTGAATTTTCCTTTGTTTAGATTATAGACTTTGGTCGGAATTCTCTGGCTGTTCACACTGGTGAGTCCTGCCAACAGTGCACCACCGACACAAGTTAATAGGAAATCCCATTGACAGTGGTAGGACAAGAAGAACCTGCTGCCAGCGAATGGCGTGCTGCCTCATATTGCAGGAAACACGCCGCAGGGAGACCAGAAAATCCAGACCCGTTGTTTCAGATTGAACTATATTTTTTTCAAAGACCCTGAAACCCTCCTCATCACAAGTATCTGTGAAGACCTACAGGTACTAGTGACTAGGAGGGCTGCATTCTGGCAGTTCCCCATCCATTGTGTTGGTACTTTAGCCCCATTCTGGCAGTGATATCCAAAGCCCATATGCCCTAACCTCCCTCCAAGGCATACTGGCTTACTCGATGACCACCAAGTGAAGCTAGCTCTCACTTCCCGCTTGCTTGCAACCTTCTTATGCCTGCCAGGGCTCTGAAGGTCCTGAACCCCATGCATTTTCAGTCAGAAAATTTTAAAATGTTATAATCATTTGAAATTGGCAAATTAGTTGCCTCTGCTACTTGTTTGAAATGTTGAGGTGCCCTGCCTTCCAGCATCATGTTTCTTCTCCCCTTTGAAAATGTGGATCTGATTCACCCCTTGTAAAATGGGGATCCGATGCAAAGTCCAATGTCTCCTGTCACAATATTCAGCTACCTTCCCTGCAACCTCCAACCCCATCCTCAAACAGCTCAGAAATGTTTCTGTGCATTCATACATATATGTTCATATGTTCTCTCACAGCATTAACATCATGATCTTTAAGGGGATACACCATGTGGTGCACCGAGCAACTACTGTGTCATTACGATATGCGATCCATTCTCTAAATTTCCTGCCAGTGACTGCAATTCCAAAGTACTTCATTTGCTCCTTCATTGGCGATAAAGAGTTTTGAGAGATAGTGAAAATCACTTTATAAATGCAAGACTTTTGTTTTCTCTCAAATTCAAGCAGCAATCACGCATTCTTTAAGAAATCAGGTTGTGTAAAACAGACTTCCAATTCACTATTGCACATTTTGCACAATCACCTAGGCTGAACTTAAACCTCAATATTTTTAACATTACATTGATTAATATGTTTGTTATGAACACATTTACTATAAAGAAAGTTGATTGTACTAAAAAGCAGTTCTACGTAACAATAAAATAAATCAAGATTTTTTTTCCACTAATTTATTTGGTATAGCAAATATACACACAAACTGTGTAATAGGTCAGCATGATAATTAGTCACTATAAATTTGTTTCTGAATGCAACGTTACAATTGTAAATTCACAGTAGTGCCTTTTCATATGCATCCCAATCACTGCATAGATGCAGGTGTTCCATCAGCTCATTTGGCCTGTGAGTAATGTCAGATCTGAGGAGAACCTTCAGGCTTCAAACTTTTAATCTGCTTCCATTATCTCTGTTCAAGGTGGAACCACAGGGGAACAGAGTTGCTGGCAGGGCTATGATGAGTGAGAAGGCAGCCTATCTATAAAACATATTAATCACCTTCCTTTCCTCCAGACACATTTGCAAATCCAGCCTCTGCCTGGACTCTCTGGCACCTGAAAAATGGATTCTCTGTCCCTTGGTTCAGGCAAATGCCTTTCAGGGAAAGTCATCAGCATAATAATTATTGGCAGTGCTGATATAAACCTGAGTTGTGGATGGGGAACTATTAGTAAAGCAAAGAATTCTGGGATAGACCATTATAGTCTTCCCACGTTGGGATATGCATCCACTGGTTTGGCATGAGTAACAACATAAAGACCAAGAAATATTCAGATATCAGCTGCTATGACAGTGCTTAATCCCGAATAAACTGCCTAAGTGCCGAGGGAATCTTATTCCTCTCTGTTGGTCCAAACAACAGATGCAGCCAATTAACTTTAAGCAGTGACCAAGAAAACCTTTGCTATATTATGCTGTATTATGCAGAAGATGCACATCTCCAGAAATGAGTCTGCAAGCTGCCTTTCATTAGCAGTCAACTTTGACAATCAATCTGACAATTACCAAAAAAAGTCTTAATCATTATACAAAGAATCCTTCTACATGCACAAAAAAGAAATATGTGCATATCTGCCAAATAGGTAATCAGAGAATCATGGAATCATAAAATCCCTACTGTGCAGAAGGAGGCCATTTGGCCTATCGAGTCTGCACCAACTGCCTGACAGAGTATCTTGTCTAAATCCTCTCCTCTGCCCTAACCCTGTAACCCCACACATTTACATGTCCAATCCACCTAACTTGCACATCTTTGGACTGTGGAAGGAAAGTGGAGCACCCCGGAAGAAACCCATGCAGAGACAGGGAAAATGTGCAAACTCCACACAGTCACCCACGCCCGGAATTGAACTTGGCACCGTGAGGCAGCAGCACTAACCACAATGTCTCTATTTGCATTTCAAGTATGAATATGTGGTAAGTCTAAATGTGTGAATATTGTATTTTTCACTTTGCTGTTTCTAAGGGGAAAAATAGCCAGTGGTGATCATTTTATATTCAAATTCAAAAAGAAAAAAAAACATGAATACCGTGATTCAATCCATATGGATTGCTTGAAGTGATAATGACTCACTGTAAAATCTGATGCAATATAATTTCTATTACAGTTTCTTGATAACTCTATCTTAAATTTGCAAAAGACAATTTTCACTGAAATAACATCAAAAGAAATAAGAGAAAATGTTACTGAAGTAAACTAAATTAACTTATCAACACATGTTATTTGAGAACCCATATTATACTTAGTAGCTTATCAAATGATGCAAACAAAATCTTTTCTTGGATGAAGAACAAACTATCTGTAATCTTTAGTATTGATTAATCAAAGTGATAATAGTATGCTTTCAATTTTCAGGAAACAATTTATTACTCAATATGGCAGTATAAATCAGGTGTAATATTCTTCAAAATATCAACATCTTCTTTATTGCTTGCATTTACCAGATTTTGCTTTTCAACCTCTTCTATTGTAATGGCCTCTATTTGTAACATGGTCCTTTGTATTTGTTTAGTTCATCTCCACATTATCATGTCAGAGTTCTGAGCTTAGCAACTCATGAAAACAGTTTGCCAATAATTTTAACGTGGCTTCTTCAACATTCATATAATTTCCACTTTTGGCCTTGATAACTTAAGATGCCAAAGTGAATCTTTGCATCATTAAATGTAACTGTACAAGTAGCTTACCATGCTTTCTGCTTTCAGACTGTTGATCAATTGCATTGTAGAACACTCTGTTTTACACAGAACACACAATGTTTCCACATTTGGTGCAGTCTTTCATTTTCTAGCCTGCCTTTAATTTCAACCATTTGTAGGTCTTAACACTCATTGAGATTTTGCAGTTTTTGTAACGTAATATATCTTTTGCTTTCTGTAACTTTATCAAATAATGTTCTATTTTAACTCCATTGCCAGACAAATTACTTAATGCAGCATGTCTCCCTTCATTACGTTCCTTGAATTGCAACTTTCTTTTAAACCTTTTCATTTGTTATCACTGAAGTGCATACACATCTCATGAATCTTACAATACCTTTAGCATTGATATCTACTGAACTTATTCTCCAGAATTAATATTCCTGATTCATAACAAGTATTTGTTTTGTGTGAAATACTTTAATTTTATCTACCATACTTGCTATTGTAGAACTTTATTCCACTTACATTAATTATTCAGCATAAACTAGACAGAGTAACAACCATAGTAAAGACTGAACAGTCCATCTATGGAACTAGAAACATTGCATATTAAGATTATCCTTAAATACTAATTTCAAACCTGACCATAAAGTTTATACTTTATAGTCAAATATAGCCTGAAAGTTTGCCAAATACTGAGTATAAAATTAGATTCAGTTGAGTGGAATATATCATTATCATAAGATTATGAACACAGTCCGTTTTTTGAAGACTTTAGGTAGGCAATTCCACAATTTTGACCCAGTGACAATGAAGGAATGGCGATTCATGTCCAGGTCAAAATGGTATGAGACTTAGGGGGAAGTAGCTACAGTTGAATAGTATTGATCTTCAACTGTTGTTGGGGGTGCACCCATCCAGGCAAGTGGAAAACATGCATCACAACCACAAAGACTTTTGCCTTGAGATAGTAAAAAGGTTTCAGGATCTCAGGAGGCGAGTCAGTCAACACAAAGTAACCAGCCTCTGACCTATTCCAGCAGCCACAACACTTAGGTGGCTGCTCCAGTTAAGTTTCTGGTCAATGATGGTCACTAGAATGGGGGAGGCTTGGCAATTATATTGCTATTCATTATCAAGAAGAGGTGTTTCTGTCACTCTTGTTGAAGAATTTTTGATTTGATTTATTATTGTCGCATGTGTTAATATACAGTGAAAAGTATTGTTTCTTGCGCGCTATACAGACAAAGCATACCGTTCATAGAGAAGGAAACGAGAGAATGCAGAATGTAGTATTACAGTCAAAGCTAGGGGCATAAGCATAGAACGAGAGTAAAAGATAGAATTAGAAGGTATGCTTGGCACAGCTTACAGGAAGTTGGCTCGCTCTGGCGCCATCTTGTTTCTACCTAAGATGGCCATTACCTGACGGAGGTGTTGTACAAATGTTGCTTGGAACCTATCAGTCCAAGTCTGATTGGGTCCAGATTTTGATGTGCAGGAGTGGACTGTTTGGATTTTTTGAGAAATTTTAAATTAAGCTAAACACCGTGAAATAATCAGTAAACAGCCATACTTTTAACCTTGTGATGGATGGAAGGAAGCTCATTAGCAAAGAAGTGAAAGATAGTTGGATGCAGGACATTGATCTGAGGAACTCTTAGAATGATGTGCTGAGATGATTGGCCTCCAACCACAATAACCATTTTCATCTACGCCAAGTATTACTTCAGCCATTACCCGCACTAACTTCTGTTTTACTAGAACTCCTTGGTTCCACATTCTGTCAAATGTTATCTTGATGTTCAGGGCAGATATTCTTACCTCACCTCTAGTGTTCAGCTCCTGTGCTTACATTTGGACCAAGGCTATATTGATTTCTGGAGATAAGTGTATCTGGCAGAACACAAACTGGGCATAAAAATCATGAGCATATTTTCAATCCTTTCCACTCAGCCTCTGCACTGAATGATACATGGTGAATTTAACCTCTGTCTGAACTCACCTTGTTCTTTCTACCTCTGCATTTGCTGCTCTTGTGTCCTCCCTAAAACCTTCCCACCATATAAACTCTCCCACCCATATTCACATTTTAGAAGGGGGTAGAACATGTCCAGGGAATTATAAACAAGTCACTTTAACATTAATGGTAGGAAAACAAATATAATCCTTACTGATAAAATAAAAGGACATCTAGAAATGTGAAAGTGTGGATTTTAAAAGAGAAATCTTACTTGACTAATCTTATTGAATTTATTTGAGCAGAAAAGAGGTCGAGTTGACAATGGTGATGCAGTAGATGTAATTTATCTGAATTTTCAAAGGGCCTTCGATATGTTATAATTCAGGTCAGAAACTCCAAAGTGTATTATGAAACCCGCCTGGATTATAAGTTTTACACTTTGAATTTGGCTAGGATAAGCATGATATGTTTCACTTCAGGTATGATTCAAATGACCCACTAGGGAGTTTTTATCAAACAAAGTTTATTTGAGAATATAGTTCACAAGTATTGTAAGAAAATTAGCAATAACTTTTATCAATTACAAACAAAACCAAAACAACCATGATAATGTATAACCCTTAACAAATATATCTATAATCAAAGAAAAACTTCCCATAGACAAAAATCCCTTTCCACAGATTTAACACAGCAAAGGCTAATGCTCACGTGATACTGAAACTGAGTCCTTTGGTTGGAGAATTGAATATCCTGGCTTCTCAGCCTTGTAACTTCTAGCAGCCCTCTGGACACGTAAAATAGTTTGAAGTCAGAACAGCTTCCCAGAACACCAGGGAGAGACTCTGGTCAAGCCACCGACAATAGATGTTCTACTCCAGGAAGGCAAGAAGCCTTGCTTTCTGCAAATTAGCAGAATTTCAAAAACCAGGGAGAGAGAGAAACACTTCTTTTCAGCTTGATGTCCCTTCTAAAATTAAAAACTGCAGCTAGCCAAAACAGAAAATGAAACCTTAAATTAACCAGGAAGAAAAAAACTGTCCAAAACATATGACCTTCCTCCTAACAATGCAGGGTTATAAAAGATCCCAGGGTAAAAATAAACAACCCCATTTAAACCACTGAAGGAACAATAAAAAGACTTATAGCAGACGGCCCAGCAGCAATTAAACCAAAACAGCTTATAACTGCAGAGAATATGATTTTTTTTAAAAACATTTCTTTAAGGGACACTAATGTCACAGATAACATGCCCCATATAGACTAATGAATAAGATTAGAGAATGGCCTATGATCTCTGCCTCCACCACCCTTTAAGGCAGTGAGTTTCAGATTCCCACCATCCTTTGGGTGAAAAATATTTTCCTCACATCCCCGCTAAATCTCCTGCCCCTTACCTTAAATCTATGCCCAGTTTCTTCCTGTATACTTTATCTATGCCCCTCATAATTTTATACATCTCGATCCAGTTCCTCCTCAGTTTCCTCTACTCCAAGGGAAACAACCCCAGTCTATCCAATCTCTCTTTATAACTAAAAGTCTCTAGCCCAGGCAATACCCTGGTAAATCTCCTCTGCACTGTTTCCAAAGCTATCACATCTCTCCTATAACATGGATTCCAGAACTGCACACAGTACTCTAGCTGTGGTCTAACCAATATTTTATATAGTTCCAGCATAACTTCCCTGTTCTTAAACTCTTATGCCTCGGCTAATAAAGGCAAGTTTACCATATACCTCCTTAACCACTTTATCCACCTGTCCTGCCATCTTAAGGGACCAGTGTACATGCAGACTCTTCGATCTCTTCGATCTCCAGTGCTTCCCAGGGTCCTGCCATTCATCATATATTCCCTTGTCTTGTTTGCCCTCCTTCCTAAAGCTTTGACTGGGATCATCACACTGTTTCAACTGCTCTCGACTGATGTTACGTTTTGTGTCAAATTAGTTACTGCATCATATCTAACCTGTTGTTTCTTAATAAACTTAATAAACCATCTTAAAATTACTAATGACAAGTAGACTACTTATTTAGGAATCTGTAGCCCCCTCCCCAAAACCTCAGTAGATCTTACAGTTGTAGATTATGTGTGCCCCAGTGTTATGATCCCAGCTACTGGACAGGAAGGTCCCAGAATGGAACCCTGGCTCAATCGACTATAACTTTCACTATTGTTTTAGAAACATGGATGGAGTCACAGTACCACCAATTAACTGTGAACAAAAGAATAAAAGAAATTATTAAATATGAAAAGATTGACTATATCACTAAATGCTCCTTCATCCCATCTATATTTTCACAAATGTACATTTTTAAGGATAATGTAAGTTACAGAATATAACTTGCACTATATTGTTCAGTAAGTACACAGTTCCTGTAACGAACAGGCAAACTGTGGTTTGACACATCCCACTCTGAAACCGAATGGCAAATGCCACCCAATGCAACTTCTGTGGATTTCTCATCAAATCCCCTTAGATGATTACCACAGTGTGAGCCCAAGGATCTTGCTGGAATAAAAGCAAAATACTGCAGATGCTTCAATCTGAAACAAAAAGTGAAAATGCTGGAAAATCTCAGGTCTGACAGCATCTGTGGAGAGAGAATAGAGCCAATGTTTTGAGTCTGGATGACCCTTCATCAGAGCTCTGACTTGAAACGTTGGCTCTATTTTTTCTTCACAGTTGCTGTCAGACCTGCTAAGATTTTCCAGCATTTTCTGTTTTTGATTTCACTTGAACTCTGGCTTCCATTCAATGTTTCCAAACTCCAAACTCGAAAAGACATACCTCGGAATCTTCTCCCAAACAGTGCTTTCTTTCAGGTGCCTTCACCACAGATCCTCTTCGAGGATTTGAATCTCTCCCTTCAGTTTTCCTCTGTCTTGAATTGCTACATGCATTAAAGCTCTCACACAATCTCTCAGGTACATAGCCATGCCAACATAACACCACTGCTTCACAGGCTGTAGGAAAGTATCACCAACTTTCGAATTAATTTAGTATATCTAGCTTTCTGCTAGCCAACTTTACCTGCACTTTTTAGCTCTGTCTTCAACTGGGAGCCTCTCTCTACCCCTTTCTTTAACTTCAGCGAACAATACCTTGTTCAATTTCCAGTTCCTTTTGTCCCTTTGACTTCAGTCTTCCTGGGACTTCTCTTTTTATTCTCTGGTTTCTAGAACTACCTGTTCTTTAACTTCTGGGATTTGCTTTCTTGCCCTCACTCCACTGTCTTGCTTTTTTTCTGGCAGAGCTGCTTCCTCTGCAGCTACCTGGTTCCATGTTATTGGGTAAGACAGAAGCAGAAGTGTTCTTAGCAAGAACAATGGCAGCCTATGGTTTATGTATGGTTTGAGGTTGGTGAGAGTAACAAGGTCAGTTCTGTATAAAATGTTTATGTTCACACAATTAAAATTTATTATATATTGGAACAAAAAAGTGACAAACTGGCATTCTGCAACTTAGGAGAAGCAATATAAAGTAAATGTTACAACGTTAAAGTGATGCAGGAACAGAGAGCTGGGGGTTCACAGGCACAAATCTTTGAAGGTTGTAGGACAATCTGATAAGGGCATAAATAACCATAGTAAATCTTTACTGAGCATTGCTTAGACCTCAGCTAGAGTATTGTGCCAATTGTGGACACCACTCTTTAGGAATAGTTGCAAGAGAGTGCAAAGGAGATTTACCAGAATGTTACCAGGGACGAGTGACTTCAATTGGCAAGGCTAGTAATGTAGTTCCTCAGTGAAGTATTCCCAGTATAACGTTTATATATTTTGCTACAGTTGTTTTGACTTATTCTCTGGAGTTTCATCCTCAGACTCCTTCATCTCTTATGATCTCAGCCAGTGAATACTGAACAAGCCTGATACTTATTAAGAATCTAGCTTGATTGACCATAATATGTTAAAGAATGTAATGCGTGGAAGAACCCATGGTTAAGAAAATAAGCAGCAGGACTCCAAGATCAAATTGAAGCAGTCAAAGAATTCTCACTATACAAACTTGAACGAAACAAACACAAGCAATAATGGACTAAACAGGTGCACGAGCAAATAGGATAATGATTCAAAACAATATGAGCTTCTATGTTAAACTCAATCCAACAGACATAGCCCAGCTTCATCTTTTTACTGTGTCTTTTTACAATGTCTGTGCGGAGTCTGCACATTCTCTGCGTATCTGTGTGGGTTTCCTCCCACAGTCTGAAAGACGTGCTGGCTAGGTGCATTGGCCATGCTAAATTCTCCCTCAGTGTATCCGAACAAGAGCGGGAGTGTGCCGGCTAGATGATTTTCACAATAACTTCATTGCAGTGTTAACGTAAGCCGACTTGTGGCACTAATAAATAAACTTTAAAACTGAATCCTCTGGTTAATCACGACAGACTGGAGATCTGCAGCTTCCAGGTCAGCTTCTCTTATACTTTTTCACTAAAAAAAAAGTTCTCTTTTTAGAGTATAGTTCTACCCTCAATACTTTTCTCCCTAGCAGCCTCAGGGCTTTCTGGCTGCTAAAAGCCAGTCAACTGGTTCAAGTATAGCTTGTAAGCACACACAGGCAAACTAAATTAAACTGAAAGCAAACAACTCCCAATTTGCTTTGTTTGAATAAGCTATTCCACCCCTTCTAATCTTGCCTTCCATGGGTCACTGTCTGTTCCCTTCGTATAAAACACTTTGGGATGCTACCTACTTTAAACATTCTACATAGACACAACTAACTGATGTTGTTCTAGTGATGGATGTGCATCAGACATAGATGTCATGCAATGTGCATACAAACTGAATTGGTATGGTCAGCTGAAGGGCAAGCACTTCATTGGACACTGTGGTCACGCATCCAAAAAGTGATCCAAACAATAATACAAGCTAATCACATTTTCAAAAACTAGGAATTATGAACTTACCAAACAATTTATCAACTGAAATAATGCTTTTTGCAGCACAAAACTTTACTACCAATCACTGAAGGACACGCAAGTATTTGGACTATTGTCACAAATAAAATTAACAATGGGTGGGATTTTCCATGCATGTTTCGCGGCAGAAGAGGTGGCCCACTTTCGGCTGGCAAGAGGATCGTCTGGTCCCGCCACTGCAATGGGGTTCCCCATTGGATGCACCTCTTGCTGCCATGTGTTGTCAATGGGCCCAGAGATCCCACCGTTGTAAACAGATGGAAAATTCAGGCCAATGTTTCCAAAATAAATAACGTGCACAACTGCTGTAAATTTCATGAAAAATCTTTAAAGTTAAAAATAACTACCAAATGTTGCATAGAAATTGCCCCTTACAGTAGTGTGAAGGCATCATCTCTTTCTCATGTGCTTCATAATGATATATTTTAATGCTTTGAAATCACTTGTAGATTATTCTGCCTTATCTGCTGAACTAGAAGCAAAATTATTTTGTGCATCTGTGGCACCTGCAGCAGTTCTATACTTTTAATGCTCATTTAATGAAAAGTAGCTAGTGGAGCAAATTTATGTTGTGTCACTGCAGATGAGGCATATTTATCCAGGTCCACTGAATCCAACTCATGAGGGAAATACTGAGGAGGTTCTGAGAAAGACTGAATTTTTAGTTTAGTATAACTATTATTAACCACCAATTCATAGAATCCTTACAGTGCAGAAGGAGGCCATTCGGCCCATCGAGTCTGCACCGACAACAATACCATCCAGGTCCTATCCCCGTAACCCCATGTATTTACCCTGCGTGTCTGCCTGACACTAAGGGTTAATTTAGCATGGCCAATCAACCTAACACGCACATCTATAGACTGTGGGACGAAACCGGAGCACCGGGAGGTAACCCAGGTTGACAAGGGGAGAATGTGCAAACTCCACACAGACAGTCACCTGAGGCCGGAATTGAACCCAGCTCCCTGGAGCTGTGAGGCAGCTGTGCTAACCATTGTGTCGCCGTGCAGCCCAATTGTGCACATCCCATATTATACTGCTGAGTATCAAAGTAATCTACTGCCACCAAATTTTAAAAAGACACCTCTCTGGATTTCACCATGCAGGTTCTAAAAATAAACCAAGGAATATTTCAGTTACATGAGCCAGATCCCTGATATCCATACAGCAAACCCAGCAATTGCTGCAGAAAGGTGAATTCCTTCATTATTAAACTATTGACAATATTCATGTCAGTATGTCTGGAAACACACAATTGCTCATTGACGTAGCAACATTGATAATATACAGTGAAGATGTGAACAGCTGGCAAAGTTCTTTAATCAACCCATTTCCTGCAATGACATGAAACAGCAACCCTTCTTGCATTTCTGTAATACAAGTATTGTCATTCAGAATACCAATAAGCCACCTGAAGGTCATTTCAA
This sequence comes from Mustelus asterias, assembly GCF_964213995.1. Taxonomy (NCBI): domain Eukaryota; kingdom Metazoa; phylum Chordata; class Chondrichthyes; order Carcharhiniformes; family Triakidae; genus Mustelus; species Mustelus asterias. The sequence continues at coordinate 97,097,435 of NC_135808.1, forward strand.
GAGGATTTATGGACTGCAATCCAGCTCATCTTTGGCTGAGTCTACAGGGTAGGTTTTATTTTTCACCAGAGGGCAGTAAACTCAGCACCACTGCATCACTAGATGTTGCCTTCTATTTCAGCCAATCAGGTGCAACCAGTTTTCTACCTGGCAGCAAATATTACAACCTAATTCCATATATTTTTACTTCATGGAGGGTATGTTGTGTAAAATGTTCTTTTAAAATTTGTAAGAAATCTATGAACCACAATATGTAAAACAACATACTGTTTATTAACATACATCACTGTTAGAACAGAATTCACATTCATGATCACTGTAATTTATTGCTCATTTTTTCCATATTGACTGAAGGCTACTGTGCAAATTATGGTCATCCCCATTATATACTGTTGTCATGACAAGTAAAATGGCTACTCAGAGCTACAGGACCATTTTTTGATTAACCATCTCATCTTTCAAGAGTATAAAGAGGACAAAATTCAGTTTTTCTGATACTGACTCACTGGTTTTGCCAGGAGATAAATCAGTGATCTATCAACACTTTCATTGTAAATTTGCCTTGTCAAAAGTTTTTGCCACCGACAAAAACACAGGTCGAAGAAGACTTCAGACGGTTAATTAAAAGACCATTATTTCTGATCTGAGACCGTGACATGACACTGATGTAAAGTCACACAATAGTGGTCAACTTGCCTCCCTGCTAAAGATATAGCAGAAAATTCAAACTGCTTTTCAGTGACATCTTCAGAGAGACAGAAAGAATTCCTTTAGAGAGAGCGAGAGGGAGGGTCCGCCAGGCAAAGCCATTAACTGTTGCAGTTAAATAGTGAAGTAACTACCTACAATATCGTGAAGGAGAAACTTAGCCTCTCTCTCTCCTCTAACCTGTTCCAACTTCAAGCTCATCTGCAAATACAACCTCCAGTAAGATCAACTCGAGAAACCATCACAGCTGTTGAGAAATCTCTGCATTTTTGAGAGCTTCACTTCAGGTAAAACTCCTCACAATGAAACATTAGCCTGTACTGAAATAGAGACTAAGCTAAATTCAACTTTTATAATTACTATCTTCCTTCAACTGTACTTAGTTTTTGTGTGTGTGATAGTGTAGGTGAGTTGTGAGAGTATTTTTGTTAGCTCGGTTATTTACATTGAGTGAATCATTCCAATGGTACAAAAATACACACAACCACCAACAAATATATGTGATCATGGACAATAAATGGTAACATTTCAACATTAGCAATAACACTGCTGTGTAAAATTTCCAGAGCTGCATATTATATTTCTACAAACATTGCACAGAAAACTTTATTGTTACATGTAAGAATATAACTAATATTTATAGTTGATGACCAGGTGTTTTTGGGTGATAAATCTATATTTATGTGGGTGGTGGTCCCTTTAGAATCTAATTCCTGGTTTAAAAAATACAGCTCAGTTCTTTTAAAGTACCATGTCGCCTGAACTCTAAACAATAGAAAAGATAAGGGCCAACAAATTAATTATCAGGGCAAGTAGGTTCCTATAGGGTGGCTCTCAGTTCCAACAGTTTACTTTGAGAGTTTAGAATAAACTGGAAGGAAGGGAACATTTACTTCAGCAGATACAGTTGCAATTCTGGGTGTTGGCTAAAAGTCTTGGTAACTGAAGGACTCTTACGAACAGTGAGTTGAACTCGCTGAGAAGGGAGAGAGAGAGAGTTTTGAGTATAGAACTCCACAGATAAAGACTATTTGAATCAAGAGCGTCTGACCCAAGGTGCCTCAGCTTAAAATACCAGAGATGCCGATGTTGAATGGGAAGTTTGCAACCTTAGGATAGTTGGACATTTGAAACAGAAAGGCGTAAGAAATCTCAGCGTGTATATGAATTATTGACACAATACCCAGACCAAGTAGTTTATCTTTCAAGTTTTGGTAAGTATCTGACTTGGGGTGCAAACTTAATGGGTGGAAGGATGTGGAGTTAAGACATTTGATTTGGAGTATAAGCAACTGTATTTATTGTATGTATTTATTGTATTTATATCAGCTTTAATATAACTGACTATTTAAGATAGCGTAATTATTATAGTTATTATACTAAGCTGGGGCATGTAAAATCAAATTATTGGAAGCAGAAAGGAAAAGTAGTTGCAGTTGTTGGAAATGTCTGTAATGTCTTCAGAAAGGGCTGCATCAATAAAAGAAATGAGAAATAAAACCATAGCAATGGTATAGTTGCAAAGTGTTCCCTTAGAATCCAGTACAGTGGTGAAAAATACTACTTGCAGCACAGCATAGTAGCAGCTTGACATGGCTTGATTAACATGTTGTTCATATTTTTCAGATACTTTGCTTCAGAGGTAATTTGAAGCAATTTGAAGTAGAGCGGTAACTTTTCACATCCAAAAATGAGGGCCTTTGGTCCATTTCCCACAAAGGGGATATTGTCAACAGTCCAGAAAGACATTCTGCCTACCACACAATAGTCATGCTAAAATTTTGGTGCCAGTGAAATGCAAGACATGTAGACCATATGTCCCAATGATTGGCTGACGGAAGCAAAAAACGTGTTCTTGTCGTTGTTTGTAATAGGTAGCACACAAACCAACTAGTCCGCACTTGCAAGGTCCAAAAGTATCAGATGTGATTCCTTGATTGGCAGCATTTGCTGAACAATCCTGACTGTACGAATAGGTACATTAATAACCAATTTAAGATAATCAGTCATGTCATAGCATAGCTCATTTATGCTTGCTAAAAGCAACATACATTCAAATGCAGGGGCTCATTGAACAGTTAAAAGTATGCATGCTAATATAGTATTCACCAAAGTGCTTGAAATCTAATACAGTTGGCCCACCTCTTACATTTGGTTTTTATTAGCTGTGAAGAAGGTATAAAATGCAATATGTGGCAAGGATATATATGTAACTTTCAAGTAAAAGCTGTGCCGCAAAATTAGGCTCCATAGCACCATTGGTGCCGCTGCTATGGAAGGCCCAAAGTGAAATAATGGTGGTTGAAATGCTTCTGGCCACAGACAAACAGGGCACTAGCCCAGGCATGCCATGTAACCACCAGAAACACATAAAATGGGCAGATTGTAATGTCAAACAACCTCTAAGGGAGGAGGTGTAGCTCTGATATTTGAGGATGACATCAGTGCAGTAGTGAGAGATGATATAGGTTCTATGGAGGAAAAGGTTGAATCCATTTGGGTGGAAATTAGAAATAGCAAGGAGAGAAAGTCACTGATAGGCGTAATCTATAGGCCACCAAATAATATCACAGTGGGGCAAGCAATAAACAAAGAAATAACTGATGCATGTAAAAATGATATGGCAATTATCATGGGGGATTTTAATCTACATGTCGATTGATCAAACCAGGACAGTCAAGGCAGTCTTGAGGAGGAGTTCATAGAATGCATCCACGATAGTTTCCTCGAACAGTATGTAATGGAACCTATGAAGAAGCAAGTTATCCTAGATATGGTCCTGTGTAATGAGACAGAGATAATTAATGACCTCACAATTAGGGATCCTCTTGGGAGCAGCGATCATATATGGTTGAATTTAAATACAGATGGAGCATGAGAAGGTAAAACCCAATACCAGTGTCTTGTGCTTAAACAAAGGACACTGCAATTGGATGAGGGAGGCTAAGGTAGACTGGGAGCAAAAACTTTATAGTGGGACAATTGAGGAACAGTGAAGGACTTTCAAAATGATTTTTCACAGTGCTCTGCAAAAGTATATACTAGTGGTAAGGAAGGATTGTAGAAAATGGGATAATCTCCATGGATATCTAAAGAAATAAATGAGGGTATCAAATTGAAAGAAAATGCATACAAAGTGGCAAAGATTAGTGGGAACCTAGAGGATTGAGAAATCTTTAAAGGTCAACAGAAAGCCACGAGAAAAGCTATAAAGAAAAGCAAGAGAGATTATGAGAGTAAACTAGCTCAGAATGTAAAAACAGATAGCAGAAGTTTCTACAAATATATGAAACTAAAAAGAGTGGCTAAGGTACACATTGTCCTTTAGAGGATGAGAAGGGAGATTTATTAACGGGAAATGAGGAAATGGCCAAGGCATTGAACAGGTATTTTGTGTTGGTCTTAACAGTGGAAGACACAAAAAGCATGCTAAAAATTGATGACAAGAAGGCTATGACAGGTGAGGACCAGAAGCGATCATTATCGCTAAAGAAAGTAGTGTTGGGCAAGCTAATGGGGCTAAAGGTAGACAAGTCTCCTGGCCCTGATGGAATCCATCCCAGGGTACTAAAAGAGATGGTGGGGGAAACAGCAAATTAAATTTGGTAATTTACCAAAATTCGCTGGACTCTGAGGTGGTTCCGGCAGATTAAAAAACAGCAAATGTGACAACACTGCTTAAAAAAGGAGATAGACAAAAGGCGAGTAACTACAGGCCAGTTAGCTTAACTTCTGTAGTGGGGAAAATGCTTGAATCTATCATCAAGGAAGAAACAGCGAGACATCTGGATAGAACTTGTCCCATTTGGAAGTTGCAGCATGGGTTCATGAAAGGCAGGTCATGTTTAACTAATTCACTGAAATTCTTCAAGGACATTATGAGCGCGGTGGATGTGGTGTATCTGGATTTCCAGAAGACATTCGACAAGGCGCTGCACAAAAGGCTGCTGCATAAGATAAAGGTGCATGGCATTATGGGTAATTTATTTGCATGGATAGAGAATTGGTTAACTAACAGGAAGCAAAGAGTGGGGATAAATGGGTGTTTTTCTGGTTGGCGATCAGTGACTAGTGGTGTGCCTCAGGAATCAGTGTTGGAACCGCAATTGTTTACAATTTACATAGAAGATTTGGAGTTGGGGACCAAGTGTAGTGGGTCAAAATTTGCAGATGACACTAAGATGAGTGGTAAAGCAAAGTATGCACAGGACACTGAAAGTCTGCAAAGGGATATAGATGGTGTAAGTGAGTGGGCAAGGGTCTGGCAGATGGAGTACAATGTTGGTAAATGTGAGGTCATCCATTTTGATAGGAATAACAGCAAAATGGACTATTATTTAAATAGAACATAGAACATAGAACATTACTGCGCAGTACAGGCCCTTCGGCCCTCGATGTTGCGCCGACCTGTGAAACCAATCTAAAGCCCATCTAACCTACACTACTCCAATATCATCCATATGTTTCTCCATTGACCATTTAAATGCCCTTAACGTTGGCGAGTCCACTACTGTTGCAGGCAGGGCATTCCACACCCTTACTAGTCTCTGAGTAAAGAACCTACCTCTGACATCTGTCCTATATCTATCACCCCTCAATTTAAAGCTATGTCCCCTCCAAATGGTAAAAGATTGCAGCATGCTGCTGTGCAGAGGGACATGGGTGTCCTTGTGCATGAATTGCAAAAAGTTGGTTTATAGGTGCAGCAGGTAATTTAGAAGGCAAATTGAATTTTGTCCTTCATTGCTAGAGGGATGAAGTTTAAAAACAGGGAGGTTGTGTTGCAGCTGTATAAAGTGCAGGTGAGGCCACACCTGGAGTACTGTGTACAGTTTTGGTCTTCTTACTTGAGAAAGGATATACTGGCACTGGAGGGGGTGCAGATGAGATTCACTTGATTCTGGAATTGAGAGGCTTATGAGGAGAAACTGAGTAGACTGGGACTATACTCACTGGAATTTAGAAGAATGAGGGGGAATCTTATAGAAACATATAAAATTATCCTCCTGAGTTGAGGAGGAACTTCTTCACACAAAGGGTTGTAAATCTGTGGAATTCCCTGCCCAGTGAAGCAGTTGAGGCTACCTCATTGAATATTTTTAAAGCAAAGATATATAGATTTTTGAACAGTAAAGGAATTAAGGGTTATGGTGAGCAGACGGGTAAGTGGAGCTGAGTCCACAAAAAGATCAGCCATGATCTTATTGAATGGTGGAGCAGGCTCGAGGGGCCAGATGGCCTACACCTACTCCTAGTTCTTATGTTCTTACGTTTTTAAGGCACTTTCTGCAATGACTAGCATTATTTAAACGGCTACTCTTGAATCTTGCAGGTGAGGTTCTTTTGACTTATTTTGCTGGTACAGTGTTTGTAGTGTTGACTCCTACTGGAGGAGTTTGCCAATTTTTGGATTTCCAAGGGTGTGGGCTGAACTTGGGCCGCAGTACAATTTGGAAATGGACAGCGGAGGGAGGAGGAAGAGGTAGTATCTGGAACCTGTTCACTCCAGGTGAGCTGGTTCAGAGTGAATGCTGAGGCTCCGATTACCCTAAGATGTTATCCCAAAATCACAGTTGCTCTATAATTCTCTATCTTTCAATCCATTTGCTACAGACCTTCACAATATGGTCTTGGCTGAAATCCTGAAATAAAAGCCACCAACACAAAACCATTCTGCAGTGGCACAGTGGTTAGCATTGCTGCCTCACAGCACCAGGGACCTGGGTTCAATTCAGGCCTTGGGTGACTGTGTGGAGTTTGTACATTCGCCTCATGTCTGCATGGGTTTCCTCCGGCTGTCCCGCCATCATCATCATCCCCCTGCCATCATCATCATCATCATAATCTTCTTCTTTCTATGATGCTGGAACAACAATCACAACTGAATACATATTTCATCGAAGTCTTTGATTTTAAATTCCGGTAGTCTGTTCTATTTGCTCAAACTGACTACACTGTTTCCAACCAATAGATTTATTGTCATTATTCTCCACCTCTGCAAACTGTCCACCGATTTGTGGCATATTATAGAATAATCAAATTCTTCAAAGGAAATTAAATAATGGATGAAACTAAGTAACTAAACATAACATACGTGAAAAATAACAGTTGATGAGCTGGGATTAGCCCTTGCATTACGTTAGAAATAATATTTGATTTTACAATATCAAGCATCAGTTTAGAGGATTCATGCACAACTGCATAAATTCATGATTTCATAAACACATCTGTTTGTTAGTTTAGATTATTTTAATATCATGAAATTACAGTTTGGTTCTACCTAATGTACTGACATACATTGGTCTGTCCTGATTGGAAAATAGGACAGAGTTCCATTGCACTGAATTTCAATCCATTTCTTGGCCACAACCAATTTGCACCACCATTTCCAGTAATCACAGGAGGCAGTCACTTGAAACAGATTTGAGGTTCACTTAAAAAGTAATTTAGGGAAGTGGACATCCTACATGCCAATTTTTACATTTCGGTGCACAGAGAATCTATTCGTATTAACATGAAAGCAAAATAAGTGCAAGAGTTGCTAGTTCACGGAAATGGCATCTTGATAATAAGCTAAGTGTAAATTCTTGCCACCTCTACATAGTTCTTTGTTTTCAAGGATAGTATTTAGATTTTTATGTATCCTTGGTATAATTTTTTCAATGTCTTTTCCGTCCAGAATTATTACCGACACAAGTGGAGTTTGCAAGAAGGACAAAACTAACTGAAGTTTACAAAACAAGTAAATTTGCATCAGAAATACTTTGTGCCCATAGTCAGTACCTTCACATACAAGGTAAATTAATTTGGCATTGACAGCTTGTTAACCAAATGTAGAGGCTCCTGTTCTCAAAGGAAACTGGAATAACACACCTGACAACACCACAAAGATATCCGCATGTTAGATTAGTGACACTGTTGAATGCTTTCTCAAAAGAAACCAATCATAGTCTGTCATATTTTCAGAAACATTATGTGAAAGAAGGCAGATCAGGTTATTTAACAACTGTAATAGCCTGACTGATTGCACTCGGCTGATATCAACAATCATTGCAATGGGGAACGGAACCTTATCTGGCAATGGTAAGATGGAAACTCATAGAAATTGGATCATCAGAAAACCAGTTACATTGCTGTGCCATCTGCCATTCAGAAGAAAGCTGGCACATTCAGTGACAGAAACAGTCAGCATGCTCTGGAAACTTAGCTCCACTTCCATGTAAGCACTTTACAAGGTATGTTTTTCCTTTTTAAGTACCTGTAGAAACTCTTACTATCTGTTCTTATAATTTCAGCTGGCTCTTTCTCATACTCTAATTTCTCCTGCTCATTTTCTTAGCTAGTTTTCACTGTTTTTTATATTCTGTCCAATCTTCCGGCCTGCCACTAATCTTCATGGAATTGTACAGTTTTTCAATTTGATACTATCTTTAACTTCCTTTGTTATGATGCATCCTTTTCCTAGTGTGTTTCTATTCCAGTGGAATATATCTTCGCTTTGAGTGTTATGGAATATCTTCTTAAATGTCTTCCACTGCATCTCCACTGATCTGTCCCTTAATCAAATTTTCCAGTGCACTTTAGCCAGCTCTGCAGAACCTTCAGTGCATACCAACTCACAGGGTTCTTATTCATGCTACCTTTTTAAAGCATCTTCCAAATTTTGCCAAGGGCAATGTTTCCATATCTTGCACCTTGGTGACCGGAACAAATACAGACAAACAAATAAAGCTCACAGGCAAAGAAAAGGGCCACACAGCATAGAATAAAAAAAATATTGGGGGGGGAAAGAAACACAGGAAATACCTGCAATGGGAGGTTACTGCCATGTGGAGATGGTCCCTAATAACTGGAAGGGAGGAGAGATCATGATTCGGGGAAGAGAGGCCATGGTCAGGAGGGGTGACAGAGGCTGTGATCAGGAAGGGTGATGGGAGAAGGCTGAAGATCTAGATCAAAGTACTCCTGCTCAACCTTGTCCACAAGACGCGCTAAAAATACATTTATCTTCTGGAACCATCATTCCACTTCTCTTTCAATGGGTGGTTTACTGCCCTCTGAAAATTCATACAGCAGCAGTCAATTTTAAATTGGGCTCCCAATTGCACTTCCCCGCAATGGGACACTCAGACACCGCGATATAATCTGTGAGTATATACATGGCATGCTGGAGACACAGTCCCCATATTTAATTCTTTAACTACCATCCCTTACCTCCCTGACCCTCTCCTGTCCATCATGGAGAGGGAGGAGTTAATATTGACGCCTTTGCGTAACACTGCAGCTCAAATATATTATAAATGCATTAAAAGTAGCTGAACTTTAAAAAGAGTTCCATGATAAAATTTATGCATTACAATTGTGTGGTTGACTAAGCACATATTTGTTAAATTACAGCTGGAAAGTTACACAATTTCAAGTTTAAGCTGTAATAATGTTTATATAGAGGTCAAGGACTATGCAGTAATGCTCTTTTCTTTTAATTAATCAGCAAATGCCGTAATAAATATCAAGTGCCATATTGCTTATCCAGTCTGTAAATAGCTTTTGCAGATCATCAGAAATTACTATTTAGAAGAAATGCACTTTAACAGTATATAGTTTCCAATACCACAACAATTGAGTTTCCATCATATCAAGATAAAAGAAAATCAGAAAATCTTAATAGCTAATGACCACAATAAATAGAGTCATAAAGGTTTATAGCATGGAAACAGGCCCTTCGGCCCAACCTGTCCATTCCGCCCTTTTTTAAAACCCCTAAGCTAATCCCAACTGCCCGCATTTGGCCCATATCCCTCTATACCCATCGTACCCATGTAACGATCTAAATGCTTTTTAAAAGACAAAATTGTACCCGCCTCTACTACTACCTCTGGCAGCTTGTTCCAGACACTCACCACCCTGTGTGTGAAAAAATTGCCCCTCTGGACACTTTTGCATCTCTCCCCTCTCACCTTAAACCTATGCCCTCTAGATTTAGACTCCCCTACCTTTGGGAAAATATATTGACTATCTAGCTGCTCTGTGCCCCTCATTATTTTATAAACCTCTATAAGATCACCCTTCAGCCTCCTACACTCCAGAGAAAAAAGTCCCAGTCTATCCAGTCTCTCCTTATAACTCAATCCATCAAGTCCCGGTAGCATCCTAGTAAATCTTTTCTGCACTCTTTCTATTTAATAATATCCTTTCTAAAATAGGGTGACCGGAATTGCACACAGTATTCCAAGTGTGGCCTTACCAATGTCTTGTACAACTTCAACAAGACATTCCAACTCCTGTATTCAATGTTCTGACTGATGAAACCAAGCATGCCGAATGCCTTCTTCACCACTCTGTCCACCTGTGACTCCACTTTGAAAGAGTTATGAACATGTATCCCTAGATCTCTTTGTTCTGTAATTCTCCCCAACGCCCTACCATTAACTGAGTAAGTCTTGCCCTGGTTCAATCTACCAAAATGCATCACTCGCATTTGTCTAAATTAAACTCCATCTGCCATTCGTCAGCCCACTGGCCCAATTGATCAAGATCCCATTGCAATTGGAGATAACTTTTTTCACTGTCCACTATGCCACCAATCTTAGTGTCATCTGCAAACTTACTAACCATGCCTCCTATATTCTCATCCAAATCATTAATATAAATGACAAATAATAGTGGACCCAGCACTGATCCCTGAGGCACACCGCTGGTCACAGGCCTCCAGTGTGAAAAACAATTCACTACAACTACCCTCTGGCTTCTGTCAAGAAGCCAATTTTGTATGCATTTAGATACCTCACCCTGGATCCCGTGAGATTTAACCTTATGCAACAACCTACCATGCGGTACCTTGTCAAAGGTCTTGCTAAAGTCCATGTAGACAACGTCAACTGCACTGCCCTCATTTACCTTCTTGGTTACCTCTTCAAAAAACTCAATCAAATTTGTGAGACATGATTTTCCACTCACAAAGCCATGCTGACTGTCCCTACTCAGTACTTGCGTCTCTAAATAACATCCCACTTTTTTTTTAACTGGCAATATAAAAAGATGGATTATCCACCTTGGTAACGTCTTCATTCTTATAGCTCTAAGCTCTTCATTCTTATAGCATGCTCTAAACACCACATGATTTTGCCCCTAGTCCTAATGATTGGTTGTTCACATCCTCTATAAAAGGCAATACGTTTTGGTGGTGCATTTAGATAGATTGTACATCTTGATTATAAATAAATAATCTTTTTTAGAGTCCAGGGAATAGCTGGGAGAGAAACAATGTGGAGAATGTTTTCTCAAAGAATGAAGAAATTATTATCCAGATAGATAATCCATCTTCTGCCCCTTCTTTAGTTGTGTTGACATCACAGACTAATATTTATATTCTGCCAGCATTTATATGGGTACAGCTAGCTAAACCAGGCATGATCTAATGAAATGGTAGTCCTGATAATAAAAACTTACAAAATGGAAATAATCTAAAGATGGGTCTTGAAGTTTCCACATGATGGGGTTGTGATTATTTCCTTCGGCAGCTTGCTCTATCGTAGGATTGTTCTTGGGAATAAAGATGCTGACACATTGTCCTGGAAGCAAATGGTCTTTGTAGTTTGTGTGATGGCTATCTCATTCTTTGTCATTTGTGGCAGGCAGCTGGTACTTGTTTCTATCAATTCCCACCAGTCCATTCCATACTTGGTCAGTCCATTTTTCTCCCTCTATTACTGTAGTGATTCCCAATACAAATTTTTGATCAAGAATGTGACACTTGTTTAATTATACTGTGGGATGGAGGATAAATCGGGAGATAATAAGAGCATATAAAAAAGGCAGTACTCTAATCATGGGTGACTTTACTCTTCATGTAGGTTGGGAAAATCAAATTGCAGAGGTAGCCATGAGGAAGAATTCATACAGTGTATTTGGGACAATTTTCGAGAACAACAACCAGGGATCAGGGTATTTTGGATTTGGTAATGCATAATGAGACAGGTTTAATAAACATCAGAGTGAAACATCAGATTCCCAGGAAGCAGTGACCGTAACATGGTAGAATTTAACATGAGAAACTTGGGTCGGAAACAACTGTGCTACACTTAAATAAGGGAAATTTTACAGGAATGAGGGCTGAATTGTAGGCACGATGGCACAGTGATTAGCACTGCTGCCTCACCGCGCCAGGGACCGGGTTCGATTCCAGCTTTGTTCGATTCCTGGCTTCGATCACTGTCTGTGTGGAGTTTGCACATTCTCCCCGTGTCTGCGTGGGTTTCCTCCAGGAGCTCCAGTTTCCTCCAACAGTCCAAAGATGGTTAGGTGCATTGGCCATGCTAAATTCTCCCTCAGTGTACCTGAACAGGCGCCGGAGTGTGGCAACTAGGGGATTTTCACAGCAACTTCATTACAGTGTGAATGAAAGCCTACTTGTGACAGATAAATAAATAAAATAAATAAACTGAATTGGCTGGAGTAGACTGGGAAAAAGTTTAGCAGGAAAGCCAGTTGATCAGCAATGGCAGACATTTATTAAATTAGTTCATCACTCACAACAATGGTACATCCCAGTGAGCAAGAAGGATTCTAGGAAAGGGATAATTCAACTGAGGTTAACCGTGTCAAGTTAAAGGATAGTATTAAACTGAAAGAAAAATATATAACTTGGCAGAGATTAGTGGTAAATCAGAGGATTGGGAAAGTTTTAAAAACCAGCAAAAGATGAGCAAAAAAGGAGGGAGAAGATAAACTATGAGGGTAAACGAGCAAATAATATAAAAATGGGCAGCAAGAGCTTCTGTAAATATATGAAAAGGAAAAGAGAAGCCAAAGTGAACATAGGCCCCTTAGAAAATGAGACTGGAGAAATAATAATGAAGATTCTGGAAATGACAGAGGAGTTAAACAAATACTTGGCATCAGTCTCCACAGTGGAAGACACTAATAACATACCAAAAATACTAAATCAAGGGGTGGCAGGGGAATGGAGGGGAAGAATTCAATAATATATCACTGGAGAAAAAGTACTTGGGAAACTATTGGGGCTAAAAGCTGATAAATCCCCTGGACGTGATGGATTGCATTCCAGGATGTTAAAAGAAGTAGCTAAAGAGATAGTGGATGCGCTGATAACAAGCTTTCAAGAGTCCTTAAATTCAGGAAACGTCACAGAGGATTAGGAAACTGCCAATGTAACACCTTTGTTCAAAAAAGGAGGGAGACAAGAAACAAGTTACTATAAGCCAGTTAGCTAAACAGTCATTGGGAAAATATTGGAGCCCATTATAAAAGACGCAATAACAGAGCATTTAGAAATGCATAATACAATCAAGCAAAGGCAGCATGGCTTCAAGAAGGAGAAATTATGCCTGACAAATTTATTAGAATTCTTTGAGGTGGCAATGAGCAGGACAGATAATGGAGAACCATTGGTGTAATATACTTGGATTTCCAAAAATGGTTCGATAAGGCATCACACAAAAGGCTACTTAATAAGATAAGAACCCATGGTGTAGCATGGATAGTAGATTGGCTAACTGATAGAAGTTGGAACAAGAGGTGCATTTTCAGGGTGGCAAACTGGAACTAGCGGTGTGGCACAGCGATCTTTGTTGGAGCCATAATTATTTACAATATATATTAATGACTTGGTCGAGGGAAGTGAATGTACCATTACCAGGTTTGTGGATGACATTAAAAAAGGTAGGAAGGCAGGTGTAATGACTTTAGCAAGGCACAGAAGGTTGGCCTCTTTGAGTATGAACTCTCTGATTGAGGTGCCTGGTGCGGAGAGGGGCGGGTTGGGAGGGCGACTTCCTTGTGAACCTGCTCCTGGGGCCTGGCGAGGCAAGCCATCAACAGTTCTAGGCAGCGGGCGATCGACGGGGTCGTCCATCTGACTGTCTGCCCCTCTACCGCGGCTATATTCGCAGCTAGGTGTCCCTGGAGAAGGAGCATGCGGTGTCCACAGGCGCAGTTGACGCCTTCCGCGCCCGCTGGGCACCGCAGGGGCTGAGGTGTATTATAAACCACGAAAATCACATTATGATTTAATGTTTTAACTTTCCTCTCGACTTTGTTTTTTGTTCGGGCTGTTCCCCCTCCTTTTGGGGAGCTGCCCCTTTTAATTTGTCCCTAAGTTAATTTGAGTTTGTTTATTTGGTTGGGGAGAAAAAGAGTTCCCTGATTAAGAATACACAAAAGATATCCCTGATTGAGGTCATAATTGCCTGCCCCTCATTAATTTGAGTTAGTTTACTTGGTTTGACAAAAAGATTGGTCATAATTGCCTGCCCAATCAGGTAGTCTCATATGTATATAAAACGGGGAATGTCAGGTATTCTGGCACTCTGGATTCTGACTGCACCAGAAGCACTCTATGAATGGAATAGAGTTTGTAAATATGGGAATCTGGTGAAGGGACATTGGCCTCTGAGACGGTATTTCATCAAATGGTGAGGAAAACAGAAAGGGTGGAATTTTCCTGTCCATCGCCTCCCCTGTGGAAAGACTGCAGAAAGCTGCAGCACAGAGGGATTTGGGGGTCCTCGTGCATAAATCACAAATAGTAAATCATACTAATTCAGCAAGTAATTGGAAAGGCAAATGGAGTGTTGGCAAAAAAGACATAAAATCCCTACAGTGCAGAAAGAGGCCATTCTGCCCATCGAGACTGCAGTGGCAACAATCCCACCCATGCCCTTTCCCTGTAACCCCACTATTACCCTGCTAATCCCCCTGACACGAAGGGACAATTTAACATGGCCAATCAACCTAACCTGCACATCTTTGGACTGTGGGAGGAAACCAGAGCACCAGGAGGAAACCCACGCAGACACGGGAGAACATGCAGACTTTGCACAGTCACGTGAGATTGGAATTGAACTCCCATCCCTGCCGCTGTGAGGCAGCAGTGCTAACCACTGTGCCACTGTCTCGCCCCATGGGCAGCAGAGGTTTGGATGAATTTAAGTTTAAGTAGGATAGTTTGTAGGAGACCAGCTATGAGAACGTTGGAATATTCCAGTCGAGGCAAAACAAAGAAGCAACCAGAAATGAAGCCAGTGGAAATTTAGTAACTTGTTAAGTAGAGAACAAAATTAAACAAGTATATTCTCATCAGCTAAAAACAAAATTCAGGTGAGTTTGAAGAAAACTATTAATTAGGTGATTAAACAAATAGAATTAATCTACAATGATGATTCGCAACTCAATGATTCTGCATTTTGAAATTAATAGCTAACAGCATGGCAGTTTTCCAAGAAATTAACTTCAAATCACATGAGTTCATTTCAAATAGGATATTTATACAGTTTTGTGAAATAATTTTGATTTTTGTATACAAAGGTTTAATTTCCAGATTACTTTCAGGAGATTTGACACCAGCAACTAATTAATGTAGAGTAATAAATATTTGTGAGAGGTCGAAATAGTGGCAAGTAATATGAAAGAGTTGAGGCCATATGAAACTGGGTGGCAGGAACAACATTTTCTGGGTGGCAGAAAAAAAACTTTCCACTTTGATGAATTGAAAGGATGTAGTTAGGTTGAAGGGACAGGTTAGATACAACAAGTGTTTTAAAGAGGAGAAATGAAGAAGCGGGGAGGTTTACAGAAAGAATTTCAGAGCTTTGGGCTTAGATGACTGAAGGCCTGAGTGCCAGTCCCAGCACAGAGCTCCTAGTATGTTAAATGATTGAAGAAGATTACAGAGTCAGAGAAGATTACAGTCATCAAAAGATTTGAGCATATGGCTGAGAATTTTAAAACCAAAACATTGGTAGACTGGGAGCCAATAACGAGCACAGAGTTGATGAGTGGAATTTGGTGTAAATTAGGAAATCTGTGCCAGAGATTTGGATCATGTAAATTTGTGGAGGGTGGAAGATGGGAGTCAAACAAGGGAGAGCATTGGAATAGTCGATTCTGGGGATAATAAAAAGCATGTTTGAGGGTTTCAGTAGCAGATAAACTAAGCTATAGGAAGAAATAGGTTATTTAACATAGATGGAAGTAGGCAGTTTTTGTGATGGAGAGATTATAGGGCCAGTAGCCCAGCTTAGAGTCAAATTGGACACCAAGGTTGTAAACAACCTGGTTCATCCTGAGGCATTAGCCAGGAAGGAAGAATGATAAAAAGCATTTGTGTCAAGGCCTAAACACAATGGTTTGGATTTTCCTAATGTTTAACTGAACGAAACTGCATCTAATCCAGGAACTCGTTGTCAGACAACACAGACAACGGAGGCATTGGCATAAGTGGGGTGAGGCTAACATACATCGAGAATCTTCTCTTCTGTCTTTGGATGATGTTGCCAAGAGGCAGCATGTAGATGAGAAATAGGAAGGGTCTAAGGTTCAGATCTTTGGAGAACTCCAGCAACAGGAAGAGAAGCCATTACAGAACTTTCTCTGATTATGACTGGATAGACAAGTGTGGAACCAGATGAAGGCAGTCCCACTCAACTAGACAATGCCTGAAAAGGATTGAAGGAGCATGGCATCATCAACCTTGACAAAAGCTAAGACATTTCAAGAAGGATGAAGAGGGATAGCGCACCATGGGCAGTCAGTCACCACGGGGGATATCATTTGTGACTTTGATTAGGACCTCTTCATGCAATGGCAGCTGCAGAAACTGATTAAAAATTGATTTTCTGGAAAACGGTCATGGGAGTGCCTTAGGCAGGCTAGGGTGGTTGGAGATGGTGTGATAATCAGCAGAGAAAGAGGGTGGATCTCTGGAGAGACAGCAATGATGGCAGGTACCAAAGCAGAAGGAGCTAGTTACGATATCAGCTGGCATGGAGACCAGAATGAGTAATTGGGTGGTTAGCAGTTTAGTAATAATATGATCAAGGCAGCAGAAGTTCGGTCTCATGGGCAAGATGAGCTTCAGAAAAGAGAGGAGAGAATCTAAAGGAAGATGAACGTTAAATCAAAGATCGTATTACCATGGAAGAAGGTCTTAATGTATTAATTGTTTTTTAAATAGTAATCCCAAGTCGAGGAATTTGAGCTGGTAACTAGGGAATTTGGTCTTTTCTGTTACATCATTAGTCGAACCATTGGCCTTCACATGTTTTTGAGCACTGAAGGGAGCAGAGACAGAGAAAAGACATGTAGAAATAAGTTTGTCCGTGAAAGCATGCTCATCTTCATATTCAAAATGTCTATATTTGCTTTCTTGTTTCTGGATGTTTGCAAATGTAAAACCTTTATTGAATTACCATAGAGTGAATTTTCCACACAAGGATAAACAGTAAAGTGACTCAGTGCAAATATGTTTTTGTGGTGTATCCGTGTCAAATATGGAGTAAAAGGAGATATATTTTGGTGGAAACTAATGAATATTGAGGCACAGTGGTTAACACTGCTGCCGCACAGCACCAGGGACCTGGGTTCAATTCCAACTTTGGGTCACTATCTTTGTGGAGTTTGCACATTCTCTCCTTGTCTGCGTGGATTTCCTCCCACATTCCAAAGCTTTGGCCGTACTAAATTGCCCCTTCTTGTTCAGGGATTAACAGAGTAAATGTATGAGATTACGGGGATAGGGCCTGTTTGAGTCTGTTGGCAGTGCAGGCTCGATGAGCCGAATGGTCTTCTTTTGCACTGTTGGAATTGTGTAATTTGAAGAGTATAAGACTAATGCACTCCTGATAAGTACGAGAACTACATTGGTGCTGTCTGTCCAAATGTACATCTACTTTCCTTGAACTAGTTCAGTAGAAGTAAACGAGGACTAGTTGTATGCCCTTGAGTTCTGAGGTGTTAATCCATTTGGATTAAATATGGAACCATCTGCTTTGAATCTAAATTGGCAGATATCCCAAAACAGAGCAGGAAATTATTCAGGATATTATTCTCCCACAAGCAATCTGTGATATGAATAAGTAGGAATATCCAACATCCAGAACATAAAGTGAGATTGCTTGAAGTACAATAAGGTAAATTAATAGTTTGCAGTAACTTGAACAGAACAAGTAAATGCTGAGTTTGACCAAATTTTCCAGCATACCTTGAGAAGCTGAAAACTGTGCTACTGGGAAAATCTCTTTAAAACTTGCTGAACTAATCCAGTTACTTTGTCTTTCGAACTGCTGATAAGAAACAGACAATGTAATCAGTCTGAATGAGGCCATAGTGTTACAAATGATACATCTGTAGCTGGAAAACAGGGGAAGACCTTGTGAGTTCTGCCAGACACGAAGTAAATTATTGACTTTTTGTACAATGTGCACAATGAACCTCTCAAACATTGCTCAGTGACCTAGAGATCTGGTAAAACCAGTTAATATCTGAGATTGCAAGCTTAACTAATTCAAGTCAAACATCGGAGGAATCCCTCAGCAAGGACACAGGTTTTGCACAAAGTTGACAAAATTCGATGTACCAACATGCTTTGTAAGACTTTTAAAAATAATATGGAACTGCTGCAGGCTGTCTTCCAGAATAGATAAGAAAGAACCATTGGTCTATGACAGAAAACAAGACTCTCTCATGCTATGGGTACACAGAAAAATAAGCCACATAGAAAGTCACAGCACAATGCTTGATATAGAAAGTTATCTTCAAAGAACTGGTTCATTTTTTGCTCCTGAAAGGTCACAGTTTCTTTAAACACTGCTCAGAAACGTATCTTAGAATGTGGTGGCTCCATAATTCCAAGGTCCAGGAAGGTTGTAAATCTCAATTACAATACACATTTGTAGTGGAGGAAATTTTTGATACAGCTGGTATTACCTGGGATTCTGCTGCAGAGGCATCCTGGCAAAATTCCCTTCAGTTTCAGGACCTGCTGAAGAAGCATCTGTTTTCCTAGTAGACGCCATATGCATTTGGCAGAACGAAGATGGGATAACTTCAACTATTCAAAATTCTTTTAACTTTTCTTTTGCCAATTGCCCTTGAAAATCCTTCAGCATCCATTCATCAAAGCAAAAATACTTGGCGAAATGTAAATTGCTCTAGCAAAATTGCTTGTGAAGTCTTTTGGCTATACTTTAGGACTCATTGCAGTTAATGGGGGAAAAAAATGTTACCCTTAAGGAGGGTCAGGCCTAGTGTCAAGTCGGTTCAGATCGGGCCTGGGGGGTTGTGGGGGTTGTGAGGGTGTCAGGGCTCAGGAAGGCGGGGCGGGGGGGGGGGGGGGGGGAGGTGGTAGTAGGGGCTGGGAGGTATCCCGTGAGGGGAGTGGGATTCCTGTGGCTGGGGGGAGTAGTTACATTGAAAGAATAGAGAATAGGAACAGGAGTAGGTCATTTAGCCCTTCAAGCCTGCTCTGCCTTTTAATACAATTATGACTGATCCTCCATCTCAACACCATGCGCCTGCAATCTCCCTATGGAGTCCAGAAACCTATCTTTCTTCTTAAATATATTCTGCAATCTTCTGGGGTAGAGAATTCCAGAGGGTCACAGCCCTCTGAGTGGGGTGTAAGGGGGTGGGGGATAGTCAGGGAGTGTGGGGAAACCCCTGGAGGGTCAGAAGGTAGGGGTGTCCTGGGTGTGTACAATAGGTACCGAGAAGTTAGAAGCCATTTTAATCCTTGTATTTTTTTCTGGGTAACTATTGATGTAACCCAGTTGGAACCATCTGAAGTTCGCAATTCAAAACACATTTTTGGATGGTTCCCAGTGCAGGAAATTGTCCAGGGGAAGCTTCCACTTCTGGGCAATTGCTATGCAAACCTCACATGTGAACCTCTGAAAATCTTTGGGTTTCCCCCTCATCCCCATCAACTACAACACCAGGGAGCTTGAAAGTTAGACCTCGCATGTTTTACATGCTAGAAGAAATTAAGAAGCACCGGGATTCTATAAATAGTACTAGATTAATCAGGCACCACCAGAGAAAGACCCATATCATCCCAACACCTACCCAAGTGCACTTTGCAAAATCTTTTGCAGAAGCTATTGGTGGAATTTAATGCCACCCAGAGGTGATCCAAGGCAAGGGAGAGGGCCCATTTGATCAGATTGGAAGGTGTGGGATGGAGACCTTACCATCTCCTCTCCACTTCGCCTCTGATTAAATCTAGGCCGGTGATCTTCCTGCCCAGATGCCAATTGAAGCCCTTAAGTGGACAACCAATTCCCACTTTAGAACCTAATTATGCTGTCGAGTGGGCTCACTATGCAGGGAGACCGACACACCGCAGTGGAGGGGAGTGTGTTCCTTCATTCAAAGGCACTCCCAAGGGACCCAGCATCAGGAGGGTAATTGTTTCTGATACCTCTCCTCCCCTCACCAGCAAACCTACCTCATGACCTCCATCTCAATATCACCTAGGTTTCTCCAGAAGTCTAATAATCCCTGATGAAGGCCCCATTGCATGACTGGCAGCAGCCACACTCCCAGTGGCACACCCAGTATTGGAGAGCTGCCAGTCTCTGGCTGATTGTCAGCTGTCAGGGGCAGGAATTCAACCCTAAGACTTGAGCTTTAATGCCCCCCATGTAGTTTGGAGCCCTGGTAACAGGGATTCTGCTGCCAATTACGGACTTCATTTCCTCAGAGCTCCTGGAGGGCGGGTCATGGGGCTCCCTGCTGCCCTCATTAAACTTCACTCTCTGTCTCAATAATGATGTTTTGAAGAATCTCTGTTCACAACTGCAACCAGATCAGTGATCACGATCCACAGTATGCACAGCTCTCACTATGACAGAGAAAATGACCATGGCCACAGGAGGCTTCTGCCAGCTCAGCCAAGTTGCCATGCACTCTTCTTTCAGACAAGTAAAGTTAAAGTTTATTTATTAGTCACAAGTAAGGCTTACATTAACACTGCAATGAAGTTACTGTTAAATTCCCCTAGTCGCCACACTTCGGCACCTGTTCGGGTTAATGCACCTAACCAGCACGTCTTTCAGACTGTGGGAGAAAACTGGAGCACCCGGAGGAAACCCTCGCAGACATGGGGAGAACGTGCAGACTCCACACAGACAGTGACCCAAGCTGGGAATCGAACAATGCTGGATGGAATTTTACATTCTGGATATTAAGTGCAGTTGTGAGCAGAAAAGTTGGCACAGCGGCAGGGTGGATTTATGCCTGATTTTCCACTTTCCAGCTCATTAAGTATGCATTAGCAAGTAGCTTGTAGAAGCTCGTGGTGTTGCAGAATAGTCTGCCCTGCTGTTACCTTGTGGTTTTAATGGTCCAGGCACCATATTTAAAACAGCACAGCTTCTTGCACATGAATTCAAATTATGCTTTGTCAAACCAATGTCTCAGTTCTATTTCAATAGTAGCAGAAACTTTCATGGCTCATGACACTTTTCACAAAATCTTCTTTGCTGCAGAAGTGCACAGTAAACATACATGAAGACAAGAATAAGAATTAAGCAAATCATTGGAATGATCTAAGGAAGGTTCCAGTGCCTAAATAGGTCTAGTGTGTCTTGCAGTATACAAACAACACCTTCCAATAATGAAACAACTAACAGTCAAAGGAACTGAGAGAACTGCAAAGTCTAATGTTAACACTATTGATGCAGAGGCCATGAAGATTAGGAAAAGGATTGTGACGATACTATGCCTTTAAGAAATGTATTTATGTCACGTTTCTTGAGGGGACTACTTTATACTTCAGCTGGACAACCGATAGCCCACATTCTGAGCATGCAGAAGAATAATTGCTCCAAATTATTGGGGTGTTTGTTTCAATCTGGGTTAATGCAGTTTTGTTATTTTAGATTTGTCCCCTGGGGTTTCAGAGCAGAGTTGAATCAGGCTGATTGACAAGAGTCATGTAAATGGATGGAGCAAGGCTTGCAGAGAGACAAGCAGGCAGTAATGTTTGTATTTGATCGGAGCAGCAGCTCTTTCTCTCTCACTCTGGAAATTTAACTCTGGGACTTGCTGGAAAATGGATATCTTTTGATTTGATTTATTATTGTCACATGTATTAGTATACAATGAAAAGTATTGTTTCTTGCGCGCTATACAGACAAAGTATGCTGTACATGGAGAAGGAAAGGAGAGAGTGCAGAATGTAACGTTATAGTCACAACTAGGGTATAGGGAAAGATCAACTTAACATGAGGTAGATCCATTCAAAAGTCTGGCAGCAGGGAAGAAGCTGTTCTTGAGTCGGTTAGTACATGTCCTCAGATTTTTGTATCTTTTTCCTGACGGAAGAAGGTGGGGAGTATGTCCGGGAAGCGCGGGGTTCTTGGTTATGCTGGCTGCTTTTCCAAGGCAGCAGGAAGTGCGGACAGAGTCAATGGATGGGAGACTGGTTTGCATGATAGACTAGGCTTCGTTCACGACCCTTTGTAGTTTTTTGCGGTTTTGGACAGAGCAAGAGACATACCAAGCTGTGATACAACCAGAAAGAATGCTTTCTACGTTGCATCTGTAAAAGTTGGTGTGAGTTGCAGCAGACATGCCACATTTCCTTAGCCTCCTGAGAAAGTAGAGGCATTGGTGAGCTTTCTTAACTATAGCATCAGCATCGAGGGACCAGGACAGGTTGTTGGTGATCTGGACACCTAGAAATCTGATGCTTTTGACCATTTCTATTTCATCCTCGTTGATGTAGACAGGGGCATGTTCTCCGCTACACTTCCTATCTCTCTTCAGAGATCTGCAAAAGGCAAAAGGTGTTTCTCCCTCTCTCTGGAGTTCTGTTGTTGGAAGACAGGTCTTTCTCTGGAGGCTGCTGTC
The DNA here is from genome assembly GCF_964213995.1 of Mustelus asterias. Classification (NCBI taxonomy): domain Eukaryota; kingdom Metazoa; phylum Chordata; class Chondrichthyes; order Carcharhiniformes; family Triakidae; genus Mustelus; species Mustelus asterias. The sequence continues at coordinate 97,119,794 of NC_135808.1, forward strand.
CAAGAGTCAGAAGACAGGTGTCTCTCTGTATCTTCTGTCCAAAGGTATTAAAAGGCTGGAAGACTAGCAACCCATGTAAACTTGTGTGTTTTTGCTAACTGATTCTTTATTTATGTCTATGGGGAATATTGCTTAAATTGGAACTAATAGAGATAGCTAGCAGTTAAGAATTAAACCTTGCCGTGTTTAAGTATTTCAATTGTAAAAGTTATGCTAATTCTTTTTGTTATAGTTAAACTGTATTGTTAAATAATGTTCCTTTTAATAAAAGCTTCCTGGTGGGTCAACAGAATGACACGAGGAGTGAAACACCTTACCCTCACACCAATGCCAAAATCAAAAATAGTTGGTGTCTAGGCTAATTTCATAGTGTACCTTGGAGATTCTGAACTGGTCCTTAACAAGATCCAGTGGCAACTGCTGCTAAACCATCTCAAAACTTGGAACACTTTTAGATTTCTGCTTAACCGCTTTTGTTGTAAGAAAATCAGTCCTCTCATCATGATTGTATCTATTGTCCCTGGCATCACCGCAGTAAATTATATTGCATCCTTTCCACAGTACTAATATTCTTTCTATAATGGAATGCTCAAAACTGCATTAATTAATCCCACTGTGGCTTAATCAATGTCTTGTGCAGAATCATTACCTACGTTTTTGTATTCAATGTTCTAATATATAAACCACCAGAAAGTCATTTTACAACCACTTATCAGAAAGACATTACCTGTCAGTTCTGTACTGAAGTAACAGAAGTTTAGATTACATACCAGAGGAAATGGGCGAGGTATTAAATGAGTACTTTGTGTCAGTATTCATCAACGAGAAGGACTTGGTGGATGATGAGTTTGGGAAAGGATGTGTAGATAGTTTGAGTCATGTTGAGATCAAAAAGGAGGTATTGGGGTTCTTGAGGAACATTAAGGTAGACAAGTCCCCAGGGCCTGATGGGATATACCCCAGAATACTAAGAGAGGCAAGGGAGGAAATTGCTGGGGCCTTGAGAGAAATCTTTGTATCCTCACTGGTTACAGGGGAGGTCACAGTAAGAAGTTGAACAACACCAGGTTGAAGTCCAACAGGTTTATTTGGTAGCAAAAGCCACACAAGCTTTCGGAGCTCTAAGCCCCTTCTTCAGGTGAGTGGGAATTCTGTTCACAAACAGAGCATATAAAGACACAAACTCAATTTACATGAATAATGGTTGGAATGCGAATACTTACAACTAATCAAGTCTTTAAGAAACAAAACAATGTGAGTGGAGAGAGCAACAAGACAGGCTAAAAAGATGTGTATTGTCTCCAGACAAGACAGCCAGTGAAACTCTGCAGGTTTAGGCAACTGTGGGGGTTACAAATAGTGTGACATGAACCCAATATCCCGGTTGAGGCCGTACTCGTGTGTGCGGAACTTGGCTATCAGTTTCTGCTCAGCGACTCTGCGCTGTCGTGTGTCGCGAAGGCCGCTTTGGAGAACGCTTACCTGAATATCAGAGGCCGAATGCCCATGACCGCTGAAGTGCTCCCCAACAGGAAGAGAACAGTCTTGCCTGGTGATTGGCGAGCGGTGTTCATTCATCCGTTGTCGCAGCGTCTGCATAGTTTCCCCAATGTACCATGCCTCGGGACATCCAACCATTAACCACAGTGATTCGCATTCCAACCATTATTCATGTAAATTGAGTTTGTGTCTTTATATGCTCTGTTTGTGAACAGAATTCCCACTCACCTGAAGAAGGGGCTTAGAGCTCCGAAAGCTTGTGTGGCTTTTGCTACCAAATAAAGCTGTTGGACTTTAACCTGGTGTTGTTAAACTTCTTACTGTGTTTACCCCAGTCCAACGCCGGCATCTCCACATCATGACTACAGGGGAGGTCCCAGAGGATTGGAGAATAGCCAATGTTGTTCCTTTGTTTAAGAAGGGTAGCAAGAATAATCCAGGTAATTACAGGCCGGTGAGCCTTGCAACAGTGGTAGGGAAATTATTGGAGAGGATTCTTCAAGACAGGATTTATTCCCACTTGGAAATAAGTGGACGTATTAGTGAGAGGCAACTTGGTTTTGTGAAGGGGAGGTCGTGTCTCACGAACTTGATCGAGTTTTTCGAGGAAGTGACAAAGATGATTGATGAGGGTAAGGCAGTGGATGTTGTCTACATGGACTTCAGTAAGGCCTTTGACAAGGTCCCTCATGGCAGACTGGTGCAGAAGGTGAAGTCACATGGGATCAGAGGTGAGCTGGCAAGGTGGATACAAAATTGGCTCGGTCAAAGAAGACAGAGGGTAGCAGTGGAAGGGTGCGTTTCCGAATGGACGGCTGTGACAAGTGGTGTTCTTCAGGGATCAGTGCTGGGACCTTTGCTGTTTGGAATATATATAAATGATTTGGAGGAAAATGTAACTGGTTTGATTAGTAAGTTTGCGGACGACACAAAGGTTGGTGAATTTGCGGATAGCGATGAGGACCATCAGAGGATACAGCAGGATATCGATCAGTTGGAGACTTGGGCGGAGAGATGGCAGATGGAGGTTAATCCGGACAAATGTGAGGTAATGCATTTTGGAAGGTCTAATACAGATAGGAAATATAAGTAAATGGCAGAACCCTTAAGAGTATTGATAGGCAAAGGGACCTGGGTGAACAGGTACACAAGTCACTGAAAGTGGCAATGCAGGTGGAGAAGGTAATCAAGAAGGCATACGGCATGCTTGCCTTCATCGGCCGAGGCATTGAGTTTAAAAATTGGCAAGTCATGTTGCAGCTATATAGAACCTTAGTAAGGCCACACTTGGAATATAGTGTTCAATTCTGGTCGCCACACTACCAGAAGGATGTGGAGGCTTTGGAGAGGGTACAGAAAAGATTTACCAGGATGTTGTCTGGTATGGAGGGCATTAGCTATGAGGAGAGGTTGCAGAAACTTGGTTTGTTCTCACTGGAACGACAGAGGTTGAGGTGTGACCTGATAGAAGTCTACAAGATTATGAGAGGCATGGACATAGTGGATAGTCAGAAGCTTTTTTCCAGGGTGGAAGAGTCAATTACTAGGGGGCACAGGTTTAAGGTGCAAGGGGCAAGGTTTAAAGGAGATGTACGAGGCAGATTTTTTACACAGAGAGTAGTGGGTGCCTGGAACTCGTTGCCGGGGGAGGTAGTGGAAGCAGATACGGTAGTGACTTTTAAGGGGCGTCTTGACAAATACATGAATAGGATGGGAATAGAGGGATATGGTCCCCGAAGGGTAGGGGGTTTTAGTTAAGTCAGTCAGCATGGTCGGTGCAGGCTTGGAGGGCCGAAGGGCCTGTTCCTGTGCTGTAATTTTCTTTGTTCTTTGTTCTTTCTACACAAGACCCAGAATGGGGCTGGAACTCACAACCTTAATTGATCAGTTCCTAAAATTAAAACCTGAATAGACAGTAAAATCTATTTGAAATGAGCATGTGAAGTGTGTGATAACTGGCAAATTACAGTTCTCCCACTGTTTATTATGATTTAACAGATTCCATGTAAGAAAGCACACCACTAGCAATGGTTAAGTGTTCTGATTTCATGAGCAGTGTTGAATGGGCTAAGACCAAGCAAGTTGAAGAACTCATGATTGTTCAACCTTCCTCTTCCACAAATCTCACAACAGCAGGTATTTTTGCTGACAGGAATTACCGGATTAAGATGTCACACCAGTTATGGGAATGTTTTCTATTACATCCAAGGGGAATTTCACAGTAACTTCATTGCAGTGTTAATGTAAGCCTTACTTGTGGCTAATAAATAATAAATAAACTTTAATTAGGTCTTACAGTAAAGGATGATTATCTGATTACATCACAGTACTGTCAGGTCTTGAACACATTACATATGCAGCATTTTAACAGTGCAAGTTTTGAAAGACTAGCTCACTTAGTTAAATCCTTTATAGCAGAGTTAGTATATGATCTTACCCTCTAATAACTCATCCTCCTGCCCTAATTTCTGCACCCTTGTGCCGAGTGATTCACTATATGACAATATCCTCTAACCTGAAGGATGTACCATATGACTTGGCACTGTGGCTTAGTTGGTTAGAGTGCCTATCTCATAAACAGGAGATCCTGAGTTTGAATCTCAGTGGTGCCTTGGTCCATTTGGCCAGTGTATTGGTGCAGTATGCTGGCACAATGGTTGGCATTGCTGCCTCACAGTGCCAAGGACCCGGGTTCAATTCCAGCCTCAGGTGATTGTCTGTGTGGAGTTTGCACATTCTTCCTGTGTCTGCATGGGTTTCCTCTGGGTGCTCCGGTTTCCTCCCACACTCCAAAGATGTGCGGGTTAGGTTGATTAGCCATGCTAAATTGACCCTTACTGTTAGGGGATTAGTAGGGTAAATACATGGGGTTATGGGGATACAGTCTGGGTGGGATTGTTGTCAGTGCAGGCTCAATGGCCCGAATGGCCCCTTTCTGCGCTGTAGGGATTCTATGATTCTAAAGTGGTGCCTGGATTGAAATAAGACTGTGGGTCTCTTGTTACTTGAATCTGATTTGACACACTTATTGCAAGGTTCGCTGGCTTCCAAACTATTGCCACTTTCACAATGCTCAATGACTGACTCGTATTAATGATCAATTCCTCACAAATCTGCTCACAAGATTCCTTGCTTATATTTCTCGTGTCTTCCCTTGTGGATAAGTGGAAGAAATAATCCATCAGAATGTGAAGAGAAAGACAGTGATAAAGAAGCATGTGTGTCCATTTAAGTCAGATACAGATGTGAAAAAAATCGATAATTAGTCATTTTTAGCATGAATAAGTGAGTACTTTGTATTGGTTTTCACAGAGAAGCAAAAGCACTAGAAACTAGTGGTAAAAGGGAAACAACAAATCAGTCAAAGGAGAGCAATTTTCACAAGAATGATGTCAGAACAATGGTTCCAACGATCAAACTAAAGTTTAGGGGTGACCTAATATAAGTACTTAAGATTATTAAGGGATTTTGACATGGTAGCTGTAGAGAAGATGTATCAACCTCCTGGGGGAATCTGAAACTAGAGTTCACAAATATAAGACAGTCACCAGTGGTGTGTTTCATAAACACTATCGTAGACAGTTAGGCTGGCTGTTTCTGTGCTGTAAATTCTATGTAACCTTTTGTTTATAATTTAAATAGAAAAACGGTAGTAGAAAAATAAATGAAACTAAAGACAGGCAAATCTCCAGGATCTGTGGCTTTTACCCCCAAGGGTATTGAAAAAGAAAAGATGCATTAGACATAGGGGGATCCACCGCCATGTTGTAGCCAGAAAAACCTAGTCATAATTTTTCAAAGATCCTTTGATTCACATATTGTAACTTTGTATTGTAAATTGTAAACATCGCTCCACTATTTAAAAATGGACAGAGTAAGAGAACAAATAATTACGGACTTGTCAGTGTAACATTAATTACTAGAATCTATCATTGTACACAGAAAGACAAGTATCAAATGATCAAAGAAAGGAAGCTTGCATTTATGAAGATTAGGACTTGTCTGACTGATATTGCTGACCTTCTTGAGAAGATCATCAGCATTTTGGATAGGGCAGTCTAGATGGACTTTCGGAAGGCATTTGATATTTTTCCACACAAGTGGTAATTTGCAAAACTACAAACATATGGAAACTGAGTAACTTTGTGTCATGGGTAGGTAATTGGTTAAAAGGTAAGAAATAAAAAGCAGAATATTCTCCGATTTGCTATGTGGTGTTCCCCAGGGATCAGTGCTGAGGTTTCAACTTTTCACCATGCATATTAGTGACCCGAATGAGAGAATAGAGTTGAATATCTGAGTTTACAGGAGCATTAGGTTTGGGTGCGTGTGAGTTATATACAAAGCAAAATCCAGGGGATACTGAAAATCTGAAATTAAAACAAAATGCTACAAGTATTTAGCGGGTCAGGTTGCACTTGTGAAGAGAGAAAAAGAGTTAACGGTCAGGATTTTCCCCTCTGAGGTCAAGAAAGTGAGGTTGTGATCATTTCCAGTTCTGAAACACGCTCGTGATTTTTGTGGAGTCAGGCTGCTAATTAGCTGCAGGGTGGGTTGGCTGATCAATTAGCAACCACAAGAATGCAAGAATGAAGGCAGGACCACTGAAGTGCTGGTCTCATTTAAACACATCACAGCATCTATTACTGTGGTTGATGTCTGCAGGATAAAATCCAAGCACCAAGGATCAAGGAACAGGGCAGAGGCTTGGCACTCAGAGCAGGGCTGCCTCTCAATTTTCTGGCACTGACCTTGAGATTCTTTTGGATGCCAGGAAGGAGAATTGGGAGGTCCTGTTTCTAGAAGGTGGAAGGAAAAAGCCAATCAGTCAAACTAAACTGAAATGGACTTAGGTGACTGAGGCCATCAGCAAGCTCTGTGATAGAGTGGAATTAGGTTTAATATGGAGGATGGGGGGATGTGAAGTTGGATATGAGGGGCTAGAAGGGCGGTTGCAGACTTGTTAAAGGCAGGGTATGACCTGCCCATTTCCAAAGTGCATAAGGGATCCCTATAGGCCGGCCCCTTTTCCTTGACACAACCTTGCCCAGCAAAAGATGCTTGGTTACTTGCTTGGTGGAAGCCAGCCCCATCATAGGTAAAATAGTACCAGGTAAATGAATTGGCCACTATCCCGTAAAATGGGAGACTGGTTGGGGGAAAGCAGAAAGGTGGAGAGCAGGTCACAGTCTGCACTTTATAAGTCCATCGCCTTCAAACATGCAGGCAGGAAAACATAAAGTCCAGCCACTGGAGTTCCAAGTGCTGGCTGACTCAATTTTGAAGAAGGGCCTCATCTGTATGTACCCATCGCCTGTTTAAGATAGGGGACCTGGATACTTATGTTGCTTAGTTATGTCATGACATTTTCCCAAATATTGCGGGGGCTTCAGATTATGCCTATTAATTTCCTGGCTCAATATTGAATTGTGCACTCCATTTGTTCTGAATAATAATTTTTGAATGACTATCACTTTTGAACAAAAGTATCAATTTTTGTTAATATTTGGAGGGATGGTCCAAATATCTTAATTAGCCACATTTCAATGTTTCAACCACCTTGTGCCACCAGCACAAAAGTTGCATTTGAACCAGACTTTACAGTTGCAAAGATATTTATGTCAATGCTTAACTACAGTTCTCATGTATACCAACTTTTCCAATGCAAGATTGCCACTTGAACTTTATATTCGAACATCATTATTCTGATACTTCATGAAATAACTTTTTTTTTCAAATGTTGCAATGGAGCTCAATTTATTTAAGAAATCTAGGGATAGAGCACCAGAAATCACAATGATTGGAGGTAGGGGAGCATCTCTGCTCCTCTTGACTCTGTAGGAACATTTGAAAAGCCCTCCCTTTTGTTGATGACTGCAGGGACAGAATTCTCAGCAAAGAAAGTCTAATAGCTGCTTTATGTGTGCAAAACAAACTTCAGCAAGGTGCCATTCATTTACATATCTAACAAGCCTAACATCTGTTTTAAATGACCGTCCAGGATGCTTACATCATAAAAACTTAGTGGTTGCCTGATGTCTGCACAAATTCTGAGCAGGCCATCCCATTACTGAATGGTATGTTTTGTGCCCATTTCACACTGCAAAAATTGGAGCAATAGAGAGCAATTTCCACATCCTGACCTTTTGTAGCACTGTCAGAGCCCTTCATTTTTGATGTTTATAAGTTTAAAAATCTGTTTGCTGTATCAAATCTAGAACAATGTTTAAATCAATCCATTAACAAAGGGAAATGCAACATGTTTGTTACCACAATGTTGTAATAAACTATAAGTTGTTTTACCATTTTGATCTGCTGGTTGATTTCACAACTGGTGTCATTCCATCTCTGTAGAGACTCTTGGTTTTGCTGAAGTTCACAATGTTGAAAATTACCCTCTGGAAAAAAATATAAAAAATAAGTTAATTAAAACCCAATACTTTTAAGTAAAGTATTTCCTTAAAGATATAACTATGGCCTGTGTAAATACATAATTTGATAAAAAGTAATGGATTATTGAATGTTCTATAGGAATTTCAAGCAACTGGAAGTAAAGTTTGACTTTTTCTTCTTTCAAATTGTCTAACTGTATAGGGATCATATGAACATCCATATGAGCATACGAATTAGAGCAGGAGTAGGCTATTTGGCACTTTGAGCCTGCTCTGTCATCCAGTAAGATCATGGCTGATCTAATTGTAACTTCAACTCCACTTTCCATCTACTCCCAATAACATAGAAACTAGGAGCAGGAATAGGCCATTCAGCCCTTCATCCCTTTGCTTATCAAGGGCTTATTCAGCCCTTCAACCCCTTGCATAGTGGAGAACATGCCCCTGACTACAGCAATGGTGGTGAAGTGGAAATAGTCAAGAGCTTCAAATTTCTAGATGTCCAGATCACCAACCTGTCTCGGTCCCTCCACACTGATGCTGTAGTTAAAAAAGTCTACCAACAAGAAGTTGATGTGAAGTTAGTATTTGTAAAATTATAAACATTATAAATACTGGTAAAATGCTAAGGGTTGTAAAATTGTCTGTTTAAAAGGCGGTTTAGTTTTTTTGTGTGCTGGGAAGCTGCAGATGCAAAAATTCAGTACAGGCTGAAACAATGTATCAAGAAAAGAACAACAGAGTTGCTTTGGTAACAGGCTTAAGACATTTGAATCACAACATGTTAACCAATCAATTTAAAATAAGCATTTGAATCAGATCAGCCTATCAAATTTAAATTTGGTGCTTTGATAACCTGTAAACCAATCCTATTGTGCGAATTTTGGTATGTCATAGGGAGTATAGAAAAAAAAACGCTCCCAGCTCCAAACTGCCAGCAGCCACAAGAAGACTTCCTGCCAGCAGCCTGCCACAGCTAACAGCTAGACAGAGAGACACAGACAGATAACTCTCAGCCAGTGTAAAAGTCACATTTTATGACTTTAAAAGAAAGCCTCATTTCATCTCAGAAGGACACAAGAACAGAGCACAGAAGAAAGAAGATTCCAGGAAGACTACAAACTTGATTGACTACAACCTATTGTGGTGAACCATCGTTGGTTACCACTGTGGGGTTATTCCAATGTTACTGTTGGGTTAGGGTGTTGCCACTGTGGGGGTTGTTATAATGTTGTTGGGTTAGGGTGTTTACACTGTGGGATTAATATACCTGTGGTGGATGTTGTTATGGCACATCCCGGTCGGGCCCCACCTCCTGGGGAGAGGTATAAGACCCTCTGCTCAGGCGGGACCCCTCCAGTCTGGATTGGTGTACTCGTGTTAGATAGTTCCATTGTTTGTCAATAAAAGCCTTCAATCGCTGAAGCCTTGTACCTCGTGCTTGATTGTCGCGCATCAATTTTATTGACAAACACAAAACTCTCGACAGTAAAGAGAGTATGGAGCAAATGCTGAAACCAGAGCGTCTGACGCTGGACCCACGTGCGGTCGGTGCCTCTAACACCTTCGACCACTGGCTGAAGTGTTTCGAGGACTACCTGGCGGCCTCTGCAGCAGTTACTACGGACGACGACAAACTCCAGGTCCTCCACGCGAGGGTAAGCGACACGGTCTATCTTGCGATTCGTGCGGCCACCACTTACCCGAGGGCCATCGAGCTCTTGAAGAAACGATACACGAGACCACCCAACGAGATTCACGCTCGTTACCTCCTCGCTACACGACGTCGGCAGTCGGGCGAAACCATGGAGGACTACGCCAATGAGCTCTTGCAGCTTGCCAGGGGCTGCGACTGCAAAGCTGTGTCGGCTGAGCAGTATATGTACGACCTCGCCCGAGATGCGTTTGTAGCAGGGGTAGGGTCCTCGTACATCCGGCTTAAGCTACTGGAGAAAGGGAACCTCAACCTGACCCAAGTGATGGAGATGGCTGAGATGCTGGAGGCAGCGTCGAAAAGCTTGGCTCTGTACCCCGAAGACCACGTGGAGACAACGTGGCAGGAGCAAGCACAAATATCTCCTCGCCCCACGGGTTCGCGCTCCCATATCGACCCGACGACAGCGGCAGCTCCAGGCGGCCAGCGGTGCTATTTTTGTGGAGGGGCCAAGCATCCACGGCAACAGTGTCCAGCTAAAACAGTGATCTGCAGTCAGTGCGGTAAAAAGGGGCACTACGCAAAAGTCTGCAGATCGAAGCCCAAGAACGGCAGTACAGCCTGTGACCCTCCAGAGCGGAGACAATCTCCTTCGGCGTCGCAGTATCCACGAGGTCCGACCACGTGCGAATCCAGGACGACGCCATCGTGGCTGGCGGAGGAGGAAGATGACCACCAGGAGTCGCTACGCTTGGCGCCCTCACCCACGTGCAATTCATGGGGGCGGCCATCGTGGTCGACGACGACCAGGAGCGACCAGCAGGGGTCCTCAGTATCAACCTCGGCTGCCTGCAGTGACATCCAAGGGCCAACGGTGGCGTCGATCTCTCTGGACCAGACAAAGCATCACAGGCTTGACTGTTCGATGATGAACATCAAGGTAAATGGTCGTACTGTGTATTGTCTGTTTGACAGTGGGAGTACCGAGAGTTTTATTCACCCTGACACTGCAAAGAGGTGTGGACTCCGGGTTCTACCTGCCAAACAGACAATTTCTATGGCATCACGGTCCCGGTCTGTACCGATCCAAGGACGTTGTATGGTAACCCTGGAGGTGCAGGGGACAATTTACGAGCGATACAGGCTCCTTGTGTTACCGCACCTTTGCGCGCCAATTCTCCTCGGACTAAACTTTATGGTCCACATGAAGAGTGTGATCCTACAGTACGGTGGGCCACTCCCTTCGCTGGCAGTAGGGAATCAGCCGCAGCCTCCAAATTGTCCAAAGCGCCCCGCATGCAATCTTTCCACACTAAAGATCACCACACCCTCCTTATTTAAGAATCTGGTACCAGGCTGCAAGCCCATCGCTACTAAAAGTAGGCGTTACAGCGCTGAAGACCGGATCTTCATTAGATCTGAGGTTCAGCGGCTCCTCAAAGAAGGGATCATACAGCCCAGTGCTAGTCCGTGGAGAGCGCAGGTCGTGGTGGTTAAAAGCGGGAACAAACCCCGGATGGTCATCGACTACAGTCAGACCATTAATCGTTATACGCAGCTGGATGCGTATCCTCTCCCGCGCATATCTGATATGGTCAATCAGATTGCGCAGTACCGGGTGTTCTCCACCATAGACCTTAAGTCCGCCTACCACCAACTCCCCATCCGCCCAGAGGACCGACAATATACGGCTTTTGAGGCGGATGGTCGTCTGTATCAGTTTCTTAGGGTTCCATTTGGTGTCACCAATGGGGTCTCGGTCTTCCAGCGTGCTATGGACCGAATGGTGGACCAGAACGGGTTGCGGGCTACCTTCCCGTACCTGGATAACGTCACCATCTGCGGCCATGACCAGCAGGACCATGACACAAACCTCCAGAACTTTCTGCGCACTGCGTCTCGCCTGAATCTGACCTATAACAGGGAGAAGTGTGTATTCCGTACGCGCAGGTTAGCTATCCTGGGATACGTGGTGGAAAACGGGGTCATCGGCCCTGATCCAGACCGTATGCGCCCCCTTACCGAACTTCCCTTGCCCGCTAGCGCAAAAGCACTGAGGAGATGCCTCGGCTTTTTTTCTTATTATGCGCAGTGGGTCCCCAACTACGCGGACAAAGCCCGTCCGCTCATCAAGTCCACGACTTTCCCACTCACGCCGGAGGCCCAATTGGCCTTCAAGGCTTTGAAAAGTGACATTGCGAAAGCCACGATGCACGCGGTGGATGAATCCATCCCTTTTCAGGTGGAAAGTGATGCATCGGATTTCGCCCTGGCCGCCACACTGAACCAGGCAGGCAGGCCCGTCGCGTTTTTTTCCCACACCCTTCAAGGTCCCGAAATTCGGCATTCAGCGGTGGAGAAGGAGGCTCAGGCTATTGTGGAGGCCATCAGACACTGGCGCCATTACCTGGCGGGGAAGCGGTTCACCCTGATCACGGATCAACGATCCGTGGCGTTTATGTTCAGTAATACGCAGAGGGGCAAGATCAAGAATGATAAGATCTTGCGGTGGAGAATTGAGCTCTCCACCTATAATTACGATATTATGTATCGTCCAGGGAAACTCAATGAGCCCTCGGATGCCCTCTCGCGCGGAACATGCGCTATCATGCAGGAGGACCGCTTGAACGCCCTCCATAATGACCTGTGCTATCCTGGGGTCACTCGGCTCTACCACTTCATAAAAGCCCGTAACCTGCCCTACTCGGTGGAGGATGTCAGGTCTGTAACGAGAAGCTGTCGGATTTGCGCGGAATGCAAACCGCACTTTTTTCGACCTGACCGGGCACAATTGGTCAAGGCCACTCGCCCCTTCGAGAGGCTGAGTGTGGATTTTAAGGGCCCCCTTCCCTCAACGGACCGGAATGTGTATTTTCTCAATATCATAGATGAATACTCCCGGTTCCCGTTTGTTGTCCCCTGTGTGGACACGTCGACTGCCACAGTGATTAAGGCATTCAGTGAACTTTTTACCCTGTTCGGGTACCCCTGCTACATACATAGCGACAGGGGCTCGTCGTTCATGAGTAACGACTTGAGGCAATTCCTGCTCTCATACGGGATTGCCTCTAGTAGAACCACGAGCTACAACCCTAGGGGTAACGGACAGGTGGAGAGAGAGAATGCTACAGTCTGGAAGGCTGTCCTATTGGCGCTGAAGTCCAGGGGCCTTCCAGTCTCCCGGTGGCAGGAGGTCCTTCCAAATGCGCTTCATTCCATTCGCTCCCTCCTGTGTACGGCAACCAATGCTACTCCCCACGAGAGGATGTTCTCATTCCCTCGGAAGTCGTCCTCGGGGATCTCCTTACCAGCCCGGTTGACGTACCCAGGACCCGTCCTTCTGCGGCGACATGTGAGGGCCCGCAAGTCCGACCCCTTGGTCGAACCGGTCCAACTCCTCCACGCCAACCCTCAGTATGCCTATGTGGCATATCCTGACGGGCGAGAGGACACAGTCTCGATTCGAGACCTGGCGCCCGCAGGGGACGTAGCAACTCCTGTCGCTCCTATACCCCCTGTCACGAACCCCCTTTCACTTCTTTCTTCCCCAGACGTGGCGCGCTCAGCACCGGGACCAGTGCATAACAGTTATACTCCCATGTACAGCTTGCCTGAGACTCGGAGATCGGCGCCACCACAGAAGGTACCAGGATCCCCTGCACCACCGCTTCACCAGGGTCAACCGGCCTGTGAGTCCTTGAGGGGACAGCCGGACGCTGTTTTGGAGAGAACGCCACCGCAAGCACCTGCTCCGGTGTCGCAACCGGTGTTGAGAAGATCACAGCGACGGTGCGGTCCTCCAGACCGTCTGGATTTGTAAATTTTGTATATATGTAATCTGTTTTCGCACCCCGCCGGCCTTTGTTTTTAAAGGAGGGGTGAATGTGGTGAACCATCGTTGGTTACCACTGTGGGGTTATTCCAATGTTACTGTTGGGTTAGGGTGTTGCCACTGTGGGGGTTGTTATAATGTTGTTGGGTTAGGGTGTTTACACTGTGGGATTAATATACCTGTGGTGGATGTTGTTATGGCACATCCCGGTCGGGCCCCGCCTCCTGGGGAGAGGTATAAGACCCTCTGCTCAGGCGGGACCCCTCCAGTCTGGATTGGTGTACTCGTGTTAGATAGTTCCATTGTTTGTCAATAAAAGCCTTCAATCGCTGAAGCCTTGTACCTCGTGCTTGATTGTCGCGCATCACCTATGGCTGTAAATTGGGAGAGGGGAGTGTGCAGCAGGACCTGGGTGTCTTTGTGCACCAGGCACTGAAGGTAAACCTGCAGGTGCAGCAGTGATAAAGAAGGCAAATGACATGTTGGCCTTCATTGCAAGAGGTTTCGAGTACAGGAGCAGAGATGTGTTGTTGCAACTATACAGGGCCTTGGTGAGGCCACACCTGGAGTATTGTGTGCAGTTTTAGTCTCCTTTTCTGAGGAAGGATGTTCTTGCTCTCGAGGGAGTGCAGCGAAGGTTTACCAGGCTGATTCCGGGTATGGTGGGACTGATGCATGAGGAGAGATTGCCTAGGTTTGGATTGTTTTCACTGGAGTACAGATGAATAAGGGGGGGATCTCATAGAGACTTATAAAATTCTAACAGGTCTAGACAGGATAAATGCAGGGAGGATGTTTCCGTTGGTGGGGGAGTCCAGAATCAGGGGTCACAGACTGAGGATTCAGGGTAGACCATTTAGGATGGAGGTGAGGAGACATTTCTTCACCCAAAAAGTGGTGAGCCTGTGGAATTCATTACCACAGGAAGTAGTTGATGCCAAAACATTGAATGTATTCAAGAGGTGGCTGGATATAGCACTTGGGGCAAATGGGATCAAAGGCTTTGGGGAAAGAGCAGGATTAGGCTATTGAGTTGGATGGTCAGCCATGATCGTAATGAATGGCGGAGCACACTTGAACGGCCAAATGGCCTCCTCCTGCTCCTATCTTCTATGTTTCTATGATTGACATTTAAAACCATATAGTGACTATAAAACTTCTTTTTTCTTTTATTTGTTAGTAAGTGGGAATTGTAATTATCTAAACAGCATTCCATTAGAATAGTATTTTATTCAGTTTGTTAATAGTTTAGTTAACCTGTTTACTGTTGGTTAGAAAATAAAATGTTACCTGTTTCTTTTAAAGAGAAAGTCTCAGTGAGTTATTTTTGATTTAACCACTAAAACTTGCTGTCGGCAGATTGTACCATCTCTCACATATTCTTTAAAAGATTATGAAAGAGACGTACTTCTCTTTTGAGTGGTTGAGTGTTAGTTCTCTGAGAGGAGATCACCATCCCCTTCGTAACAAGGTTAAAAAAAAAGACCTCATTCTTAACAATCTGAAGGCTGCAGATGCATCTGTCCACGGTAGTATCGGTGACAGTGACACCACACAGTCTTTGTGGAGATGAAGTCACGCCTTCACATTGAAAATAACCTCTATTGTGTTGTGTGGCCCTAGCCCTGTGATAAATGGGACAGACTTCGAACAGATCTAGCAACTCAAGGCTGGGCATTCTTCTGTTGCGAGGGTAGAGGACCTTCTTCTTTCTTGCCTGGAGGAGCACATTCAGGGAGCCATGTCCCACTGTATTACGCTGGTGGGACAGGGCCTGAAAGAAACGGCAACATTGATTTTCCAGACATCGGGGCGCATTTTTAAAGGGCGCCTAAATCTCCAGCATTCAAAATATAAAACTAGAATCTCTCTTGGCCACCCTGGGTTTTCCTTTTGCTAAGCCAACAAGCATGTTTTTCCCCACGAGGTCTTCTGAAGTATCTGAATGGACATGTCACAGGTTGCTTACTGGGCTGAAGGTTCACAGGTTGTTGCTGGACTGAAGGGCCACAGGCTGCTTGATGGATTGAAGGGTCACAGGCTGCAGGAAAGGTGGTCTGAAGCACTCTCTCACTGCTCGCAGTTCTTTAAACATGGTATCATCACATGTGACCACATCAAATGATGGTGCAGCAGTCGCCTGAGCCTGGTTCTTTATGTAGTGAGACAGTGGATGTAAGTAGACTGCACATAGGGGAGTGTGCATGGGACCAACTCATCAAGGGGCAGGTTGCACATGTTTCTACTGCAGAAGACACAGATGAAGACATTGATGGGTAAGCCAACAGAACGCTAATGGGTATGCACAATAAAATGTTTGGTGCATTGGGAAGCCTGCCAGAAAGCCTCTGCTCAATGTCAAGAAGCATGGAGCAGTTCCGCATCAACTTGATAAAGGGCTTTACACAGCACTTGGAAGCCATCCTTTGCAGCATGGTGGCAAATTCTATTTGCACCCTTGTGTATTCTAACATGGCGCAGCATCTATTGGCTAATGCTGTGACTTCCACTATAGCACAAGCAGAAGCTTCTGAGTGCTGCTGTGGATCACAATATGCAATGATTCACAGGATGTCACAGTTTTCCAGCAACCTGCACACCAACAGATTACTAGATTGGTGAGGCACCATTCCAGGGGAGTGGTAGTGGTTCCGTGGATCACAAACCAGCTGCCTTCTTTCAGGAAGACAGCATTCACCCTCCTACCTTTGCCACCTTTCTGTTAACTGTTAGTCTGGCAGCCCAGGTTATTGCCACCCACGCCGACATGATGCAGTTCTGATGGAAGATCAGAAACCTGAAATTTGAATTTGGTTTCTCTCCAGGGATGTTGCTCATGCTGTTGAGTATTTTCAGCATTTTCTGTTTTTATTGCATTTACTGAAATTGCACTAAGATTTGTTCTTTACATACAGTCCAGCCAGAAAGGGGTTGTCTGGGTTTCCTCCTCCCCTTTTCCTTCTCATGCTCCTGCCTGTATTCTTGGTAGCAAGGGCTGATCCCTCATGTTGATGAGGTAGTGCAGCATACAGACCACAACAAGTCTTGACACTTTGACAAGTACTGTAAGATTCGTTCAGGCTGGTCCAAGCAGTGAAAGTGCTGTTTCACCATGTTAATAATTTGTTTTATCATATTTTATGTGATAGTTTGGCTTTTATTATATACAGGCAGCACACGTGCAAAAGGATTGTGCACCAGAGTCATAGGCCATATTAACAGCAGATAGCCCTGTTTGGTTTGCTATGATGATTCAAATTTTGTTTATTATATGTCAGTTTACGTTAAAAAAAAATCAGTGCTTTGTACTTCCTGGTTTCTGCATGTGAAAATTCTTCAATCTGATTTGCTGCCAGCTGTTGTTGGGTGCTGGAAATCTCCTATAGTTGATACCAGAATGAAATTAGCATTGGGAAAGATAAAATCAATGTTGCAGAGATTACTGGGCAGCTTTCGTCAAAGTCAACATGAAGCACTGTCACTTCACCGCTGTGACGTCAGTGTACCTTTAGAAGTGTTTTTTAAAATTGTGTACTCTGTAGTTGTAAGCAAACTTTTTCAGTTTGTTATTCCTCATTGTTTCTGGGCTGTCTATGAGAGTCTTTTTATTATTGCTTAAACGAGGGTTTATTATTCTTACTGGGATGTTTATGACTCTGCATTGTTATGAGAAAAACTAGAGTCATAGAGTCATAAAGGTTTACAGCATAGAAACAGGCTCTTCGACCCAACTTGTCCATGCCACCTTTTTTTCAAACCCCTAAGTAAGTCCCAATTGCCCACATTTGGCCCATATCCCTCTGTACCCATCTTACCCATGTAACTATCTAAACGCTTTTTAAAAGACAAAATTGTACCCGCCTCTACTACTACCTCTGTCAGCTTGTTCCAGACACTCACCACCCTCTGTGTGAAAAAAGTGCCTCTCTGGACCCTTTTGTATCTCTCCCCTTTCACCTTAAACCTATGCCCTCGAGTTTTAGACTTCCCTACCTTTGGGAAAAGATATTGACTATCTAGCAGATCTATGCCACTCATTATTTTATAGACCTCTATAAGATCATCCCTCAGCCTCCTACGCTCCAGAGAAAAAAATCCCAGTCTATCCAGCCTCTCCTAGTTGGCAGGTCAGGTGACTGGAGTTTTTTCATTTTCAGTTTGCAGCTGCAGGTTTGAGTTTTAGAAGGGGTATCATGCTGAAAAGAAGTCTCTCTCTCTCCATGGTTTTGGAAATTCTGCGGGTTAGCTGAAAGCAAGATCTTGCCTTTCTGAAGGGAGGAATCGACTGTTGGTGGCTTGTCTAGAGTCCCTGGTGTTTTGGAAAGCTGTTCTGACTTCTTGCACTTCTTCTCCTCCTCCTTCTTGCAGCCAATCCTGCTCTGCAGAGCCTCTACTCATTCTCCCACTCATATTGTATTTGAAGGAAAATGCCTACTAGTGAACCCATGTCTTGAAGCAACTGGTTTGTGCAGAAGCTTTGAAGTCTGCAAAAGGGTCTTCAGCACCTTCTTCATCACTCCCTACAGACATTTGCAGTTTGAAAGAACTATGGAAAGCCCTAAACACATGTAGAAAAAATAATAACCGGAAGAAATCAACCTGTAACTGTAAACCTGTAAGTAGTTGATGATCCCTTTAAATAGCAGATTGGTGGACCTTCCTGCTGTTCAGTTTAGATAGAGTGCTGGCTGGAGCATAGGCTCCACATGGCACTGTTGGCATCAAATTAGCACCAAATACTGAGTAATGTTATGCTCTGTCAGTTTTGCATGTTTCTGGTGGGTGTTCGCTACATATGCACTAAGGCTTGCAATATTATGCATCTGATGCAACTCGACCCACAGATGTGAACACTCTGTGGATAGCTTTTTGGAGCTCTAAGAGCACTTGGCGGACAGGTTGAGAGGAGATTTGATAAAGGTGTTCAAAATCATGAAAGGTCTGAACAGAGTGCATAAGGAAAAACTGTTCCCATTAGTGGATGGATTGAGCACCCAAGGACACTGTTTTAAAGTGAATGGGAAAAGAACCAAAGGTAACATGAAGTAAAACTTTTTTTATGTAGCATGTGGTGAAGAACTTAAATGCACTGCCTGAGAATGTGAGGAAGACGGAATCAATCATGCTTTCAAGGCTTTCAAAAGAGAATTGAATAATTATGTCATAATTACAGAGAAAAACATCGCAGAGCTATGGTGAAAACGCAGGGGACTGGTTAACTATCATCAGCGGAGCTCAGGGGAGCTGAGTTACTCTTGCAGAATGTCAGCATGGACACAACAGACCAAACAGCCTCCTTCTGTGCTGTAAGCATTCTATGCATTCTATGATGGTCCCATAAATGAATTACAGAATTATGTATATAGAACACAAAAATCGTGAGAACAAGAATATTGCAAATAAAACATCCTTCTTAGTGAAAGGCAGTATGAAAAGTCTTCAATTCAACATTATCAGCTATTAGGAAATATATTTAAATCTCCTATTTTGAAACTATGGGTGGAATTTGCGTGCCCCTCCCAACACAGGAATCGTAACAGGCGGGGGCAGACCATGCAAACATCTGTTGACCTTGGGTGGGATTTTCGGGTCTTGGGGCGAGCACGGCCGGAAAATCTCACACTAAATGTGGAGGACGACTCCAGTGACGTCTGTCCCACCAACCAGACTGGTGAGATCCCCCACCAGATTCTGCATATGGAAACTCATCAATTATGCACAAGCAATTCTCCTCTGACTCTCCTTGCTGGTTGACAGTTGATTTGTCAGCTCACCCTCAGCTGACGGGTTCGACGGTCCCGGCACCATACTTAAATACCAGTCCAGCACACTCATATCACACTCTCCAGTCCGCCTGTCTTCACCAGACTGATGTGGAGATGCCGGCGTTGGACTGGGGTAAACACGGTAAGAAGTTTAACAACACCAGGTTAAAGTCCAACAGGTTTATTTGGTAGCAAAAGCCACACAAGCTTTCGAAGCTCTAAGCCCCTTCTTCAGGTGAGTGGGAATTTTGTTCACAAACAGAGTTTATAAAGACACAGACTCAATTTACATGAATAATGGTTGGAATGCGAATACTTACAACTAATCAAGTCTTTAAGAAACAAAACAATGGGAGTGGAGAGAGCATCAAGACAGGCTAAAAAGATGTGTATTGTCTCCAGACAACGGATGAATGAACACCGCTCGACAATCACCAGGCAAGACTGTTCTCTTCCTGTTGGGGAGCACTTCAGCGGTCACGGGCATTCGGCCTCTGATATTCGGGTAAGCGTTCTCCAAGGCGGCCTTCGCGACACACGACAGCGCAGAGTCGCTGAGCAGAAACTGATAGCCAAGTTCCGCACACACAAGGACGGCCTCAACCGGGATATTGGGTTCATGTCACACTATTTGTAACGCCCACAGTTGCGTGGACCTGCAGAGTTTCACTGGCTGTCTTGTCTGGAGACAATACACATCTTTTTAGCCTGTCTTGATGCTCTCTCCACTCCCATTGTTTTGTTTCTTAAAGACTTGATTAGTTGTAAGTATTCGCATTCCAACCATTATTCATGTAAATTGAGTCTGTGTCTTTATAAACTCTGTTTGTGAACAGAATTCCCACTCACCTGAAGAAGGGGCTTAGAGCTTCGAAAGCTTGTGTGGCTTTTGCTACCAAATAAACCTGTTGGACTTTAACCTGGTGTTGTTAAACTTCTTACCGTGTTCACCAGACTGTACAGAATGTCAACAACCAGATGGAAAAGATTCGCAGCCTCGAGAGGAAGCCTGTTCCTTGATTCAACCACCCTCCCCCTGAGCCCATCACCTGAAAGGCGCCCAGGCCTCACTTGCACCTCTACCCATCATATCTGGAGTCTTCATCCATCAACTTCCAGTAAACAATGTGTTTTGACCCTTGTTTGAAAGCTTTTCATGCAAGCCAGCTTCCCTCCCCTCGGTCTTTCCTCTGCTTTACATTGTTCATCATCTTCAACCACCTCCTTGTCCTTCTGAATGTCATCATAAGTGCTACACCCCCCTCAACTTGCAGTTCACCCCCGGTCAAACTTCAGACATTTGTTGCGAGTGGCAGCCGGAGTCCTGCAGCATAGTCCTGTCCAGATAGATACTGGTGTGTGGCACCAGGCAAGGGGATCCCTGTACTCCCCAACGCAGGTGCAGTATTGATCCGAATTGTTGACACAGGAGTTCCATAGATCCAGTACCACAGTGCTATCCATGAAGATCAGCACGACATGGAGATAGAGGCAGGAACCAG
The DNA here is from genome assembly GCF_964213995.1 of Mustelus asterias. Classification (NCBI taxonomy): domain Eukaryota; kingdom Metazoa; phylum Chordata; class Chondrichthyes; order Carcharhiniformes; family Triakidae; genus Mustelus; species Mustelus asterias. The sequence continues at coordinate 97,140,439 of NC_135808.1, forward strand.
TCCTCCCAAGCAAAGTGATGAACAGTGCATAAGGAGCAGTTCAGCACTATGGCAGCAAATTGTTGCGCTCACCCCGAAGTCTCTGGCAAGCTGAAGACCACCTTGTACTTGCCATATTCACCCGGTTCCTGGGATTCAGCCACCCACCAGTGCAACATGAAGTTGGTGGAAATCTCTACTGGTCTCCAAAAGCGGAGACCAGATGTGATGATGACCATGCCGGAGGGAGCCAGAGGCCACTGCAGACCCTGAGTGGTTGATGATATTGCTAGTTAATGCCCTGACAGTGCCAGAGGGGGCCTGAAAGATGGATGAAATTTTGGAATAATTGCACCCAATGATTAAATTTGGAAAAGTTTTGCTACTGATTTTCCAATTCAATAATTTTGAGTGTTGAACAGCTATTGTAAAATTAATCTTAGAAAAACAACATTTTATTCTGCTCCACTGTTGAAATTTAATGCCAATTTGCTCCTAAATTAACTTTCATAATCATCAAAAAGTTGGTTGGTGCAACAGAGCAAATGCTGGGCATTAATATACCTTCAGTGAAGTAATAAAAATGTTTCTTTCAACATTACTTTATTATAGTGAGTATCATTTAATTTCATATTTATAAAATATGATTTGTACTGAAATATGACTTCAGACTTAACTATTTTGGAAAACAATTATAAACAAATAACTATAATTGATTTACAACGAGAGGCACTATATCTAATTAAGCTACAACTTTCATTTATAGTATTTAATTGTAGTCAAGATGATATTTAATTGCTTCCATGTCTTGATTAAACTTTTAATATGTATGAATAGATAATGATAATGCACAGGATATCTGGTGGAAACTAAATATGTGATTTAAATTGCGCTTAGAATAAGAAGTGAAAAGATTACTTAGAAAAATATGAAGAACACAATCTACACATCTGAGTTTTGTTGCATAAAATAAGAAGATTGGAATACTGTTTTCTGCTTTTGAACACTGTCAGAAATTCACTGGCGTTTAAGTAATTTTGTGGTAATCTGTCACAAGTAAGAACTGATTGTTTAGTTTAATTAGAGTTCAGGCTATATCTGCTGATCAAAAAATCTAATGGGTTTATTTCCTTGATATAGTTAACGTTAAATTATGATAAGTGAGATGAGTTACTGAACAAGATTTTATTATTTTTAAAATGATAGTAACCTTCACACACACTGGAACTGATCCAACCTTAACTGTCTTTGTGAAAATTGCATTTGAATAACTTTGGTGTTTATCCCTAATCTGACCCACTTCTCCTAACGTATAAAAAGATCTCGGTGTGATAGTTCAGTTCTTTTTGATCTACAGCATGCTAAAATTACTTCATAAAAACTTTCTCCATCATAAGAGATTTAAATCACAAATGGATCCAAAGGGTCAATAGGTCAGGAAATTATGGTATGAGAGACAAGTTAGGATTCAAAGAATGATGGTAACCATGAGGTGATTTTTTTTCTCCTGCACCTGCCTGAAATTGAGCTGGGAATGGGTAAAATGAGGCCCATGGGGCTGGAATTTCAATCTTACTCCTCCATTCACAACCCACGCCACCTTGCCCAAATTTTCGATTCCACAAACATGTCCTGTGCTATAAGGGTTGCCATTATAAAGGCTATGGAAAAAATTTAATTTAATCACCATTGCTATTTTCATCAAGATAGGAGAGATTTGGAAGCTTGTGAGAACTCCACCAGGTAAGTCAGTTTGTGAATATTAGGAGAAGCCTGCTGAGGAGTTCGGAACGTTTTGACCATTTGACTTTGATATGTTTGTAAGGTTTTGCCAATGCCCCCCTCATATCTCCCATTACCATCCATGTCCCTTCATAACCCCCATTGCCCCTTCATCCCCTATGCCGCCTCCGTGACCCTTCATGTTCCCATGCCTTGCCATGCCCACTCATATTCCCTATGGCACACCTTGTCCCCTCTATCCCATGCTCTTTCCATACCACTCTCCCAGTATCCACTATGTATAGAATGAATGAGACATTGACAAGCCTGGCAAGTCTTTGAAATGGTCCAGAACCTGCCACATTAAGCAAAGAGGATTTGAAAATTGCCTTTGAAAGAACTGTTCATCTTTCAACATCATAAGAGCGTCATCAGCCAGAGCCATTCATAATATCAATGAATGCTTTAATTATCTTCTTCTGCTCTGCCCGAAGGCATGTCAGAACCACAGCTCTGTGACCTCCGCCACAGGTAGGGCAAGGACGCAGGTCCCAAATCAATCCCAGCCAGAACACGGAATGCACTCTGTGCTGTTGGCACCAATCTGATCCACACCAACAATCCAGCTAACTGAGCCTATGAGCCCCACCAAGGAGTCTGAATTGCTGTGGCTATATGCATGTTGTAGTCTGGAGCTATGAATAGTGATGATTGAGGCTATCACATGGCTGATCAGGGATCTCTCCCGCTCTTATCACTTGCCATTGGTGTATATTGGAAAACCTTACAAGTTGACACCCAACCTGTTTGGCTGCATGATGAATGCCCCTTCCTTCGCGATCAAATCCTGGATTCAGACTTGAATTTAGAGCTTCTGACTCAGAGGCAGGAACATTATCCACTGCAGCACAAGGCCTCCTCTTTAATCACTCTTAACCAAATAAACAAGCACTGAAAATCCACATCAAAGGAAGAAAAATTAATTTCAAAAGTGTTAAGTAAACAAATTCAGCACAACCTTTAAAGCTGTGCTAACATTGCCTACAGGGTCGAGTGCATGATTTATTCTTAGGGCTTAGCCAAGCATTCATAGTGAGGCCATCTGCCAACTGTACCAACCGAAACTATTTGAACAACTGACTTCTATTTTTCCAGATGGCCTTGTGCATACTAGGCTAGTGATATAACAGCCATTAAACACACAGCCTTGATAGTTCCAATCTTGCTGATAGTACATTGTATACCATAAGACTTAGGAGCAGAATTAGGCCACTCGGCCCATCGAGTCTGCTCTGCCATTCAATCATTGCTGATATTTTTTTCATCCCCATTCTCCTGCCTTTTACCCATAACTACTGATCCCCTTATTAATCAAGAACCTATCTATCTCTGTCTGAAAGACACTCAATGACATGGCCTCCACAGCCTTCTGCGGCAAAGAGTTCCACAGATTCACAACTCTCACGCTGAAGAAATTCCTCCTCATCTCTATTTTAAAAGATCGTCCCTTTAGTCTGAGGTTATGCCCTCTGGTTCTAGTTTTTATATATATATATTTTTTATACATCTGCTGCCTTGTGGATCCAGAACCGGCTTGCCTGCAGAATAAGAAGTTTAACAACACCAGGTTAAAGTCCAACAGGTTTATTTGGTAGCTACCTGGTGTTGTTAAACTTCTTACTGTGTTTACCCCAATCCAACGCCGGCATCTCCACATCTTGCCTGCAGAAGGCAGAGAGTGGTTGTAGATGGGTCTTTTTCTGAATGGAGGTCAGTCACCAGTGGAGTGCCCCAGGGATCTGTTCTGGGACCCTTGCTGTTTGTCATTTTCATAAATTACCTGGATGAGGAAGTGGAGGGATGGGTTGGTAAGTTTGCCGATGACACGAAGGTTGGTGGTGTTGTGGATAGGTTGGAGGGATGTCAGAAGCTGCAGCGTGACATAGATAGGATGCAAGACTGGGCGGAGAAGTAGCAGATGGACTTCAACCCAGATAAATGTGTAGTGGTCCATTTTGGCAGGTCAAATGGGATGAAGGAGTATAATATCAAGGGTAAGACTCTTAGCAGTGTAGAGGATCAGAAGGACCTTGGGGTCCGGGTCCATAGGACTCTTAAATCGGCCTCGCAGGTAGAGGAGGTGGTTAAGAAGGCGTATGGTGTGCTGGCCTTCATCAATCGAGGGATTGAGTTTAGGAGTCGGGAGATAATGATGCAGCTTTATAAGACCCTCGTTAGACCCCACTTGGAGTACTGTGCTCAGTTCTGGTCGCCTCATTACAGGAGGGATGTGGAAATGATTGAAAGGGTGCAGAGAAGATTTACAAGGATGTTGCCTGGATTGGTTGGCATGCCTTATGAGGATAGGTTGAGGGAGCTCGGTCTTTTCTCCTTGGAGAGACGAAGGATGAGAGGTGACCTGATAGAGGTGTACAAGATGTTGAGAGGTATAGATCGGGTGGATTCTCGGAGGCTTTTTCCCAGGGCTGAAATGGCTGCTACGAGAGGACACAGGTTTAAGGTGCTGGGGAATAGGTACAGAGGAGATGTCAGGGGTAAGTATTTCACTCAGAGGGTGGTGGGTGAGTGGAATCGGCTGCCGTCAGTGGTGGTGGAGGCAAACTCGATAGGGTTTTTTAAGATACTTCTGGATGAGTACATGGGATCTAATGGGCTTGAGGGTTATAGGTAAGCCTATATATAAGCCTAGGTAGGTAGGGACATGACCGGCGCAACTTGTGGGCCGATGGGCCTGTTTGTGGTGTATTTTTTCTATGTTTCTATGTTCTATCTCTTTCTTTCAAAGACATTGCTTATCTTCACTACCTTTTCCCTCTTTTTCAGTCTTGTCATCAAAGAATGAACATTTACATCTCGGATAATATTTCAAAATCTCCAATGTTATTAATAAATTACAATATAAGCAATTGAAAAACCCCATGTGAACAACTCAGTGTAACGGCCATTGCAATGACCTTTCCTCTCAGCTAATTCTACGCTACTCAAGTGGAAGCAGAAATTCTTATGGTCCTAAAATTTTGGTGGCGCCCAGTAACCTTCGAGATAAACTAATAAGAGAGGCAAAACAAAGGGAAATAGATAATTGGAGAGAGTTTTAGTTTATTTTGAATGATCAGGTAACTAGCTTTGTCAAGCAGGCGGATTTATACTGAAGAAATCCTTGCAGGTGGCACTTATGAAGCTAAAGTGAGGCTAATTGAGAGGAATTTTAAAGAGCATCTGGGCAATACAATTTTAGTGAACTCTCCCACAGCTGGAAAATTAATATTCAAATGATTTTTAGCTCTTTTGGTCACATACTCATGAGCATGTAGATCAATCAACATAAACAATCCACCTCTGCAATGTGAGACAAGTGTTTCTGAAACCACCCAAAGAGGAAGTAGATGTAGAAAGAAGACAATGGAAGCTAAACTAATGCATCTAAGGCCTGAATGATGCTTCCAGGATGTGATGTTGTTTGCTCAAAATAGTGTTCAACTAAATGCAGATCTCACAATTGGCCTCATTAAAGAAAATCTGAAGGCATATCAATGATGCATGTTGATGATTACTTATGGGGTGGTACAACAGAATTTGAGGTAAGTGCTATTAATAGAAACACAGAATCATAGAAAATAGGAGCAGGAGAAGGCCATTCATTATGATCACGCCTGACCATTCAACTCAATAGCCTGATCCCGCCTTCCCCACACATTCCTTGATCCCCTGTATCTTAAATGCTATATCTAACTGCTTCTTGAAAACATACAGCGTTTTGGCCTCAATTACTTTCTGTAGTTGCGAATTCCATTGGCTGACCACTCTCAGGATGAAGAAATTTCTCCTCATCTCTGTCCTAAACGGTTTACCCTGTATTCTCAGACTGTGACCCTTGGTTGTGGACACCCACACCACCCAGAACATCCTTCTTGCATCTATCCTATCTAGTCCTGTTAGAATTTTAGAGGTTTCTACGAGATCCCTCCTCATTCTTCTGAACTCCAGCAAATACAATCCTAACTGACTCAGTTTCTCCTCATACCTTAGTCTTGTCATCCCAGGAATCAGTCTGGTAAACTTTCTCTGCATTTCCTCTAGAGCAAGAACATCCTTCCATAGATAAGGAGCCTAAAACTGCACACAATATTCCAGGTGTGGCTTTGCCAAGGCCCTTTATAATTGCATCAAGACATCCCTGCCTCTGTACTCAAATCCTCTCGCTGTGAAGGCCAACATTCCATTTGCCTTTTTTTACTGCCTGCTGCACCTGCATATTTACCTTCAGTGACTGGTGTACGAAGACACTCAGGTCTCATTGCACATTCCCCTCTCCTATTTTATGGCCTTTCAGTAATCTGCCTTCCTGTTTTTTCTACTAAAGTGGATAACCTCACATTTATCCAAATTATACTGCATCTGCCAATCATTTGCCTACTCACTCAATTTGTCCAAATCATACTGAAGATCTGCACCCTCTTCACAGCTCACCCTCCCAACCATCTTTATGTCATCTGCAAATTTGGAGATATTATATTTAGTTCCCTCATCTAAATAATCACTATATATAGTGAATAAGTGGGATCCCAGCACTGATCCCTGCGGTACCCCACTAGTCACTGCCTGCCATTTGAAAAAAGACCCATTTATTCCTACTCTTTGTTTCTGCCAACCAGTTTTCTATCTATCTAAATACATATCCCAATCCCATGTGCTTTAATTTTACATGCTAATCTCTGATGTGGGACTTTGTCGAAAGCCTTCTGAAAGTCCAAATAAACCACATCCACTGGCGCCCCCTCATCAACTCTACTAGTTACATCCTCAAAGAATTCCAGTAGATTTGTCAAGCATGATTTCCCTTTCTTAAGACAATGCTGACTCTGTCCAATCCTTCCAAGACTGAAGTAGAATGTAATATCAGGAGATAGGTTGGTGGGGTTTTTAAAACTGTATATTGGTTTACATAGTAAACAGAATAGATCTGAAACAACCTGACCTCAGTAACAACTGAGAGTGTTATCCCCATCCTGGTTAATCATTCCAGATTCTCACAGAAAAAAGACAATGACATAACTAAAGAGACAACAATTGTGAATCTTCACTAGTCAGCTGAATGAGTTGTGCACTCGGACAAGACCAGATGGTAATTGTGACTTGTTGGAGTGAAGAACAGCAATGAGACACCTTAAGGCCGGGAATGTTTTAAGGGCAAATAAATCATGGATAAAGTGTCTGGAGAAATATGTACTTAAGTTCACATTCTTAGATGACCCAAGAAGCATGAAATGAATCATTTTTAATGATACTTCACATGCTAATCTTCCTGATGAGAATTCTCGTGCAACTGATTTCATAATATTGCTTATGGGTGAAAATGCAATATGTTGTCGCTGAGCTTGGAAAGCAAACAACATAAGAACAGAAGAAATAGCGGCAGAGAATAGGCTATTCGGCCCCTCAAACCTGCGCTGCCATTCAATAAGATCATGACTGATCTGGTTGTGACATTAACTCTAATTTCTTGCTTGCCCCAATAACCCTAGACTCTCTTGTCAATCAAAAATCTATCCAACTCAGCATGAAATATAATTAATAACCCAGGCTCCATTGCTCGCTAGGACAGACACTAATAGCCTCCTATGAAAAGAACTTCGTCCTCATCTCCATCTTATATGGGAGACTCATTAGGGGGCAGGGATTTCACTGGCCCCATTCACTGATAACGAGAATTCCGATTGCCCGCTGAACTGGGGGTAGGGGCTAAAAGCGGGATTCCCGCTGGGTATGAGGGCCTTTGGGATTCTCCCAGCCCACCCCGCCTGCTCCAATTGGATTCCCAGATAATTACGTAAAACCACTCACTGATATATCACTAGCAGGCTGGAGAGCCTATTCAGTGCCACCTGCTATTCACCCGCCTCCCAGTGGGAGCTGCACCCGGAGGGCTTTGGTGTTGGTCATGACCAAAGTGGACTTGGCGTTTTGGTTTGGATCCAAGGTGCCAGGAGAGGGTGACAGAGCCAGGGGGCAGTGCACAATTGGCGCTGCAGTGGGGTGGGGTGGGGTCTGAGGGGGGAGAGGGGATGAGGTGGAGGTCAGTTCGGGTCACAGGTGCCTGCGTGGTGTCGGAAGGGGGAGTGACTTGTATTTTGTGGGGGCAGATGCCCCTTGGCTGAGGGATTGGTGGTGCTCCTCTGGTCTGCAGGGGGGAGGGGGGTCACCATTTCCATTTTTGGGGTAATGGTTCTTGTGGGATAATGAACACTACAAAACAAAACATGCGAGTGAGAAAAGGACATGGATTGTCCTCGCTGTCTTGAAATAAATAAAGCTGGTGGGAAAGGAAATCTCTATAATTATATGGCAGTATGAAAATAATCCCTTATCTGATTGTTTAACAAAAAGAAATGCATAACCAAAGAAACTGTTTGGGATTCTAGAGGAGTATCTCACAATGTAATGCGTTATGCACTACATGGAGTTTTTGATTTAATTGTTTTGAAATTTTGTTTGTATGTGAATTTTACTTTTTAATTAAAGAAAGAGAAGGGTATTTGTTAATTGCATTTTATTGGTGTTTAATATCTACCAAATACCAATTAACTCAAAATTCACTTGTGTCCTTACAAATAGGTACACTTTCAGCACAAGCTCTTGATCTTTGCCACCCAGTGAGGTGTTGAGGGAGACAGGTAGATCAGAGAAATTCTTTATTGGGCTGTTCCTGGGCCTGGCCAAGGTGGCCGTTAATTAACCCATGCAATCCAGTGAGTCATTCAGCCTGACTGCCTGCCTTTCTTCTGTGGTTATGTCCATGCCCCAGTATCCCAGGAGAGGGCTACTTCTGATGCCTTCTGTGACTTGTAGGCAGCGGGTGCATTATCAGCCACATTTATTTAAGTTAATAAATTTCCTTTAAAGTTTTCTGTTTTTGTTGCAGTTAGGTAATAGTGCCCCCTTCAAATGGGGAACTTTGTTGTAGGGTTTAAATGGACACTCACCATTGAAAAAGGGCACTTATTTAAATTACAGATACTACAAAAGAGATATAAATAGACACTGACTTCAAATGTGGTTGTTGGGTTAGGAATTGTTTGCTTGTAATCTGTAACTGTGTAAATAAATCTTATGAAAGTTGAAATAATTCCTCAAAGGCGGTGTCCTTTCACCAGATTCCCTTTATTTATAAACTCTGTTCCACTCCTGGAGTGTTTCAGGTACACAGTCAGAATACAGCATGCCAGAAGACCTGACACTCTCATTTTTATATATAAGGTAAGGCTCCCTGATTGGGCAGGCAATTATGACCTGAATCAGGGAGTTCATACTCCAAGAGACCAACCTCCTGTGCCTCGCAGAAGTCATTACAAAAGTGTGGCAACACTGGCTCCATCCTTGTCCTACTCTGAGGTTTAAATCCAAGTCAAGGAGGTGGCACATTGCAATAACCTTCTCTTTGGTGAAGCGCAGCTGCCAAACTACCATTCATGCCTATGGTACAGGTGGGAGAAGTGCTCTCTAAAGATCTTATATTCTTACAGCCTTCTGTTGGGAACTATCCTCCTCCTCCCTCTACGAGCAGATTACTTTTCCTGTGATGCTGTAGCTTAACAGAGACTGTAACTATAGCCTCTAGGTCTTGCAGGCTGTAGTTGCAGTCCCTCATGGGTTGCAACATCGCAAAATCTTGGCCCACAGGTCCATCAGCGGGCAGGAGCTTGCAAATTAGATGGAATTAATGTACCAGTGGCACAATTACGCCTTCTAGTCATTGTCAAGGTTTTTAGTTAGGGACATAAAATGATTGCCCATCAAATGTGTGCCCAGGATTACGAGGTGCAAAATCATATATGGTAGAAAATTTTTAAAAAGACATATTCAGCACTTTTGGTTACTTGCGTCAGCAAATGTTTCGCCTGGCATTTGATCCTTTGCATAATTTTCCCCCCAGTACCATAATTGGTTTCCCTGTAGAATTTGCTCTCTTTGAAGTGCTTGGAGGTTAAAGGAATTAGTACAAAGAATGCCAGACAGGTCAGGCTGAATGAGAGGTGGTCTGTACATACTCACTGACAACTACATGGAGAAGGTCAACAGAAAGCTAGATCCCAAGCTGCATCATCATCTGAAAGACCACCTGATGCTAAAATGTCTTACATGGACAGCAAAATACATATGAACGTATGAATTAGGAGCAGTAGTAGGCCATTCAGTCCCTCAAGCCTGCTCTACCATTCAATAAGATCATGCCTGATCTAATTGTGGGCTCAACCTCACATTCTGCCTACCCACAATAATCTTTGACTCTCTTATTAGTCAAGAGTCTATCTACCTCTGCCTTAAAAATAATCAACGATCCTGCCTCCACTACTCTCAGGGAAAAGACTCATGACTGTCTGAGAAAAAGAAATGCCCCTCGCTTCCATCTTAAATGAATGGCCCCTTATTTTTACATTGTGTCCCGTAGTTTTAGTCTCTCCCACAAGAAGAAACATCCTTTCAGCATCCACCTTCTCAAGCCCTCTCAGGATCGTATATTTTTCAATAAGATCATCTCTCATCCTTAACTCCAGTGGATACAGGCTCAGCTTGTCCTCTTAAGATATTAATCAATGACAGTACCAGTCAGCGATAGGCAAAAGTTCACGTGTGCTGCAATGTGGACCTACAGAAATACATGCAATGTAGTAACAATTTTTAGTACCATCTCTTTCAGCAGTCCTCAAACAAGGGCTCAACTGTTCTATTTCTTGCCTATAAACGGAAGACTGTGCATATGAACACAATGGGATGAAAATCAAACCAGCTCTATAAGGGGCGAGCAATCCACTCTGACAGATTATATTCCAAGTGGTAAAGATGAAAATTACCCCACAGTTTTCTTTCTTCCATTCTATCACATCTTGATCCTCAGTCCCATCAGCATTTGCAAACGCTGCTCAGAATTTTGAATATTTCCAAATCTTTTCAGAATCTGAATTGACCTGGGACATTAGCGTGTAGTTCACATTTACCATTCTGGAAGGGGTGTCACTAGTTGTTAAGCATTTAGATCTGACTTATACCAGTAGATAAAGATCAGGTCCAATAAGTTTAAGAATCAGATACGATAAGATTTGAATGTAGCACAATAATTCACTGAAGTACTGATTTTTATTTTATTGAGAACTCAAACAAAATTCAACAATGGAAAATTATGTAATTGTAAGAGATTAAGCTGTTTCATCTGACAGCGACGGCATTTTCATCCATGCCCTTTTTCTGTATCCCAAAATCCTCTGTCTGACAAGTGTCAAAACAATTTCATCTCTTCAAAATGTTTGAAAACAACATTAAACCGTCTGTCACAAAATAAAAGAGCAGAAATGAACAGCACAGCCTGAGGCTGAGTTGAGCTTTTGTTACCATAGCTACTGGGAAGGTGAGACATTGCTATCGGAAACATGCATTTGATAGAAAGCTTCTGACAACAGATGCACCTGAATAAAAGCAGTAATGCACCTTCAGCTTAGTTTACATTAATAGCTATCAACTCTTTCAAATTACCATCCAAACAATGGAACAAAGAGCATTATAATTCACTGGGTTATGATCGCTGCAATCTGTTCACCTTATTCTTCCATTTTATGGTATATTATAAGATAGCTAGGACTTCATCAGAAAAGCAGAGTTCACTGAGCAATGAAGAGATTCAGAGTCAAGCTGTTGCTTACTTGCTATATTTCTCTTCACAGCTTTCAGAAGATTTAAATAAATGCTGATAATTACTGCTGACACATCTCTCTATTTGAAATTTAATTTATCTAACTTCTAGTTTTAAGGGTAAAGTGCAAGTATGTTTGTTTCCCAATGAAACGTTGATTTATAAAATGCACAGGGAAAGACTTACAAATGAAACTAAGATATATTTTCCTAACACAACTGTTTAGGACACCCAGATAATCTTCTCATTCTTCTTTTGATGGTGGAATCTTTTCATTCACTTAAAGAAACAGTTAGGACTTTGGTTTAACTTTTCATCCAAAAATGGCACCTGCAACATGGAAGCATTCGCTGAGTAATGCACTGAAGTGGCTTATATGCTCAGGTCTTTGGAATTTGGCTTGAACCTTTTATTCAGAAGTAGGTAAATGCTGAATTTCTGAAGTTTACTTGGCTCTTCCACCAAGGTTTTGATGGATGATCTGGTTTACTCTGAAAATTTGCCATCCTAACACTCTAGTTTTGGAATACAGCTTGAACCTATGATCTTCTTTCACAGAACTAAGTACTACCAATTGCACCAAACTAATTGAAGTTCGTGTTGTATTTTTTTCTCCTCATTGGTTTTACTCTAATTTACTTCAGGAAAATATACCCCATTCCTGTCATGTGTTCAGAGGTGGTGATCTAGGAGAAAATACTGAAATTCACTAGGAAAATGACGTAGCACAGGTAGTTAATAAAAAAATACAATTTAATTTTTTTTTCCCTAGCAAAACAAACATTAAATTTGACAAACATAAAACTATAGCTGTTGGTCTCTCTGATGGCCATTTACAAATTTTGAATTATAGATGTTATCCTATTTTGAAAATAATCCAATTTACTTATGTAAACTGGATCGAATAGGCACCCTTAATATGTTATTTATAATCTCATCATGATTAGTACCCTCCAAATCTCATCAAGGCTTTCTTATCCAGTATATGCAAATATATTTTTCATTTTTAAAATTATAGGCAATTCTACTTTATAACTAAAAAATGAAAAATTAGATCTAATCCTTGTCACTCATTATGCCGAGCTTTGTAAACATTGCACTTAATTTTTAAATGGGTGGGGAAATTTCCAAATGTAAATGGAATCTAACGATGTAATTCATTAATGTTGTCCCTAATAGCTCAGATAATATTCTTTTTATATCTTGAAAATTTATTTTAAATCAAAGTGTTACCATTGATAGAAATATAATAAATATAATTTCCAAAAAAAAATGCATTTCAATTTGGTAAATTACTGTAACCGTACGTGTTTGAATCAAATATGGATATTAGATAAGACTTTATTTTGGGGAAAATGTTTGGCTTCTAGGTTGTACCGAATAGAAAAATAAATACATCTTCAAGTTTTATAATGCATATGGGTTTTAAGAGGCGGGAGGTGTAAATTTTACAATTCATTCCTATCTTATGTTATTAATATTTTGGACATAATTTCCAAGCTTTGATTTGGGTTTTTTTGATTTATTCATGGGACGTGGACGTCGCTGACTGGCCAACATTTATGGCCCATCCCTAGTCTGAGTAGCTTGCAAGGCCATTTCAGAGGGCAGTTTAGAGCCAACCACATTGCTGTGGCTCTGGAGTCATATGTTGGCAGACCAGGTAAGGACGGCAGATTTCCTTCCCTAAAGGGCATTAGTGAAGCAGATGGGTCTTTATGACAATCGACAATGGTTTCATGGCCATCAGTATATTCTTAACTCCCGATTTTTTTAATTGAATTCAAATTCCACCATCTGCCATGGCGGGATTCGAACCTGGATTTCCGCAACATTAGCTGATTTTCTGGTCGAGTGAGAATACTATGAGGCCATCGCCTCGCCACAAAGATATGCAAAGTTGCATACCTCCTCACATCCTTTAGGTTTTTATAGGTCATAAAAAAGTACAGTCAGCTCAGGTTTAAATGATCAATTGGGAAGCAAAACGATGGGCTGAATTTTATGGGGCGTCATGTTTCCTGCTCCCAACCATCTGATCCTACCCCCTGAGTAAAACATCAGGTGGGTGCCTGCCAGTGAAAGAGCTGGCTGCCTGGCAGCCAATTCATGCTCGGCAGGACATTAATTGATTCAGGACAAGACTCCCACCCTTACCCGCAGAGTAAGTCCTGCTTTAGAGAGCTGCAAAGTCCCAGCAGCACCAGATTCGAGAGGTGGCCACCATTACAGGCAGTCCCCGAAGAGAAGAGTTTACGGCTGGACTGAAGTATTGGCTCTAGTTGGCAGGCTGCGCCACCCCCCCCCCCAACCCCTCACACCCCCCACCCCCCACCCCCTGACCATCTCACCGCAGTTCCCAGACAACAGCCTGTCCTGTAAAAGCTTGGTTTGGGCTCCTTCCTGCTGTGGGTAAAATAGTGGCAGGAGCAGGTTCAGACATTTAAACGGCCATTAATTGGCCACTTAAGGGCCTCAATAGGCCCAAGAGCAAGTGGGCCACCCTCGTCCCCAGCAACTCTCCCCTTGGAAAATGGGAGACAGGTTGGGGGGACAGGAGGGTGGCAAGAAAGCTGCATACTGCATTTTACAGGACATTTCTCCCCACCAGCTACAAACACGTCAGCAGCGGAACATATATGCAGCTCATAGAATACTGGAAATTTAATTAAACGTGGAAAAATGTGTTAGTTGCACTTCAGCTGTTCATCCTAAACTTTTCTCCTGCACCTTTTCAAATCATTCTTCTTCAAAGTGTTATCTTTTCAATGTTCTGACTATTTCAGTTTCATTTCATATCTTGATAGCCCTTCAGTAAAAAAAGTATTGTAACCCCTTCCTCTAAGCTTCAAACAATAAGCTAAATTGTCAATTCAACAACAAATGGGAGAATTCTTTCAATAAAGGAATGTAGTTGCTTGTCTAGTCGGTCAAAGGTACAGGCACACCATGGCATTGAGAGATTTGGAAGTCAGTGCGCCAAGATTTAAATGCTGAGCAGCAATCAGTGGCACTCACACACATAGAGTGGGCATAATTGTGTGACTAGTTTTACTCCTGGCATGTCAATTGAGCTACAGCAGCAGAGGGCACTTCACAGTCTTCCCTGAGTCAACACCCCAGCCCCGGTCTCACCTGGGTCAACCCCCAGTCTCCCCAAGTCAACCATCACCTCCCCTCCATCAAACCAACCTGCATATCTCCCCTGAATCAACTCTCCTGTTTTCCCCGACTCGGACCCAGTAGCCTGCTGTCCTCCACCCTGGATCCCTTGAATCTTCCACCCTGTATCCTGGAGTCCTCCACCTTGGTACCCTGGAATCTTCCCCCAGTACCCTGCAGTCTGCTGCAGTGGTGCCCTGGAATCTTCCATCCCGGTACCCAGCAAGCTTCCATCCCGGTAATCTGGTGTCCTCCACCCTGGTACCCTTGAATCCTCCACCCCAGGAACCTAATGTCCTCCACCCCAACACCCTGGAATTCCACCACCCCCCCCCCCCCCCCACCCCGTTACCCTGGAGTCTCCTGCCTGGGTACTTTGGTATCCTCCATCTCAGTATCCTGGAGTCTTCCATCCCAATACCCTGGAGACTTCAGCTCTGGTACCCTGGAAGCTATGCCCCGGTGCCATGTAGTGTTCCACCCGCACCCTGGTGTCTTCCCTCTTGTACCCTCCAACTCGGCCGCTGGTACCCTGGAGTCTTCCCCCGAGTACCCATGCATCTTGCATGTGATATCCTGGAGTCACCTGCCTCAGTACCCTGAAATCCTCCCCCAACTCCTCAGATTAGATCCCCGGTACCCTGGAATGTTCCTCACCAGTGGCTTGGGTCTTCCTCTGATACGCTGGACTTTCCGACCGGTGCCCTGTAGTCCTCCCCCCGGTACCCTGGAGTATTCCCCACCAGAATTCTCCGACGATGACTAGGCCCTGGTGCCCTTCCAGTATTAGCCCAGTCTCCCTCCAGTGTTACTCCGGTAGCCCTCCAATCAATTCTGGTCATCCCCGAGTCAAAGGCTGTTCATCCCCAGTCAGAGTCAGTAACCCCGAGTCAAAGCTTGGTCACCTCTGATTTAAAGACTAGTTGCCCCAGTTGAAGCTGGTACTCCTGAGTCAAATCCTAAGATAAAAGCAAAATACTGCGGATGCTGGAAGCTGAAACAAAAACAGAAAATGGGGGAAAATCTCAGAAGGTCTGACAGCATCTGTTGAGAGACGAAGGGTCATCCAGCCTCAAAATATTGACTCTATTTTCCCTCCACAGATAGTGTCAGACCTGAGATTTTCCAGCATTTTCTGTTTTTGTACCCCGGAGTTAAAGCCTGGTCACCCCGAAGTCAAAGGTTGCTCGCCCCCGAATTGAGCCAGTACCACCGAGTCAAAGGGTGGTCACCCTGAGTCAAAGCCTTATCGTGCTGAGTCAAAGTCTGATTGTCCCCAAGTCGAGCTCATATCCTCGAGTCAAAGGCTGGTGGCCCTGCGTCAAGCTTGATTAACCACTGCCCCCCTGCCCCCTGTCCCCCTCAGAACCAGTACCCCAGGTCATCCTTATGAATATGCAAAGCCATTCCAGCAAAGTTGCACTCACCTTCTAGCTCCCCTCGTAAGGGTGCACGCCTTTTGAAGCAGTCATGATTCGCAGTGTTCTGACATCATGCCACCCTGGATGGATTATTTGAAAGGGGGGAATGATTCCAATGTATGAACCCGACAATGAGATGCAGAACCATTATAATCATGTTCCCAGTGTTGAACAGCAGAAAATGCAGCCTGAAACTGATGGGGGAGGGGACGATTGTAGCACCCTTTCATGCCAACATAAACTCAGCTTTTGCCTTCTCATGATATTTTCCGCTCCCATCGCCAAATCCGCCAGACACTAATTGGAGCGGAAAATCCTGAGCAATGTTTCCTCTGCTTTTTCACTCTTCTGGATATTTTACCATTTGATGTATGTATCTATTTATGTTTTCAATATTAATGTAAATTTATGCTCATGTTTAAATGATTCATACGTATGAAAAAAAGGAGGTGCCAACACAGAACTCTGAATGATGTCACTACATATATCTTGTCATTGACATATCTGCTTACACTGCACTTAATTCTGGCTACTTGACTTAAATACTATGGCCTTACAAAGATGTAGCAAGAATCATTTCAGTGTGTCAGCAGTTGAGTCTGATGGAGCAGCCAAGGAAGTAAAGAAGAACTTCGTCAACATTTTATGTGAGAAGAACTTTGATCGATGAAATCTAATTGCAAGGTATTACACACTGAAAAACACATACTCAGTAAATGATTCTTAACTAGAGAGCGGAGAGACAAAAAAATCTGGGATTGATGATAAGCTCAGTGCTCAGCATGTTCAGTTATTGCAAAACAACACCGATCCTGCACTTCCAACGGGAACTGTACTGAAGGTAATGGTGTTTGGAGATCAGATACACTGTACACAAAGTAGATTCTGTGCATGAGGAAGGGAACAGTGAAATTAAATACATGTGTACAATGCACAAATAACAGCAATAAAAGGTCATGAATGTAGCCCAATCCATCACACAAACCAGCCTCCCATCCATTGACTCTGTCTACACTTCCCGCTGCCTTGGCAAAGCAGCCAGCATAATTAAGGACCCCACGCATCCCGGACATTCTCTCTTCCACCTTTTTCCTTCGGGAAAAAGATACAAAAGTCTGAGGTCACGTACCAATTGACTCAAGAACAGCTTCTTCCCTGCTACTGTCAGACTTTTGAATGGAATTACCTTGCATTAAGTTGATCTTTCTCTACACCCTAGCTATGACTGTAACACTACATTCTGCACTCTCTTGTTTCCTTCTCTATGAACGGTATGTTTTGTCTGTATAGCATGCAAGAAACAATACTTTTCACTGTATGTTAATACATGTGACAATAATAAATTAAATCAAATCAAAATGAAATTGTGTGTGGTTCTGCATTGACAATAGTTTGAAATCCATTTTTTTTGCTGCACTCACTGCCTTCCTCAAAGGCTGGATAGATTTTCTGCAGCCAATGAGAGTGAAATGCTTTGCGATAACATTGTAAGTCAAGAGGAAATGAGAGTGAGCAAAGGAAAATTTGAAGTACACAAAAAAACTTTTAAAAAGACTCAACTCTTCTCCTTCGTATTATTCGAATTTAAATGATTATAACTCAAAACAAATATTATCCCTGATTTTTCCAGAACAGTAAATCATAGCCATGCTTACCTCTGAAAGGTGCTATCAGTGAGATGAGATATGTTTCCCCTCCTATGATTTCCATATCCTGCTCATAAAAATTCATAGGAAAGAAAGTGGTGCTACCCTTTATGATGATAATTTGTAGAAAAATGTCACAGTAAAGTTGTATACATCGAGCTAGAAATTGGTTATGTGGAAGCACGAATATAATGACAGGAGGAACAATGTTTCAGGTTTCATAAGAACGTCAAGGGAGTGACATGGTTACACAGTGGTGAGCACTGCTGCCTCACAGCGCCAGGGACACAGGTTCAATCCGGTCTCAGGTTTAAGTTTAAGTTTATTTATTCGTGTCACAAGTAGGGTTCCAATGAAGTTATTGTGAAAATCCCCTAGTCGTCATACTCCAGCACCTGTTCAGGTACACTGAGGGAGAATTTAGCATGGCCAACAATGCACCTAACCAGCAAGTCTTTTGGATTGTGCGAGGAAACGAGCACCCGGAGGAAACCCATGCAGACTCCACACAGACAATGACCCAAGTCAGCGCTGAAGTTAGCACTCAGAACCTCAAAGAGCTGCATTGGAATTCACATTTTTTGATACTTCACTTGGTTAAGAGTGCTGCTACTGTCTCTGGAATGTCACCATTGTCTGGAGCCCATGCCAAGCGTGATGGAAATGCCTAGAGTTAGTCTACCCCCATGTTTTTCAGATTAGTGCTTTAAGGTGTTGCTGTAGGCAGTGAGTGACCATCACAACATCCTGATGTCATGGGAAGGCAAGTGGAGGGTACCTCATGTGATGAAGAAGGCCTGGGCAGAGGTGGCAGGCCTGGTCAGCAGACATAATGTCGTTCACAGAACTTTGATCTAGTGTAGGAAAAGATTCAATAACTTTCTGCATTCTTCCAGGGTGAGTACTGATTCCAGTTTGTAGCGTGGTAGCATTTGTTGGCACTCATGGTGTGAAATGCAGAGCACAATGGGGCACATACTCGCATGTCTTGATAGATCATGGCTGGCATATATGTTAGGGTGATGTGCAACAATGTGACAGGCAAGTGAACCTGCCTCCTTGGAAGAGATGGGGGAGGCTGGAATGTCCCTGCATGGTGAGGGTGATTAGTGAAAGCACTTTTGTCCTTGCAGGAGAAGAGTTACAATGCTCAGGAGCAACGACAGATGAGCGGTGGAGCCTAAACCTTCTTATCCTATTTCAGGCGGAGGAGCAGGCACTGGAAATATCCAGTAAACATGAAGCAAAGTCCACTGGTCATGGAAAGGCAGGAGTGTCAGATCAGGGTGATTGTCCAGGGGACAAGGAAGAGATTTGTGGAGGATATGAAATATGTAGGCACCGGTTGTAAGACTGACATGTGAAATCCAGTTATCCCCGTTGCTCGTCCATTCAGAAGTCTTTGCTCAACCAGATGTTCATTCTGAGTAATCACCAGACTGTGTGAACTCTGACTTCATAATGGTGTTCAAGATTGACATATTTGCTTCCTCTCTCAGATGGCCCATCATCACGAGAGGATTCAAGTGCTGGAGCAGGGATGTCTTGCTGCAGTTATACAGGGTCTTGGTGAGACCACACGTGGAATATTGTGTGAAGTTTTGGTGTCCTTCTCTGAGGAAGGATGTTCTTACTGTGGAGGAAGTGCAGCAAAGATTTACCAGACTGATTCCTGGGATGGCGGGACTAATGTACGAGGAGAGATCAAATCAGTTAGGATTATATTTGCTGGAGTTTAGGGGAATGAGGGGGGATCTCATAGAAACCTATAAAATTCTGAAAGGGCTAGACAGGGGAGATGCAGGAAGGATGTTCCCAATGGCAGCAAAGTCGAGAACCAGGGGTCACAGTCTAAGGATACAGGGTAAACCATTTGGGACTAAGGTGAGAAGAAATTTCTTCACCCAGAGAATGGTGAGCCTGTGGAATTCTCTACCATATGAAGCAGTTCAGGCCAAAAGATAGTGGCCAGGATTCTCCCAAAAAAGAGCTAAGTGCCGAACATGCAGGAAAATGGGAGTATTTCCCACCTGTTTTTTGGGCATACTTACCAGAGCGAATCTCTGACACTGTGTAATACAGAGTGCCTCAGCGGGATTCACTGTGGCAAGGGGTGGGACCTATTCCTGCCCAAGAGGCTGGCAGCATAGTGCTGAGCGGGCCACTGTGCATGCACTGATCCATCAGCGCAAAGGTTGGCGCATGCAGAATGGCTCCACCATTGCCAACCTCCAATCGCTGGCCTTCCCAATCGTTGGCCAGTCTGTAACCCTCTTGATTGCTGGCCTTCTGACTCCCCCCCACTCCCCTGATCGCAGGCTTCCCAGACTTCCCCGGGCCTATCCTGATCCCACCCCCCCACCCCAATGAGCAGCCCCGATCACTTCCTGGACAGCCCCGACTTCCTCCCATCCCCGCCACCCCAATGGCCAGCCCCGATCACCTCCTCCCTCCCTCCCCCACCAATCTTGATTACAGAGTGGCAGCAGGTGGCAGCAGATTCTCCCCCACTGATCGCCAGTTTGCCCCTTTGGCAGTGCCAGGGTGCCAGGCTGGCACTGCCCAAGGGGCTACCCCCTTCCCCCCTTTACCCCCTACCTCCCACATCTGATGGGACTGCGACAACTTAAGAGTGCCCAGCCATGGCACTGGACTCTCTCTGTCTATTCAGGGCTACAGAGGCTCTGATGACCACAGAATAGCCACTAAGGTCATCAAAACCGAAGAGGCATCTCCAATCCAGGTGCCAGCCAGAGGAGAATCAAGAAATAGCACTTGGAAACGGAAGTTTAAGGACAATAATCATATAAGGGGCTCCCACAGGTGATTAATATTTCCCTGGCACATGTGCACTGGTGCATATATATCTTTGCCTTCATTACCAAAATGGTACATTATGTGCAACCGCTTTAGTGTGCTTTATGCAACCAATAGAAAAGAGGCCTGAGAGTTGTGTGTCACACATATGAAGGGTTGCAAAGTTTATTTCAGAAGTTGGGACTTGACTTAAAGGTGATAGAAGTGCCTCATCAGCAACAATCAGTAAGGATGTGTTTCCCTTGCCATCAATTTGACCCGTTGCTTTGTATTCCTTTGATTTGATTTGATTTATTATTGTCACATGTATTAACATACAGTGAAAAGTATTGTTTCTATACAGACAAAACATACTGTTCATAGAGAAGGAAACGAGAGAGTGCAGAATGTAGTGTTACAGTCATAGCTAGGTTGTAGAGAAAGATCAACTTAATGCAAGGTAAGTCCATTCAAAAGTCTGATGGCAGCAGGGAAGAAGCTGTTCTTGAGTCGATTGGTACGTGACCTCAGACTTCTGTATCTTTTCCCTGAAGGAAGAAGGTGAAAGAGAGAATGTCCGGGGTGCGTGGGGTCCTTAATTATGCTGGCTGCTTTGTTAAGACAGCAGGAAGTGTAGACAGAGTCAATGGAAAGTCCTCTAAATCGAGGCTTCTCTTGACTCCCTACCTCCCCTAAGCTCCTCACCCTGGGGTTCCACAGACTCCCCCTCACACTCAGTGCTTGAATCATCCTCCATGGTCTGATCACTGTCTTCATCCTCCAATGGGTCCCCCTTCACAGAATCAGATTGTGCAGTGCGCAATAGACAACAATACGGAAAACATACTCAGGAAAACATTTAAGTGACCCCCCTGAGCAGTTGAGGCAGCAAAACCACATCTTGAGTAGATCTATGGTCTTCTCAATTACGACCCTTGTGGAGACATGACTGCGGTTGTAACTTTCCTCAGCTGCAGTCCTTGAGTGTCTCAGGGGTGTCATCAGACACCTTTTAAGCAGATAGCTTTTGTCCTCTAGGAGTCAGCCATCCAAGCAAGTTGGAGCAACACACAGACTTGGTATCTGGGAATGAATGACAGAGGATGTGGGCATCATAGCAGCTTCCTGAATGCCTCGCATAAATCTGCAGTATCTGACTCTTGAGATCACACACAATCTGGATGTTAAGAGAGTGGTAGCTCTTTGTATTTACAGACACTCAGCTCACCAGCTGGTGCTTTATGGACAAATGCAGGCACCCTGTGGCTCCCTGGATGCAGGAAATTTCAGTAGTTGCAGCAAAACCTCTGGCTTACCCTACCCAGCTAGCCTCGTCGATCCTGAAGTGAATGAAGATACTGACCTTCAAAACAGCTATGTTAGAGATTAGCTTCATGCATTTTGCTCAACCGATTGGGAGACACCACATAGATCTCCCACTGACCCCTGGAAAGAATCTAAGGCATAAAAGTTCAAGGTAGTTGTTACCTTAAGAGACACTGGCACAGAGTGGCGATTTCAGGATGAATTTGCATGTGGAAGTGACAGTGTCCCTGGAGAGGTGGAGCTTTCTTCCGCACTAAACTTCAGGCAATTCAGGTAAGCACAGTGCTGCCTGTAAACTCTGCCTGCTGGGTAATTTTGCCTTCTCCAGAATCATCTGCCTTGCACTTTCTACTGGCTCTGTACCCCTTCTGGCTGCACCGCCCATTCCATATATCTGACTCAAGGATGCTGCCTTTGGCCACTGGCTTCCTCCCCTTTCTGGCCCTCTCCTCCTGTTCTGAACAGATTCCTCCAGTAGAGCACATAATCCCAATTTTGGACAGATTGCTGCACAGATTTCTGCACTGAAGGCCTCTTGACAGAAAGTGCCTGCAAATGCTGAAAACCCAGAGTTCTCCAGAACACCAAAAACTATCTCTAAACGTACTCCAAACAACTCTCACAGCAGAACTCTGAATCACTCACTGTATCAACATCCTGTGGGCCTTTTATCCCATCCTGGATATTGAATGCATGAAAATTGTGAAGACTGCCTGGCCAAGTGGCCCATGCACCGAGTTTAAAAGTGCACAGGCCACTCAAAACACTGTCAAATGCTCTTTGAATGGGCTAGTTTTGCCCTTTAATGGTTGGTAGGCATGGTTCCGACTTCTGCACGTGCCAGCCAACTGAAATATCATGAGGCAGCGCGAAGACGTCAGGACTCCATCCTGACATAACCCCACCCCATTTTACAATTGTCCATGTCAGCCATGCACCAGATCAGCAAATGCAAAATTCTGGCAAATGTTTCTATACACACTGCTAATTATTAAATATTTGACTATTTTCCTTTCTCAATTCATGATATATGTTTTTGTAATAACTGCCTAAATTAAGTTTTTACATTTAAAAAACTGTCCCAAGTTAAGTCAACTTTTTGTCATCATTGTAATTTTTTATAACTATTCTTAACACTTACCGGAACTAAATTTGGTCGATGTCATCACAAATACGAATGCATTGTCCTCACATCAGACTGGGCCATTTACATGCTGAAAACTGACCCAGGAACATGGAAATTCCAGCCTCCACACATTACACATGGCGAGATTTGAGATGTGCAAGGTTTTCATAAAATCATAGAATCCCTACAGTGCAGAAGGAGGCCATTCGGCCCATCGAGTCTGCACCGACCACAATCCCACCGAGGCCCTATTGGCGGCACGGTAGCAGTGCTACTTCACAGCACCAGGGACCCGGGTTCGATTCCCAGCTTGGGTCACTGTTTGTGTGGAGTTTGCACGTTCTCCCTGTGTCTGCGTGGGTTTCCTCCGGTTTCCTCCCACATTCTGAAGGATGTGCTGGTTAGGTGCATTGACCCGAACAGGCGCCGGACTGTGGTGACTAGGGGAATTTCACAGTAACTTCATTGCAGTGTTGATGTAAGCCTTACTTGCGGCTAATAAATAAATTTCAACTTTACTTTAAAAACTTTCTCGTAACCCCACATATTTACTCTGCTAATCCCCCGGACACTAGGGTTAATTTAGCATGGCCAATCAACCTAACCTGCACATCTTTGGACTGTGGGAGGAAACTGGAGCACCCGGAGGAAACCCACGCAGCCACGGGGAGAATGTGCAAACTCCACACAGACAGTGACCCAAGGCCGGAATTGAACCCGGGTCCCTGGCGCTGTGAGGCAGCAGTACTAACCACTATGCCACCATGCCACCCAAAAGCCACTGTGTCACCCACAGTTATGATCAATAATTCCCCAGTACAGTTGGACAGGTAATTAGGAACCAATACTGTTTATTTATTCTCTTTTTTTCAATTCCAATTGTCTTCCTGCACCAAGTGGTGCACTAAGACAGCTTTTTATCCGTTTCCAAAACTAGTAATTCAAGCAACAGGTTGCTAGTCTGTCGCTAGGGACTTATAGCTTGAGGGCGCCACTGCACATCAAGCGTGGTTGATCAGGAGCCTCTCCCACTCTTACCACCAGCCATTGACATGTTGGAAGTATTTGCACGTTAACGCATTCAACCTGTTTGACCGCATTATGAATACACCTTCCTTGGCCATCAAGTCCTGGAATGGCACTCGAATCTGAGGCTTTTGGCTGCAAGGTAGGGACATGACTCGGTGTGCCACAAGACCTCCATATTTATTCTCTGATATTGGCTTAAATAAAACTACAGAGAAAAAACAGGTGAGAGCATCTCATGCATACTGCACTTTCATGAAAAAACTAACTCTGAAGAATGAAATGACTTGTATTTAACCAAGGTAACCTTGGACATGCAAAATAAGCAATGTCAGAATTGCTAAGAGTCCACCACTGATATTTCACTCTGACAACTGGGGAATAAATACATCAGCTGGATGTACATTATGGACTAAAATATTACTGCTGAGTTTGATTAAACTGTAATAAATTTGACCTTAGTGCAGCAAATAGTATCAAGGCCATAATGGTAAATTCATACACCAGAACATTCAGCAGGAAAAGTATGCTGAGAGCCCCTGAAACAGTAGAAGCTTTAAAAAGGTGTTAACACAATCAGCATTGCATTTCCTGCTGAATAGCTACCTGAAAATGTCCTGTTACGGGAGCTGCTTCTCACAGACCCTGACAACTGGATCCCTCCCCTCTCACTCCTAATTCTTCTCCAGCCCTGAGCAGATGTCTTGAACCCTGGCACCGGGCAAGCAACACAGCCATATTGACTCTCACGTTTTGCTGCAGAGTAGTGTCAATCCCTCTATTGTATTGTTCCCTGCTCCCACTACATTCTTTTTTGCTCCCTCCACTTGAATGGTTCCCTGTGTCACAGTGCCATGGTCAGTCAGCTCATCCACCGTGCAGTACCCACCCTAATCCAAACAAGCTCAGAGAACTGCAAACCAATTGGGTCCCCTTACCTACCTCAATTGCAGTCACATCCTCCTTTCCCTGCCAATGACTAAATCAGAAGACCCTATCCTTAAGTGATGTGATTGCCTCCTGGTACAAAGCATCCAGGTAACTTTCCCACAAATCAATAAATATTTCAGATAGACAAGAGTTATATATGAAATAGAAGTATCTGAGCCCTTGGCTGATTTGTTTGTGTTGAGTTCCACATCTAGCCTTGATAACCTTTGATTTCCTTGCCTAACAAGAATCATGGTCAGTATTAGACTTTTAATTCCCGATCTTTACTGAATTTAAATTTCACCATCTGCCTTAGTTGAATTCGTACCCAGGACCCCAGAGCCTGGTACCCTAGGTCTCTGCATTACTAATCCAGTCACAATATTACCACATTACCGCCTATCATAACAAACTTGGATAAATTACTCTCAGTTCCCTCATCCAAATCATTGATATATATTGTAAATAGATCATGCCCACAGATTAATCATTGTGTAACTGCATGTCAACCTGAAAATTATCAGTTTATTTCTGCTCACTCTTTTCTGTCCAGTAACCAATCTTTAATCCATGCTAATAATCCCAAATCCCATGAGCCCTAATTTTGTGCAAAAACCTCTTGTGTAGCATCTCATCAAATTATACCACATTCACTGATACTCCTTTATCTATCCTGCTAATTACAACTTCAAAATATTCTAACACATTTTCAAACACAATTTTCCTTTCATAAATCCATGTTGACTCTGCCTAATCATATTATGATTTTCTAAGTGCCCTGTTCTTTCTTGAACTTTGTATCATTGCTAATGATTTATATCTACTGCTCATTGGTTATGAGTCTTCAGTTGAGAGTTCAGCCTTATTCAAGCAGTGGAGGCATCATAAGCCATCATTAACTGATGGAGGGACGACTGCCACCTGCTCTTTCCTGCAATGGCATTTTTCTATGACAATCTGAAGTTGTAGTTCTTCAAATTGCCACCTTCCAGTATGGAGACTTTGGCGCTGAGTACTTCCGTCGCATGCAGACTATTCCCAATCCTTAAAGTCAATTTGATATGAATTAGTATTTTACTTGC
The DNA here is from genome assembly GCF_964213995.1 of Mustelus asterias. Lineage (NCBI taxonomy): Eukaryota > Metazoa > Chordata > Chondrichthyes > Carcharhiniformes > Triakidae > Mustelus > Mustelus asterias. Next base: position 97,166,361 of record NC_135808.1, read on the forward strand.
ATGAATCCTTGTATTTTAGTTTTGACTTCCCAACTGGTCTAATGGCAACATCAAGCTCTTCATATAGTGCATCCATTGGTAGGCAACAATCATTCTATATGACATGACCTAGCCATCGTAGTCTACATCACTTGAGCACTGCCTTTTCTGAGTTAGAAAGCTACAATATGTCTTGTTGGGAACTCTTATGCTGCCAACGGATCCCGAGGATCTTTCTCAAGCAGCACATATTATATACTTCAAACTGTGCTCTGCTTCTCATATGAAGTTCAAGTTTCAGCATCATACAGCAGTCTACTTAGTATGCAGGCATTATAGATTCTTAATTACGTGGCAATTCTGAGTTTGGGATTTTTCGAGGCTCTTGCCTGAAGCTTGCCAAATGCTGCAACAGCAGTACCAATACAATTTGATATCTTTTCACCAAGTTCCATTTCAGTTGAGACCGCTGACCACATTTTTCAGTGTGTTGTTTAGTTGTATTGCTGCCTTGGATTGACCAGCTTGAGTATTCGTCTGTCTTGTGTAAGCTCATCATGACCCAAATTTTCACTGCAGCAGTTGAGAAGACACTTAGAACTGACTGCTTGGCTGATGCACAAACCTTGTTGTTCTTATCTCACCTGCGCAGGCTAACATTTTGCTAGCAAGTGCCTGTGACCACATCACCAATAATAAATTTCACATTCCTCCACTACTGATTATCATTCTAAATGATCTTTAGTTCTCTGTCTTTGCACACCCTCCTTTCTTGTATGTAGCATACAGAACAAAGGGCCATTAATATAAGATAATCGCTAATACATTCAATACTGAATTCAGGAGAAACTTCGTTATCCAGAGAGTGGTTAAAATGTGGACCTCATTGCCACAAGGAATAGCTGAGATGAATAACTACATTAAAAGCAAAAACAAATGAAGGAAAATGCTGTTGATATGTTGCTGGGATTAGAAAAAAAGGGATTGGGGGGAAGGCTTATGTGGAACATAAACACCGGCATGGACCTGTTGGGTCAAATGGTCAGTTTCTGTGCTGTAACTATTTTGTAACAGTTTTTAATAGCGCCACAGTCAACTTTTAGTTTAGATTTCATAGTGGAGAAGATGTAATGCCATGGCATCACTAATCATGGGAGATGTAGTTCCATGAGACTACATCTGAGTTTGAGTAATTTATTTGAGACATAATAGTTACAATTAAATCTCTGTTCCTTCATGCTGAGCAACAAAAATAATATGCCTATTTGAACTGTTTCATTCATGAGACTACTTTGTTTTGCTGTCAACCAAAATGGCTTCAGGCATTAAACAATCAAAAGACAAGTCTCCAAACACCTCTGCAAATTACTGTATCATGTTTCTCAATGCAAAAGTAAGCAATCATGTATATTCCTGTTACGTTTTTTTTTAAATGAGTAAAACATGAGCACTTTAAAGTAAAAAAAGAGTCTTTGTATATGTTGGTTAACATTATTCCTCAGCCAACACCACCAAAATAAACATACCAGAAGAACTTATTATTTGTGGCAACCTTGGAGCACATGACAAGTTGGATAATCATAAATATCTGTGGGATCCATTCCAACATAATTCTGCATGATTTGAACCCTGAAGTATACTGTGACTAAGAGAAAGAGAGAGGGAGGGAGAGAAAGGAGGAGGGAAACAAATTCACCTTAGTTTTTATTATACATGCATTGTTTTAGTGCTACTGGCCTTATCCTGAAATGCACCTTGCATTGCAGTATTTAAAGCGCGCCTTCCCCAAATTACTGTTTATATTTCCTTTGAAAAGCAGCTAATTTACTGCATTTAATTATTTGTGTGAGGCAAATTTTTGGCTATTTAAATAAATTCTAATATTATGAATTGCAAATAATAGAACGCAAATGTACTCATTCACACTGTAATATTGAAAATTATTTCTTTCTGTCTCCCCACACTGAAGCCACAAGGGAAGAAAGTTTTATCTTAGTTTTTTTTATACTCAAAACCATTTCCCCATTTAATATGCAAGAAGAATACATCATGGATTATTCACAAGACAGTTAAAGCCCTTCAAAAATATCTCATGGAAGTGCGAATCAAAACACCAAGACCACAAAATTTTGTTTAATAGCCTTGCTAGAGCCAGAGCAGATAAAAATAGGGGTGAATCGATGAAAGGGTGCAAGCACAGGCATGTCGTGCATGTGCTGGAAGTATGCAGAGTGGATGGATTGTGATGACAATCAGTCTGTTCAGCTGATTTCACTCACATTCTGCCAATTTGGATTGCTCTTTATGCTTTTCCTGTTCACTCACAGCTGAACACACATTGTGTTTCAGGATGGCCCCCTCAATGCTAGTGTTATTTAAAGGGCCAGTCTTTGAACTTGAAAGTGGGGTGCTTTTGACCAACATTTGCCTTTGCAACAAAGACAGAACATTTCGGAAATTCTCAGTGGGTCTCACAGCATCTGTAGAGAGAAAACAGAGCTAACATTTTGAGTCTGGATGACTTTTTGCCAGAGCTCTTGCAATTTTATGGAAATACCATGGTGCGTTCCTAGAGGGTTTTTAGTGGCTTCTTTAATTTAGTAGACAGTGTTCTGCAACCTGACAGGGAGCCCTGCCCGCTCAAGTTATAGAGCTAATGGTTGTAGTTCCTCGGGTTGCAACATGAAAGGGGGGTGGGGCAAAGGCTGCAGAGAGGAGAAGCATATATGGAAGTATATATGGACTTCAGCAAGGCATTTGATAAGGTGTCCCATGCAAGGCTTATTGAGAAAGTGAGGGGGCATGGGATCCAAGGGGACATTGCTTTGTGGATCCAGAACTGGCTTGCCCACAGAAGGCAAAGAGTGGTTATAGATGGGTCATATTCTGCATGGAGGTCGGTCACCAGTGGAGTGCCCCGGGGATCTGTTCTGGGACCCTTACTCTTTGTGATTTTTATAAATGACCTGGATGAGGAAGTGGAGGGATGGGTTGGTAAGTTTGCTGCTGACACAAAGGTTGGAGGTGTTGTGGATAGTGTGGAGGGATGTCAGAAGTTGCAGCGAGACATTGATAGGATGCAAGACTGGGCGGAGAAGTGGCAGATGGAGTTTAACCCAGATAAGTGTGAGGTGGTTCATTTTGGCAGGTCAAATAGGATGGCGGAATATAATATTAATGGTAGGACTCTTGGCAGTTTGGAAGATCAGAAGGATCTTGGGGTCCGAGTTCATAGGACGCTCAAAGCAGCTGTGCAGGCTGAGGCTGTGGTTAAGAAGGCGTATGGTGTATTGGCCTTCATCAATCGAGGAATTGAGTTTAGGAGTCGTGAGATAATGTTGCAGCTATATAGGACCCTGGTCAGACCCCACTTGGAGTACTGAGCTCAGTTCTGGTCGCCTCATTACAGGAAGGATGTGGAAGCCATAGAAAGGGTGCAGAGGAGATTTACAAGGATGTTGCCTGGGTTGGGGGGCATGCCTTATGAGGATAGGTTGAGTGAGCTCGGCCTTTTCTCCTTGGAGAGACGAAGGATGAGGGGTGACCTGATAGAGGTGTATAAGATGTTGAGAGGTATTGATCGAGTGGACAGTCAGAGGCTTTTTCCTAGGGCTGAAATGGTTGCCACAAGAGGACACAGGTTTAAGGTGCTGGGGAGTAGGTACAGAGGAGATGTCAGGGGTAAGTTTTTCACTCAGAGGGTGATGGGTGCGTGGAATGGGCTGCCAGCAACGGTGGTGGAGGCGGATTCGATAGGTTCTTTTAAGAGACTTTTAGATAAGTACATGGAACTTAGTAAGATGGAGGGTTATAGGTAAGCCCAGTAATCGCTACGGTAGGGGCATGTTCGGCACAACTTTGTAGGCTAAAGGGCCTGTATTGTGCTGTAGTTTTTCTATGTTTCTATGTTTCTAAGCAATGCACAGAGGGAGAAGGAGGATGGCTATCATTAGAAAGCCCTATCTACCAAGGAGCATTTCTCCTATGTCCACCTCAAACTGCAGCAATGTGTAAAACACCTCTGATTCACCAAGGTAGCAGCTTGAACTGTTTAACCTCCTTCAATAGGACCTGTAGCCAAACAACAAGTCAAGGTTATTGGTGCTGTCAACTTCTATGCAAGCAGTTCCTTCCAGGTTCCAGGATGAAGCAGATACATAGCCAACATTTCCCAGATCTCATTCATCACTACATCAGGGAAATGACAAAGGTCTTGTACAGCATTTTAAAAGAGGTCTTCAAAATTAAAAGCTTTGATAGATTGGGTACAGTTTCTTCTTGCAGGAAAGAACATAACTGGAGATCATCAATATAAGATAGTCATCAAGAAATCTAAGAAGGAATTCAGAAGAAAGTTCTTTACCCAAAGAATGGTAAGAATCTGGAGCTTGTTACCACAAGGAGTGGTTGAAGCAAATGTAAATGCATTTAAGGGGAAGATAAACAAGCATTTGAGGGAGAAAATCGTTATCGTGATAGATTTAAATGATGAAAAATGAGAGAAAGTTCGATTGGAGCATAAGCATTGGTATGGACTGGTTGATCCAAAAGTCCTGTTTATCTGCTGTATATCCTAAGTATTCTCAGGGGGAGCAAGCACACAGCTTTGCAAAATAATATGATTTCCAACAGTTCAGGAAGTCACTGATTGCAGACATACGATTCTCTGGGTCCCACATGTAAATGGGGGTGATGTTTTGGAACTGCAAGGGTTTCAGTCTATCAATCTGCAGTTGGTGCCCAAATATTTACAGTATATCACGTCAGTGTCAGCAACCACAATGCTGCCTTCATGCTGAAACAGTCAGCCTTTCCTGCTGTCTTTGACATGCAGGACGAACAAGAGACTGACTGTTAGCTGAAATCTGGTTCATGGCTCCGCTCGCCAAGGAATCACAGAGGACAATGCCCCTGCAACAAGTATCTTAAAGCCACATGGAACATCGTGGAGTCAACTATCAGTATCACGAAACAATGGTTTCACTGTCTGGACCACTCAGGGAACGTCCTCCAGTACACACAGGAGTGAGTGCACAAGGCCACGGCATCCTGCTGCATAACCTACAATTTTGATACCATGAAAAGACAGCCCTTGTCACCATGCAATCAGAAGCCACCTTGGATGGGTGGCTGGGTGGGGGGAGGAAGGAGAACAAAGAGGAGAAGCAGAAAGAGGTGGTAGGAAGGAGGCATTCAAAACCCCCTTTGCTCCAAAAGAGCAGTCTGTGAGCAGCTATTGACACTTTGATTCTCTTAAGATGTTCTCCCATTATCACCACTGATCCAATATTGCTCAACTTGCAATCCATCTGCACTGTATCACCACTTGGCCAAAATCCTGAAATAGAAAGTACCTAAATTTTTTTTACACATCTTAATCCAATAACAGATCCATTCATACATGAGCATCTGTCTTGCAAGTGCCTTTGCCTAATGTTGTGGTCATAGAGGTTTACAGCATCGAAACAGGCTCTTCAGCCCAACTTGCCCATGCCACCCAGTTTTTACCACTAAGCTAGTTCCAATTGCCTGCATTGACACATATCCCTCTATACCCATCTTACCCATGTAACTGTCTAAATGCTTTTCAAAAGACAAAATTGTACCTGCCTCTACTACTGCCTCTGGCAGCTTGTTCCAGACACTCACCACCTTCTGAGTGAAAACAATTGCACCTCTGGACCTTTTGTATCTCTCCCCTCTCAGCTTAAACGTATACCCTCTAGTTTTAGACTCCTTTACACTTGGTGAAAAGATGTTGACTATCTACCTTATCTATGCCCCTCGTTATTTTATATAAGATCACCCCAAGCCTCCTACATTCCAGGGAAAAAAGTCCCAGTACATCCAGCCTCTCCTTATAACTCAAACCATCAAGTGCCGGCAGCATCCTAGTAAATCTTTTCTGCACTTTTCTAATTTAATAATATCCTTCCTATAATAGGGTGACCAGAACTGTACGCAGTATTCCAAGTGTGGCCTTGCTAATGTCTTGTACAACTTCAACAAGGCATCCCAACTCCTGTATTCACTGTTCTGACCTATGAAACCAAACATGCTAAATGCCTTCTTCACCATCCTGTCCACCTGTGACTCCACTTTCAAGGAGCTATGAACGTGTACTCCGAGGTCTCTTTGTTCTATAACTCTCCCCAACGTCCTATCATTAACTGAGTAGGTCCTGCCCCGATTTGACCTACCAAAATGCATCACCTCACATTTATCTAAATTAAACTCCATCTGCCATTCATCGGCCCACTGGCCCAATTGATCAAGATCCCATTGCAATCCTAGATAACCTTCTTCGCTGTTCATTATACGACCAATCTTGGTGTCATCTGCAAACTTACTAACAATGCCTCCTAAATTCTCATCCAAATCATTAATATAAATAACAAATAACAGTGGACCCAGCACTGATCCCTGAGGCACACTGCTGATCACAGGCCTCCAGTTGGAAAAACAGCCCTCGACAACCACCCTCTGTTTTCTGTCGTCAAGCTAATTTTGTATCCAATTGGCTATCTCACCCTGGATCCCGTGAGGCTTAATCTTATGCAACAACCTACAATGCGGTACCTTGTCAAAGGTCTTGTTAAAGTGCATGTAGACAACGTCGATTGCAGTGCCCTCATCAACCTTCTTGGTTACCCCTTCAAAAAGTTCAATCAAATTCGTGAGACATGATTTTCCACTCAGAAAACCATGCTGACTGTCCCTAATTAGTCCTTGCTTCTATAAATGCCTGTAGATCCTGTCTCTCGGAATACCTTCTAACAACTTACCCACCACAGATATTAGGCTCATCGGTCTGTAGTTCCCAGGCTTTTCCCTGCAGCCCTTTTTAAACAAAGGCACAACATTTGCTACTCTCCAATCTTCAGGCACCTCACCTGTAGCTGCCAATGATTCAAATATCTCTGCTAGGGGACCCGCAATTTCTTCCCTAGCCTTCCACAGTGTCCTGGTATACATTTCATCAGGTCCCGGGGATTTATCTATCTTGATGCACTTCAAGACTTCCAACACCTCCTCCTCTGTAATATGTACATTCCTCAAGACATCACTATTTATTTCCCCAGGTTCCCTAACATTCATGCCTTTCTTAACAGTAAATACAGATGAGAAATATTCATTTCCCTTCGGTATTTGTGGATCTCACCCATCTCTTGTGGATTTGCACATAGATGACCGTGTTGATCCTTAAGAGGCCCTACTTTCTCCCTAGTTACTCTTTTGCCCTTTATGTATTTGTAGAAGCTCTTTGTTAGCAGCCAGTGTTTCCCAGTGGCTGCAGCACGGTTGATGGAAAGGTACTGATTTTCATTGGGGAAGATTGCAACTCAAGCTTCTACAACTTCTTGCACAAATGATTTTCCAGAACATGAGAAGCATCCTGGAGTTCCCACATAGCACAGGATGGACACTCTCTAGGTTAGAGCAGCCCTACCATTCCTTTACTCATTTGCTCCTGATAAAATAAGAACCTTACCAATACTAATGCACCTTATTACTATTAATAAGCCTTACTAGTACTAATAAATCCTACTAATACTTAACACACTTCACTAGTTGTAATAAACCTTAAAAAATCAAAGATAATAGTCACCAGCCACTCACTTGTTCCTTATTGTTAATTATTTATCATTTTTAATCTTCCAGTTGTTGGGACTCAGTATCTTGGCAGCCAATTAACTTTTACCTTTCCTGTGATATGATGTCATCACTCGATTTCTACTTCCGATCTCTGGCAGCAGCACAGGCAGTATCGACACCGAGTCTCCCTGGAACTCTTGCCCTGTCTCTAGCACCGAGTCTCCCTGGAACTCTTGTTCTGTCCTAGTAGAGTCTCTCTGGTACTTTCACTCCATCTCTAGCACTGAGTCTCTCTGGAATTCTCACTCTGCCTCGAGCACCGAGTCTCCCTGGAACTCTCACAATCAGCATTAACTCTGGTTGATGCCAAATCAGTGTTTTATAAAGGCTCATCACAGATTTCTTGCTTTTGAACTCCATCCTCTATTTATAAAGCCCAGGATCTTTTATGCCTTTTTAGCCAGTTTCTCAACCTACCCTAACACCAACAATTTATACACATATCCACAATTTCAAACTTCAGTCAGAGCTTCCACTGCTTCTGACTGTGCTGCAGTGGAAGCTGAGATATCAGTGAGTAGGCACAGCATGGGTTCACAAAAATTCTCATGGAGTTGGTTACTACTTTCACATTGGAATTGATCAGCTCCAAGTCCTACGTAAAGCTTTGTGCCAAATTGGAGCCTGATGTGTCCCATTTTTCTTGACAGTGACAGGAAGCTGTCTGGCAGGCCTACCAATGAACCAAGCATCAAGGTGTACATGCACATCAGTGTTCTCCTATGCAGTGAGTGCTGCAGTAGAATTTGTCTACAATCTTGTCTTCCAGGGAGCTGCCACACAAATTGTCCTTTCCTTCTCGTCTGGTTGCAGCCCATTTGTGCCCAGTAACTCATCATATGCAAATCCCGACAGTATACTACTATCTCCTGAAGTACATGCCCGAACAGTTTGTGGCAATTGTCAGATCGAGTGACAGTTCTTCTTTCTTGGAGGTCTGTAGCACCTCTCATGCTTCCTCCTGAGACTGCAGTGACTGGCCAGGTGGCAGATCTTGGGTATCTGAAAGCATAATTGCAGGGAGTGTTTGGCAGGGAAGAAAGAGGAGTGGATGGAAAACATAAGGTCCAGGGTCACCCAATATGAAGCTTATATTTCATACAGGATTCGGGTGAAGTGGAATTTGAGAAGGGGCATACTGAATGCCCTTGATTTATAGCCATCCCCATCATGCTGAGTTCCATCTCCTCCAGAAGGCTCAGGTGATGTAGGTGTGCCTGTTTCTTCTGGTACTGTATTTTGTGTGTCAGCTGTCGATCAAATATAAGCCTTCTCACCTCTGGGACAAAAGACTGGGGGTTCAAATCCCAAGCCAGGATTTGAGTGCAAAAATCAAGGCTGACGTTCCTGTGCATGTTGGAGTGCTGCATTGTTGTAGATACTGTTTCTTGGATGACAAGTAAAACTGAGGCCCTGACAACCCTCTAAGGTGGATGTTAAAGATACCATGGCACTGAGCAGGGAAGTCCCAATGTCCTAGCCAATATTTATCCCTCTGCTGAACTTACAAAAACAGATGATATCATCATTAGTATGTTGCTGTTTGTGGAAACTTGTGCACAAATTGCCTGCTACATATCCCACATTACAACAGGGATTATGATTCAAAAGTACTTACTTGAATGTAAAGGGCTTTGAGACGGTTATATTTGGAGCACTTACTGCAGGATAAAAGAATAGAAAATGGTAGCACATGGGTTTTGGGTGCAATAACAGAACAGGTTTATTATATAGCTGTTTACCCCACAGTGACTGGAACTAGACTGTTCAAAGCCTGTGAAGTAGCCGATGATGTCATGGACTGACCAAGTAACAAAACCCTTAAAGGGACCATGCAACTCACAATAACTCCAAAATATAACATCTCTCCCCCTTTACTTCTAAGATCGCATTACAATGAATAACTATGATATGCTTATATAGTCATCAGAAAATACGTTATACACTGGCAGGCAATTTATCCTTACACAGCAATTATAATACAGTTAATAGGAAAGATGATCTGGAGGGCATCTATTCTGCAGTGGATGCCTGCGCATTCCAGGAATCTGATAGTCCTTGACATTAGAGCTACTCTCAGGGTTTGGAGTAGATGTTTCCACCCTGGAAGGTGCAACAGTCTCTTCAGCAAAAGGTAGACTAGTAGCAAAAGATCCAAAGTTGTGATTAGTCTTTGGTGGAATGGAAGGTTTAAGTTTAGTTATTAGTGTCACAAGTAGGCTTACAATAACACTGCAATAAAGTTAATGTGAAAATCCCCTTGTTGCCATACTCCAGTGCCTGTTCGGGTACACTGAGGGAGAATTTAGCATGGCCAATGTACCTAATCAGTATCTCTTGCGGTTTAGCCTGAGGTAGTTCTGGCATTGATGGTGATAACACATTGGTGCGTGTAACCAATAACTGATCTGCATGTCGTATCTAAACTAACTCATTTTCTATTTGTACAGTATACGAGATTGGACCAGTTTCAGCCATGACAGTTGCAGGAACACACTTCTCATTGGTGGTATAACTGTGCACCAAAACGTGTTCCCCTTGCTGAAATAGACATTGTTTTGAATTACCTTCCCATCATAGAATTTGTGGCTGTGTTCTACCATTTTAGATGCCTCCTGAGGTGTGAGTAAATCAAAAGTGATTCTCAGCTTTCTATTCATGAGTAGTAAAGCTAGCAAATTTTGTGTTGTCACATGCATAATGATATGAGACCACAAAACTGCTTAGACGACGATATGATGAACTTTGATCCTTGGAGGCTTTCAGTGAATGCTTCATGGACTGAATGACTCTTTCAGCCAAACCATTCATTGAAGAGTGGTATGGTGCTGATTTTGTGTTGGATGCCACTCTTCTTTAGTCTTCAAACTCTTGAGTTGTGAATTGGGGTCCATTATCACTTAGAAATTGTTCTGGTTTCCCAAATCTGGTGAAAATCTTATTCAGCTTTTCAATGGTTTGTTCCGCACTTGTTGGTTTCATTATGACCATTTCGGGCCACTTTCAGTGGGTATCAATGACAACCATGAATATGTACCCGCAAAGTCTATGTGCGAACATTGCCAAGGTACTTTAGGCAATTCCCATGGATGTAATGGGGTCAATAGCGGTGTGTTCCTTACCCATGCACATGACTGGCACAGTACAGCTTTTTCTTCATTTGGGCATTCAGGCCATCAGAAGTAGCTCCTTGTAAGTTCTTTCATTCGACTATACCTGGGTGTCCTTCATGTAAATGTTCCAAAAATGTCACAATTTTGGAGGAATTATCACTCTCATCTTCACAACAGGCATCCACCCTGTACTGTCAACTCAAACTTACTGAAAGCATATGACTTTAAATCAGGATGCATTCCAGCTATCCTCCCCTTTAACACCAACCCCATCATGGAATCGTTTCTGTCGTTGGACTTAAGCAGCAGTCACTGGGACATTGTTTATCTGCAAAAAGATTGACTGACATCCTTTAGAGAAGGAAATCTGCCATTTGTACCAATCTGGCCAACACGTGACCCCAGAGCCTCAGCAATGTGATTGACTCAAATGCCTCTAAAATGGCCTAGCAAGTCACTCAGTTCAAGGACAACGAGGGATGTGCAATAAATGCTGTCCAGCCCGCGACGCCCATGTCCCACAAATTAATTTTAATAAGTAAAGATACAGGAAACGCTACTTGGTGGTATGTGCCCGGGAGCTAAAGGTAAACGTGACAATGCATCTGCATTGGCATGGCTTTCAGGTTGACAATATTTGATTTTGTACGAATGTGCTGACAATATTGACGACCATCACTGATGTCTGCTTGCAGCGAGTGATGGAATACCTTTGAATGGCCTGAAGGTGTTTGTTTAAGGTTGGTGATCCGTCAACAATGTGAAGAGATCACCATAAAGGTATTCATGGAACATTTAGTCCAAAAATAATGTTCAGTGCTTCTTTTTCCAACTGCATGTAGTTGATTCAACACTTGTTGGAGTATACAATGCTAAAGCGAAGGTAGTATGCGTGACACAACCCACACCAACTCCATATGGCAATGCATCACAGGCAAGTTGTAGTGGCAACTTTGGGTTGAAATGTACCAACACATAACTTTTCAACATTTCTTTGGCTGTATTGTAAACTTTTCCACAATCTGGTGTTCATTGCCATGTGTGTTTAGTGCATAACAGTTGTGTAGTGGTTTAAGTAGGACTGCTAAGTTTGAGACAGACTTCCCATAACAGTCTATTAACCCTAGGAATGATTTCAATTGTGTTGTGCTTGTGGAGCTTTCATAATACTTTCAATTTTTTTTCGGTACGTTGTATAAATCTTTGCTGTCAATGACATTGGATAGATATTGGATAGATTTCTGGGAGAAATCACATGCATCTTTCCTGACACAAAGACCATGAGGGCGATTCTCCTATCCCGCTGCGCTAATGATTTAGCACAGCGAGCTGGGAGAATCTCGCAGTGTGAAATGTGCAGCATTCACGCATGCCTTCCCGCCGCGATCGTGTCTCCTAGCGCGGAATTCCGGCGGCGTCTGCTCTGCGCCAGAAATCAGCAGGGAGGCGGGGTAAGTATTCAAATCCACATTTTAATGTAATTTAAATACTATTACTTGACCCGGGACTGACGTCTCTGGGCCCACTAGCATCTCCCACCCCGCCAGAATGGTTCACTCCAGCAATGATTACAGTAGCTCCCCACTTTTGGGGAACTAGCAGCCCGATCCTGCTGGAGTGAAGGGGGGCAATCGGGGCCCCCCACAGGGTTGGGTAGCGGGGGATTGCCCCCTAGGCATTGGCACCCTGGCAGTGCCAGCCTGGTCCTCTGGCACTGCCCAACGGGCAAAGTGCCAATGCCCATCAGGCATGGGGAGGTGCCAAGGGGCAGGGCCTGGGGGCAGGGCCTAGGGACGATTGGTGGGGGTGGGCACTCCTGCTGCCACTCTGCAGTTGGGATTGGTGGGGGAAGGAGGGAAGCCAGTGGTCAGGGCGGGCTGGAGGGGGTGGGTAAGCGGTCAGCCTACTGGGGGTGTCGGCACTGGGCCCAGGAATGGGCGAGGGGCCAGCGATCGGGCCGTGGGGGGGGAGGGGTGGAGAGCCGTTGTTGCGGGGATCGCTGGGCTGGCCAGCAATCCCAGTCCCATGCATCTGAAAATGTTGGAAGGTTGTTTCAAGATTATTTCAATGTTCTTGTTCAATTAAGATGTCATCAGGATAACACTGTATCTCTCATACACCGCTTAGCATCTGGTCCATTGACCACTGAAATAAAGCGGGTGCTGATGTAATTCCAAAAGGCAATTCTTTGTAGAGGAAAAGACCTTTGTGAGTGATGATGGTAAGCAGATGTTGAGATTCAGCTGCAATATTCATTTACAGAAAGGCCTGTGACAACTCAATTTTGTTTAAGTTCTGTCCTCCTGCTAGACCCGTAAACAAATCCTCAATCAATGGTTACAGGTATTGATCAGCATAGAGAACTGGATTGATTATTGTCTTGAAATCTCCGCAAATACATACAGTGCCGTCCTGTTTCATTACAGGCACTGTGGGATTGCACAGTCACTGGTAGTGACTGATTCTAAGACTCCTGTGTATATAAGTCTTTTCACTTCCGATTAGCTTGAGACTCTTAGGTTGATTGTTTAGTTCAATCTTGAGTAACACTTGAACTCCTTTCATTGATTCCAGTGTATCTTCAAATACACGACTGAATTTCTCTAAGATGCTTTGTAAGTTTGTCTTAGAATCCACTAGTCTGTTCACAACATTCCAATTCAACTTTATCTTCTCTAGCCAAGAATTGCCAAAGAGTTTGGAAAATTTCTCTGGACAACATGGAGTGGCAGCTCCGTGCTTTGCCCACCTGACTCTACTTTGACAGTGATGCATCCTCTGAGAAGCACTATTTCTTCTGTGTAGGACCTCCGGATAACATTTGCTGGCTTTAAGGGTAGATGGTTCTGATGCTGTTTGTAGTGGCCTCAGGAATTAGGGAGACAGCAAGCCATATCAATCGCCATTCTGATTGATGTCCCCTTCAATTTTGGAATTACCCTAAATCGGTGTGATTTGCCTTGAATCGATAATACGGTCAGCTTTAAATTTTCATCAAAATTCTGTGTTGGGTCTTCATTTATCTTGTTGTTCTTTTCTTCTATATTACAAATTATTTTGGTGAAATTTGTTTCATTTTTCTTCTTTGGTATATCCAGGTTGTATTTAGATACACTCTTTTCTGCAGCAGTTATTTTCTTCCAGCAAGCCCTGGCTATGTGATCAATCTTGCCACAGTTTTTGCATTCGGCCCATGAATGGCCGGCCCATTTTTGCACAGCGATAACATGCCTGTTGCTAGATAGGTTTCCTCTTGGGGGCGCCCATGTTATGGATCCTTGTGCCTGCTCCTGGCTGAGAAGCTTCTTTTGCAGCAATCTCCATTGAAATGGCTATCTCCAAGGCTGTTTTTAACCCTAAATTCCGTTCCATTAATAATCTTCGCTTGTATAGTTACATTTCTAAGGCCACAAATGAGTCTGCCTTGGATAGTGTCATCCAAAGAGTCACCAAATTCACAATGCTCTGTGAGGCACTTAGGGTCGTGACAAACTGCGTGATGTTTTCACATTTAACTGATTCTTTTTATGAAAACGAAAATGGTCCGCTATGATAAATGGTCTTGGGGCATAATGATCTTCTAAAATTTTGGTTAGTTCTTGATCAATTTTATACCAGTTTTCTTGGATTGAACCAAGCTCCTTAGCAGATTAAAAGTTTTGCTGCCAATAATGCTTAGGAAAAGAGAGGCTACAATATCCTTGGGTACTTTATTGGCAAGGATATAATAGTGAAATCTTTCTGTGTAAGGCTTCCAATTCTCAGATTCTTCCGCAAATGGCCCCAAAAGTTCCCACCATTTTTCACTAGCACTGTAAACCGTGCAACAGCGCCTTTGACTGAAAGTGGTCTAGATTCTATGGCAGTGCAAGTCAATTGTTGCAGCTATTTTTTCCAAAGACTTACTGCAGTGCAAAATTCTTTCCTCTCCCATTCTAACAGTATACATGGTGAGCTCTGCAGCCTGAACTCCTGAGTGCTGATTTAGTTAACGAGGAACCTTATTTTCTGTCCACAACCTTACTGGTCCGATGTCAGGTGCCTAACCTGTCATTGATTTTGTCCAATGTTAGGACTTCTTGCCGTCTTCCGATGGTAAAGTGCTATTTTGAGTTTTCTTGTCTTCTTTTTTTAGTTGAAGAATTAAAATCGGCTCCATGTTACCAGTTTTCTTCTGACCCTGTTATACTTGTGGCACTTGTTACAGGATAAAAAAATAGAAAGTGATAGCACGTGGGTTTTGGATGCAACAACAGAACAAGTTTATTAGGTAGCTGTTTACTCCACAGTGGCTGGATCTAAACTGAATAAAGTCCACGTGACCAAACTGGGACCATATAACACACAATAACTCTAATATATAACAGAGTCAAAAAAGGCACTATATAAATGAAAGTATTTTTTTTTTGTTCTGCTCCCTCCTGTTATAGATCATCAAGTCCTGCAAGAGAAAGGAAAGAATGTCTGTGAGTGAGTTGCAATGTGTTGGGTGCTGCGCCTGCCATAGCTAAAGGTCTGTGGAAGCAGCAAGAGATGGGTGTGAGGCTGGCAGCATGAGTCACAGAGCTGAAATGTAAGTTAACCCCATAATAAACTAAAATATTATGCAACAAAAGTAGATGGCGGTAATGGTAGCTCGAACAGAATATTAAGAAAGCAGATCAATTTTCTGCCTCTGATGACAATGTGACTACTGTCAGGAAAACTTATCAGGGAAACTAAACTGTAAGATGTTCTGCGGTTATGTTCTGGTCCAATTTCCTAAACTGTAAGATAGTTCACTGTGAATCTAAACTGTACAGAATGATAAGTTAATGAATCTATCAAGACTACAAACAATGTTTACCTGAGGAAAATTAGTAAGAATGGGTACAAAACAGGAATAGGTCTGAATAGGTTGTTAGGATTCAAAGGATAATATATGAAGGCCGCGATTCTAACAGCCCACTGCGCTAATTTTTTAGCGCAGCGGGCCGGGAGAACCGCGCGCTGACCGATTCGCAGGATTCCTGCGAGTGTTCGCGCCGCGCTTGTGTCTCCCAGGCCCAGATTTCCGGCAGCGTCTGCATGGCACCGGAAATCAGCTAGGAGGCGGGGCTAGCATTCTCCGGGCCTGCTAGCATCTCCCACCCAGCCAGAGTGTTTCACTCCAGCTCTCCGCTTTCAGGGAGCTAGCGGCCTGACCCCGCTGGAGTGAAGGGGGGAACAATCGCGGCCCCCCCAGGGGATCGGGTGGTGGGGGGATGCCCCCTGGGAATGGGCACTTTGGCAGTGCCTGCCTGTTTCCCCTGGCACTTTCCAAGGGGCAAGGTGCCCATACCCCGGGGGCACCTTATCAGTGCCCACCAGTCATGGGGCAGTGCCAAGGGGGCAGGGCCTGGTGGCGATCAGTGGGGGTGGGGCATCCCACTGCCGCTCTGCATAGGGATAAGTAGGGGCTGGAGGGAGGCCAGCAACTGGGGCGGGCTGGGAAGGGGGTTGTTCAGCCTTGGGGGAGGGGGGAGTCCACGGGGGGGTAGGGGTTTGAAATCGGGGTGGGATGGGGAAGTTGAGGGCTGGCCCATGAATGGACGGGGCGGGCCATGATTGTGCCATGGGAGGGTTGGGATGGCAACACAGCGGGGGTCCCGGGCTGGCCAGTGAATGAGCGAGCCAGCAAAAGAAAGGCTGACACTTTGGGACCACTGCGCATGCGCAGAGGCCCACTTATTTCAGCCTCTCCAGTGTGAATAGGCCATGCCCCCTGAAATGTAATGATATTCACGCTGGTGGCCTCTGCATTGCACAGAGTGTGGGAGATTCTAGTGTGAACTCCCACTGAAAAAAACAGTGTAAATTACTCCAGCTTTCCCACGAATTCGACACTTCGAATTTTTTTGAGAGAATCACCCCCGCAATGTGTGAAAGAAAGATGTTATTAGCAGGTGGAAAAAGTGAATTTACTTTTCTTTTAAATTTTAAAAGCTAAAAGACATGAAGTGAATTAAGTCTGGGGCAAAGCAGTTCTCAAGAAATTGGGTAAAATAAGGGAGAGACCCAAAGGGGAAAAATGTACTGAAATTTATCTATGAAACCTATGCGGAGAGCTATTTTCGATCTCAGTCAACAACGGGAATAACTATATAACTCCCAGTAAGCAATGTAAAGGAAACCAGATTTGAAAAGCAAACTGCTGGTTAATCTCAGAAGCAACCCTAACAGACGGACAGGCACTGTGTGGTAACAGTTACTGGATTTTTACACATCTTAAAATCTATAAGGTGTTGTGGAAAAGATTGGGAAGAGTTAGCTCTTAAAGTAGTTAAATTAAGATGGTTAAGATTTGCACCTATTTAGAGTACTGATACTGTGCAAAGCCATTGTCTTGATTAAGTATACTTCTCTTCTACTTTTTTTTCTATTTCTTAATAAACATTTACTTTGCTATAAAATGATCACAAGTAGTTGGGGACAACAATTCTGGATTTTAAACATTCCTCATACTAAACAAATTGCAAACATAGTAGAGGGTAGGTGTTTGAAGTTTCCCTTCTGCAATTTGAACAACTCAAGATTTACCCATCAGCCGTGACCTAAACGCTACAGAAATATGGGGAAATGATTATTGCCCGGATATCTGGCATAAACTTTGGTTAGCAATTCAATTAAGTTACAAGACTTATTATGCATACTTACGTAAATTATCAAAAACTACTGTCTCATAACAGTACAATATATTTAGTACAAATAATACATTCTAATATCTTTTGACACAAAACATTTTCATAATGCCTGTTTTCTTCAAAGGATGACAGTCTATTGGAAAAAACTTTCAAAAATCTAATTAGTTGTGAATTTCATCCAAGAACAGGTATGAACTCTGTCTCAGTTGGGCGCATAAATACAATAAAAGATCAGACACAAGTGCATTTAAGCTAGGAAGAAATCCAGACTTCGCAATCACACAACATTGCACTCCAACTGCATAAAATTGAAATAAGTCTAAATGCTTCAAATTTGACTATTAACTTATGCCACTGGACCAGACAATGGAACTATGTGTTGTAATTTTAAAACATCAGGCTCCTTAGCAGATGACATTTTCTTTACAGTTCACCGAATAAAGACATTTTGCCAAACTACCTATGCAACAGATTAGTTGGCATCAAGCATTTTGAATTAGAGTTTCAAATATTTTGGTATCAAAAACTAACAAGGTTTATCCTAGAGTCAATCACATATTACCTATCAAATCAGTAACTGCTCATTATTTTATTCAATTGTTGAAGATAAACAAGTTCCTCAGAAGAATAGGTAAGATAAAGAGCATCTTAAATCATGAATTGTGGATAATAATCAACACTGTACTTCATGTGAACTCTCCATATCATTTGGAAAAGAACTTAACATTTTACACAGTTTGAGTATCATCAGCCTAGTTATAAACTGCTGTGATTTTCCTGCAAAATTGCACTGGTCCAAATCTATTGGGATAAAAGTATGTATTTTTTATATTGTTGTTTACAATATTTTGACTTCTCTAGCTGAACAAATTGAATTCCAAATAACTGCATTTAATTCCCATTTAGTGACATAAGTCGGGTGAGGTATCAGGGACTTATTTCAAAAGAGACCCACACGAGTAGAACTTTTCTCTATTAATGAATTACTGTTAATCACCTAACACTCCACCGGGGTCTTAGGAGTCTTTCCTGTTCATAAAGAACTGAATAAAACTGAATAAAAACTGCAGCATTTTCCTATTCAAAGTTAAGCAATTTAATGATGGTCTAAAAATATCAAAGTATCTGTACAAATATATAACTGAAAACTTGAAGCAATATGGCATTTATGATCATCACTACCCAAAACCTCTATTACTCTTTGTTATCCATGTTAGATGCAGTATGCACGTCAGGCAATTTCTGCTCTTCTTTCTAACTTTCTATATTAGAGAATATTCTGGCATTTCTGGCGGCCTTCACGACACACGACAGCGCAGAGTCGCTGAGCAGAAACTGATAGCCAAGTTCCGCACACATGAGGACGACCTAAACCGGGATGTTGGATTTATGTCACATTATCAGTAACCCCCACAGCTTGCCTCCTGGGCTTGCAGAATCTCACGAGCTGTTCTGTCTGGAGACAGTGCACATCTCTTTAACCTGTGTTTAATGCTCCCTCCACCCACATTGTCTGTACCTTTAAGACCTGGCTGGCTGTAGGGATTCGCATTCTAATCAGTATTCTGCAACTTGATTTTGTCTGTTTGCACTGTTTGAGAGCACATTTCCACTCCATCTGACGAAGGAGCAGTGCTCCGAAAGCTTATGGTATTTGCTACCAAATAAACCTGTTGGACTTTAACCTGGTGTTGTGAGACTTCTTATTTTATTTCTTGGCATAGAACAAAACAACTGATAATAACTTCAATCTTTGATGATTTCATAGCCATAAACACTAAGAGAATGTCATTTGATCCATCAAGCAGCAATAATTGAGTAAAGCAGAAAATATTCAAAATAATTCTCAATTCACCCTACTTTTACCATACTGCTCAGATATAACAAAGGCCTAAGAAAAGCCTCACTGAAATAGAATAACAGTAACTTTCAGCTCCCAAATGAACTGTTAGGCCAGAACTTTCTCAGAGACTTTGAGGCCCACAATAGAATCTGCTCCTGCTCTGAGCAGGCATAAGTTCTACTCCAGTGCTTTAGTCACTCACCAATCCTATTTCCAACAGGTGGACAGGGCTAAAATTGGCCTCCAAATGTTGAGCTATCCACAAGATATATGGTACTGTTGTGTAATCTTACCTTGTCAGATTCTTTTATGCGGATTGTCTTTTCATGAATCTGTTCCTTAGACATGGAGATACTGCCCGGTCACCCCATGTTGACAAATATCTAAAATTATTATAGCTTGATAAAGGATGAAACAAATATAGGTATTCCCAATGGAAGCCACTTAACTTATCTGTTGGATAGATTTTCTCCTTTCTCTCCTCAGCCACTGTGAATGATTTAAAAAAGAGCTAACATTTTACTTTATTGTTGACTAGTTTTACTCTAGTATCCATAGAATGGTTACAGAACAGAAGGAGGCTATTTGGCCTGTTGTGTCCTACTCAATTTGGTGTAACAGCTGCTCAGTTAGTCCCACACCCCTGCCTTTTCCTTGAAGCCTTCCAAACATTTTCTTTTCAGATAATTATTCAGATAACTATTCAGATTATTTCAGATAATTCCTTTTTGAAAGCTATGATTGAATCTGTCTTTACCAAATTTACTAAGGAAGAGGATACTGATTTTAAAAAATACTGTAGAAGCAAAGATGGTAGAGGCAATGGATGTAATAAAAATTAATAGACATGATGTACTGGAGGTTTGGCTATCCTTAGAGTGGATATGTTTCTTGGTCTGGATGACTTTCATCCAAGTTTCTTAAAGGAAGTGGGAGTGGAGATAGGGGAAAGACTCAACAAAATCTTTCAATCTTCCCTAGATATGGGGTTAGGTGCTGGGGGATCAAAGAGTGACAAATTCAAGAAAGAAAACTACAGGCCAGTCAATTTAACATCCGTGGTGGATAAGGTTTTAGAAACAATGCTAAGGGGAAAAAAAGCACTTGGAGGGATTTTAGTTAAAAGAGAGCCAGCACTGAATTGTAAAAGGCAGATCATTTTTGACTAATCTCACTGAATTTTGTAATTAAGTAGCAGAGGAGGTGAATGAAGAGAATTCAATGGATGTTGTCTGTTTGGATTTTAAGAAAGCATTTATCAAAATATCACATAAAAGGTTGGTTACCAAAATTGAGGCTCACAAAAAAGGAGTGTCAGTGGTCATTTTGACTAAAAAATTGGTTTAAGGACAGAAAACATTAAGCCACGGTAAGTGGATGTTTTTCAGACTGCAGGATAGAAGACAGTGAGTGACGTTCCGCAAGGTTCAGTGCTAGGACCACTCCTTCTATTTAAATATATAAATGACTTGGACATTGGAATACAGAATAAAATTCACCATTGATACCAAACTCCGAGCTACGGCAAACAGGGAGGATGATACCGATCGATTTCAACAGGACTTTGATAGACTGGCAGACAAGTGGAGGAATTAATTTAAAACAGAGATGTGTGGGGTGATGCACACATCTCTGTGAGAGAAGAAATATGGTACAGCTCTAAGGACTCTGTAGGGAGAGAGAAAGTTCACATGTATAAATCTTTGAAGGCGGCAGAACATGAGGAGAGGCTGAGGAGATTGGGTTTGTACTCGTTGGAGTTTAGAAGGATGAGGGGGGAACTTATGGAGACTTATAAGATAATGCGGGGGCTGGATAGGGTGGAGGCGGAGAGATTCTTTCCACTTAGTAAGGAAGTTAAAACTAGAGGACACAGCCTCAAAATAAAGGGGGGTCGGTTTAAGACAGAGTTGAGGAGGAACTTCTTCTCCCAGAGGGTGGTGAATCTCTGGAATTCTCTGCCCACTGAGGTGGTGGAGGCTACCTCGCTGAATATGTTTAAAGTGCGGATGGATGGATTCCTGAGCGGTTAGGGAATTAAGGGTTATGGGGATCAGGCGGGTAAGTGGTACTGATCCACGTCAGATCAGCCATGATCTTATTGAATGGCGGGGCAGGCTCGGGGGGCTAGATGGCCTACTCCTGCTCCTATTTCTTATGTTCTTATGTTTCTTATGTTGAAAGAGTAATTGTTAGCAAAGCACTTGAGACCTTAGGCTTCATAAATAGAGGTACTGAGTACAAAAGCAAGGATTTATGCTAAACCTTTATAAAGCTCTGGAGTATTCTGTCCAGTTCCAGTCACTACACTTTAGAAAGGATGTGAGGGTCCTTGACAGGGTACAGAGAAAATTTGCCAGAATTGTTCTTGGAATGAGGGATTTTTGCTAGAAGGATAGGTTAGGAATATACTCTTTGGAGCAAAACAGACTGAGAGGAAATTTGATAGAGGTGGACAATCTTATCTTTTTTATTCAGTTATGGAATGTGGACATTATTGGCTAGGTCAGTATTTACTGCCCCTTCCTAATTGCCATAAAGAAGGTGGTGGTGGCCTGTCTTTTTCAGGCGTTGAAGCGCATGTGCTGTAGGTACACCCACAGTGCTATGGGAGGGAGATCCAGGATTTAGACTCAGTGACAATGAAGGAACGGCAATATATTTCTAAATCAGGATGGGTGAGTGGCTTGGAAGTCAACTTCCAGGTAGTGGAATGTATCTGCTTCCCTTGTCCTTCTAGATGGTATACACTGCTACCATTGTGCATTGGTGGTGGAGGGAGTGGTGGAATGTTTGTGGATGAGGTGCCAATCAAGCAGGCTCCTTTGTCCTGGATGGTGTCGAGTTTCTTGAATGTTGTTGGAGCTGCACTCATCCAGACAAGTAAAGAATACTCCAACACACTCCTGACTTGTGCCTTCTAGATGGTTGTCAGGCTTTGGGGAGTTAGGATCAGCGTTACTTATCCAGGATTCCTAACCTCTGATTTGCTCTTGCAGCCATAGTATTTATATGGTTGGTCCAGATCAATTTCTGGTCAATGATAGCCCCAGAATGTTAATAATGAGGATTCAGCAATGGTAATGCCATTTAATGTCAAGAGGTCATGGGTAGATTTTCTCTTGTTGGAGATAGTCATTGCCTGGCACTTGTGTGGCATGAATGTGACTTGCCACTTGTCAGCCCAAGCCTGAATATTGTCCAAATGGTGCTGAACATTGTACATTCATCAGCAAATATCCCTACTTCTGATCTGAACATGGAAGGAAGGTCATTGATGAAGCAGTTGTAGATTTTTGAGCCTAAGCCACTACCCTGAGGAATTCCTGCACTGATATCCTGAAATGACTGACCTCCAACAGCCACAATCATCTTCCTTTGCGCTAGGTATGACTCCATACTGACTCCAGTTTTGCTTATGCCATCGTCGATCAAATGCTGCCTTGATGTCAAGATAGTCATTCTCAACTCCCCTCTGGAGTTCAGCTGTTATTTCCATGATTGACCCTGGGAGAACCTAAACTAAGCATCAGTAAGCAGGTTATTTCTAAGCAAGTGCCACTTGATAGCACTATTGATAATCCCTTTCATCGCTTTACTGATGATTGAGAGTAGAGTGATCACATGGTATTTGGCCATGTTGAATTTGTCCTGCCTTTTGCGTATAGAAACATAGAAGATAGGAGCAGGAGGAAGCCATTTGGCTCTTCGAGCCTGCTCTGCCATTCATTAAGATCATGACTGATCATCCAACTCAAAAGCCTAATCCTGCTTTCTCCCCATAAACTTTGATCCCATTTGCCCCAAGTGCTATATCCAGCCGTCTCTTGAATGCAGTCAATTACTACCTATGGTAATGAATTCCACAGGCTCACCACTCTTTGGGTGAAGAAATGTCTCCTCACCTCCGTCCTAAATGGTCTACCCTGAATCCTCAGACTGTGACCCCTGGTTCTGGACTCCCCCACCATTGGGAACATCCTCCCTGCATCTATCCTGTCTAGACCTGTTAGAATTTTATAAGTCTCCATGAGATCCCCCCTCATTCATCTGAACTCCAGCAAAAACAATCCTAACCTAGTCAATCTCTCCTCATACATCAGTCCCGCCATCCCTGGAATCAGCCTGGTAAACCTTCGCTGCACTCCCTCGAGAGCAAGAACATCCTTCTTCAGAAGAGGAGACCAAAACGGCACACAATACTCTAGGTATGGCGTCACCAAGGCCCTGTATAGTTGCAACAACACATCTCTGCTCCTGTACTCAAAACATCTCGCAATGAAGCCAACATGCCATTTGTCTTCTTTACCGCCTGCTGCATCTGCATGCTTACCTTCAGTGCCTGGTGCACAAGGACACCCAGGTCCCGCTGCACACTCCCCTCTCCCATTTCACAGCCATTCAGGTAGTAATCTGCCTTATTGAACTCCATCTGCCATTTCTTTGCCCAAATTTCCAGCCTATCTATATCCTTCTGTAGCCTCTGACAATATTCCTCACTATCTGCAAGTCCAGCCATTTTCATGTCATCCGCAAACTTACTGATCACCCCAGTTACACCTCCTTCCAGATCGTTTATATAAATCACAAACAGCAGAGGTCCCAATACAGAGCCCTGCGGAACACCACTAGTCACAGGCTTTCAATCCCATCAATTTTCCCAATACCATTTCTCTACTAATATTGATCTCTCTCAGTTCTTCCCTCTCACTAAATCTTGCATACTCAAACATTTCTAGCCTCTGATTTGTGTCCTCTTTTGTGAAGACAGAACCAAAGGACATATAGGTCATACCAGACAATTGTCCACATTGCTGGGTAGATGCTAGTGTTGTAGCTATACTGGAACATTGTCAGGCTCCATCGTCTTTGCAGAAACCAGTGTCTTCCACCATTTATTGTTAAAACCTGGAATTAATCCAATAAGCTGAAGAATGGCATCTGATGCTGGGGACCTCAGGAGGAGGCAGAGATGGATCATCCACTCCGCACTTCTGGCTGTAGATTGTTGCAAATGCTTCAGCCTTATCTTTTGCACTGATGTGCTGGACTCCCTATCATTGAGGACTGGGATATTTGTGAAGCCTCCTCCCCCAGTTAGTTGTTTTTTGTCCATCACCATTCATGATTGGATGTGGCTGGACTGCAAAGCTTGGATGTCATCTGTTGGTTGTGGGATCACTTAGCTCTGTTTTTCCACATGCTGTTTATGCTGTTTAGCATGCATATGTACATAAGGTAGACAAAGAAAAGCTGTTGCTATTACCTAACAGTGCAAGGGCTAGGAGTCACAGATTTAAGGTTTTTGATAAGAAATGTAGAGGAATTGTGAGGAAGAACTTTTTAAAGTAGCGAGTAATGACTTAGAAATTGCGGCCTACAAGGATGTTGGAAGCAGAGATGATCAATAATTTCAAAAGGAAATTATGTCTGTAATTGTGTGTGTGTGATTGATTGTGCGTGTGCACGATTCTGTATGCGTAATTATGTGTGCGTGATTGTGTGTGTGTGTGATTGTACAGAAAATGGCTCAATTCCCACCTCAAAGGGGCAAATCCGATCCATAGGGTACAAAGCAAGGAAGCACTTTAAAAGCTTGTAGAAGGAATAAACTTGTAGGGCTATGGGAATACAACAGGGGAATGGGACAGACTGGGTTGCTTTTCAGAGAACAGGGGCTTTATGGACCGAATCACCTCCTTCAGTGCCATTATGAATATATGACTCTGCGACGCTCATAGGCAGTACATTCCAGATTCTAACCATGCTTAGGGTAAAAAGAATTGTCTCAGGTTCTTTTGCCAATCACCATGAATCAGTATCCTCTGGTTCTCAAACCTTTTAATAGTTTCTCCATACCCACTCCCTTGGGCCCTGGTGATTTGAGCACCTCTGTCAACTCTCTTCTCAACACTCACTTCTCCAAAGAGAGCAGCCCCAGCTTTGTCGATCTATCCATGTAACTTAAGACTTTTAACCTTGGAACCATTCTTGTAAATCTTTTTTGACCCTCTCCAATGACTTCAAGTTCTGCTTTAAGTGTATTGCCCAGAATTGGACACAATAACCCAGCTGAGGCCAAACCAGTGTTTTATAAAGGTTCATCAAATTGTCCTTGTTTTTGTACACTATGGATTGGATTTTTGCCTTTGAGGTGGGCATCAGGAATTGAGGCATTTTTCGACATTGCAATCCCACATCCAGCCCACCCAGGCTATCATTACAGCGGGATTGTAAGGCTGGGCTGGAGTCAAGGGTGGTGCAGTAGCACAGTGGCTAGCACTACTGACTCACAGTGCCAGGGACCTGGGTTTGATTCCGGCCTTGGGTGACTCTGTGTGGAGGTTGCATGTTCTCCCCATATCTGCATGGATTTCCTCCGAATGCTCCGGTTTCCTCCCACAATCCAAAGATGTGCAGATTAGTTGGATTTGCCATAAAATTGCCCCTTAGTGTCCAAGGGTGTGTAGGTTAAGTAGATTAGCCATCATCAATGCGCGGGGTTACTGGGATAGGGTGGAGGGGAAGGCCTGGGTGCGATGCTTTTTCAGAGAGTAGGTGCAGACTGGATGAGCTGAATGGCCTCTTTATTACTGCAAGGATTCTGTGGTTCTATTCTATGGCTCTATGTACTATGTACAGAGCTCACGAGTCCTATAATAAGATTTGGAAGTTTTTGGGATAGTCATGCAACTGTCATAATAAAGAAAAAGTCATTCAACAATTACTTAAATACACATAATCCAATTAGAGCAAAACTGGCACGAATAAAAGTCATTCGAAAACAACTTGAGAAACACCATAATCCTATTAGAACTTCATAAAACTGTCAAGTTAGAGAAACAGTTGTTCAAAAACCACTTGGAAAAAAATATAAACCTATTGAAGCCTCATAAAACTGTCAAAATAGCCAGGTTTACAGTCCCCTTGACAGCTATGTCAACAATCCCTGCTGAGCTAAATTGTTTAGTGGGTTTGAAGCACAACCAAGAATTCATGAGATTCATTTGCATAGGACTTGTCAAGAAAACCTCCATAGCTGAATACAAGAGCTTGGCCATCTTAGAAGCACAGAAAAGTTACAGTGCAGAAAGAAACCATTCAGTCCATTGTGTTTGTGGCAGCCATAAATGAGAAAAAAAAGAAACTAGCCACTCATTTTAATCCCATTTGCCAGGACCTGATCTGTAGCCTTCCAGGTTGCAGCATTTCAGCCTTAGCCATCAACTTAGACAGTGAATTCCAGATGCCCACCACCCTAAAGATAAGAATGTTTTTCCTCATATCTCCTCTAATCCTTCTATCAATCACCTTAAATCCATGCCCCTTGGTAATTGTCCCCTCAGCCAGGGGAAACAAATCCTTCCTGTCTAACCTGCCTGGGCCCATCTTAATTTTATACACCTCAATCCCTGTTCACAGCTTCAATTTTCAAAATCCCTGGCAATATTCTTTTTAATCTCCTCTGCACCCTCTCCAGAGCAATTATGACCATCCTGTAACATGGAGACCAGAACTGCACACAAAACCCCAGCTCTGACCTAACCAGCATTTTATACAGTTCCGTCATTACATCCCCGCTTTTTTATTCAATACCTCGCTCATTCCACATGCTTTCTTGACCACCTTATTCACCCTGTCCTGCCACCATCAAGGGCCTTTGAACATGCACTCTCACTTCCTCAGTCCTTCTCAATATCTTCCGTTTATTGAGTATCCCCTGCTTTGTTTATTCTCCTCAAATGCATACCTTCATACTTTCAAATTGAATTCCATTTGCCACTTCTCTGCCCACTCAACCAAACCACTGATATAATTCTGGAGTTGACAAATAGCCTCTTCACTATCATCTACACAGCCACTTTTTGTGTCATCTGCAAATTTCTCAATCATGCTACCCACATTTAACTCTAAATCATGAATATATACAGCAAACAGCAAAGACCCCCAACACCGAGCCCTGTGGAGCACCACTAGAAATTGTTTCCTAATTGCAAAAACATCAATCAACCATTACTCTTTGTTTCCTGTCACTGAGCAAATTTTGAATCCAATCTGCCACCTCCCCTGTATCTCATGAAATCTCACTTTTCTGATCAGTCTGCCATGTGGGACTTTGTCAAACGCCTTACTGAAATCCATGTGGATAATATCCAGTACCTCATCAATCCTCCTTTTAACTTTCTCAAAAACTTCTATTAATAAGACACGATCTTCCCCGAAGAAAGCCATGCTGATTATCCCTGATCAACATGTGCCTTACTAAATGTCTCTCGGAATGGTTTTCTGGCTCATCATAGAAAGAATCATAGAAACCCTACAGCACAGAAAGAGGCCATTCGGCCCATCGAGTCTGCACCAACCACAATCCCACCCAGGCCCTATCCCCATATATTTTACCCACTAATCCCTTTAACCTACGCATCTCAGGACACTAAGGGCAATTTTAGCATGGCCAATCAACCTAACCCGCACATCTTTGGACTGTGGGAGGAAACCGGAGCACCCGGAGGAAACCCACGCAGACACGAGGAGAATGTGCAAACTCCACACAGACAGTGACCCAAGCCAGGAATCGAATCCAGGTCCCTGGAGCTGTGAAGCAGCAGTGCTAACCACTGTGCTACCGTGCCGCCCCTAACCACTGTGCTACCATGCCGCCCTTCACTTGCACCCTTTTTAAATAATGGTACAACATTTACAGACTTCCAATTCTCTGGTACCTCACTGTATATAGTGAGGATTGGGAAACGATCGTCAGAGCATCCGCAGTTTCCTCCCTTGCTTCTTTCAACAGCCTAGGATACAAACCATCTGGCCCTGGAGATTTATGCAACTTCAAGGATGTCAATACCTCCAGTGTTTCCTCTCTCACTACGCTTACTGTACTGACTATTTCACATTTCTCCTCTTTAACTAGAATATCACAACCATCCCTCTCCTTCGTGAAGACAGAGACAAAGTGCTAATTGAAAACCCTGCCAAGATCTTCTGAATTGACCCACAAATTACCATGAACATCTCTGGTAGGCTATGCCTTTTCCATAGTTATTCTCTTGCTCTTAATGTATTGGTAAAACATCTTAGGATTTTCTTTGATTTTACCTGCCAATATTTTTTTGAATCCTCTCTTAGTTTTCCTAATTTTCATTTTTACTTCATCCCTATAGTTTCTATACTCGTCTAGGCTTTTTACAGTATTAAGTATTTTGTGGCTGTCATAAGTTTTATTTCATGCTTTATATTGACCCGTATTCTTCTGGATAACCGAGGGCTATAAATTTGGCAGTACCACTCTTTTTGTTTGTGGGGACATGTCTACATTGTACCCGTAGAATTTCGACTTTGAATGCCTCCTACTGCTTTGACGTAGCTTTTCCTCCTAGTAGCTGTTTTAGTCCACTCTTGCCACGTGCTCATCTCTCAGCTTCATAACATTAGTCTTCCTGTTCTACCTCTGTCCTTTTCCATAATGATGCTAAATGTAACTATATTATGGTCACTATCTCCAAAATGGTCCCCTACTTCATCCACTTGCCCAGCCTCATTTCTTAAGACTAAATCTAGAATTGTACCCCTCTCTTGTTAATAGGCTTTGAAGCCATAAAGCAGATGACTGAGTTGCCAATCACTGAAAAGGTTAAATCACAGGGGACAGTTGACACAGTGAAATTTGAATTTCAATATTATTCAATGTAGAAGAGTATATTATCCATGGATAATGTACTCTAATACATCTATTGACTTTTTCACTTTCACAAAAATATTCACATATTTGTCTTACCATACAGTATTTCATTATGACAAGTAAAGTTGACCACAACTATTAAACATACTTGTCAAAGGGCTCCCAATTCCAGAACTGGGCTTCCCATGGTTCACAACACCTCAGAGTTAGTGTCAACCATGGCACCTTCAGAAATGAGACCAACTCCATCAAAATAGTAGGGCATCTGAAATGCCGACTGTGCAATGGAGCTGGCAATATCAGGTTTGTTGAATGCGGACTCACTGAAACATTAACCCATACTGTTTAAGATTGCTAGCAATGGGAACAGGAGTGGGAAACCCAGAATCAGATACCGTCTACCATTTATACAGTTCGTCCGATAAGGGTTGGCTCCACTTCAGGGCACAACATTCTACCCAGTGCCCTAACTAGTCATAAAACCCAGGATCCCATATCTTATTAACTACTTTGTCAACCTGCTTTGTAGCCTGCAATGATTTAAACACTTAAATCCCCAGGGCTCATTTGCTCCTGCACCCTGTTTATTGACTCTCTTTGTTCTTCAAACCAAAATGCATCACTTCACACTTCTCCACATTAAATTTTCTCCACTACATGTGTGTCTGCCCATTCCACTAGCCTGTTTATGTCCTCTTGAGTCTATCAATATCCCCCTCACAGTTCACAGTACTTACAAAAAAGATCTTCCTATCATTTTGTTTTGAGTAAACAATATGGGGGAGATTCTCCCCCAAACATTCTAAGTGTCGAATTAGTATAAAACTGGAGTAAATCCCGCTGGTTTTTTTCAGCGGGAGTTTCAAAATGAACGTCCCACACTTTGTTCACTGCAGAGTGCACTAGCGTAAATCTCATGAAAATTCAGGGGGCCACTGGAGAGACCGGCAGCATCGCGCTGAGTGGGTCAGTGTGCACGTGCTGATCTGTTAGTGCCGAGATCGGCACATGTGCAGTAGCCCCGCACTGTCACCCTCCTGACCGCAACCCCTCCTCGCTGGCCCTCCGACTTCCCCATGGCCTGATCACTGCCCCGCCCCAAACATGCCCGGGCCAGTCTCCCCTGGTAGCTCTGATCTCACGACATCCCCCCCACCGGCAGCCCCGATCGCACTCCCCCCCGCCACCCGCAGTCCTGACCCCCTCCCCCCCCCAACCCCACCACCCCGATGCCCAGCTCTGATCACTGGCCTCCCTCTCTCTGCTCACGATCCCTATGCAGAGTGGCAGCGGGACCCCCCACCTCCACCGATCTCCCTCTGGAGGCCCCACCCCCATTAGGCTTCACCTCCTTGGCACTGGCCAGTGCCGAGGGAGTGCCAACGTGCCCCCTACGCATTGGCACTTTGCCCCTTGGGCAGTGCCAGAGGG
This sequence comes from Mustelus asterias, assembly GCF_964213995.1. NCBI lineage: Eukaryota > Metazoa > Chordata > Chondrichthyes > Carcharhiniformes > Triakidae > Mustelus > Mustelus asterias. The sequence goes on from NC_135808.1 coordinate 97,196,733, forward strand.
CCAGGTGGGCACTGCCAAGGTAGCAATGCCCAGGGGGCACCACCCCTTACTTCCAATCCTCTGGGGGGCCTCTGGCCCCCCCTTCTCTCCAGCGATGTCCGGCTTGAGTCTCCTGGCCCGTTGCGCTGCAAAAGAGAATCGCCCCCCCATATGTTTTAACCTTTTAATAAGTCCACTTTTAATAATCAGTAGCTACAGCCACTGGATACAAAAAAAAATAAGCGATAAGTTATAATATTTAAAATTATACATTCAGACTTACAACATGTTTAAGCAAAAGAGTGAAGCTCACCTCCTTGGCACTGGCCAATGCCGGGGGAGTGCTTGAAAAGACTGACTATAATCAATCTACATAAATACTTTGCCTACCTGTGACATATGGAGTAAACTGCCATCACACTAAAACCTAGCTACAGACAAAAGTCAGATCATAGTTCTGAGAGCTTTGTTGACAATCAGATCCCACTGCATCCATCTACAGCAGCATATAGACATCTGCACTGTTGTAAATGAGCGGCACTGCCTTAACTTCGACCAGCTGCTTGTTTCCATCATTTCAAACTTTCATTAGCAGAAAGGCAATGCAAATGAAAAATGCTGGGATTAATTCTCCACTTCAAAAGGCACATAATTTGCAATGGCATATACTGTACTTTATTGTTCAGGATCGCTTGAACTGAATCAGACACTCTAAATAAACAAACGTCCAAATACAGATTGCACAAAACAAGGCCCTTTAAAGACCAGCCAGTTTGAATAGAGGTAATTAATCATATTCACTGACAAAGATGCAATTCTATACACACGCCAACTGCTAAATGTCTCAAGAGGAAGCTGCAAACTGAATCTGATCACCTGCTGTTCTGAGAGTAAATACAAAGATCAGGGATCCCGTTAGTACCTGTATCAGAGTTGTATACCTTGATTATTAGTAAAAATAAGTCTGAAAAACTATCAGTGTGCAATCAATTGCTCTTTTGGTTGCCCATTATTTGATTGCCAAATTACGTGTGAGGAAAGAATATGCAAACATAGTTATAGCTATATTGGAATCTTTAAAAATCTATATAGCCTCTGTTGTTTTCTTTACAACAATTATAATAGTTAAAATAGGTTCCCCAAAAATGCTGGTAATCTGAAGTCAGAACAGAAAATACCAGCAGTACTCGACTGGCTTGCCGGCACATGAAAAAGAGAGGATATTTAGTGTTTTGATTGTGCATCCTTGAACACATCCTGTATCAGAGTCATAGGGGGGAATTTTACCATTTTGAGCCGAAGTGCCAGGTCTGGGCGTCAAATAGATCCGCGCCTGGAATCCTCTTTCCAGCGCACCCACATGCGTTTTGCCAGCTCCGGCCCGATCCACGCCGTGGCCGGGGCTTAGCGCTGCCGGACCGATCGGTGCTCTGAACTGCGCATGCACAGTTCAAAAAAAATCTGACAGAGCGTGCCCGGGCGCGAAAAAAAAACAGAACACGGAGAGAGCGGCTCTCTGACGGTCATCCTCTGGGAGGGAGGAGAAGGGGTGTGACGTATCATCCTCTGGTTGGGGTGGGGTCAGCTGCCAGTCTGCGGCCGATCCCTCCTGCCGGAGTGCACGTGCGGCCATGCCATCCCACGAAACCTCCAGGATGAAGTGATTCCTCGCTAAGAAGATGAAGCAGAACTGGCCGATTCCACAGTGGCCGATTCCACAGTGTAAAGGGATACACCATCACTGGTACACTACCAGCCACAGCCAGCCCTCCCGCTCTCTTGCCCCTGCAGGGAAGAGTAATCTGTGGCTGGTAGTGTACCAGTGATGGTGCCAGGAGGCATCACCCCCCCCCCCCCCCAAACCAGAGGATGATACGTCACACCTCCTCTCCTCCTCCCTCCCCCCCCCCCCCCCCCCCCAGGGGATGATCGATCACATCCCCTCTCCTCCTCCCACCCCCCCCCCCCCCCCAGGGGATGATCGATCACACCCCCTCTCCTCCTCCCACCCCCCTCCCGCCCCGACCAGAGGATGACCTTTGCACTCTCTGACCCCGCTCTTTGGAGGCTGCAGCGGTGACTTCAGACTTTTATTTTGCAGGTCGGTAACAGCGCGGACACGGATCGGGCCAGAAGATGGTAAAGTGGGATTTGGCGGTAGAGTTGGGCGCGCGGTTCATTAAGTCGATTTAAATGTATGCAAATGCATTTAAATCGTCGGGCCGCCCGATTCGGGCACGGGCCGGATCTGCACCCGAATCGGGTGTCGGTAAAGGCGCGATCTGCTCGGATTTGGGTGGCAACGCCCAACTTTACCGCGATTTCGCGCCCGTTTCAAGCCCATAGAATCATAGAATCCCAACAGTGCCAAAGGAGGCCATTTGGCCCATCGAGTCTGCACTGACCACAATCCCACCCAGGCCCTATTCCCGTAACCCCTCATATTTACCCTGCTAATCCCCCTGACACTCGGGTTAATTTAACATGGCCAATCAACCTAACCCGCACATCTTTGGACTGTGGGAGGAAACCGGAGCACCTGGAGGAGATCCATGCAGACACGTGGAGAATGTGCAAACTCCACAGTTAGTGACCGAGGCCTGATTGAACCCAGGTCCCTGGCGCTGTGAGGCAGCAATGCTAACCACTGTGCAGCCCCAATGAAAGAGCCCATTTTTTGTAAACATTAAGCATGTTGAAAATTTATTAAACTTAAATATATTTATGATATGCACTGGTTAATTCTCTATGGTGTTGTCCAAAGTGAGTCAACAGGTAAGTTACTTCCACATGTGCAAGCTGGCAAATAGGAAGACATTTTACTCCCAAGTGGCACTCATTGGCCAGAATCTCCATTGTTATAGTCAACTCTTCACAGGCAGGATTTAATTTCTAACTGTTCATGCAATCAGTTTCAAAGTTAAAGGATGAAATAGAAGTGTGACCAAAAACGATGTGTGTGTTTGTGTTTTATGTATATTATATACATATGATATATATATATATATATATATACATATATGTACATATACACACACACATATATTGTATATTGGGGCGGCACGGTGGCACACTGGTTAGCACTGCTGCCTTTCTGTGCCAGGGACCCGGGTTCAATTCCAGCCTTGGGTGACTATCTGTATGGAGTTTGCACGTTCTCCCCATGTCTGCATGGGTTTCCTCAGGGTGCTCGTGTTTCCTCCCACAGTCCAAAAGATGTGCAGGTTAGGTTGATTGGCCATGCTAAATTGCCCCTTAGTGTCAGGGGGATTAGCAGGGTGAATATGTGGGGTTATGGGAATAGGACCTGGGTGGGATTATTGTTGGTGCAGGCTTGATGGGCCGAATGGCCTCCTTCTGCACTGTAGAGATTCTATGGGCCCGATTTTAGCATCACGTTGCGCCTGTTTTTGGGCGCGAAAAATTGGTAAAGTCGGGCGTGAGGTGAGAAGCGCGATCCTCTGCACCGGTTCGCTCTTTACCAAGGCCCAAAAATGGATGGGATCGGGTCTGCACCTGAAACGGGCACGACGGCCATTTAAGTGCTCTTTAATGTATTTAAATTGAATTAATAGGCTGCTCGCCCAACTTTATCGGCACTTCCTCCTCTATCACCACATTCGCCAGTCCCGAGTCGACATGCTCCATAAAATTCCAATTCGGAAGCTCCATCAGTGAGGGTTAGTGAGGAGGTAAGTGCCTAGTGTCTGACGGCTCTCTGCTGCTCACGGGTGTCCTTTTGTTGTGGCCATTTTCTTTCTCAGGCCAATGGTGGCCCTGCAAGTGTGCGGGGGGGGGGGGGGGGGCTGTTGCTCTGCAGGATCTCCGATTTCCGATGTGCAGCATGGACCTGGGTCTCAGCACTGACCTCGCGTCTTGCGGTGCTGCTGGGTCCTAGCACAGTCAGCTTACTTCCAGCTGAAGGGTGTGCACAAAGCCCTTGCAAATTGCACTGGTGCAGCCTCTCAACTTTGGAAGGAGCTGTGATTGTGGGGATCACGTGGCTGGGGCAATTGCGGGGGCTGTGATTGTGGGGAGCATGTGACTGGGGGAATTGAGGGAGGCTGTGATTGTGGGGAGCATGTGATTGGGGAAATTGGGGGGGTCTGTGATTGTGGGGAGCATGCGGCTGGGGGAATTGGGGGGTATGGACAGTGACTGTTGATGTGTTAGGGGCAAGCAGCGTTCCTTAACTTCCATATGTGTTCCTCTCCATTTCTTTCCCCCACCCCCCTTCAGTGACGAGATGGCTTTTGCGATGCAACCAATCGATCTTGCTGTTCTTTTGGTTGCTGCTGGAGCTGAGGAGGAGGAGCTGGAGGAAGAATTGCGGGCACAGGAGGGGACAGGAGGAGAGCAGAGACTCCAGCAGTTCCGTGCACAAGTGTCATTTGATCAGAAGTCAGACACCGTGTGCCGCCGACGTCTCTGCCTCCGAAAGGAGACAGTGCAACATCTGTGCAACCTGTTGCAGGACCTGGCACCGAGAGGCAGAGGGAGCACCCACTCTCGGTGGCTTCAAATTGAGGGCCGCTCTGAATTTTTATGCGACTGGCTTCTTCTAGACCCTAGCGGAGATGTCTGTGGCATCTCCCAATCAGCTGTGCACACCTGTGTCAAGCAGATCACTGAAGCCCTGTATGCCCGGGCTAGGCAGTACATCGAATTTAACCTGGACCAGGCCCATCAGGAAGCCCGGACTGCAGGGTTCACAGCCATTGCGGGGATGCCTAATGTACAGGGGGCCATCGACTGCACACACATCACCCTCAAGGCCCCCCTACAGAATCCGCAGAGGTTCATCAACAGAAAGGGGTTCCACTCCCTGAATGTTCAACTCGTGTGCGACCATAAAGTGAACATTATGCATGTCTGCGCAAGACATCTGGGTAGTGCGCACGACAGCTTCATTGTTAGGAGCTCGGACATCCCGGAGGCATTTGAGGAGGAGCCCAGGCTGCAGGGGTGACTCATGGGTGATATGGGTTACCCGCTTCAGACATGGCGAATGATGAATGCGGAGGCCTGTGTCTGAGGCGGAGACCCGCTATAATGAGACCATGTAGCCACCCGCGCGATAGTGGAGAGGTGCATTGGCTCCTCAAAATGCAGTTCTGGTGCCTGGGCCAATCTGGCGGGGCTCTCCAATACAGTTCAGTGATCTTTTCCTGCATAGTGGTTGTGTGCTCTGCCTTGCACTATCTGGCTCTACAGAGAGGTGATATATTGGAGGAGGAGGATGAGGACATGGCGGCTGACCAGCCAGACGTTGCTGGGGAGGATGACCAGCAGGACGAGGAGGAAGAGGAAGAGGAGGAAGCAGAGGAAGAGTACGCTGAGGAACACCAATCAGGCGCTGGAGGGCTGGCAGCTCAAATGAGGCTTGCGAGGGTGGGAAGGGAGGCCTGATCAGCAGGCGGTTCAGTCGCAAGTGGTTTGTGTCTGTGGGTTCCATTCCACCCCCCACCCCCACCTTCTATCTCCTGCAACATTGTCACAACAGAGTGGTGGGCCTGGGTACTCTGTGTTAGTGAGTGTTTTGGCAGGCAGGAGTGTGATGACGACTCGCTAAACAACATTATGATGATACCCTGGTGCAAGCTAATCTGACTCCTATCTGAGGTCCACATACACGCTGGCACCTGGGTGCATGTCTGTATAGTGGATAAGGGATCTGAAACCCTCATACAGGGGCCCTGGGGCGGGTGGGGTAGGGAATGGAAGGGAATTGCTCCTGGGGCCTAGGGAACCAATGTCTTCCTCTCCTCAGTGCCACAGCATTGAGGGGCCTCCCCAACTGACATCAACATGAAGCATTGTTACGGCGATCATCAATGGAAGAGGATTCCTATTCAAGACAAAAACATTTAATTGCAATAAAGGTGTTTAAATCAAACGTTCTAACATAAAAACTTGTGAACAGAAAACATTAAGGTGCTTAAGTATCTTTCTAATTAGTGCAGCCCTTCACCCGTGCCATTTTAGTGCAAATACAACTTCCTAACCTTACGTGGCCTATCACTACGTCTCAGTGAATCCCCAGAATGTACATCGGAGGTGGAGGGGGCCAGCTGCCTACCTCGCCCCATTGCCTGTGATGCACGAAGCGAGCGTTCTCTGGACCTTGAAGGTCCTGGCCTGCGACCAGGTGTCTGGGATGTTTCCATGACACCCTCTTCATCCCACTGCCCCCGAGATGCCCCAGTGTCAGGAAAGGGGGAGTTAAAAGGTGTAGCCACAGCCGCAGTCTCCTGGCTGGAAGGCCCCGGCATGGGCTTGAGCCCTTCCTCCTCCCTTGGGGTTCCTGCGGGCCCCTGGGTCACTCCACGGGATGGCGGTGTTTCTGTAATGAGCTCCAGAAGCGTCACCTGGCAGTGCCAGTCCTGGAGGACCACCTGTGTCCTACCCATGGTAGTCGACCCCTCTGCGATGGCCACTTGAGTCGAGGGCCACCTCTCAATGGCCGCAGCAAGTGCCCTCTAAGACTGGGCCCCGTTCTCAAAGGCTGCTGCCGTAACCCGCTGTGTCTCAGGGTTGTCCCGCTCAGTCTCCTGCAAGCTCTCGAGCCTCTCAGCCATGGGCCGCAGAATGTCCAGAATCCTGCTCAGTCCCTCAGCTGAGGCCCGCGGTGACTCAGCCGCGGCCCTTTGGGACTCTGCTGTGGCCTGCTGTGACTCAGCCATCGCTTGGAGCCTACCACTCATGGTGAGGATCCCTTGTCCCAGACTTTCCACTGCAGATGCCACTCTTGCAGTGTTGGCCTGGGAACGACGCATGACAGGCAATAGCTGGCCTGCCTGAAAGCTTTGGGACTCCTCCCAACAGCCTCACAGTTGGTCCACTGTGGCCGTCAGCCCCTCCTGCATTCTCTGGCACTGTTGCTGCATCTCCAGCAACTGAGGGAAAAGTGATCTCAGAGGCCCAGCATGTTGCCTGGGGCCAACTGAGTCCTCGCCTCCAGCAGGCCCCCGCATGCCAGAGGCCTCAGACGTTCCCTCCTGCACCCAATGTGCATTATCAGAATGTGACCCAGAAGGCTCGCCACTAACTGGACCCACTGATGTGTCAGTGTCTGGGATGATGAGTTGTGAGGTGGCAGCTGATGCCAAAACGGTGCCACCCTCGAAGGTCCCTTCCTCCGAGGACTCATCCGAGCTGCCTGGACCAGGATGGGCGGGAGCTGCAGATGGGCCTGGAGTCCAGAAGACCCCCGGGCGTCCGGATATGCCTCTGCAACACAGGACACAAAGTTAAGTGCAAGGGAGGGAGAGGAATCCAGGGTGCCAAACATGTGATTCACATTTCTCCATTGAACATAGAACAAAGCACCAAGAAAATTACATCACAGGAACAGGCCCTTCGGCCCTCCAAGCCTGTAGCGACCAGACTGCCCATCTGATTTGTAACCCTCTACCTTTCCGGGGACCATATACCTCTATTCCCATCCCATCCAAATAGCTGTTAAGATGCCCCTTAAAGGTCATTATCATATCTGCCCCCGTGACCTACCCTAGCAGCGAGTTCCAAGCACCCACTACCCTCTCTGTGCAAATAAACTCGTAAATCTCCTTTTAACTTTGCCCCTCGCACCCGAAACTCGTGTCCCGAGAGGTTGTCTCAAAGTGAGTGGAGGAATGACAGCTGCTCACATCTTGATGGCAGCCCTACCATGCTGTCGCTGACAGCCCGCATCTCCCCTTCTCTTGAGAGCTTTAGCGCCCGCTCCTCAAAGGGGGTGAGGACCTAGCGGTCTGGCTCACCACCCCCTGTCTTCACCCTCTCCCAGGTGTTATGGCTGGTCTTCTCCTATGGAGACAGAAGGAGCCATGAAAGAAATGGTGGCGTGACTCCTGCAGACTATCAGGGAGTGACCCTTAAGAGGGCAAGCACAGCGGGGCTCATTGAGGGGAAAGGAAGGACGTGCTTGGCAGTCAGGGGCTGGAAACATGCAGGATCCTGCGGATGGAAGGATCTGGGGAAAGGTGCAAGATGAGGATCAGCACTCACCCTTGCTGCACGGATTCGGGGGGGGGAGGCCAGTGCCCTGGCACTGACCGACGCGGCGACTTCCTCCCAGGCCGCATTTCTATCAGAGCCCCTGGGTCCGCGTCCTTCTGGGGAGGATGCCTATGCTGCATCCAGCAGCCTCCCGAGGTTGCCCTCAGTAAATCAGGGGGGCTGGTTGTGCACACATTTTGTGCAGGAATGCCTGCCTGCCTGTCCATTCTTGAGTTTTTAATGGAGCTGCCCCTCGTTAGGGCAGATCAGCTGCAGGCAGTTTGGCCGAGCATTCCAGCAAGTTCCATGCAGTTTGCTTGTTAGCATTGAAGGGAAGGCAAGTGAGAACTTGCAGGTGTGCTGATGAGGAGGGGGGGGGGGGCGGTTGTGGTGGATTAATGCCTCAATGATTGGGGACAGGTGAGAGAGAGGTAGGTGTCATACAGCTATCGGTGTCCGGAGGAGATGGGGGCCTTGTGTTGAAGGTCCAGGGTGGGGGTGAGGGAGATCACTCTGCCTGATATCTGCAGGGTGGAGGGGGGAGAGTGGATCTCTCCGCCTGTGATCAGTGGGGTGGGAAGTGGGGGGTCCGCTGCCACTCTGCCTGAGATCAGTGGGGAGGAAAGGGATCCGCTGCCACTCTGCCTGATATTGGTGGGGGGAAATGGGGGGTCCGTTGCCACTCTGCATGAGATCGGTGGGGGGGGGGGGGGGGGGAGGGGCTCCCAATCGGTCTAGGTGGCAAGGGTGAGGGGGGATAAGGGGGTCATTAATGTTGTGGGGGTGGGGCAATGTCTGTGAGGGCCAGGGGGAGGCATTATCTGGCCTGGAAGGGATGTGGCAGGGGAGTGTTATTCTACCATTTCTTTGTCTGCACATGCGCATTTGGAGGCGCTGATCGGAGCTGCAGGATTTCAGGTGTGTTAAGCCCCGCCCAGAGGCTTATGCAGCGCGATTTGGGATCACGGATATTTTTGCAGGCAAAGTGCGCATGGGGGCACCTGAGGACGGGTCTAAAAGTCGGATCTGAAACACTCCCAGTTTCAAGTCCGCCCAGCACTTAAAATCAAAATAGTAAAATAGGGCCCTATGATTCTATATAAAGGACTATGTTTCCAATACTGGCAAGATATTAACCAAATTTATACCAGGCAAAAAAAACCTGAGGCAGAAAATTCCTTTTGGGTTGACTGATTTTCCTTAGTAGTGCTTTGGTAGGCTTTCTGCCTGCCCAATTGAACTAGGGTTGGCATTGACAAATTTCTCAGATTTAGCATCATTACCATGTTTCAGGTGAAATTCTGACAGTACTTTGAAACCAGCTTTTCCGAGGTGGGCAAGGATTTTATCTTTGCCGTGCAGGTGTGCAACAAGCATGATGATGCACTTCCAGACCTCATCGCACTGTCTTACAATATTTCAGTTGGCGGGCGTGAGCGGAAATTGGAAGTGCACCTGCCGACAATTAAAGGGCCAATTTAGGCTATTAAAGTTCTACTTTGCCACGATTCTGAGTGGCCCTTGCACATTTACACTTGGTGCAGGGGCTAATCGGGCAGGCGGCCTTCACATTTTTCAATCAATCTACATTATAGGTCATGATAAAAGGTGCAAAAGGTGTTGGAGAGGTGAGGAGTTAGGAGTTCTGAAGTAAATTGGTTGTTGGTGGTTTAGTATTTTAGATCATTTGGATTAATCTAGGAGGGTTGAATATTTGCAGAGGCCACTTTATTGCTGAAACCTGTGCAAGTATCAGGCCAGATATGGGGATTGTATCTTCAGCTGGGGGGAACTCTTCAGATGAGGAAGAAAGGGCCAGAAATGAGAGGTGCCAGATGCCCACAGGCACCATCCTAGAATCTGGAACAGGGGCACAGCCAGAAGGGGTGGAGGACCAGCAAGCTTTGCAAAGGAAGTCAGGAGAAAGGCTAATATCCAGCATAGAATGTACAGTCAGCAATTATGCTACCTGGACATGACAGGTTCAGTGCCTGAAAAGGCTCTACCTCACCAGGGAAAAAGTCACCTCAAACTGTGACATGATTAGTCCGAATTAGCCTCCTACTATGTAGATGGTCACTCAATTCCATAGTACACACAATGCCAGTGGCTCTGAAAGTAACACTGGCCTGGAACTATTATGCCTCAGGATCATTCCCGGGATCAGCTGGAGATCTCTGCAGAGCCTCACAATCCACTGTGCGCAGCTGCATCAAGTAGGTTATAGATGCACTGTCATGAAGGGTGAACACCTTCATTCTGTTCAGGACAGATGAGGCCAGCTAAGAAGAGTGAGCCAGGATTTCCAAGAATTTAGGGGGAACATTAACTGCACATATGTGTCCATCAAAACACCAGCGGGGGAGCCAGGTGCCTTTGTGAATAGAACAGGATTCCACTCTCTAAACATGCAGGTTATGTGTGCCTCAAGCATAAAGTACTGCAGTTTTGTGCCAGGTATCCAGGAAACTACCATGATGCCCACATCCTGAGTCACTCGGGGTGCCAAGGCTCTTCATTGCATCAACACAGTTGGATGGCTGGCTACTGGGGGACAAAGGCCATTCGATAAAAAGGTGGCTGACAACAATCCTAAACGTGGTTAGCATTGCTACCTCACAGCGCTAGGGAGCAGTTCAATTCCAGCCTCGGGTGAAGGGCTGCGCTGAGTTTCCATGTTCCCCCATGTCTGTGTGGGTTTCCTCCGGGTGCTCCGGTTTCCTCCCACACTCCAAAGATGTGTGGGTTAAGTTGATTGGTCATGATAAATTGACTATTCATGTCAGGAAGATTAGCAGGGTAAATACATGGGGTTACGGGGATAGAGCCTGGGTGGAATTGTTTTTGGTATAGGCTTGATAGGCCAAATGGCCTCCTTCTGCACTGTTGGGATTCGAAGCTAGCTTTTCCTTTGCAATATCTTGACCAACTGGTATTGCTATTTTTTTAACCTTTTAACCATCTTACATGTGTGACTGCAAACCAATTCTGGTGGCCATCCCCTCTTTAGATATGGATGTATAATCGCATGCAATGTGAAACAATTAAGTTTCGCATGGATCTCTCAATTTTAATACTGAATAACATTGGGTTTTACTTGCTCTTCCCTGTTGATGGAAGCAAGCCTTTAATGAGGTCCTTTATATTAATATCAGAGCCATACTTTCTCTTTTTCTAATTCTTTTCAAAGCTTGATAATCATTTCATTCAGCTCAGTAACTATTTTGGTGATTTCCGTTGTCTTTGATTCCGACTCATTTGTGGAACCCTCATACAAGGTTAACAGCTTCGTATCGGCATTCTGTTCAATTTGGAATCTTCATTCCATAGTTACTGACTGCTCTCTAAACTTCTTCAATGTACTCATTAGATCCTCAATCTTTCTTCGAATTTTCCTTATCTGTTTTTAAATCTCGATTTGGCCTTCCAAAACACATGTCTCATCTTTCATATTCTCCAGATTGTATCAAAGGTCAAGAACCCCTTTGCTGTTTTCACAACAAATCTCTGGCAATTTATTAGTCTTGATTTTCAATTCTGCTTTCAACCAACTGTTTGAAATTCTCTTTCCTGTGATGACACTCAAGTATTCTCACCAGTTCTTGATTTTCATCAACAAATTCAACTTTAGTATGTGAATGTTGGTTCCCTTCTCTAATCAATGTTTCCCTTAATTGTTGGTTATCGGCAATAAGCTGTATTAGCCGATAGTAATTTTTAGGAATTTGTAAAGATCAGCATGATCAAGCATCTGTTGTAATCCAGTTGTTGCCTTGTTATTGTCTCTGCTAGCCAAATCATTACCCAATAAAAAATCTACCTCCTCCATAGGTAATTTTGGAACAATTCCTGCTGTAACAAGTTTGTTTACTTTGTAAATTGACCTTACACAAGGGAACAGGTTCATGAATCCCATTAATATCTTTTCCTTCATCAAACTGTCTGGAACACAAACTGCACCATCAGCTACTATCGATGATGGATCTGCCCAAATATCACTCACTGATGCATCATTCAACCCATAAACCCACTTATTTCATTTCCATATTTCCTTTCTATATCACCAACTTCCGTAAGTGGTTCCAAAAACATTTCATTGTGAAATTTCTCACCCTTCAAAAATACAGCTTTTTTATCATTCAACTTACATTACCAGGAGTATGTTGTTAAAAGAGCTAAGAACACCTTCAAGCTCATCCATAGGCAATGTGAAAAACTACCCACATATGTCCTGACTACAAAAAGCCGCACAAATCCAACCCAGTTCATTACCATATCATCAGTCTACTCTCAGTCAGTAGTAAAATTATAGAAAGGATCATCAACAGTGCGAACTAGTAGCACTTGCTTAGCAATAACCTGCTCACTGGCACTCAGTTTGAGTTCCACCAAGGTCAGCCAGCTCAGGATCTCATTACAGCCTTAATCCAAACATGGACAAAAGAACTGAACTCCAGAGGTGAGGTGAGACTGACAGCCATTGACATCAAGGCAGCATTTGACCAAGTGTGGCAACCAGGAGCCCTAGCAAAACTGGAGGTAAAGTGAATCAGGGCAAAATTCTACACTGGTTGGAATCATACTCAGCACAAAGAAAGATGGGTGTGATTGTTGGAAATCAATCATCTCAGTCCTGGACATCTCTGCAGGAGTTCTTCAGGATAGTGTCCTCGGCCTAACCATCATCAACTAATCTTCAATCAGTAACCTTCCCTCCATTATAAGGGCAGAAGTGGGGATGTTCATTGATGATTGTACTACGTTCATTATGTCTACGTGCTGAAGCAGTCCGTGCCCATATGCAGCAAGATTTAAACAATATTCAGGCTTAGGCTGATAAGTAGCAAGTCAGTTTTGTGCCACACAATGACTATCTCCAACAAGAAAGAAGCTAACCATCTCCCTTGGCATTACCATTGCTGAATCTCCCATTATCAACATTCTGGGGATTACCATTGACCAGAAATTGAACTGGACTCACCGCATAAATACTGTGGCTGCAAGAGCAGGTCAGAGACTGGGAATTTGGTGGAGAGTACCTCACCTCCTGACTCTCCAAAGTTTGACTGTTAGTGCATCCATCCCTTCTACCATCGATGCACGGTGGATCAAGTGTCAGAGCAAGCCCAAGATCAGGTGCAATGCCTTTTCTTATCTGCTTGTATCTTATATGTCTCTCTTGTGGGGGCCGTGAATTGGATTCAATTCGAGTTGGTTTTTGGAGCAAGCAAGGGGATGGATTAAGGGCTTTCTCTGTTTAGTCTGCACCTTGGCTTTGTAACTTAAAGGAACACATTTTTTTTAATCTACTAGAGGCACTACAGCAACTCACCAAACTTCCCTCAACAGAAACCTTCCAAACCTACAATTTCTAGCACCAAGAAGGATAAAGTCAGCAGATTCATGGAAACACCACTGCTGGAAGTTCTCTCGAACCCACACACCATCCTAACTTAGAAACATATTGCTGTTCATTCATTGTTGCTGGGACAAAATCATGCAACTCCTTCCCTACCTGCACTGCAGATGCATCTACACTATGTAGATTGCAGTGGTTCAACAAGGCTGCTCACCACCATCTTCTAAAGGCAATTAGGAATGGGCAATAAAAATGATGGCCTATCCAGTAATGTGCACTTCTCGTGGGAGTCCATTCTGACATTCTCATCACCAAGGGTGGAATTTTCCAGACTTAACTGCCAGCAGGATTTTCCAGTCCCAACAAAGTCAATGGATTTTTGAACAGCTCACCATATTTTATGGTCCTGCCCCCACCATGATGATGAGGTGCGGATTTTACATGCTGAATACCATTTACTTTGAGATAATACTCAAACTCTTGGGAAGTAAACTTTGATCCATTATCACTAGCAATCTGTTCCGGTTTACCAAACCTTACAAAAGTTTTGTCAAGTTTTTCAATAGTTTGTTCAGATGTAGCACATCTTCAACTTCTGGCAACTTTGAGTGTGTATCAGTTAGAACTAAGAATATGCAACCCTCAAATGGACCAGCAAAATCTACATGTAAACGTTACCATGGCATTTTAGGCCACACCCAAAGGAGACAACGGTGGTTTATTTCTTATTTGTGCACAGGATTGACACTGTCCACCCTTTTCTTCAATCTGAGCATCCAGACCCGGCCACCAAAAATAACTGCATGATAATTCCTTCATCCGGACTATTCCAGGATGTCCTTCATGTAGTTGTTCAAGAACTCTTCCATGCCGTGTAGTAGGAAAGATCATTTGAATTTCCCACAATAGATACCCACTTTGGACAGTCAACTCAAGCTTTCTTGACACATATGGTTTCAACTCAGGGTGCACATGATGTGTTCCAGCTAATATTCCTTTCAATACCATATCCATCACCTTCCCCATCACAAGATAATTTCTGGTATGCCTCTGAACTTAAGAAGCTGTCATAGGCAAATGATGATGTGGAGATGCCGGCGTTGGACTGGGGTAAGCACAGTAAGAAGTCTCACAACACCAGGTTAAAGTCCAACAGGGTTATTTGGCAGTGCTGCCATCAGACTTTTGAATGGTCTTGTCATATATTAAGCTGATCTTTGTCTTCACCCCACCTGTAATTGTAACACTATATTCTGCACTCTATCATAGAATCAGAGAATCCTACAGTACAGAAGGAGGCCATTCAGCCCATCGAGTTTGCACCAACCATAATCCCACCCATGCATAACGCCATGCATTTCCCCTAGCTAGTCCCCCTGACACTGCAGGACAATTTAGCATGGCCAATCCACCTAACCCACACATCTTTGGACTGTGGGAGGAAACCGGAGCACCCAGAAGAAACCCACGCAAACACAGGGAGAATGTGCAAACTCAACTCAGACAGTGATCCAAGCCGGGAATCGAACGCAGGTCCCTAGCGCTGTGAGACAGCAATGCGAACCACCATGCCACCAGATCCTTTCCTTCTTCCCTGTGTACTCTGTGAATGGTATAGCACAGAAGAAACAATACTTAAGAACATAAGAACATAAGAAATAGGAGCAGGAGTAGGCCATCTAGCTCCTCGAGCCTGCCCCGCCATTCAATAAGATCATGGCTGATCTGACGTGGATCAGTACCACTTACCCGCCTGATCCCCATAACCCTTAATTCCCTTACCGATCAGGAATCCATCCTGTGTACTCTGTGAATGGTATAGCACAGAAGAAACAATACTTCTAACTGTATCCCAGTACATGTGACAATAATAAATCAAATCAAAAGCAAACAAACAGGCCTTTGATATAGCTAATTTAAAGTTGGGTTGTACAGTCCCAAGTAATCGTTAGCAACACCTCAGGCATAATGAAGTGTAAAATTTCTAAAATTGCAAGTGGCTTCTTTTGCTCTGGGATCACAGACAGACACAGCTCATTGTTCCACAGGAGCAGGCTGAGGGTAAGGGAGCTTGTTTGTGCACTAATTTATTTAATTATTTTTCAGTTAAATTTGTGAAAAAAATCGGAGGTTTTTTTTCAACACAGGAAATAGGCCCAGCAGCAGCCTGGGAAGGTTTTGGAGGGTTTACAAGTAGGCTGTGCCTTTGAGCGGGCAGCGTCGTTAGCGGGCAGCGGAGTGAGCAGGGGGCAGAGTGAGAGCTGACGGGCTTTGGCTCAAAACAGGCTTCGGCGAGAACAGGCAGAGGCGAGAGTGGCTTATTTTTTCTTTTCAGAAAGTTTATTCCTGTGTTTCCCCAGAGCAAAAAAAAAATGCCAGGCAAGATGTTGGAATGCTCCTCTTGCAGGATGTGGGAGATCAGGGAGACCTCCGGTATCCCTGACGACAGCACCTGCAAAAGATGCATTCAGCTGCAGCTGCTAGCTAAGCGTGTTAGGGAACTGGAGAAGGAGCTTGATGACCTCCATCTAATTCGGGAGAATGAGACGTATATAGACAGTAGCTTTAGGGAGATAGTTACACCTAAGCAGCAGAGCACAGGAAATTGGGTTACTGTAAGGAGAGGAAATGGCAGTGTGAAAGGACAGGCAGAGCAGGGTTCCCCAGTGGACATACCCCTCCACAACAGGTATACTGAATTGGATATTGTTGTGGCAGATGCTTTACCTGGGACAAGCTGCGACAGCCGGAACTCTGATACTGAGTCTGGTTCTACAGCGCAAAAGGGTGGGATGAAGAAGAGGAGAGCAGTACTGATAGGGGACTCAATGGTCAGAGGTACGGACCGGAGGTTCTGTGGTCGGGACAGAGACTCCCGCATGGTTTGTTGCCTCCCAGGTGCCAAGGTCAGCGACGTCTCTGATCGCGTGCACAGCGTTCTAAAGAGGGAAGGTGATCAGCCAGATGTCGTGGTACATGTCGGTACCAATGACGTGGGAAGGAAGAGTGAGGAGGTCCTAAAGAGTGAGTACAAAGAGCTTGGAAGGAAGTTAAAAAGCAGGACCCCGAGGGTAGTAATCTCAGGATTGCTACCTGAGCCACATGCCAGTGAGGGCAGGAGTAGGATGCTTGGGCGGATAAACACGTGGCTGAGGAACTGGTGCAGGGGGCAGGGTTTCCAATTCTTGGATCATTGGGACCTCTTCTGGGGCAGGTGGGACCTGTACAAGAGAGACGGGTTACACCTAAACTACAAGGTGCCAATGTACTTGCAGGGAGATTTGCTAGTGTTATTGGGGAGCGTTTAAACTAGATTTGCAGGGGGGTGGGAACCAGAGTGCCAGAGCAGATAGTGGAGCAGGGGTAAAAAGACAGGTTAGTTCAAGCAAAATCACAAATGGAAGGGTAGAGTGTGGTGGAAATTTTTTTTGGCTATTTCAATGCCAGGAGTATTGTAGGGAAGGCAGATGAGCTGAAGGCGTGGATAGACACGTGGAAATATGACATTATAGCCATTAGTGAAACTTGGCTACAGGAGGGGCAGGACTGGCAGCTCAATGTTCCAGGGTTCCAATGTTTCAGGCGGGATAGAGGCAGAGGGATAAAAGGTGGGGGGGTGGCATTGTTGGTCAGGGAAAATGTTACAGCGGTACTCAGGCAGGATAGATTAGGGAGCTTGTCTACAGAGGCCCTATGGGTGGAGCTGAGAAACAGGAAAGGTATGACCACATTAATGGGCTTGTATTATAGACCACCCAATAGTCAGCGAGAACTGGAGGAGCAAATCAGCGGAGAGATAGCTGACAACTGCAAGAAACACAAAGTTGTGATAGTAGGGGATTTTAATTTTCCACATATAGATTGGGACTCGCATACTGTTAAAGGTTTAGACGGGGTAGAGTTTGTAAAATGTGTTCAGGAGAATTTTCTACATCAGTATATAGAGGTGCCAACTAGAGAGGATGCGATATTGGATCTCCTATTGGGAAATGAGTTAGGGCAGGTGATGGATGTGAGTGTGAGGGAACACTTTGGATCCAGTGATCATAATGCCATTAGTTTCAACCTGATCATGGATAAGGATAGATCTGGTCCTCGGGTTGAAGTTCTGAACTGGAAAAAGGCCAAATTTGATGAAATGAGAAGGGATCTGGGAAGTGTGGATTGGCACAGGCTGTTCTCTGGTAAGGATGTAAATGGAAAGTGGGAGGCCTTCAAAGGAGAAATTTTGAGAGTGCAGAGTTTGTATGTTCCTGTCAGGATTAAAGGCAAAGTAAATAGGAATAAGGAACCTTGGTTCTCGAGGGAGATTGTAACACTGATTAAGAGGAAGAGAGAGTTGTATGAAATGTACAGGCAGCAAGGAACACATCAGATGCTCGAGGAGTATAAGAAGTGCAAGAAGCTACTTAAGAGGGAAATCAGGAGGGCTAAAAGAAGACATGAGGTTGCTTTGGCAGACAGAGTGAAGGAAAATCCAAAGAGCTTCTATAGGTATGTTAGGAGCAAAAGGATAGTGAGGGATAAAATTGGTCCTCTTGAACACCAGAGTGGTAGACTGTGTATGGAACCAAAAGAGATGGGGGAGATACTAAATGGGTTTTTTGCATCCGTATTTACTGAGGAAACGGGCATGGAGTCTACGGAAATAGGGCAAACTGGTAGGGAGGCCATGGAACCTTCACAGATTAAAGGGGAGGAGGTGCTCACTGTCTTGAGGCAAATCAGAGTGGATAAATCCCCAGGACCGGACAGGGTATTCCCACGGACCTTGAGGGAAGCTAGTGTTGAACTTGCAGGGGCCCTGGCAGACATATTTAAAATGTCAGTATTCACGGGGAGGTGCCGGGTGATTGGAGGGTGGCTCATGTTGTTCCGTTGTTTAAAAAAGGTTCCAAAAGAAATCCGGGAAATTATCGGCCAGTAAGTTTGACGTCGGTGGTGAGCAAGTTATTGGAAGGTGTGATAAGGGATAGGATCTACAAATATTTGGATAGACAGGGACTTATTAGGGAGAGTCAAC
Organism: Mustelus asterias; assembly: GCF_964213995.1. Taxonomy (NCBI): domain Eukaryota; kingdom Metazoa; phylum Chordata; class Chondrichthyes; order Carcharhiniformes; family Triakidae; genus Mustelus; species Mustelus asterias. Next base: position 97,215,092 of record NC_135808.1, read on the forward strand.
ATGGCTTTGTGCGTGGTAGGTCATGTTTGACCAATCTATTAGAGTTTTTCGAGGAGGTTACCAGGAAAGTGGATGAAGGGAAGGCGGTGGATGTTGTCTACTTGGATTTCAGCAAGGCCTTTGACAAGGTCCCTCATGGGAGGTTAGTTAGGAAGGTTCAGTCGCTAGGTATACGTGGGGAGGTAGTAAATTGGATAAGACACTGGCTCAATGGAAGAAGCCAGAGAGTGGTTGTGGAGGATTGCTTCTCTGAGTGGAGGCCTGTGACTAGTGGTGTGCCGCAGGGATCGGTGTTGGGTCCATTGTTGTTTGTCATCTATATCAATGATCTGGATGATAATGTGGTAAATTGGATCAGCAAGTTTGCTGATGATACAAAGATTGGAGGTGTAGTGGACAGTGAGGAAGGTTTTCAAAGCTTGCAGAGGGATTTGGACCAACTAGAAAAATGGGCTGAAAAATGGCAAATGGAATTTAACGCAGACAAGTGTGAGATATTGCACTTTGGAAGGACAAACCAAAGAAGAACGTACAGGGTAAATGGTAGGACTCTGAAGAGTGCAGTTGAACAGAGGGATCTGGGAATACAGGTACAGGTACAGAGTTCCCTAAAAGTGGATAGGGTCGTAAAGAGTGCCTTGGGTACATTGGCCTTTATAAATCGGAGTATCGAGTATAAAAGTTGGAGTGTTATGGTAAGGTTATATAAGGCATTGGTGAGGCCGAATTTGGAGTATTGTGTACAGTTTTGGTCACCTAGTTACAGGAAGGATGTAAATAAGATTGAAAGAGTGCAGAGAAGGTTCACAAGGATGTTGCCGGGACTTGAGAAGCTGAGTTACAGAGAGACATTGAATAGGTTGGGACTTTATTCCCTGGAGCGTAGAAGATTGAGGGGAGATTTGATAGAGGTGTATAAGATTTTGATGGGTATAGATAGAGTGAATGCAAGCAGGCTTTTTCCGCTGAGGCTAGGGGAGAAAAAAACCAGAGGGCATGGGTTAAGGGTGAAAGGAGAAAAGTTTAGAGGGAATATTAGGGGGGTCTTCTTCACGCAGAGAGTGGTGGGAGTGTGGAATGAGCTGCCGGATAAAGTGGTAAATGCTTTTAACATTTAAGAAAAACTTGGACGGGTTCATGGATGAGAGGGGTGTGGAGGGATATGGTCCAAGTGCAGGTCAGTGGGACTAGGCATAAAATGGTTCGGGCACAGACAAGAAGGGCCAAAAGGCCTGTTTCTGAGCTGTAATTTTCTATGGTTCTATGGTTCTATGGCGGGATTTTACTGCCTTGCTCGGATGAGACCGGAAATTCCCACCCGAGGTCAACAGAGATCTCCATTGTTGGATCCTCGCCCGTGAGGATTCCATGGCGGGCGAGGTGGTAGAGTTCCAGCCACAGTTTAAGCCATGTTAAGGATCTTTGTTCAGCTTTTAAAATTTTAGAAATAGTCATGAGAATATCTATATATATTTTATAAAAATATTCAGCATGAGATCTTATCCCTCAAGAGTTTTAGGGAGATTTCGAAAAGTGCATTAAAAAAACACTATTTATAATACCCAAACATTAAACAAAACCACCATGTTCTCATTATTAAATAATTACTTTAGTTCTTTAGTTCATTTTCGAGTTGTGGGCAACACTGGCATGCCTGACATTTACTGTCCATCCCTAATTGCCCTGCAGGCTTCAGTGACTGATTAAGCCAATACATAGAACTAGCCACATTGATGAAGGGCTGCACTTACACATAGGCCACAGCAGAAACATCAGGTTTCCTTCCCACAAGGACATTCGTAAAGTAGTTGAATTTTCAGGGTTATATTTACTGACATTGACTCTGTAATTTCCAAAGATATTTTAAAATAGAACTAAGATTCTGAAATTGCCATGGTGGATTTTAATCTTACATTCTGTGAATTACAGACCAATATCATAACCGCTATGCTACTGTATCCCTGATTGCCAGAATTATTTAATTTTTGTCCAGTAAATGAAATGCCCACACTGAATCAATTATTTATTTCCACATTACCTTACACACAGTGTTAGCAAAACCATGCAAACTACATTTGCAAGAGTTGATGAATTAGTTGATAAATACATCACAACCATTTACTTGTTTAATTTTGAGCTACTAGTTTGGGGAGGCAATTTTTGAATTATTTACATGTTGCCACATATGGTCACAACTTCAGTTCATTTCATATTTATAAATTTAGAAGTTCTGCTTGGAACCATTTAACCAGTCTATTAATTAGTTCTGTAAGAGATTAGAATTCAATGCAATATAAATATTTATTTAATTTTCAGCCAATGGGTGGGGAAGTCTCAGAAATTTATTTTTAATTGAATGCCACTGCTATGTTTCAGATAATTTGATTAGAAATTTTTTTTAAAACGAGTAGCTGGGTATTTTTGAAATTTCTGATGTGGGGAGTACAGGTAAGGATTCGATTTAGTGAAAAATGGCAAACCTGGAAGATGCAATTTGGAGCAACAGTCAGCTTGGAATCATCCAATCACAAGGGTGTAAGCTATAGAATAGCACTGCAGTGCCACCTAGGTTGAAAATGCAGGTAGGAGCACTCAATCACTCGGTATAAATAATGAACTATTTTAATGAAAAACAGAAAATTCAAGTACAGTAGAAATAGTGCAACAGGAAATTGTGACAAGGAAAGGTACAGGATGTTTATCTTAAAATAAGTCTAAAAATTACCCTCAAAATTGTCTGACGGCCTAGTCTGAATTTTCCGGCCCCACCGAGGTTATGAATGAAGGTTGACAGGGCCCAAAAATATTGGCACTGGGCATCCTGTCAGTTTCCTAGCATTGTTCGCCATATCAGCTATTTTGGGAGAAGCAGGTTCGGGACCTAGCGAGAGGTAAGTAATTTCAAAAATGCCTTGACTTGATGCTTGTGTATGCAATATATCTGAAGTGACTCCCCCAAGTTTCATCACTGCCTGTCCAAATAAGTATGGCAATATACTGCAGGGGATGGAAATTTCAGGCCAAATGGGATCCATTTTCATGTGGGGTGTGAATCGAGCACAACATGGGTGGGGATCTGCCAATACATTTTAGAGGAAGACTCAATTAATTTTCATGGTTCTGTCTTAACAATGTACTTGTCAAGCTGATCTTGCTAATGTTGTTGCCAAAAGGCAGTTCACCAACTGGGAGGAGTGAGAGATCTGGCCAAACTACATGAAAAGCCTGTGGTCATTTTAAAGAGAAGTGGACTTTCAAGGAATAGTCACAGAATCATAGAATGGTTAAAGCACATAAGGCTACCATTCATCCCATCATTTCATGCTGCCGCTCTGCAACATCAAATCAGCTAGTCCCACTCCTCTGCTGCTTCTCTTTAGCCAGCTGAAAATTTGCTCTTCAGATGCTTGTCCAATTCTCTTTTCAGAGCCATGATTAAATCTACCTCCATCACACTCTCAGTGAATCCAGATCCTAATCACTTGTGTCCTTGACCTGATATTAGTGTAGCTTGGTATGGCTCCTGCTCTGTCCAAGACTGCAAGAAACTAAAAGGATCGTGAATGAAGCTTAGTCCATCATTCAAACCAGCCTCCTACCCATTGACACTGTCTATACTTCCCGTTGCCTCGGAAAATCAGCAAGCATAATCAAGGACCCCATGCACCCTGGACATACTCTCTTCCACTTTCTTCCGTTGGGAAAAAGATACTAAAGTCATGCACCAACCAACTCAAGCTTCTTCCCTGCTGCCATCAGACTTCTGATTGGACCTACCTCGCATTAAGTGGATCTTTCTCTACACCCTAGCTATGACTGTAACATTATATTCTGCACTCTGCTTTCCTTCCTTATGTACGGTATGCTTGTCTGTATAGCGTGGAAGAAACAATACTTTTCACTATATACTAATACATGTGACAATAATAAATCAAATCAAATCCTCTGGTTCTCCAACCTACCCATCAATGGGAAAAGTTGCTCTCAATTTACTCTTTCCAGATTCCTCATGATTTTGAATACTCATATCAACTCTCTTCTTAATTTACTCCTCCCTAATGAGAATAGCCTCTTCTTCTCTAATCTATCCACATAACTGATGTTCCTTATCCCTGGAAACATTTTCACGAATCTTTCTGCACTCTCACCAAAGCCTTCACATCCTTTCTTGGGTTTGATGTCCAGAATTGGACACAATTGCCTGGATTTTTGCTCTGCTGTCAGTTAGCATGAGTCAAGAAATTACCCGGCTTGCTGCATCCGTCTCAGGTAAAGCACCCCAAATAGCAGGATCTTCATTCCAGGGAAGCAGGTGCAGCATGCAGTCAGCTTTGCCACCCCCAACACAGATCAGAGGTTGCCACAAGGGCTGCTGATTGTCAAGGCTGGCAGTTTAAAAGGCCCCCCTCCATTCTCTGGAACTTTGTCCCAGTTATGTTGTTAAATGTTAAGCACCCTAGCCCTCACACTCCCTATGCCATGCTTGTCAATGCATCCCAACTCATGCTAATCACCCCCAATGGCCCTTCTTTCCCTCTTCCATCCTTCCAACCCAAGCACCATCCACTCCCAATGGCCCCTCATACCTGCCAACCCAAGCCCACACACATGTCCATCACCCCTTATAGCCCCTATGCCTACTTAGTACTATATCATTACGACTCACATCCCACATCCACCTCCATGACCTATACCAACAGTCAATGCACGAGCTCCCAGTCGCTCCCATGGATCTGTATAACCCCTAAGCCAACTCAGGGCCAAGTCATGCCATCCACCATCCACCCTCAATCCTACCCAATATCAACCATAGACAGACCTCAGGATTCATGCTGAGATGCAATAAAATTCTAAATATCTATTGCAGACTTCACAACAAAAAACACTGCCACTTGTGAAAGCCGATTCAATAAAATTTTAATCCACTGAAATACTTAGTCCCTTTTAAAATAAAATTTGTATTTATTGCCACAACAATTTTGCCACAACATCAAAGAGAGAAAACCATTTAATAACTTCTTTGAGCTGTCAATTAAACTATGAACTTATGAACCCTCTTCCCTCTGTCCCGAGCTGTGATCATAGGTGGTGGAAAGCAGCCAAGCATTAAAACAATAATGCTATGATAGTGCTTAGGATCTTGTCCACAAACAGCTATTGAAACTGCTGGAACAGAATTTTTTCAATTCCCACTGGCAGACACAGGCAGGCAGTTTTATTCAATTATAAAGGGCTAGCCACAGCCTGAGTTTTTTGAACTCTCACAGTCATAGGCAGAAATTTATTTTAAATTTTTAAAGGACTAGCCATTCAAATAACCTGACAGCTTGAATTTTTTCAACTCTCACTGACCTCTAACTACTGAGGTATCATTTTTCAATTTAAATAAACTGATAGCTTCACAGTTCTACAGAGTTTACCCACCCATCAAGAGCATTTATGACCTCACTGAGGGATCAAAATTCCCACACTGCAAGTTAAAGGCATTGCTCCAGAGAAAATGGGGTCTGTTTGAACTCAGCACTCAGTTAAAATGGCCCTGCTGAGTTTGGATTTCCCACATGTGAGAGTTATATTTCTCCCCCATTGCAACACCTCCCAGCAAAAATAGGATTTTTAGAAATTGGGATAAGTGGAAGGTCGGGGAGTCTTCACAACTCTGTAAAACACCAGAGCTCCTGTTCAGACTGAAACAGTGCTTTATAAGGGTTCATCATTTGTTTTTGTTCGCTATAAGTAATATTTTATCCTTTGGGATTGGGCCAAATTAGGATCACAATCACATACTGTGAGGAGAAGTCAACCAGCTGTGATTTTTCCTAAATTGGTCAATTCAAGGCCTGAGGACAGACTCATGATCCACTTAATTATGGTGGATGGACTCTTTGAAGCTGGAGATCTAATAGTAGGCCTCCAGCTCAAAGGAAGCAGCAGGCTGCCTTTTTACCTAAGAGAGAGATAGAGGTTTCCACTTTCCAACTTTTTAAAATTTTAAATAAAAATTAGACTCAACAGCCAAGCTACCATTATAGAGGGACATCCTACCACATAGTGGCCTATGATGTGGCTAGACAGCTGTGATCTCAAAGTTGGCCTGGAGCACTGAGCCCCAGGTCTTGTCCCAGGAAGCTGCTTCTCGGCAGATGAATTAGTCCACTACACAACAGGGGGTCCAGAAATCAACAAGAAAATTCCAGTTGGCCTCTTCAAATTGGCAGGATTATGCCAACAAACTAGGATGATGGGAAGCTGGAATTGTTGCATTCTCTCACCTCCATGTTCTCCCTTATTGGAGGTGAATAATTCTGCACAATGCCTCTATTTATGAAACTGGGCACCTGAAGCCTTCAAAATCCCATGCAGTAGCCACTGGGGGTACCTAGGAGTACTAGAATAGGAAAGAGATGGGCACTAAAGCTCAGACAGGGCTTTTGTTTAATGTGTTCACGGGATGTGGGCATCGTTGGCAAGGCAATATTTATTACCCATCCTAAGAAAGTGTTCCTGCGAAAGTGATGGTGAGTCATCTTTTTGAACCACTGCAGCCTGTTTAGTGTAAGTACATGATGTGGAGGTGGCGGCATTGGACTGGGGTAAATACAGTAAGAGTTTTAACAACACCAGGTTAAAGTCCAACAGGTTTATTTGGTAGCAAATACCATTAGCTTTCAGAGCGCTGCTCCTTCGTCACTCCTTCGTAGTGTAAGTACACCCATGATGTTGTTAAGAGGGGAGTTCCAAGATTTTGACTCAGCAACGATAAAGAAACAGGTGATAGTCTCAGGTACCTGCTGTCCTTGCTCTTCTTGGAACATGCCGTGAAAGGGCACAGTGCAGCCACCATGTACCAGTGGTCGAGGGAACGAATGTTTAAGGTAAGGGATGGGGTGCTAATCAAGTGGGTTGCTTTGTCCTTGATGATGCTAAGCTTCTTGAATGTTTTTGGAGCTGCATTTATCCAGACAAGTGGGGAGTATTTCATGATACTCCTGACCTATGCCTTGTTGATGGCAGAAAGGTCTTAGGCAGCCAGGTATTTAGTTTTCAGTATTGTTAAAAGGCTGTAAAATACAATCATTAAAAAAGCTTTTTAGAGAGAATTCCTGTAGTCACTGATCAACCTGCAATGTTATTTGTTATGATATGAATGATAATGCTACTCTGAGAAAATGCAGTTTATTTGAAGGCCCATATGCTATTCCTTCACGGTGCAAATTCATGCAGCATGCAGAAATAATCTTTGTTGCCTGTATTACAGAAAGCTATCAGAGTTAATGCTGGAAACTTCCAACAGTTTGCTAAATGATACTTGTAGTTGACCCATAGGTCTGACAGTAGTGCAATTTGGCCATGAGCATGGGCTCTTGAAAATGGACATGATTCAAGTGTATAGATTTATTCCTTTGCCCTATGTTATCAGTCACCTGTTTAATATATGCATTAAATTCTGACAGATCAGTGTGGAGCAGTGTGTCAAAAAGGAGTACTTTGTAAAGAAGTGCCAAGTCAGGAATCTGGTGCAAGTAGAATCTCTCTGGTCAGTATTTCTCGAGCTGAAATTTACTTTACCATTTTGAATAGTACTTTGATCTTTAAAATTGCAAAAGAAACAGCAAATTAGTTAATATATCCAGTTAAAAGACAGCCTGTCAGTGGCAGTTAACTGCCAATCAGCTGAAAGCACTTTTAGAGAGGTAGTCACTCAGCTAAAGGGCCTGGAGGCAGAAAGGAAATGGGTGACCACTATGTGGTCTAAGAGAACTAGACAAGTAGTGCAGGAGTCCTCTGGGGTCCCGCTCAGAAATCAGTTTTCTGCTTTGAAAACTGGTGAGAGCACTGGTTCCTGAGGAGTGCAGTCAGAGCCAGCTATCAGGAAGAATATTCCAAGTTTGATCCTACCAACATTGAAGGAACCGTCATATAGTTCCAAGTTAGGATGTTGTATGACTTTGGAGGGGAATTTGGAGGTGGTGGTGTTCCCATCCATCTACTACCCTTCTTCCAGGTAGTTGAGGTCATGGAATTGGAAGGTGCTGTTGAAGGAGTTTCTGCTACGATCCCAGTTGGTGATGTCACTCAATTGACCTTCTGTGGATTTCTCCTCAAATTCCCCCAGATGATTGTCACACAAGTGTTTCCAAACTCTACTTTCAAAATGACACGCTGTAAAATCTTCTTTCCATCAGCTGTTTTCATCAAGGATCCACTTCCAGATTTTCCAACTATCCTATCAACCAATGCTTTTTCTCAGTTGTTTCAGCAAGGATCAACCTCCTCCAGGTTTTTCAACTCTCCTTTCAGTATTCCTTTATCTTGAATGCCAACATGCATCCGAACTTCTACACACAAACTCAGGTACTCAGTCCCCAACAGAATAGTATTGTTTCAAAAACTGGAAATAAGTATATAATTGCTTCAGCTACATAGCTTTTCTATAGCTGTACACATTGGTTCTTCTCTTCTCAGGTCTAACTTTAACTTCAATGAACAGTTTCCTGTTCAATGGCAGTTCCTCTTCGTTCCTTTTTACTTCAATAGTCCTGGAGCTTCTTTCTCATTCCCTGATTTCTAGAATTAGCTTTCCTGCTTTGAGCAGATCTAAGAGCTGTTTCCTCTCTAGCTTTCTATTGCCAACGGCTATGAATTCAGCTAAAACACAATCAGAAGGTCTGTCTTTCTGAAAGTGCTCCTGGTTGCTAATCAACATCTCATTCTTCCCCAAGCTTGTGTTTATTTCTCCCGTCACAAACTCTCCTAGCACAATAGATTGAACTGAAACCAAAAACCACCATACATGCAAACACCTTTGATTAACATGAATCCAAATAGAGTTGCACCCTTTTTACACAGAAACACTAAATTCAATTAACTTAAATCTATACCTTATTTCTAATATTTAACAATACAATTATAGATCACTTAAAACTACATTTGTTCCCTGACTCAACTTGTAAATGGTATACACTGGATGGGATTTTCCTCTCCCTCCGTGACGCGTTTTGTGGCAGCAGGAGGTGGCACAAACTGGCTAGCGGTAGGATCTTATGGTCCCGTCATTGTCAACGGGGTTTCCCGGTGAATGCACCCCTTGCTGCAGGGAAACATGTGGCAGGGGTGTGCCATCAATGGGACCATAAGATCCCACTGGCATGAATGGCAGCAAGATTTTAGCGACTATTTCCACTGTGTGCTGGGGATAGAGAGTGAAAGATTAAGGTGGCGGATAGGGTGCCAATAAAGTGGGCTGGTTTGTTCATAGATCATAGAAACCCTACAATGAAGAAAGAGGCCATTTGGCCCATCGGGTCTGCACCGACCACAATCCCACCCAGGCCCTACCCCCATATCCCTACATATTTACCCGCTAACCCACGCATCTCAGGACACTAAGGGGCAATTTTAGCATGGCCAATCAACCTAACCCGCACATCTTTGGACTGTGGGAGGAAACCGGAGCACCCGGAGGAAACCCATGCAGACACGATGAGAATGTGCAAACTCCACACAGACAGTGACCCAAGCTGGGAATCGAACCTAGGTCCCTGGAGCTGTGAAGCAGCAGAGCTAACCACTGTGCTACCGTGCCGCCATTGTTCTGGATGGTGTTGTGTTTCTTGAGCTCCACTCATCCTACAAGGTGGGGAGTATCTCATTGCACTCCTGACTTGCGCCTTGCAGATGTTGTACAAGCTTTGGAGAGTCAGGAGGCGAGCTATTCCAGAATTCTCAGCCTCTGACCTACTCTTGTCGCCACAGTATTCATGTGGCTGAGACAGTTAAGTTTCTGGTCGATGCCAACTCCCAGGATGTTGATGGTGAGGGATTCTACAATGGTCATACTGTTGAATGTCAAAAAAGAGATGATTAGATTCTCTCTTGTTGGCAATAGTCATTGCCTGATAGTTGTGTGGCAAAAATGTTACTTGCCATTTATCAGTCCACACCTGGACGTTAACCAGTTCTTGCTGCATGGGGACATAGACTGCTGCTTCATTATCTGAGGAGTTATGAATAAGGCTGAACATCATCAGTGAACGGCCCCACTTCAGACCTTACAATGGATGGAAAGTCATTGATGAAGCAGTTGAAGATGATTAGTCTTAGAACAATGCCCTGATTAATTTCTGCAGCAATCTCCAGACTCACCAAAGTTAATTGACCGCCAACAACCACAACCATTTTCCTTTGAGATAGATATGATTCCAGCCAGTGGAACATTCTGCCTTCTATTCACATTTCCTTCAGTTTTATTTGAGGTCGTTGATGTCACACTTGGCTAAATGTTGCCTTGATGTCACACTCACCTGTACTCTGAAATTCAGATCCATTGTCCATTGGACACTTCTGGAGCTGAACTGTGCTGTTCAACCAAGGCTTGACTTACTGTAGCAAGTAAAGTAGCTTGGTGGTAACCTTTTTTATTCAAGAACATTTCAAATATTGGTCCAGGGTAAGGTTAACATTGGAGAAGTGTTCACTAAATGCCCTCTGTGGATATTGCGAACCTCGAAACATTCATCTGCTCGCAATAACCCTGGAGGAAATTTAGGGAACACTTCTAAACACCCTCTGTGCTAATTGTTCAATGCCCTCCTCCTCTTCCCATTTCCACAGCTGATTTTGTTTTGTGGTCTTATTTGCTGTTCCCTTCCATCCTCCATCCCAAAGGCAGACATATGAAACCAGGCAAGACCGCAACCAAACTATTTCTGTGATAAATAACGCTCGTGCAAAATTTGAACAAAGTGAACTTGCCAAAATGATGAAACACACCAAAACTGTCCAATGTCAAGCAGAAGACTGAAATGATAAACCAGCAACTAACATGCAAGTATGGTATAATCCCTTTAAAAATGCCAACGAGAGGGCTTTCCTGCCAGTTAGCACCAAGGTGTACTGAGTTCAACAAGTGACAAGTGCTGCGGCTTTTGAAAATCAAAATCTGCAAGACTCATAGAATAATAACTTGAATTTTATTCTTCATTTTAACCATTTGGACATGGGTCCTTGCCATCAGGGTATCTGCCTATCCAGAATGGCTGGCAGCCAGAAATGTGGTACAGACTGTCTGCCACTATATTAGGAGTTTAGTTGACCTGGAAATGGCATCTCCAACCCAGGGATGGTACGGTGGCACTGTGGTTAGCACTGCTGCCTCACAGCGCCAGGGGCCTGGGTTCGATTCCCAGCTTGGGCCATTGTCTGTGTGGAGTTTGCACATTCTCCTCATGTCTGCGTAGATTTACTCTGGGTCTCCGGTTTCCTCCCACAGTCCAAAAATGTGCGGGTTAGGTGGATTAGCCATGTTAAATTGCCCCTTTGTGTCAGAGGGACTAGCTAGAGTTAAACGCATGGGGTTATAGGGATAGGGCCTGAGTGGGTTTTGGTTGGTGCAGACTGATGGGCCGAGTGGCCTCCTTCTGCACTGTAGGGATTCTATGAACCTCCCTCTTGGTAGGTTTTGGAAAATAAAGGAAAAATTGACTACAATAATAAAAAGGAACATAAAATCATAAAAGCCATTTGTTTACAGTTTCCCCTTATAAACAGGTATTACAGAACTTGATCAGGAACATACTGTAAAAAGCCCCATGTTTCCTCATAATAAAACCATTATTTAACCTACTCAATCAGAACAAATTTGTGGCCCTGACAATAATACACTGTGTGCTATTATCATCCCCATGGAGACCAACAAATCAAAAGAACTAAATTTACCAAGTGACCCAACGAGAAAACCAATGGACAAGATTTCACTTCTATCTGAATCTTTATCTGAATCATCGCTAACATCCCTGTGCGCTGTATGGTGCTGGGCAATCACTGGTACAGTGGTTTGCACTGTTGCCCACAGCACCAGGGACCGGGTTCGATTCTTGGCTTGGCTCACTATCTGTGTGGAGTTTGCATGTGCACGTGTCAGAGTGGGTTTCCTCCGGGTGCTCCGGTTTCCTCCCACAGTCTGAAAGATGTGCTGGTTAGGTGCATTGGCCATGCTAAATTCTCTCTCAGTGTACTCGAACAGGCGCCGGAGTGTGGCGACTAGGAGATTTTCACAGTTCATTGCAGTGTTAATGTAAGCCTATTTGTGACACTAATAAATATTTGAAACACCGACACTAACCATATTTTCCCTCATTTCCGCTACCAATTCCAGCCTTCACGTTCACCTTTTTTCACCTACACCACAACTCTTCTCCAGCGTACCTGATCATGTGGGCCACTTTTCACACCACCTGAGACACTTGGGTCTGTTTGCGTCCTACAGCCCAGGTCATGTGATCACCTGAACCTCCAAATGTATTGATCCCCCCCCTTGTGAAATCACCATCCACATCGAGCCCCAGGACAAGGCCCCTTAGGTCGGTCACCATCACTGCCTCCATCCAAGCTCCCTACGCACATGCCACTGCTGTCTTTAGCCGATCAGCTTGTGCTGACTCCATCACAATGCAAAATAGAAAAATGAAATATCCTCCGCCACATCATGAGCAATGCAAGAGTCTATTACTTTTGGTTATCGATGCTGTTTTAATATCATAATGTGAACTCAGCCAACTACATAAAAACAATCAAAAATAAGTGGGCATACGAATTCCATAAAATAGGAGCACAATAGATGGAACCAGCACAGAAGGAGGCGATTCAGTCCACTTTGTCTATGACAGCCCGAGGACACCCAGGTGCCCTTTCGCATCCCACCTTCCTGCACCCGGCCCACAGCCCTGTAGCTTACAGCACTTAAGGTGCTGATCCAGGTACTTTTTAAAAAGTCTCTGCCTCCTCCCCAAATTGGGCAGCGAATTCCAGGCACCCACCACCCTTTGCATAAACAATTCTATCTCATGTCCCCTCTATACCTACTTGCCACCATGATCAGTAACCCTCGGACAATGAGTACACCTTGTGAAGAAAAAGATTTAACATTATTTACACAATGAGTAATTAATTACATTATTGAAGTTAATAATTTATTGCATCGCTGAGATTGTGATGGAAAGAACAAAATTGTTGATTTTATTATATTGTTACACGATTAGTGAAGAGTTAGTTAGGAACTACATTGTTATGCATATGTATTTTCAGAATGCCGCATCACTCGTGCCAAGCAACACTCTATCAGTCTGCAGTACATGGTGGTATATGTGAAATACATTTGAAGACAGCTCCAGCATTTTGTGTCTAAAAGTATGAATATTTCGAACTACTGGGAACCACAAGTGAGAAATGTGAAAATATCCTAAAATATAAATCAACTGTACGGTTCAATGACCTTCCAAAAACTGCAGGAAAATGTATTCAGAAAGATCCTGTTAATTCCAATTTTTCCATTCAGAATATTTACATTCCAAAGTAGGCATGCAGTATAATTTGATTGAATATTTTGAACAGAGAACAAAACAGAAATCTGATTCTGCAAGATTTAACTATTAAGGACTGACCTGATATTCTTTCATATTTTCCACAGTAAAGTCAAACCAAACTCTGAAACGAGGATTGCAAGTGTCTGGTCTGATAAACAGATCATATTCAAATTCTGAGATGTAGTCTACACGACCAAGGTTTCCTATAAAAGAAAATGTATTGTTCTGACTTTTGTTCAATATAACAACATCTTGTAATTGTTCATAGTGTTTTTAACATAGTAACACATCCCAAGGCATATCAAAGAAGCAATATCAAAGTCTCAAACAAAGCCAATGAGATGATATTAGGCTGCATGGCCAAAAGTATTTTTTATTCGGTCCTGAGTTGGTGCAGAATGGTGGGAGACAGTCGGACATTGCACTGCGGCCAGAGTCAGCACGGTCTTGTGGGAGACAGTCGGGAGCTAAGGCGCACAAAATGTCACCATTCCAGCTGCTGTGAGACAGCAGTGGGGGTGGAATAAAACAAGTGTGATGTCATGGGAAACGAGTAAATTGGTCAGTACAAGAGGTAGTGCATCTGGAAAATTAGGGCCAATATGATAAAGTAATATAAGTTAACAAAAAGGATGAAAGTTAAGGCATGCAAGGCAGTTCAGTCGAGAGGAATATGTTTCCTGCAATATGTACAAAGTCATGGACACCCGACCGCTACAGGAATTGTAGCAGGTGGGGGGGGCGGACCATGCAAAGGTCTATTGACTTCGGGCAAGATTTTCCGGTTTTGGTGCAAGTGGGGTTTCTGTGCCCTTCTGTGCCCTTCTGTGCCCTTCTGTGCCCTAGATGGCCATATGTGCAGGAAGTGTTGTCAGAAAATTCAGTCCCGTGTTTTGGAGATTGAGCAGTGGCTGGAGCCACTGTGAATCATCTGCGAGGCTGAGAGCTACATGGCGAGCACGTTCAGAGAGGTGTCACACTGCAGCTTGAGGGCCTGGATCCGAATAGCAAATGGGTGACCAGCAGATAGTCCAGGAACACTAGGCAGGTCGTACAGGAGTTCCCTGGGGTTCCACTCATTAATCAGCCTTCCACTCTGGAAGCTGGTGAAGATACTGGTTCCTCAGATGGGTGCAGTCAGAGCCAGGACTGTGGCACCACAAGCGGCTCGGCTGTACAGGAGGGCAAAGATCACAAAGTGGCTACCAGACATTCATCCGGGGAAGGATGAACAGCCAGAGGTTGTGATCCACATTGGTACCAATGATTTAGGTAGTAAGGAGGATAGGGATCTTGCAATCAGAATTTAGGGAGCAAGATAGCAATTTAGCAGGCAGAACCTCAAATGTAGCAATCTCTGGATTATTCCCAGTGTCATGTGTAAGTGAGTTATCTTATCCCTTACTGTGACTTCACCCATTAGCATAACATTCTTTATACTAGTGCTATCTGAGTGCAAGTGAGTTATAAATCAGGTGAATGTGTTGCTGGAAAGACGGTTCAGGAGGAGAGTTTGTAAGGAGCATCCAGGAGGGCTTCTTGAAACAGTATGTAGATAGTCCAACTAGGGAAGGGGCCGTACTGGACCTGGTTTTGGGGAATGAGCTGGGCCAGGTGATCGACGTTTCAATAGGTGAGCAGTTCGGGAACAGTGACCACAGTTCAGTCAGCTTTAAGGTACTGATGGATAAAGATAAGTGTAGTCCTTAAGTGAAGGTACTAAATTGGGGGAAGGTTAATTACAACAATATTAGGCAGGTACAGAAGAATGTAGATTGGGGGCAGATGTTTGAGGGCAAATCAACACCTGGCATGTGGGAGGCTTTCAAGTATAAGTTGATAGGGATTCAGTTCCGGCACATTCCTGTAAGGATGAAGGACAAGTATGGCAAGTTTTGGGAACCTTGGATAATGATAGGTATTGTGAGCCTAGTCAAAGAGAGAAAGGAAGCATTTGTCAAAGCTAGGAGGCTAGGAATACACGAAGCAAGTGTGGAATACAAGGAAAGTAGAAAGAAACTTAAGCAAGGAGTAATGAGGGCTAAAAGGGGTCATGAAAAGTCATTGGCCAGCAGGATTAAAGAAAATCCCAAGGCTTTTTATACATATATAAAGAGCAAGAGGGTAGCCAGGGAGAGGGTTGGCCCGCTCAAGGACATGGGAGGAAATCTATGCGTTGAGCCAGAGGAAATGGGCAAGGTATTAAATGAGTACTTTGTGTCAGTATTCATCAGAGAGAAGGACTTGGTGGATGACTCTGGGAAAGGATGTGTAGATAGTTTAAGTCATGTTGAGGTCAAAAAGGAGGTGGTATTGGAGTTCTTGAGAAACATTAAGGTAGGTAAGTCCCCAGGGCCTGATGCGATATACCCCAGAATACTGAGAGAGGAAATTGCTGGGGCCTTGAGAGAAATCTTTGTATCCTCACTGGCTACAGAGGAAGTCATGATGTGGAGATGCCGGCGTTGGACTGGGGTAAACACAGTAAGAAGTCTCACAACACCAGGTTAAAGTCCAACAGGTTTAGCACAAGCCACTAGCTTTCGGAGCGCTGCTCCTTCATCAGGTGAGTGGGATTTCAGTTCACAAACAGGGCATATAAAGACACAAACTCAATTTACAAAATAATGGTTGGAATGCGAGTCTTTACAGGTAATCAAGTCTTAAAGGTACAGACAATGTGAGTGGAGAGAGGGTTAAGCACAGGTTAAAGAGATGTGTATTGTCTCCAGCCAGGACAGTTAGTGAGATTTTGCAAGCCCAGGCAAGTCGTGGGGGTTACAGATAGTGTGACATGAACCCAATATCCCGGTTGAGGCCGGCCTCATGTGTGCGGAACTTGGCTATCGGTCTCTGTTCAGCGACTTTACAAAGTAAGTGTTCTCCAAGGTGGCCTTCACGACACACGACAACGCAGAGTCGCTGAGCAGAGACTGATAGCCAAGTTCCGCACACATGAGGACGGCCTCAACCGGGATCTTGGCCCGCTCAAGGACGTGGGAGGAAATCTATGCGTTGAGCATACCAAGTAAACCTGTTGGACTTTAACCTGGTGTTGTGAGACTTCTTACAGAGGAGGTCCCAGAGGATTGGAGAATAGCCACTGTTGTTCCTTTGTTTAAGAAGGGTAGCAAGAAAAATCCAGATAATTACAGGCCAGTTAGCCTTCCCTCAGTGGTAGGGAAATTATTGAAGAGGATTCTTCGAGACAGGATTTACTCCCACTTGGAAATAAGGGGACGTATTAGTGAGAGGCAACATGGTTTTGTGAAGGGGAGGTCATGCCTCACTAACTTGATCGAGTTTTTCGAGAAAGTGACGAAGATGATTGATGAGGATAGGGAAGTGGATGTTGCCTACATGGACTTCAGTAAGGCCTTTGACAAGGTCCCTTATGGAAGACTGGTGCAGAAGGTGAAGTCGTATGGGATCAGAGGTGAGCTGTCAAGGTGGATACAGAACTGGCTCGGTCATTGAAGACAGAGGGTAGCAGTGGAAGGGTGCGTTTCTGAATGGAAAGCTGTAACAAGTGGCGTTCCTCAAGGATCAGTGCTGGGATCTTTGCTGTTTGTAATATATCTAAATGATTTGGAGGAAAGTGTAACTGGTTCGATTAGTAGGTTTGCGAATGACACAAAGGTTGGTGGATTTGCAGATAGCGATGAGGACCATCAGGGGATACAGCAGGATATAGATTGGTTGGAGACTTGGGCGAAGAGATGGCAGATGGAGTTTAATCCAGACAAATGTGAGGTAATGCATTTTGGAAGGTCTAATACAGATAGGAAATATACAGTAAATGGCAGAACCTTTAAGAGTATTGATAGGCAGAGGGATCTGGGTGTACAGGTGCACAGGTCACTGAAAGTGGCAACACAGGTGGAGCAGGTAGTCAAGAAGGCATACGGCATGCTTGCCTTCATCAGCCGGGGCTTTGAGTTTAAAAATTGATAAGTCATGTTGCGGCTTTATAGAACCTTAGTTAGGCCGCACTTGGAATATAATGTTCAATTTTGTTGCCATACTACCAGAAGGATGTGGAGACTTTGGAGAGGGTACAGAAAAGATTTACCAGGACGTTGCCTGATATGGAAGGCATTAGCTATGAGGAGAAGTTGGAGAAACTTGGTTTGTTCTCACTGGAACAACAGAGTTTGAGGGGTGACCTGATAGAAGTCTACAAGATTATGAGGGGCATGGATAGGGTGGATAGTCAGAAGCTTTTTCCCAGGGTGGAAGAGTCAATTACTAGGGGGCATAGGTTTAAGGTGCGAGAGGCAAGGTTTAAAGGAGATTTACGAAGCAAGTTTTTTAACACAGAGGGTAGTGGGTGCCTGGAGCTCGCTGCCGGGGGAAGTAGTGGAAGCAAATACGATAATGACTTTTAAGGGGCGCCTTGACAAATACATGAATAGGATGAGAATGGAGGGATATGGTCCCCTGAAGGGTCGGGGCTTTTAGTTCTGTTGGGCAGCATGGTTGATGCAGGCTTGGAGAGCCAAAGGGCCTGTTCCTGTGCTGTAATTTTCTTTGTTCTTTGGAGGGCTTCAGAGTCCTCAGGTACTCGGACTAGCCCTGGGGGAGATGACACCTGTACAAGTCGGCGGGTTGCACCTGAACAGAGCTGGAACTCAGTTCTTTGCGGGACGGTTTGCTAGTATTGTTTGGAGGGCTTTTTACTAACTTGCCTAGAATGTGGAAACCAAGATGGAATTTCAGACAGGAATGTCAAGATGTACAAAATACTGGGAGGGACAGATAGCACTCGTGTAGAGAATGTTATGTTAATATGTGAAGTCACAGTAAGGGATAAGATAACAATGTCTAAATCAGGGTTACTCTGCATATATGTGAATGCATGGAGTGTAGTAGATAAGACTGGGGAGTTACTGGCACAAAGTGTGCGGAAATATGATGCTGCGGCATTCACAGAGGCCTGGCTCAAGGAAGGGCAGGGTGTTAAATATTCCTGGGTACAAGTTGTCAGAAAAGATAGGAAATGAAGAAAAGGAGGAGAGATGGTGGTATTGGTTTAATAAAGCATTGCAGTGCTGGAGAAAGAGAATGTCCCAGAGGGTTCAAAACATAATCAATTTGGCTAGAGCTAAGGAACAAAAAGCGTGTAATTACATTGCTCGGTGTAGTCTATAGACCGCTAAGAGAAGAATGTAGAAGAACAAATCTGCAGGGAATTAGACAGAGATTCAAACATTATAGAGTCGTTATGATGGGGGACTTTAATTACCCAAATGTAGACTGGGACAATGTTAGTGTAAAAGGCAGAGAGAGGGAAAAAATTCCTCGATTGTGTTCAGGACAATTTTCTACAGCATATTGTGTCCAATCCAACAAAAAAGATTACACTGTAGGACCTGGTTCTTGGAAAATGAGGTGGGCCAAAAGATCAAGTGTCACTGGGGGAACGTTTAGGAGGCAGTGATCATTGTATTGTAAGGATTAGGATGATGATTGAAAAGAAAAATAGGCAATCCAGAGTAAGAATAATTAACTGAGGGAGAGCCAACTTCAATGGGGCAAGAACAGTGCTGGGCCGGTTAGACAGGAAGGAAAGTTTGGCAGGAAAAACTGTAGCTGAACAGTGAGCTACATTCAAAAACGAAATGGTCCGCGCACAGTCAAGGTATATTCCCTTAAAAAAGAAATTTAGGGCACACAAATTCAAAGCTCGCTGGCTGAAAAGGGAGATAGAAATTAAGATAAGGAAGAAAAAAATTGCTCATGACTGGTGTCAGGTAGAAAATTAAATTGAGAACAAAGATAAATGCAGAAAGTTAAGAGGGGAAGTGAGAAAGCGCACTAGAGAAACAAATTATGAGAAAAAACTGGCAACCAACATAAGGGGGAATCCTAAAGTCTTCTATAGACATGTAAATATGAAAGTAAATATAAAAAATTGTACAAGGAGTAGGGCCAATTAGGAACCAAAAAGGGATTGGCACATGGAGGCAGTGGGCATTGCTTAAGTATTAAATGAAAACTATGCATCTGTCTTAACCAAGGAGATGCTACACAGCCCATCGTGAAGTCGAGGAAACTCTATCTTTAGAGAGTTCAAAATTGATAAGGAGAGAAACTGTTGAATAGACTGTCGGTAGTTGAAGATGACAAGACACCGGGACTGATTGAGATGCATTGAAGAAAGTAAGAATGGAAATTTCATGGGCACTGACTATAATTTTCCAGAGGATTAGGGGAGATACCAGAGGACTGCAGAAGTGCAAATGTTATGCCCTTGTTCAAATACGGTTGTAAGAATAGCCCCAGTGATGACAGAGTTTAACATCAGTGGTGGGCAAGCATCTGGAAATAATTATTCATTGTAGAATTAGTAGTCACATGGGAAAATGTGATTGATTTGGAAGAGCCAGCATGGATTTCTAAGAAATTATGTTTAACAAACTGGTTGGAGTTTTTGAAGAGGTAACAGAAAGGGTCGTTGAGGTAATGCTGCTGATGTGGTGTATATGGACGTACAAAATGTATTCATATAGTGCCACACAACAGACTTGTGAGAAAAGTAATAGCTCATGGAATAAAAGGGACAATAGCAACGTGAATACAAAGTTAACTGAATAATAGGAAGCAGAGAGTAATGCGCAATGGATATTTTTTAGGCTGGAAGGTTTGTGGTGATGTTCCCCAGAGGTTGCTGCTTTTCCTGATATATATTAATAATCTAGATCTTGGTGTATTGGGGACAATTTCAGACAATGTAGATGACACAAAACTTGAAAGTATTATAAACTGCGAGGATTCAAATTTCAAAAGAGCATAGACAAGTTGTTGGATTGGGCAGATAGATAGCAGATGGAGTTCAATGTTGAAAAGTGTGAGGTGATGCATTTTGGTAGGAAGAATATGGAGAGACAATATAAGTTAAAGAGTAAAATTCTTAAGAAGATAAAGGAGCAAAGGGACCTGCATGTAAATGTGCATTGATAATTGAAGATGGCAGGACAGGTGGAGAGAACAGCTAATAAAGCAATTAGTATTCTATTTAAAGGGGATTAGAGTACAAGAGCAAGCAGGTTATGTTGAACTTATACGAGACAGTAGTTAAGACCTCAGCTGGAGTATTGTGTACAGTTTTGGATGCCATGCTGTAGGAAGGGTGTGAATGTATTTGAGAGAGTGCAGAAGAGGTTTACAAAAATGGTTTCAGGATAAGAAGCTCCAGTTATGAAGATGGATTGGAGAGGGAGGAACTTTTCTCCTTGAAGAGAAGAAGGCTAAGAGGAGATTTGATAGAGATGTTCAAAATCATGAGGGGACTGAACAGAGTAGATAGAGAGTAACTGTTCCTGCTTGTAAAAGGATCAAGAACGAGAGGGCACAGGTTTAAGGTCATTAACAAAAGAAGTAAATATGAGAAAACACAGCAAGTGGTTCAAATTTGGAATTCACTGCCTGTAAGTGTGGTTGAGGTAGATTAATTCGAGGCATTCAAGAGGGATGTGATAGTTATCTGAATAGAAACAAAGTTCCAGGGTATGAGGAAAAGGTATGGGAATGGTACTAAACCATAATGCTCATTTGGTTGGCTGGTGCAAACACGGCGGGACAAATGGTCTCTTTCTGTGCTGTATTAATTTTGTGATTCCTTGGATGTGGGGATCGCTGGCAAGGCCAGCATTTATTGCCCATTCTTAATTACCCTGCAAAAAATTGTAATGAACTGCCTTCTTGAACTGCTGCAGTCCAACTGGTGTAGGTAAACCAGCAGTGCTGTTAGAGAGGAAGTCCCTGGAATTTGATCCAACAGCAACGATATAGTTCCAAGTCAAGGTGGTGTGTGACTGGGGGAGAGGGAACTTGGTGTTCCCATGTGTCTGCTGCTCTTGTTCTGCCAGGTGTTAGAGATCATAGATTTGTAAGGTACTGTTGGAGGAGTATTAACAAGTTATTGCAGAGCATCTTATAGATGGTATGCACTGCTACCTCTATATATCAAAGGAACTCCTGCAGCCACGTCTTGGGGCTGAGATATTTGGCCTCCAATAACCACAATCATCTTCCTTTCAGTTTGGTATTCCAGCCAGTAGATAGCTTCCCTTGATTCTTATTGACTTCAATTTTGCTGAGGCTGGTTGGTGGCACACTTGATCAAATATTGCATCAATGTAAAGGGCAGTCAATCTCACTTCATGAAATTGGTCAGCTTGGTCAAAAAGGTAGTTTTTAAATGAATCTCAAAGGAGGAACGGGCGGCACGGTGGCACAGTGGTTATTATTGCTGCCTCACAGCGCCAGAGACCCAGGTTCGATTCTCAGCTTGGTCACTGTCTGTGCGGAGTTTTCACATTCTCCCTGTGTCTGCGTGGGTTTCCTCCGGGGTGCTCCGGTTTCCTCCCACAGTCCAAAGATGTGCAGGTTAGGTGCATTGGCCATGCTAAATTTCCATCAGTGTACCCAACAGGCGCCGGAGTGTGGCAACTAGGGGATTTTCACAGTAACTTTATTGCAGTGTTAATGTAAGCCTACTTGTGACTAATAAATAAACTTTACTTTTTAGAGAAGAAAGATAGAGAGCTAAAGAGGTTTAGGGAATGAATTCTAAATCTTTAGGGCCTTGGCAGCTGAAGACATGTTCTCCAAGTGTGAAGTATGTAAAATAGGAGATCTCAAGAGTCAGTATTGGCAGAGCACCTATAACTTGGATGGTTCCGGTGCTGGATGAGATTACAGAGATAGTAAGCGATGATGCCCTGGAGAGATCTGGAAACAACAACAAGAATTTTAAAATTGAGATTTCAGTGTAGGTACGAGACGACAGTGGAATTGGAGGGAACAAGACTTCGTGCAAGTTCGGACATGGGCAGTAGAGTTTTAGATTATCTCAAGTTTACAGAGGGTAGAACTTGGGTGGCCACTCAGGACTAGTCAATTCCAGAGATAACAAAGACTTGGATAAGGGTTTTAGCAGATGTGTTGAAGCAGGGGCAGAGTCAGGCAATATTACAGAGGTGGAAATAGGTGGGCTGAGTGATGGCGCAGTTGCGTGTTTGGAAGCTCATCTCTGAGCAAATATGACACTGGTTTGTGAGCAGTCTGGTTCGGCCTCAGATGATTGCCAAGGAGGGAGATGGAGTCGGTGCCCAGGTAACAAAGTGACCATATTGGACTTCTTTCCCAAACCAGTAATTAGCCTTTATCAAGTAAATATGTCACAGATAATTAAGTTTTCCAAACTACTATCTGCCTCATTTGTGTACATACTGGGATGCTCCCCAATTAGAAGAAAATAAATGAGGTGACAAAAGCACTTTGATGAAGAATGTGCATATCCCGTCAGCAGTTATTCGTAAATGGGAGTCACTGTCTATTTCCACGGATCGAGTTATCCGTGCTTCCTTTCAATATTGTGAGTTAAATATTAGTGATAATATTCAGGAGTTAAGATCTCTTAATGTCCTTAGGGAGATTGAGGATTTTATGCCTGATTTCAACTAAGAATAAGTGAACTACCTTTATTTCAAATGGCTCAACCATGTCAAATTTATATTGTCATAAAATTAGTTTTAAAAAATCATTTCCAAGATGCAAGCTTTGCTAGCAATAGCAGCATTTATTGACAATCCTGAGTTTCAGTAATATCTTTTGTAATTATCTTTGTGGCAGCTTAACTCAACTGAGTGACCTGTCAGGGGACTTCAGAGGGCAGCTAAGAATTAACCATGTTGATGAGGGACTAGAGTTGTCGTAGGTTAGCCGAGATAATGATGGCAAGTTTCCTCACTAAACAGTAAATAAGTAGGGTTTTGAATGACAATCTAACAGGTTTATGGTCATTTTTATTGATAGCAGCTTTTTATTTTCAGATTCTTTTTAAATGAATTCAAATTCTGAACCTTTCATGATGTAACTTGAACTCTCATTCTCTGGATTGCTGGTCCAATAACATAACCATTACACTTACACATAGATCAAGACAAGGAGCATAAGTTTATTTTCTCCTGTGAAAAATCAGCATGCACTACAAATAGAACAGTACAAACATACAAATTAGAAGCAGGAGTAGGTCTCTCAACCCGTCAAGGCTGCTCTGCATGGCTGGTCTGAATGCAACTTCAACCTCACAATTCCTGCCTACACCTGATAACCTTTCACACTTTTGTTAATCAAGAACCTACTTAAGCTTTGCCTTAAAAATATTCAAAGATTCTGCTTCCACTGCCTTTTATGAAAGAGAGTTCCAGAGACTCATGACCCTCAGAGAGAGAAATTCTCATTTCAGTCTTAAATGAGCGATCCCTTATTTTTAAAAAGTAATTCCTGGTTCCAGATTCTCCAACAAGAGAATCTTCAAATAATGGGATTTTAAACATTTTGATCAAGTTACCCCTTACTCTTCTAAACTCTCGTGGATACAACCTACCTTCTCTAATCTTTCTTCATAAGACAACCACCCATTCTTGGCATTAATCTAATAAACCTTCTCTGAACAGATTCCTAAAGCATTTACATCTTTCCTTAAATAAGGAGACCCATATTGTACATAATACTCCAGATGTGGTCTCCAATTGCTCTATGCGATTGAAGAATAACCTCCCTAGTTTTCAAATCTTACTAATTACTCACTGCACCTGTATACCAGCCTTTCATGATTTGTGCACTAGGACACTCAGATCCTTCTGCGCCTCAGAGCTCTGCAATCTCTCAACATTTAGATAATAAACTTTTTTATTCTTCCTGCAAAAATGGACAATTTCACATTTGCCTCCATTCTAGTCCATTTGCCAGATTTTTTCTCACTTGCTTAACCTATGTCTTTTTGTAGCCTTCTTGCGTCTTCTTCACAATTTACTTTCCTACCAATCTTTTTGTCGCCAGCAAATTTAGCAACCATACCTTCAGTCCCTTCGTCCACGTCATTTATGTAAATTGGAAAAGGTTGAGGCCTCAGTGCCTATCCCTGTGGCACACCACTCGTCACATCCTGCCAACTAGAAAAAGATCTATTTATGCCGCCTCTGTGTCCTGTGAGATAGCCAATCTTCAGTCCATGCCAATATGTTACTGTGAGCTTTTATTTTACACAATAACCTTTCACAGAATAGAATAGAATCCCTATAGTGCAGAAGGAGACCATTCGCCCATCGAGTCTGCACTGACCACAATCCCATCCAGATCCCTATTCCTATAACCCCACACATTTACCCTGCTAATCCCCCTGATATTAGGGTCAATTTAGCATAGCTAACAACCTAACCCGCACATCTTTGAACTGTGGGAGGAAACCAGAGCACCCGGAAACCCACGCAGACATGGAGAGAATGTATAAACTCCACACAGACAGTGACCCGAGGCTGGAATTGAACCAAGGTCCCCGGCATTGTGAGACAGCAGTGCTAACTACTGTGCATGCTTTGTTGTGGCACATTATCAAATGCCTTCTGAAAATGTAATTACAGTACATCCACCAGTTCCCCTTTATCCACAGCACATGTGATTCATTCAAAAAATTAAAGAACATTTAGTTAATTTATTCATTTATAAAAGGTGCACCAAAATGCAAACATATATCAATTGTGATCTTTTTCCCCCTCTACTTAAACATTTTAGCAGTTTAGTTTTAATAACATGAAACACTAAACAAGCGATTGATTTCATGTTTTGGCACCGGTCTTGGCCCTGAGGCTCTTCCAACTTGTGCTGGAAGAGGGAAAGTACATAAGAATATAAGAACTAAGAACAGGAGTAGGCCATTCGGTCCTTCAAGCCTGCTCCACTATTCAATAAAATTATAGCTGATTTGATTCTGGCCTTAACTCCATTTTCCTGCCTCTCCCCCATAACCCTCAACTCCCTTGTCAATCAAAAATCTGTCTAACTCCGTTCTTTTTTTAAAAAAATTCCATTCCCTCTCATACTCCAATACTTTTTTATATTTCTTGCTATTCCCTCTCATACTCCAATTTCTCCCATTTTACTTTGTTTTAGTGATCATTTCTGGTTTCTAAACTTCCCCAATCTTCTGGCCTATCATTAATCTGCACAGTATTGTTCCACCTTTCTTTCAGTCTGAGACCACTGTAATTTCTTTAAGAAATCAAGAGATCATAAACTGTTTAAATCATTTCCTTGTAGCTGTTTATTTAAAAATGGATTATGCTGGACTAAAAAAAAGTATGGCTATTACAGGTCACATGATTTGCAAGTTGCCCACAGTTCTCTAACCAACCAGTAGTAATTACAGGAAAAAGTTCAACCCTTATCCTTGTGGAATCTTACATTTACCATTGTGTGGACCCATCACAACCAATGAAACAAATGAACAGCAGATAGTGTGTCTCCCCACCCTAGACTGATAACAAAGCTACCAAAAAGTTTGACATTGATGCTGCATTCAATTGTTACCAAACAATCAATGCATCATTTGACATCCAAAGTTGTAACTTAGAGCAAGTCTTGATTACAAAAACAGTGCTCATTTGTTATCATTACGCGCTCAATTAACATCATAATCCTCCTATTCCAGGAATCATCAATGCGCTTAAAAATGTTTAAGAGCCATCACAGCTTGTTAAATTTGTGAAAGTGATCATAGGGTATTATCGGCAACAAATGAGATCATTAAGCATTAAAGCAATCAGGAGGCAATCACTGCAGCTTCCTAAATGTTCTGATGAGAAAACTAAACAACTCTAACCACTTATTTTCACAATTTTTCCCAAGAAATACCCTATCCCTTCCATTTCAGCTGGCATGTTATCCTTTCCTATCAATCATTCTCCGGTGCTTCTACTGTGCTAATTTCACCAGGGTCACCAACTCTGGGGATAAAAACAAGGAACATTTCATTGGGAGAAGGGGGTGCCAGAGCAGGCGATAAGTAAATAGTCAACAACATTAGAGACATTAGTGAAAAATGTGGCATCGTTAGGAAATAAGAGTGTATTGGAATTAAATTAAAAAATATATGAAATGAGAAAGCTAATAACTCACAGGCCTCTTTGACAGCACCTTCCAAATCTGACCACCTACAAGGGCAAGGGCAGCAGAAGCATATGAACACCACCATCTGCAAATTCCCTTCCAGATCACGCACCATCCTGACTTGGAACTACATCACTGTTGCTGAGTCAAAAATCTAGAACTTCCTAACAGCCCTCCTCTACTTGGCTGCTGTGCTCAATTACCTGATCACTGAGATCCTGGAGCTGGCTAGCAACATGGGTCAGGGACAACAAGATGACCCACATCATCCTCTGCCACCTGCGGCTCACCATCCACATGATAAAGAGCTCAACAAGCTGCTGGGGAGCGTCACCGTAGCCCAGGGTAGGGTTGAGCCCAACATCCAAACCATGCTACTGCTGAAGAAAACTGAATATTCCATCAAGGTTTAAAGCTGAAGGAGAAAGATCAGAAAAGAGTAAAAATATATTGCAAATAAAACATCGAAACTCATTAAACCTGCAGATGCTAACAATGACCATCTATCTCCTAAGGTAAACAATGGATTTTGACTCGAGACATAGAAACTGATTGTTAACCCAAAACTGACTCATTAATGGGCAACACAACATGGTAATAAGCTACTTTGGCCGTTGCAAAGTTTTAATATTACACTCCTGTAATCCCAGGACATTCACTTGTTAACATCCAGCCTGCCAACACCAAAGCAGACTCTAGGCTGACAACAAAGCCTGCCTCAAGTCTAAACCTCCTCAAAGTCTGATTCTATTTTTGTTATCTCTGTCTCTATGTACCAACATCATCTTGTTGCATCATCAGCAACTTTGAAGGAATTCAGCGACTCTTGTGTCCAGCTAGATAAACCCACGTGAACTTTAACTCCTACATTAAAGAAACTTCACTGAATTCTAACATTCTGGACTCTAACATTGATGTGAACGAATATACCTTTCCTTGTCCTTTTATGATCTAAATTATTCTTAGTTGTAAAAGTTTCTTCTTTCTGATCTCCTTCTTGTGTGCTTGTGTGTATGTATGTAATTGCGATAATCATCATTGAATATATAGGTAACAATAATTCTTATTTACCCCTAAAGTGAGCTTGTTGTGAGTCACTCTAAAATTGACCTTACAAACAAAGTGTTTGTTTGGGAACACACCACAATCTATTTCCAAGTATTAAAACACATCTGCTTATGGACAGATGGCAAGAAAAATAAAGGACTTCCATTTGCCTCTTTTCCTTGTCCATAACAGAAATTGGGGGTCTCAAATCAGAAATAGACAAACGAGCCAAAATTTGACTGAAGTCCAAATTTAAGAAACAAGCTGAATGTGATACTAAGAACATAAGAAATAGGAGCAGGAGTAGGCCATCTAGCCCCTCGAGCCTGCCCCGCCTTTCAATAAGATCATGGCTGGTCTGATAGTGGTTTAGTTCCACTTACCCGCCCGCTCCCCATAACCCTTAATTCCCTTATTGATCAGAAATCTATCTACCTGTGACTTAAACATGTTTAACGAGGTAGCCTCCACTGCTTCAATGGGCAGAGAATTCCAGAGATTCACTACCCCCTGAAAGAAGAAGTTCCTCCTCAACTCTGTTCTAAACTAACTCCCCCTTATTTTGAGGCTGTGTCCCCTAGTTCTTGTTACCTTTCTAAGTGGAAAGAATCTCTCTGCCTCTACCCTGTCTAGCCCCTTCATTATCTTATATGTCTCTATAAGATATCCCCTCAGCCTTCTAAACTCCAACGAGTACAGGCCCATGTGTGTTTCTAACACACTAACATATGTGTTTCACTTTCTAGCGTGATTGAAAGAATTAAAGTATACTTCTTTACTTCTTTCTTTTCCAAGAGCACATGTCAACAAAAAAATAAAATTCATGTTTTTCCCAGAGGGCAGTAAGAATGTCATGTCCAAAAGACATGAGATCATAAATTGTTTAAATCAAACCTTACATGCTGCTTATTTAAAAATGGACCAAAATACGTCTGCTAGAAATCAGTTGATTTGCAAGTAGGCGACAGTTCTGGTAACTACCAATGGTATTTACAGAACAAAACTCAATCCTCATATTTGTGAATCTCACACCGAAATGTGGGGACCTGTTCTAATCAATGAAACAAGGGAGCAGCAGAAGGTTTGTCTCTCCAATCTGGACAGTTAACAAAGAGAAAGAGAGCCATCCAAACTCATTATACATCTGGAGATGCTAATAATCACCATCCATCTCCTAAGATGAACAATGGATTTTGTTTCGTTTATTTATTAGTGTCACAAGTAGGCTTACATTCACACTGCAATGAACGAAGAAAAGTACAGCACAGGAACAGGCCCTTTGGCCCTCCAAGCTTGCGCCGATCATGATGCCTGCCAAAACTGAAACCGTATGCACTTACAGAGTCTGTATCTTTCCATTCCCATCCTATTCATGTATTCGTCTAGTTGCCCCTTAAAGGCCGCTATCGTACCTGCTCCCACCACCTCCCTGGCAGTGCATTCCAGACATTCACCTCTGTGTAAAAAACTTACCTCGCACATCTCCTCTAAACCTTTCCCCATGCAACTTAAACCTATGTCCCCTGGTACTTGAGTTTTCTATCCTGAGTATCTGACTATCCACTCTGTCCATGCCACTCATATTCTTGTAACCCTCTATCAGGTCACCCTTCAACTTCTGTCGTTCCAGTGAGAACAAACCGAGTTTATCCAACCTCTCCTCATGGCTAATTCCCTCCAGACCAGACAACATCCTGGTAAACCTCTTCTGTACCCTCTCCAAAGCATCCACATCCTTCTGGAAGCGTGGTGACCAGAATTGTACACAACATTCTAAATGAGACCTAACTAAGGTTCTTGACCTGCGAATTTTTATACTCAATGCCCCGAATGATGAAGGCAAGCATGCCGTATGCCTTCTTGACTACCTTATCCACCTGCGTTGCCACTCTCAGACATCGGTGGACATCTCTCTGCCTGTCAATAGTCCTAAGCGTTCTACTATTTATTGTATGATTCCTACATGCATTGGACCTTCCAAAATGCATTATCTCACACTTGTCCAGATTAAACTCCATCTGCCATTTCTCCACCCAAATCTCCAACCAATCTATATCTTGCTGTATCCTCTGACAATCCTCTTCACTATCCGCAATTCCACCAATTTTTGTGTCGTCTGTGAACTTACCAATCAGACCAGCTACATTTTCCTCCAAATCATTTATATATACTACGAACAACAAAGGTCCCAGAACTGATTCCTGTGGAACACCGCTAGTCACAGTCTTCCATTCAGAAAAGCACCCTTTTACTGCTACCCTCTGTCTTCTATGGCCAAGCCAGTTCTGTATCCATCTTGCCAGCTCTCCTCTGATCCCGTGTGACTTCACTTTTCATACCAGTCTACCATGAGGTACCTCATCAAAGGCTTTTGAAGTCCATGTATACAACATCCACTGCCTTTCCCTCATCTATCACCTTCGTCGCTTCCTCAAAAAACTCGATCGAGTGAAGCACAACCTCACCTTCACAAAACCATGCTGTCCATCACTGATAGTCCATTTGTTTCCAAATGTGAGTAAATCCTGTCGCTTAGAACCTTTTCCAATAATTTCTCTACCTGTGTTACTGTGAAAATCTCTTCGTCACACTTCGAAGCCTGTTCAGGTACACTGAGGGAGAAATTAGCATGGGAAATGCACCTAACCAGCATGTCTTTCGGACTATGGGAGAAAACCGGAGCACCCAGAGAAAACCCATGCAGACATGGGGAGAACATGCAGACTCCACACAGACAGTGACCCAAGCCGGGAATCGATCCTGGGTCCCTCGTGCTGTGAGGCAGCAATGCTAACCACTGTGCTGCCCTAAACTCAAATCAATTCTAGCAGTGGTGGGTTTTAAACCTACGGCTCCTTAGAGACTGGAGCCTTAATCCAGCATCTTGGACCACTCGGCCACGCTATTACAGAAAGCAGAGAAACAGGAATTTAACATTTACCTGAAGCTGACTCATCAATGGGCAACACCACATGACCTAGGCTTCTTTGTCCTTTGGAAAGTTTTAATATTACATTCCTGGACTTCCAGGGCAGTTCAACATCCAGCTGCACACCAAAGCCAAACTCCAGGCTGACAACAAAGCTTGCCAAGTCTAAACCACCTCGAAGTCTAGTTTTCTGGAAAATCCTGCCATCACCTGTAGAGTGAAACAAGGGCAGGATTTTGCAGACACCTCCCTCAGTCAGGTCCCACAGCAAGTCAATGGCTCTTTGGCTGTCCCTCCCACCTCCCTCCTTGCACCCGCCCCCCCCACCCCACATCTGCATGGCTTAACTACCCTCGAGAAAGTAGTGCTCAGCTGCCTTCTTGAACCACTGTGATGTAGGTACACCCACAGTCCTATTAGGGAAGGAGATTCCAGGATTTTGACCTAGTGACAGTGAAGGTACGGTGATATATTTCCAAGTCAGAATGGTGTGTGGCTTAAAGGGGAACTTCCAGGTTATGGTGTTCCTGTGCATCCGCTGGCCTTGTCCTTCTAGATGGTGGATGCCATGGGTTTGAAAGCTGCTGCGTGGTGAGATCTTGCAGTGAATCTTATAGATGATACACACTGCTGTGCATCGATGGTGGAGGGACTGAATGTTTGTAGATTGGTTGCCAATCAATGGGCTGCTTTGTCTGGATGGTGTTGAGCTCGAGTGTTGTTGGAACTGCACTCATGCCGGCAAGTGGAGAGTATTTGAAGAAGGGGATTCCGTACCAGCTAATAAGATTCATAGTCAGCTTGCAGTTTTTCAGAGAACAAGGGATCAGTAAAGGGTTAAATGATTAATAGACAAGCTAACACAAACAGTTTACACATATGTGAATGCAGTAAGTGAATCAAAACAAGTAGTTATGATTTTAAAACATAAATGCTGACATTTTTAATGTATTGTCCACTTTAGTCAAGAAAAGTTATTGAAAGGCATGGTGGTAAGTGTCATTAATTTAAAACCAGAGGTCTGAGAACCAGGTGATCAGCAGTAGTGACATCGGAAATTCCTATGAGGGAACGTATTCTGCAACATTAATGAATAGATGCAATCACTGCCTAGACACAAGGATAGATATTATCCTGGACACAAGAACACATGTCTATTCAACTTGGCATTGAACCGGTGGGAATGTTCACTTTATGGTGGTGTCTGCCGTTACCAGGCAACAGGGATATAGTTAGAGCCAAGAAGGGTGGCCACGTCCAGATTTGAAGGACAAATAAAATATCACCATGCTATTAAGTATCATATGGTTGGCTGAGGTACTTGACAGAGATTTGTATTGATGTATGACTACTAAATGAAATTGATTTTAATCTAATGAAAGGTGGAATTATTGATTAGAAAAAACTATAATTGACCTGTATCTGACCATGGACTTCAGATCTTTCTGAGTGGTTCTGTAGCTCGTTTAACGCTTTGTAAGTCTCCGGTCAGCTGTATGTTTGTTTTGTTTGTTCTATGTAAAATAAATTTGTTATGTCTTTGCACAGAGATATTTGCCTTGCGAGTTTTGTATTGTCTAAGTTAAGACACAGTTGGCCACCTTCAAATTTCCTCACAACAGTATTCTATCACATGACTGACTTGTGCCCGGAAGGTGAAAGACAGAATTTGGTGAGCCAGGAGGTGAGTTACTCACCGCAGGGTTCCTAGCCTCTGACTTGCTGTTGTAGCCACAGTTATTTATATGGCTAGTCCAATTCAGTTTCTGGTCAATGGTAACCCCCAGAAATTTGAAAGTGGGAGATTCCATGATGGTAATGCCATTGAATGTCAAGGGACGATGGTTAGATTCTCTCTTGTTGGAGATAATCATTGCCTAGAACTACACCAGTCCAATTCTGGATATTGTCCAGGTATTGCGTTTGGGGGTGGACTGCTTCAGTATCTAAGGATCATAAGTGGTGCTGAACACTGTGTAATCATCAGCGAACATCCCCACTTCTGACCTTATGATGGAAGAAAGTTCATTGATGAAGCAGCTGAAGATAGTTGGGCGCAGGACACTACCCTGAGGAACTCCAGCAGTAATGTCCTGGAATTGACATAAGAACATAAGAACATAAGAAATAGGAGCAGGAGTAGGCCATCTAGCCCCTCGAGCCTGCCCCGCCATTCAATAAGATCATGGCTGATCTGACGTGGATCAGTACCACTTACCCGCCTGATCCCCATAACCCTTAATTCCCTTACCGAGCAGGAATCCATCCATCCGCGCTTTAAACATATTCAGCGAGGTAGCCTCCACCACCTCAGTGGGCAGAGAATTCCAGAGATTCACCACCCTCTGGGAGAAGAAGTTCCTCCTCAACTCTGTCTTAAACCGACCCCCCTTTATTTTGAGGCTGTGTCCTCTAGTTTTAACTTCCTTACTAAGTGGAAAGAATCTCTCCGCCTCCACCCTATCCAGCCCCCGCATTATCTTATAAGTCTCCATAAGATCCCCCCTCATCCTTCTAAACTCCAACGAGTACAAACCCAATCTCCTCAGCCTCTCCTCATAATCCAAACCCCTCATCTCCGGTATCAACCTGGTGAACCTTCTCTGCACTCCCTCCAATGCCAATATATCCTTCCTCATATAAGGGGACCAATACTGCACACAGTATTCCAGCTGCGGCCTCACCAATGCCCTGTACAGGTGCATCAAGACATCCCTGCTTTTATATTCTATCCCCTTCGCAATATAGGCCAACATCCCATTTGCCTTCTTGATCACCTGTTGTACCTGCAGACTGGGCTTTTGCGTCTCATGCACAAGGACCCCCAGGTCCCTTTGCACGGTAGCATGTTTTAATTTGTTTCCATTGAGATAGTAATCCCATTTGTTATTATTTCCTCCAAAGTGTATAACCTCGCATTTCTCAACGTTATACTCCATTTGCCATATCCTCGCCCACTCACTCAGCCTGTCCAAATCTCTCTGCAGATCTTCTCCGTCCTCCACACGATTCACTTTTCCACTTATCTTTGTGTCGTCTGCAAACTTCGTTACCCTACACTCCGTCCCCTCCTCCAGATCATCTATATAAATGGTAAATAGTTGCGGCCCGAGTACCGATCCCTGCGGCACGCCACTAGTTACCTTCCTCCAACCGGAAAAACACCCATTTATTCCGACTCTTTGCTTCCTGTCGGATAGCCAGTCCCCAATCCACTTTAACACACTACCCCCAACTCCGTGTGCCCTAATCTTCTTCAGTAGCCTTTTATGGGGCACCTTATCAAACGCCTTTTGGAAATCCAAAAACACCGCATCCACCGGTTCTCCTCCATCAACCGCCCTAGTCACATCTTCATAAAAATCCAACATGTTCGTCAAGCACGACTTTCCCCTCATGAATCCATGCTGCGTCTGATTGATCGAACCATTTCTATCCAATGGTTGACATGGTTGACCTTCAAAACTACAACTATCTTCCTTTGTGTTAGGTATGACTCCAACCTGTGGACAACTTTCCCCGGTTCCCATCAAGGGCTGTGACTCTCACTTCATCTCCCGAGTTCAGTTCTTTTGTCCATGTTTGAACATAGGCTATAATTTGGTCATGTGCTGAATGATTCTGGCTAGAACCCAAACTCAGCATCAGTGAGCAGGTTATTTCATAGAATCCCTCCAGTGCAAAAGGAGGCCGTTTGGCCCATCGAGTCGGCACCAATTCTCCAACAGACCATTCCACCCAGTCCCACATATTTACCTCACTAATCCCCCTAACCTACACATCTTGGGACACTCAGGAACAGTTTAACATGACCAACCAATCTAACTTGCACATCTTTGGACTGTGACAGCACCCAGAGGAAACCCATGCAGACACGGGGAGAATTTGCAAACTCCATACAGACACCCAAGGCCGGAATTGAACCTGAGTCCCTGGCACTTTGAGGTAGCAATGCTAACCACTGTGCCACCATGCCACCATGGCGGCGAAGCAAGTGTTGCTTGATAGCACTGTTGATGACCCCTTCCATCACTTTATTCATGTTCAAGCGTAGACTGATAGGGCGGTAGTTGGCCGGGTTAAATTTATCCTATTTTTTAAGTACGGGACATAACTCGGTTCCTCATTGTTGGGTAAATGCTAGTGTTGCAGCTGTGCTGAAACAGCTTGGCTAGGGATATGGCATGTTCTGGAGCACAAGTCATTAGTTTGCTGCAGATCACTTTCAAATTCAGAAAGAGAGGGTTTGGGGAAAAATGCCACATTCTATTTCAAAAAATTAAAATACCTTTGCTTAAAGACATACGTCAAGAAAAATTAATGAGTTCAATTTTCTTCTCTTCCCTGTCTGTAAAACCACCCTTCACTGCCTTAGTAAGCCACAGATGGAACATCCCTTCTGTTAGAATCTTTCTTCCTCAATGGAATTTTTGTTGAGAATTATGAAGTATCTCCAATAGTCTGCCAATGCTTCCCTACCTTCTTACCATTTAATCTTTTTACCCAGTCCACTTTGGTCAACTCTGGCCAGAATTTTACCGGCACACCCGCCCCGATTCCAGGGGCGGGCAGGCGAGGTTCGGAGAACGGCATTCTCCGTTGGCTACGGGCAAGATCGTATGAATCTCGTGCTGGTAAAATTCCGCCCTCTGTCTTCATACTCTTGTAACTATCCTTATTGAAATTTAAGACACTAGTTATGGACTACACTTCTCACTCTCAAACTGAATGTGAAATTCTATCATATCATGATCACTCTTGCCCAGAGGATCCTTTTGTCAGTTTGGAGGAGGAAGCATATCGGTATTTACACGTAAATAGCTGTTGATGCTTTACACTCCACAGCTACAGAATACAAGTCCTAGTCTATCATCCGATGTCAATAGGGTACGGAACAAAAGAAGTAGCAAGAGCAAAGAGAAGTCAGGAATCTTATGTTGTCAACCCCAACCATGTATATTTGCAAAATTTATCCCTGTCTTAGTCACTATTCAACAGCCAATATATGATAGCAGTGAATAAGAAAGAGGAAAAGGGAATGATGAAATCTCAAAGCTGCTGGACACTAGATGGTGGGATTCAGGTTGTTGGTCACATTTTCCAACTGTTGATATCATACTGTAGCTACTATTTACAAGGAACACGTACATACTAGATTCTGAAAGGACTTGATAAGATAGACACTGAGAGGTTGTTTCCCCTGGCTGGGGAATCTAGAATATGGGGGCACAGTCTCAGAATAAGGGGCCGATTATTTAGGACTGAGATGAGGAGAAATTTCTTCACTCAATTCCTTCAAACAGTTATGAATCTGGAATTCTCTATCTAAGAAAGTTGCAGGTGCTCTGTCATTGAATATGTTTAAGACAGAAATAGACAAGATTCTTGGCCTCTCTGGGAATCAAAGGAGATGGGAAGTGGATGGAAAAATGGAGTTAAGGTTGATGATCAGCCATAATGGTGTTGAAAGGCTGAGCAGGCTCAAGGGGCTGTAAAGTGTACTCTTGATCCAATTTCTTATGTTCTTATGTTACGAATGCTTTGACATGCATATTTGGAGTGCCTTTTAAACAGTATAGTTGAAATTGTCATGCAAGGCACCATCGCCTCTGCTGATTGGCCGAGAAACCCATAAATCATTTGCTAGTGCAGGGGTTTTGTGAAAAAGCCACTGAAAGATATGCTGCATTTATGTCCAGGTTTCTGAAGTGCAATCAGACCACTTCCGCTGCCACCGCCTCTACACTCCCTCCCTCGCTCTGACCCCTGCTCTTAATGTATTGCAAACTTAAATTATAGCCCTTATTATAGAATCATAGAATCTACAGTGCAAAAGGAGGCCACTTGGTCCATCGAGCCTACAACGACAACAATCCCACTCAGGTCCTACCCCTGTAACCCCACATATTTACTCTCCTAGTCTCCCTGACACTAAGGGGCAATTTATCATGGCCAATCAACCTAACCCGCACATCTTTGGACTGTGGGAGGAAACCGGAGCACCCGGAGGAAACCCACGCAGACACGAGGAGAACGTACAGACTCCGCACAGACAGTGGCCCGAGGCTGGAATCGAACCCGGGTCGCTGGTGCTGTGAGGCAGCAGTGCTAACCACTGTGCCATCATGCTGCTTATTCTTATTTATATTTGGAGAGACCAAGAAGCAAAAGATAAATAAACCTGTTTTTCCTTCAGTAGATCCAGGCTTGAATTCCCACTTGTGCCACTTAATTTTCACTTGACAATTTTATCTAACTGGAGATACTTTCATCAATGACATTCTGGATCCCTTTGAGAGATGGAGTAGGGAAACTCCCAGTGTTGAGTCTCAGTCCATAGCCCTGTCCTCTCCTATGCTATTGGCCTGATAACAGGCAGGTGAATGTTGTGTCCAAGATTAAATGTTTGAATGGCAATATTAAATGGCAATATCTACATTGAAAGGAACTTTCTCCCAGAATGTGGTAAAATGTTGCATGCGAGAGGAGTAAGCGAGACAGAGGCAAATCAGCATCAAACAAAACATGTGCAATGAGAGTCCCAATGGATTTGACTTGCCGTAGATCCATAGGCAAAGCAGATATTTCTCAAAAGAACATTCAGTCTTTCTGTCCAAGGCTGATACAACTTTAAAGCTTCTAATAGTTCATGTACATGCCTGTAAAAGTACCTTTCCCATCAGTGTCATTGTAACAGGCAGTGATTAAACATACAAAATTGCACAGCCCACTAACCTAGTCAATAAATCTAATGAGACATCTTAAAATTGATCCTTAATCAAGGGGAGTGTGTGATTATGGAACAGGCTATGGTAATCTGTGCCCACAGCCTGGAACTCTGATGCTGGCTTATGAGTAAACCAGTCTAAAGGGCTTGGCAACAGTTCTGAGCAGTAAAGTGCTGGTAAATGAACCAGCCCAATGAATCCACAATTGGAAAATAGAATCCATCTTGCATGCAATAGTTTCACCCTGCCAAATTTGTGATGGTAACGATGCATATGGATTCAGCAGATTAATTTTGGGCATGCATTCTATTAAGTTAGCCCAGACTCTCATATCAACTCAGACTTCCATGACAAAGCATGTAACAACATAAGACCATAAGAAATAGGAACAGGAGTAGGCCATTCGGCCCCTCAAGCCTGCTCCACCATTCAATAGGATCATGGATGATCCAATAATTCTTATGGCCGCCTTCCTGCCCTTTCCCCGTAACCCTGGATTTCCTTACTGATCAAAAATCTATCTATCTCAGCCTTAAATGTACATAATGACTCTGCCCCACAGCTCTTTGTGGCAAGCTGTTCCAAGGACTCACAACCATCAGAGAATAAATTTCTCCTCATCTCAGTCATAAATTGGCACCCCTTTATTCTGAGACTATGCCCTTTGGTCCGAGACTCTCCCATGAGGGGAAACATTCAGCATTTACCCTGTCAAGCCCTTTAAGAATCCTATATATATATGTTTCAACAAGATCACCTCCCATGAATGAATGAGTAAATAAAGAAATAAGTGTATCTCTTGACTTATCATGGGCAATGTCATGGGAGATTTGCTAGCACTTTAAAACAAAAAATTAGTACAATATGAATATACAGTTATAATTTACTGTTAAGCTTCAGCTAAAATTTATATGTTATGTGATCTCAACTCAGAGTTTTTAAAAAGTCCGAAATCTTGCTGCAGCATCAAGTAGCCCAGCAGCAAGATTGGAAGTGCATGGAACTTCCACTCATAGACAGGATGGCTGACCAAGTGCAATCACACAGCGACCGGCCAATTAGGCATTCCCAAACAAGGGAATCATCTGGCAGGGGTGGGCTTGGAGTCAGCAACATGTTACATCATGGAGTCGGAGGTCTAGGAGTCATATTTTAAAGGTACCCAGACAGACATTCATTCCCTGCAGCATCAGTCTGGCTATGCAAGTGGACTCCTTGAGAATATAGCTTCTGCTAGAACCTTCTGATCTTCCCCCTCTGGATAATCTCAACAGCTGCTATCATCTGCTCATTTATTTCTCCCCCTGGATAGCTACAGCTGTTGCTACCACCTGTTACTCTGGAGTGATGTTTCAGAGCAGACAACAATAGTTGGTCCCACGGTTTAGCAATGCTGTGCTGCAGGTTTTCCTCTGGCATGTCTGGGAATGGTGAAGGGTCCTATTTTTCAGTGATGGCAGCAGGAAGACCTCCCTCCTGACCTAAGAATTTTCGTCCAATGGGGTATCCTATACTTTGCATGCCAAATCCTGGTCTCCGCCCATCTCACCATGGACATCTCCATCCTCAGCCTGCATCCCTGAAATCTCTTCAGGCTGTTGTGCCTATGCCCCTGGACACTCCCACACTGACCCTTGAGCTTGAAGCCATCACCTTGCATCTTTCCTCAGTTACCTTCAAACTATTGGGAATTTTGGACAAAGTGGGAATCCAGAACAAAAGAAAAAAAGGTGCTCTTTTGCTTTTCGCTTTCTAACTTTTTCATCCTTCAGAAAGTGGTCTTGCCCTGTTGCAGGAGTAGACTAGGATTTGATGAGTGTTTCAGCTGCTGTAAGGCAGCAGTGAAGGAACAAAAAGACAACTGTAAGGTCACAAAAAACTGTTAAGTTGATTGGCTGGTAAGTGCTCAGTGCAAGGGGCAGTGTGTGAAAAAATTGCATCTGGAATAAGTGAAAGTTAGGGCCTAATATAGTAAGATGAGATAAAAGTAATCTAAAATAGAATAGAGTTAACATAAGAGAAATAATTGGAGTACACCTGAGGGTTCAAAACAGTGCACAACTTGATGGCACAACCAGAGAATGATCTGGCCCGCCTCCCCCCACCCCCCCCCCCCCCCCCCCCCCAACCAGACAACGATCTGGCCTCTCTCAGCCCTTCCCCCCCGTCCCCCACCAGAGGTGCATCTGGCCCGCCTCCTCCTCCCCCCTCTACCAGAAAATGATCGGTCCTCCCTCCCACTCCACTCACCAGAGAATGACCTGACCCGCCTCCCTCCCCCCTCCACCACACGAAGCTGGAGCACTCGAAACAGACCTTTGCCAAGCAGGTCTGTTTCGCGCCAAATCTGGATGCGCGAACACGATGGTAAAGGGGAAAATGCTGGTAAAGTTGGGCGGGCAGCCCATTAATTCAATTTAAATGCATGCAAATGCACTTAAATCGCTGTTGCGCACATTTCAGGCGTGAATCGGATCACGGCCATTTTTGGGCCTTGGCAAAGTGGGTATCTGCGCGGACGCGGATCGTGTTAATGGCCTCACGCCCGACTTTACCAAGTTTTCACACCCGAAAATGAGTGTGACGCAATGGTAAAATCGAGCCCACAGAGTCTACAGAAGAATATAGAGAGTGGGAAAATTTTGACAGATGGAATATAATGTAGGATAATGTGAAATTTTGCACTTTGGTAGGAAGAATAAAGGAGCTGAATATTATTTAAATGGCGAAAGACTGCTGAAAGTTGAAGCACAGATTTAGGGGTCCTCACATAAATCACAAAGCTGGCGTGCAAGTATAGTTGGTAATACGGAAGGCAAATAGAATGCTGGCCTTTATTTGAAAGGGAATGAAATATAAAAATAAGGAATTCTTGCTAAAACTATACAAGGCACCTGTTCGACTGTTAAACCATATCTGGAATACTGTGAACAGTTTTGGTAACCTTTTCTAAAGAGTGATATACTGGCATTGGAGGCAAATCAGAGAAAGTTCACTTGGTTGATCTTGGGTATGGAGAGAATGTCTTATGAGGAGAAATTGATTATGTTGGGCCTCTACTCATTGGGAATTTAGAAGAATGAGAGGCAACCTTATTGAAACATAGGGGGTAACTATCAGCCTGTGTTTGCCAAGAGGGAGAATGGCAACGTGGGCGGAAAATCCAAAGAGAATATGGAAACAAGATTCTCACCAGCGAGATCACGTTTTTGAATTTTCCACACCCCTCACTGATGATGTCACGAGGTTCACGTCCACAAAGGGCAAGAACCTTGTTTTTAATAGTTTTACATGTATTTTATTCTCAGTAGTCAGCCCCTCAACAAATGATCCCCCTCACTGAATACTCAAACCTCACCGAAGTGATGTCATGTTGGCAAAGTTTACAACAGGTTTTGAAAACGAGATTCAGTCGAGGGGATTCCACACCACCCCCACCACCACCATCCCCCCACCCCCAAGGAGTGCAAAGGTAGGTATAGCCCTCAGGAGAGAAGGATATTCCCATTCTACCAACCTGCATCAGGGGCCAGTGCCAGGCAGGGCCTATTTGAGGGGTTCCCCTTATTTGTCTTGGAGAGGGCTGATGCCTGTGAGGGATAGTGTGTGCCCCCTAGACTGCAGTGGTGGTGGTGGTGAGGGGGAGAGGGAGGGGGGTTGCCTGCAATTGCGGTGGAGGTGGGGGGTGACCCAATGTTGCTGATATATGTGTGTGTGGGATGGGGGAAAGAGTGGAGAGACCTGTTGATTGGGCAGCACAGTGGCACAGTTGTTAGCACTGCTGCCTCCCAGGGAGGCAGGGACCTGGGTTCAATTCCGGTCATGGGTGACTGTGTGGAGTTTGCACATTCTCCCCACGCCTGCGTGGGTTTCATCCAGGTGCTCTACTTTCGTCTCACCATCTGAATATGTGCAGGTTAGGTTGATTGGTCATGCTAAATTGTCCCTTAGTATCAGGGGGATTAGCAGGGTGCATATATGGAGTGATGGTGGGACTGTTGTCGGTGCAGGCTTGATGGGCCGGATGGCCTCCTTCTGTAGTGTAGGGATTCCATGATTCTATGATTGTGTGATGGTTGGGAGTGGATGGGGGGAGGAAGCTTCGCCACTGGTGCTTCTGAGAGGGATCCTAATGCTTATGATTTATGTTGTGGGGAGGGGGTGGGGCAACCGGGGGCCATTCAGTTGCTGTGCTGATCGGGACGTCCTTTAAAGATAGCACACTGATCTCTGTGGAGCTGGCA
Organism: Mustelus asterias; assembly: GCF_964213995.1. Lineage (NCBI taxonomy): Eukaryota > Metazoa > Chordata > Chondrichthyes > Carcharhiniformes > Triakidae > Mustelus > Mustelus asterias. The sequence goes on from NC_135808.1 coordinate 97,256,361, forward strand.
CTAACGGCTCTATCAGCAGCCCCCCCGCCCCGACCTGTCAGAATGATGGCATAAACCCCGCCCACTGATTTCTTTTTTTTCTCTGAGAGGCTCAAGATCTGGAATGAAAACTGGGCTGTGCAGCTGGAGAGCTACACGTCGGTTTTCAGTCTGAGCCTGACACTTTGAAAAAAGATGGGAAAATTCCATCCATAGGATTCTCAAGGGTCTTAACAGAGTAGATGTTGAGAGATTGCTTCCCATTTTGGGGAATGTATGAGACTCGAGATATAATCTTAGAGTAAGGTGTCACCCATTTAAGACAGAGATGAGGACGAATTTGTTCTCTCAGAGGGTAGTGAATCTATGGAATTCTTTACCACAGAGGGTTGTGAAGGCTAGATTGTTAAATACGTTCAAGGCTGAGATAGACAGATTTTTAATCAGTAAGGGAATCAAGGGTTATGAAAACAAGGCAGGAAAGTGGAATTGAGGATTATCATATCAGAGCAGTCATGATCTCATTGAATGGTGGTGCACCAGACCCAATGGCCAAATGGCCTACTTCTGCTTCTACATTTTCTGGTCTTATGATCTATTTTACCCATCAGCGTCAACCCTCAATCCATCACCCTTGCTCAGCCACCACCCAATAAGCTCTCATGAAAGAAAAGCAGCTCCCATTTATTCCAAATCCATCTGGAAGACCATGTTTACTGTTGCATGCCACCTTGTTGCATGTGTTTCTCGTTTGCTGCAGAGCTCATTGCAAAGGTACTATTTAATCTGGCTAAATGTTTTTTAATGAGTATGCACAACATGCATATTAAAAATAGGTTCTTTCCCTTTAGTACAATTGGGGTTGCCAACCCTCCAGGATTGCCATGGATTCTCCAGAATTTAAAGGTTAATCTGCAAGACATGACTGCAAGCAATTCCAGGAGAAAATTCGTACTGTTATTAAAATAGTTGAGTTTGTAAAATTTTCTTTGAACACTTTTCTTTATTCGCTCCAAAGCTGTTGGAGTTGAGGACAAAAGATGGACTGACTGTCCAGAATTATTTAATTTGGATAACAGAGTGGGTGAAAAGAGTACCCAGAGGTAGTCAGCAGCACCGAAAAAAGCAGGCGAAAAGAAAACCAGAGGCAGTCAGTAGCAGCAGGAAGAGCAGATGAATGGAAGACCCAGAGGCAGTCAGCAACAAGAAACAGGTGCATGAGTAGGCCATATGGACCTTTGAGCCCGCTCTGCCAATAAATAGAATCATGGCTGATCTTGAGCTTCAACTGCCCTGCCTGCTCTCCATATCCTTTGATTCCTTGAGAAGGCAAAAATCTGTTCATTCCAGATGATGGAGCAACCACACTTCTCTGGTGCGGGGAATTTCAGATTCACAATGCTTTGAGAGGAGTAATTTTCCCTTGACTCGGTGCAAATTATTGGCCCCTTATCCTGACACTGTGTTCCCATGTTTTAGATTTTCCAACCAGCAGAATCAGTCTCTCATTCTATCAAGCCCCTTCAGACTCATGTTCATTTCATTAAGATTGCCTCTCACTCTTCTAAAATTGAGAAAAAATAGGCCCAATTTGCTCAGCTGCTCATCATAGGACAACCCCCTCATCTGAGGAACAAATTTAGAGAACTGTACCATATCCAATGGAGATCAAAACTGCACACAGTACATCAGATGTGGTTTCACCAATATCCTGTATAACTCTAGCATGACTCCTTTATTCCTGTATTCCAATTCTGTTGCAATAAATGCCAACATACCATTTGCCTTCCCAACTACTTACTGTACCTGCACGCAGAAAGCAGTTGAGGCCAAAACATTGTCTGATTTCAAGGAGAAATTAGACATAGCTCTTGGGGCTAAATGGGTCAAGGGATATGGGTGGAAGGGGGGATCAGGATATTGAATTCGATGATCAACCATGATCAAAATAAATGGCAGAGCAGGTTCGAAGGACCAAATGGCCTACTGCTGCTTCTAATTTCTATGTTTCTTTATCAGCCAACTTATCACCAAGACTGCAACCATGCTTATTTACAATCATCGGTCCCAGAGGAAGAACACTTCAGTGCAGTCGGATAATTTCAGAATTAGTCTGTCAGAAGAAGGGGGAAAACACCCAATTTGTTCCAATGTACTGCTCTTTCAGAGGTTTTCTCAGAATCCATTTTCTAAAAACAGGTTAATTTTCCTAATAAGCATGGGAATACCCAGGGAGGAACGGAGGGAAGAAGAGCGAAAAAAGAAACAAATTTATTGAAATATCCATGATGATATCATCCATGATCAAAGTTCTGCTGAAAGATCATCGAACTAAAACATTAATTGTGTTTCTCTACAAGTGCTGTCTGACCTGCTTAGCATTTCTAACATTTCCAGCTTTTATTTCAGATTTTCAGCATCTACAGTATTTTGCTTTTGAACATTAATTATAAAAATAGGTTTGCCATAATGTCAATATGTATGCAAAGGAATGCAGACACAAAACTACAACAGTTAACTAGCTATCATGTGACAAAACTTCCAACATTTTTCTGTTCCAGTTCTCCAAAGCTAATCTTGGGTATGATGTATAGAATATATACAAAATATCAGCATCTTGTAAATGATTAGGCCTTGCAAGAAATAGCAAAAGAAACTATCTCTTCCCTCAAAAGAAAAGAAGATGGATAAATCTTCAAAAATAGACAGCTGAAGGTAAAGAATTTCATCATTTACAATAGCTTGTGACATATCTGTCTCGGTATAAGAGATGAAATATTGCAGATCTTATCAAGAAATGTGTTTAGAAGATCAGATCTGGCTGAAAATGAATTATTCTATAATGGTGCTGTAGGTGTATCACTTGCAGGCAAGAAAGCCTTGTTTAAGTCATTTTCAGTTAAGATGCCTTTTTGTCACTCAACAGACTTATGATATGAAAGGCTACAACAGACTGTGACACTTTTGTAATTAACCCCTCTCTTGCTAAACAAGAATAAAAACTGATCAACAAAAGAGGTCATAAATCAAATTCCAAACACGACCGTCAGCTCAACGTATGGGCAGAAAACATAACGTTCAAAATTGTCATGCAATAGTCACAACCTTCGCTGAGAAAATTGCATAGAAACAATCATATCTACTTGACAGGCAAGATTTATATCCATATATTTTGTTCCCAAGCCAAAAAGCTATTTTCCTTGTAGATGAAGAGTATGATTCAGCACCAAGGACAACTCAACCTAATAAATTTCTTCATATCTTGTATCAATCATGGAAAAACATGTTAATAACCCCGATAAGTAGATAAACACTATAATTTGACAATGTGTTATGCTTGGAACAGGATTTTTATAAAACGGAGATAGAAATTGTTAAATAGCAGATATTTGTACCGCAACTTATTTAATCATTCTTTCAAAAATAAAAACAGAACTTATAATTTTTGCACAATTATCATTTTACTTAGAAGATTTGATGGACTGCGACAACACGTAATAGATAATCTGACCATATTTTGTGCACTCTGCATTCAGAAAATTGATAAAGGCTGAATTTATTCCTGGACTATAAATCCAAGAGTGAACAGGAAGCATTGTTGTGAATTAAAATTCCATACTTAGATCACTGCATTGTCTCAAAAAGGTCACTGACCATATTCACTCCTGTTTTTTCGCTCGTTCGGCACTTGGAATTTTTTTCATAAGATCACTCCAGTTGTGACTGCATGGTTTCAGAAATCAGTTTGGAAGTTCAACACATCCTACAATGGATTTTAACACAGTCAACTTATTGTTTGGATTCATTTCCGCAGCAGGAAGTGGAATGAGAACTTGAAAGCAAGTGCAATTGGAGCATTAAGGCTACTTACCCCAAAGATGTGTTTTGAAGGAGTTGGTAGTTGGAAACATGAAAAGACAAACTGCAAGACTGGATTCAGGGCAGTCAAAGGCTGCACCCCATTTCAGTAACACCCTCCTTGACGTACCGCTGACAGCAGAGACTAGCTAGGAAATAAAACTTCCTCAGCAAAAAGAGGAAGAAATTTGCTGCAACCACAAAGAGGGCATGGTTTGAGGTAGTTTAAGAGGTCAACAGCAGGAGCATTGTGCCACACTCATGGATACAATGCAGAAGTTTTTTAATGGCTTAAGCAAGTCAGAAAAAATGGGCACAATTGCACATTCGCCTACATCCTGTTGTGCATATCATCCAGCCCCTCACTCTTCCTTGGCAAACTTATTCCATTACACTGCCCCTCACACTCCATGAAGTATTAAAAAATAAAACACCCACTTGTCTTATAACCACACACATCTTTCTATGCATCTCCCCAAATCCCCATCTATCAAGCCGCCATTGTCACTTATCCTCATCCTCACGTAATTTGATGTTGCATCCTTATAGGCAGCCTGATCAAACTCCTCATAAGGCTATTCTTTCCCATCTTGCAGGAAAAAAGAATGTAAAACACAAAAGAGAGGGAGAGAACCTGAGGTGGGTATCTGCATGTAACATAATTGATGACCATAGGGGAAAAAGTACTACATATCAGTAGCCTTCCAGCATCCCCAGCTATCAGATAGGAGAACCCTGAAGATACCTGGTGGCAGAATCAAATATAATTTTCACATCATACAGCACTCATATTGACATGATTTGAGCAGAGAGTGAAATATGATCCTCTTAATAATGATTTGTTCCAATATCCTTAGCTTGTCAGTATTAATTCATATTTTATCATCTCTGAAAGGGCCTTCAAGCATGCAGCAAGAGAGCCTGGATCTCACAGTGAATAGTTAAAGAGGATGATTTGTTTTAAGGATGAACTCAGAACTCATGTTAATAATACATCTGCACAGATATTTGCACTTTGGGGGGACCATTTAGACAGACAGTCATATTTTCACCCAATAACTCACAATTCGTAAGTAAGCAAGTTCAGACACTGGTGGTGAGAGCAGCTGTGCAAAGTGTGTGTCAAGGCAGCACAACCATCTCCAAATTCTGCTCAGCTAGACACAGATGAGCTGTTAATGAAAAAGATACTTACTCACTGAAGAGCAGCAGATGTGCAAAGAATTGACAGGCTTTCCAAGCATGCTTACAAAGAGAATGGATTGATCTGCCACAAGCAGGAGGAGGACATTGCAATAAAGTCTCATTGCATGGATAGAGTGGTCAGGTCCATGAACCATCAAATGCTGAAATCAAATCAGCCCATGCACACTCTGGATGCTAATATGTCTGTCACCTTAAATAGTATCATAGATACCTTAGCTTTGGCCTTACAATGCCACACTGAGTCACCCAATGTGCTCTCCAGCAAACTGTTAACAGTGAAGCTGGTATATAAATGGGATGGTGGCAAAATGGGACATGGGATTGTGCTCCCAATTCTCAACTGTTGCCTCCCACTTCCTGCAGTCAGTGCCTTATGTGCTGCTTCATGTACCAATAGCTGAGCCTGACCCTGCATAAGAGGGTATAAGAGGAGCAGCCTTCAATGGGGTCCTCATTTGCTCCAAATTAAAGAGGTCATCGGCCAAAAGTATCTCAGCAGGCAGGGCAGGAATCAAAGCAGTCTGCCTCTATTTATGGAAGTATCAGGATTGCAAAACACAGTAGAGGTAGGAAAAGAAGTCTTCTAGTTGCACAACAAAAACAACTTGTATTCATATAATACTTTTAATGTAATAAAATATCTCCATCTGCTTTAGAGGAGCAATATAAAGCAACATTTGACTTAGGGGTGAATTTTCCCATTCCGCCTGCCACAGGAATCATAGCGGGCGGGGGGCAGAGCATGGAAAGGTCCATTGACCTCAGGCGGAATTTTCCGGTTTGGGGGCAAGCGTTCGCCAAAAAATCCCGTCCAAGGAGTCACAGAGCAGATGGTCAAATCCTAAGAACCAACTTAAAGGAGAAAATACAAAAAGATAGGTGGAGAGATTTCTTTGAGAGTTGTGGAGAGATTACAAAGTTAGGGAGGGGTGAGGCCACAGAAGGATTTGAAAACAAGAATGAAAAGTTAAAAATTAAGGTGTTGCTTAACTTGGAACCAATATGATCAGCGAACGAGGACACAGGCTGCAGTGTTTTGGAGATTATAGATGGTGGAATGTAGGACGCATTGGAATAGTCCAAGTCCAGAGACAACAAAGGCATGCATAAAGGTTTCAGCAATAGATGTGTTGAGGAGGGCAGAGACAGGTGATGTTATGAAAATGGAATTGGGATGGCAAACAGTCTGGTTCAGCCTCAGAAAGTTGCCAAGGAGAGGGATTGTCTCAGTAGTTGAGGAATTAAGTTTGCAAAGGCAATTGCTTTGATCTTCCCAATAATTAACTGGAGGAAATTGCTCATCCAGTTTGGATGTTGAACCAGCAGTCTGATAAGTGACAATGGAGGAGTTGAGAGTAGTGGTTTCCAGCATAGCTGTGAAAATTGATACTATGTTTTTTCACGATGTCACCAAGAGAGCGAGAGTGTGTGTGTTGTGTGTGTAGAGTGAGAAAATGAGTGAGAGTGAATTAATGCAAGAAAGAGTGTGTGTGAAAGAGAGAATGTACATGTATGAAAGTGAGTATGTGTAAGAGAGAGAAAGAGAGAGAGTGCATGTGAGGGACTGTGACTGTGAGAGTGAGTGTGAATGTGTACGACAGTGTGGGAGATTGAATGCTAGAAACATAGAAACAGAAAAAGAAGCAGGAGTAGGCTATTCGGCCCTTTGAGCTTGCTCTGCCATTCATTTTGATCATGGCTGATAATCAAATTCAATATCCTGATCCCCTTCCCCCATATCCCATGATTCTTTTAACCCCAAGAGCTATATCTAATTTCTTCTTGAAATCAGACATTTTGGCCCCAACTACTTTCTGTGGTAGTGAATTCCACACATTCACCAACGTCTGGGTGAAGAAATTTCTCCTCACCTCAGTTCTAAAAGGTTTACCCCTTATTCTCAAACTATGACCCCTAGTTCTGGACTCCCCCATCATTGGGAACATTCTTTCTAAATCTACCCTGTTCTAATCCGGTTAGAATTTTATAAGTTTCTATGAGATCCCCTCTCACCCTTCTAAACTCCAGTGAATATAATCCTAATCGACTTAGTCCCTCCTCATATGACAGACCTGCCATCCCAGGAATCAGCCTGATAAACCTCTGCTGTACTCCCTCTATAGCAAGGACATCCTTCCTCAGATAAGGACACCAAAACTGCACTCAATATTCCAGGTGTGGCCCTATAAAATTGCAGCAAAACATCCCTATCCCTATACTCAAATCCTCTTGCTATGAAGGCCAACATACCATTTTGCCTTCTTTATTGCCTGCTGTACCTACAGGCTTACTTGCAACAAGTGATGCACAATGACATGAAGGTCTCGGTGAGGATCCACCTCTCTCAATTTACACCCATTCAAGCAATAATATGTCTTCCTATTATTGCTAGCAAAGTGAATAACCTCACATTTATCCACATTATACTGCATCTGCCATGCACATGCCCACACACTCAGCCTATCCAAACCATGCTTAAGCATCTCTGTATCCCACCCAACTTTGTATCATTTGCAAATTTGCAGATAGTGCATTTTGTTCCCTCTTCCAAATCATTAATATATATGAACAGTTAGAATCCTAGCACAGATCCCGGCGGAACCCCACTAGTCACTCCACCAATCAGAAAAAAAACATTTATGCCAACCCTTTGCTTCCTATCTGCTAACCAACTTTCTATCCATCTCAAGACATTGCCTGCAATCCCATGTGCTTTAACTTTACATAGTAGTCTGTTATGTGAGACCTTGTCGAAAGCCTTTTGAAAGTCCAAATAAACAACATCCACTGGTTCTCCTCGGTCAACTCTACTAGTTACATCCTCAAAGAATTCCAATAGATTTGTCAAGCATGATTTCCCCTTTGTAAATCCATGCTGATTCTCTGATTATACCACTGCTTTTCTATGGTATGCTGAGTTATGAAATCCTTGATAACAGACTCTAGCAACTTCCCCAGTACCAATGTTAGGCTCACTGGTCTATAGTTCCCTGTTTTCTCTCCACCTCCCTTTTGAATAACGGGCTTACATTAGCTACCCTCTGAGTGGGAGAGAGGGAGTTTGTGATCAAGAGGGTGAGTATGCGATTGAGAGTATGTGTGATTGAGTGCATCGGAGAAAGTGTGCATGTGAGAGAATGAGTGTCAGAGGGAGAGAGAGTGTGATAGAGAATGTGTGAGACAGATAGGGAGAGTGAGTATGTGAGAGAGAGTTAGTGGTTGTGATAGAGAGAGATACAGGGAGAGGGTGTGTGAGATAGAATATGAGAAAGAGGTGAGAGTGTGTGAGAGAGAGAGAAATGTGAGAAAGAAAGTGAAGGAGAGTGAGTAAAAAGGGTGATGTGTATGAGAGAGGGTGTGAGTATGTGCAGTAGATGGGAGCGACAGTGTGTGAATGTGGTACTGTGTGTGAGAGAGATTGTGAAAGGGAGAGTTGTGAGAGTATGAGAATGAGAGTGAGTATGAGAGCGAGTGAGTATGAGAGCGAGTGAATGAGAGTATGAGTGAGTGAATATGAGAGTGAGTGTGAGAGTGAGTATGAGTGAGTATGAGAGTGAGCAAGTATGAGAGTGAGCGAGTATGAGAGTGAGCGAGTATGAGTATGAGCGAGTATGAGAGTGAGCGAGTATGAGAGTGAGCGAGTATGAGAGTGAGCGAGTATGAGAGTGAGCGAGTATGAGAGTGAGCGAGTATGAGAGTGAGCGAGTATGAGAGTGAGCGAGTATGAGAGTGAGCGAGTATGAGAGTGAGCGAGTATGAGAGTGAGCGAGTATGAGAGTGAGCGAGTATGAGAGTGAGCGAGTATGAGAGTGAGCGAGTATGAGAGTGAGCGAGTATGTGAGTCAGTATGAGTGTGTGTGAATATGAGAGTGAGTGAGTGAGTATGAGAGTATGAGTGTGTGAGTGAGTGAAAAACTGTGACTGAGTGAATGTGAGTGACTGAGAATGTATGAAAGAAAACTAAGTGTGTGTGTGCGCGTGAGAGACAGACAGAGCGAGTGAATGTGTGTGAGAGAGCACAAAAGTGAGAGAGAGTACAAGAGAGAGCGAGAGAGAGTGAGAGCGAGAGAGAGAGAGAGAGAGAGAGCAAGAGAGAGGCAGTGTGTGCAAAAGAGAAAGAGGTTTGAAAGGTGTTGTCTCAGGAGCCTTGCTGACTCTGCTGCCACTGTGCATTGGTGATGGAGGAAGTTAGTGTTTGTGGATGGAGTGCCAATCAAGCGGGCTGCTTTGTCCTGGAATGGTATCAAAGCTGCACTCATCCAAGCAAGTGGAGAGCATTCCAGAACACTTCTGACTTGTGTCTTGTAGGTGTCAGACAGGCTTTGGGGAGTCAGGTGGTGAGTTATTCATCGAAGGGTTCCTAGCGTCAGACCTGCTCTTGTGGCTAGTCCAGTTCAATTTCTGGTCAATGGTAACTACCAGGAAGTTGATAGTATGGAATTCAGTGATAGCAATGCCATTGAATATCAAGGGGTGATGGTTACATTCTCTTTCATTGGAGATGGTCATTGCCTGGCACTTGAATGATGTAAGTGTTACTTGCCACTTGTCAGCCCAAGCCTGGATATTGTCTCGGTCTTGTTGCATTTGGACATGGACCACCTCAGTATCTGAGGAGTCATCAATGGTGCTGAACTGGTTGCAATCATCAGCAAACATCCCCACATCTGGTCTTATGACGGACGGAAGGTCATTGAAGAAGCAGCTGAAGATGGTTGAGCCTAGGACTGAGGACCCTAAGAAACTGCTACAATGATTTCTGGAACTGAGGTGATTGACGTCCGACAACCACATCTATCTTCCTTTATGGTAGGTAAGACACCAACCGCAGAGAGTTTTCCTTCTGATCCCCATTGACTCCAGTTTTGCTAGGGTTCCTTGATGCCACACTCGGCCAAATGCTGCCTTGATGTTAAAGGTAGTCACTCTCACCTCACCTCTGGAGTTCAGGTCTTTTGTTCATGTTTGAACAGAGGCTGTATTGAGGTAATGAGCTGAGTGGCCCTGACTGAACCCAAACTGAGCGGCAGTAAGCAGGTTATTGGCAAGCAAGTGCTGCTTGATATCACTGTTGATGACCCCTTCAATTATTTTACTGATGATCAAGAGTAGATTGATGGGGTGATAATTGGCTATGTTGAAATTGTGTACAGGACATAACTGGGCAATTTTTTATTTCATTTTGTGTGTGAGCGAACAAGAGTGAGAGAACTGACATGCGCATGAGCTCGTGAGACAGCATCCCACAGAGAGAGAAAGTGTAAGAGAGAGAGAGAGAGCGTGCAACAGAGCACGTGCGAGAGAGAATGTGGCCCTCTGCGCAGACATTCGGGGCAGGGTGACACCACTACAACAACACATGTCGGATCAGGGCTGCTTGCTAAACTCTGTAACCTTTACCCCTTGTATTGTGTGCAGAACCTGTGTCACCACTCTCAGCGAAGGCAGGGTGCAAGCCACAGAATTCAATCAATGCCTGGGGGCTCATCTGCCAAAGGGTTAACTCATGAATGCCAATCAGTGGCAGATTCAGCCATCCCACTACTGACTTAATGGGTATAAGTGACTCATTCAGGAATGCTCAGGAATGTTAATAGGCAAGTGGGTTTAACACAGATGCTTTGAGCGTAGTCCTAATATCATGGTCGCAGGTTCAATCTCTGTATTGGCCAATGAGATTTATCTCTCTTCAACTGAGCATGTCGTTTGCGCGTTCAGTTGCAATTCTGAAATCATTTCCACAAAACAGATTGCCTTAGGCAGGCATCGGTGAGCTGATTATTTTCTATCTGGATAAAAAATAACTTTTTCATTAATTTTTACCTGCATCAGCCTGCTGTCATGAGTAGCGGTTCATATCATAGAATCCCTACAGTGCAGAAAGAGGCCATTTGGTCCATTGAGCCTGCACCAACAACAATCCCATCCAAGCCCGAACTCCGTAACCCCACATATTTACCCTGCTAATCCCCCTGACACTAAGGATCAATTTACCACGGCCAATCAACCTAACCCCCAGATTTTTGAAGTGTGGGAGGAAACCAGAGGAAATCCACACAGACACAAGGAGAATGTGCAAACTCCACACAGACAGTGACTTGAGGCCGAATTCGAACCTGGGTTCCTGGTGCTGTGAGGCAGCAGTGCTAACCACTGTGCCACCATGCCGCCCCCTAAGACTTCCATTTTGAACACACAGCCACCCATGTTATCAGCCCTGTTGGCCAAGTTTCCCAGATCAATGGCAGACACTTCTACACTCTCAAGTCCCACAGCTGTGCAATGCAGCCAAAGGGTGAGGGAGATTTGTTAGTGGTGTCATAGACCCCTCAGTCTCAGGGTCCTTCTCCCCTCATTCAACAAATTATAACTCCCTGTCATTGTCCCTCACAGTGCCCAGCCGACTTGGAGTAGCTTCCAACTCCACCTTGGGACCATTGCCACTGTGCTGACCAAGTGAGTGCTCCCACTCCCACCCCCTTCTAGCTTCCACCCCAGAAAGACATTCCTTTACAGGAGCCAGCATTTACACCCCAGCAAAGGTGGCCCGAACTACAGGAGGGTGTCCTAATGCCCCCACAACAAACCCCTGCCATCCCAAACACAACTCGTCCCACCTCTAGAACCAAGATAGAACATAGAACATAGAACATAGAACATTACAGCGCAGAACAGGCCCTTCGGCCCACGATGTTGCACCGACCAGTTAAAAAAAAAAACTGTGATGGACGTATGAGGCTCACGCACAGACTCTCCAGTGACCCCTCTCGCACACGGCAAATGGAGTGTGCAGCAGACGGAGAGAGCCGCGACAGAGAAAGAGAGAACCGCGACAGAGAGAGACAGAGAGAGAACACCATGACAGAGAGAGAGAGCAGCGACAGAGAAAGAGAGAGCCGCGACAGAGAGAAGGTCATGACAGAGAGAGAGAGCTGTGACAGAGAGAGAGCCGCGACAGAGAGAAAGAAGGTCATGACAGAGAGAGAGACAGAGAGAGAACACCATGACAGAGAGAGAGAGCAGCGACAGAGAAAGAGAGAGCCGCGACAGAGAGAGAGGTCATGACAGAGAGAGAGAGCTGCGACAGAGAGAGAGAGAGAGAAGGTTATGACAGAGAGAGAGACAGAGAGAGAACACCATGACAGAGAGAGAGAGCTGCGGCAGAGGGAGAGAGAGAAGGTCATGACAGACAGAGGGAGAGAGAGAAGGTCATGACAGACAGAGGGAGAGAGAGAGAGAGAGAGAGCCGTGACAGAGGGAGAGAGAGAGAGAGCCGCGACAGAGGGAGAGAGAGAGAGAGAGAGAGCCGCGACAGAGGGAGAAAGAGAAGGTCATGACAGAGAGAGGGAGAGAGAGAGAGAGAGAGAGCCGCGACAGAGGGAGAGAGAGTGAGAGCCGCGACAGAGAGAGAGAGAGAGAGCCGCGACAGAGAGAGAGAGAGCGGCGACAGAGGGAGAGAGAGAGAGAGAGAGCGGCGACAGAGGGAGAGAGAGAGAGCCGTGACAGAGAGAGAGAGAGAGAGAGCCGCGACAGAGGGAGAGAGAGAGAGCCGCGACAGAGGGAGAGAGAGAGAGAGAGCCGCGACAGAGGGAGAGAGAGAGAGAGCCGCGACAGAGGGAGAGAGAGAGAGAGCCGCGACAGAGGGAGAGAGAGAGAGAGAGAGCCGCGACAGAGAGAGAGAGAGAGAGCGGCGACAGAGGGAGAGAGAGAGCGGCGACAGAGGGAGAGAGAGAGAACCGTGACAGAGAGAGAGAGAGCCGTGACAGAGAGAGAGAGCCGCGACAGAGGGAGAGAGAGAGAGAGCCGCGACAGAGGGAGAGAGAGAGAGAGCCGCGACAGAGGGAGAGAGAGAGAGAGAGCCGCGACAGAGGGAGAGAGAGAGAGAGAGAGCCGCGACAGAGAGAGAGAGAGAGAGCGGCGACAGAGGGAGAGAGAGAGCGGCGACAGAGGGAGAGAGAGAGCGGCGACAGAGGGAGAGAGAGAGAGCCGTGACAGAGAGAGAGAGAGAGAGAGCCGCGACAGAGAGAGAGAGCCGCGACAGAGGGAGAGAGAGAGAGAGCCGCGACAGAGAGAGAGAGAGCCGCGACAGAGAGAGAGAGAGAGAGCGGTGACAGAGGGAGAGAGAGAGAGAGAGAGAGCGGCGACAGAGGGAGAGAGAGAGAGAGCCGCGACAGAGAGAGAGAGAGAGAGCCGCGACAGAGGGAGAGAGAGAGAGAGCCGCGACAGAGGGAGAGAGAGAGAGAGCCGCGACAGAGGGAGAGAGAGAGAGAGAGCCGCGACAGAGGGAGAGAGAGAGAGAGAGCCGCGACAGAGGGAGAGAGAGAGAGAGAGCCGCGACAGAGGGAGAGAGAGAGAGCCGCGACAGAGGGAGAGAGAGAGACAGAGCCGTGACAGAGGGAGAGAGAGTGAGAGCCGCGACAGAGAGAGAGAGAGAGAGAGCCGCGACAGAGAGAGAGAGAGCGGCGACAGAGGGAGAGAGAGAGAGAGAGAGCCGCGACAGAGGGAGAGAGAGAGAGCCGTGACAGAGAGAGAGAGAGCCGTGACAGAGAGAGAGAGAGAGAGAGAGCCGCGACAGAGAGAGAGAGAGCGGCGACAGAGGGAGAGAGAGAGAGAGAGAGCCGCGACAGAGGGAGAGAGAGAGAGCCGTGACAGAGAGAGAGAGAGCCGTGACAGAGAGAGAGAGAGAGAGCGAGCCGCGACAGAGAGAGAGAGAGCCGTGAGAGAGAGAGAGAGAGCCGCGACAGAGGGAGAGAGAGAGAGAGAGAGAGCCACGACAGAGGGAGAGAGAGAGAGAGAGCCGCGACAGAGAGAGAGAGCCGCGACAGAGAGAGAGAGAGAGAGAGAGCGGCGACAGAGGGAGAGAGAGAGAGAGAGCGGCGACAGAGGGAGAGAGAGAGAGCCGCAACAGAGAGAGAGAGAGAGAGAGAGCCGCGACAGAGAGAGAGAGAGAGAGCCGTGACAGAGGGAGAGTGTGGTGACCCACTGTAATTACCTGTTGTATGCCTGGACACACGCCTGCTGCACCTGACCCGAGACTCCTCCCTTTCCACCTGAACGAGGTATAAAGGTGACGGTTCCTCCCCCCTGCCTCAGTCTGGGCCAGGTTAGCTACAAGGGTGTGTTCCAATTCTTTGCGATTAAAAGCCTGTTATTTTCACTCACTCGCTGGAGTCCTCGTACATTGATGGTGCATCAATTTTAATCGCAAGAAAAAAAAACAGAACTCGTAGGATGGAGCAAATTTTAAAGCCCGATAAATTAAACCTGGATCCGCAAGCTGTGGGAGCTGCCAACAGCTTCGATCACTGGCTGAAGTGCTTTGAAGCCTTCCTTGAAGCCTCCGCTGTCATCCAGTCTGAATCAGACAAGTTGCACGTGCTTTACGCCCGGGTAAACGATGTGGTATGTGCCACCATTCGTGACGCTGAGATGTACAGGGACGCGCTCGAGCTCCGAAAGAGCCAGTATAGTAAACGGACGAATGAAGTCTACACCAGGCACCTTCTGGCTACCCGAAGACAGCGGCCAGGAGAATCGAGTGCACAGTTTCTCTGCGAACTACGGGTACTCGGCAGGGCCTGTAATTGCAAGGCTGTATCCGCCGCGCAGTACACGGAGGACTTAATCCGCGATGCCTATGTTACGGGCATCGCGTCCAACTACATTCGGCAGCGACTACTGGAGCAAGGTGGGCTGGACCTACCAAAAACAGTGACGCTCGCTGAATCTTTAGAGGTGGCCTCCCGTAACCTCGAGGCTTACGCACTCGACCATGTGGTTGCATCGTGGGCACCACGGCCGCTGCCACCCCAGTATCTAGGAGGGCCGCAGACGTACGCCACACTGCGCCCCACCAACGACTCGACTGCTGCGGCTGTTGCAGGTCCGAAGTGTTATTTTTGCGGCCTGGGGAAGCACCCCCGACAACGCTGCCCGGCAAGGGAGGTGTTCTGCTCTGGGTGCGGGAAGAAGGGCCACTATGCTAAAGTCTGCAGGGCAAAGTCGTCCTCGAAGCCAAACAGTGCCGCGTGCAACCCGAGGGAGCCGCCATTTCAGACGCCATCGGCCACGTGTGAGTCAAGGGAGCCGCCATTTTGGATGCCATCGGCCGCGTGTGAGACAAGGGAGCCGCCATTTTGGACGCCATCGGCCGAGTGTGAAACAAGGGGAGCCGCCATTTTGGACGCCGGTCGATCATCCTCCAGGATCCACGGTGGCAGCGGTCCAGCTAGACCAATCCCGTCCGCATCAACTCGCCAGGTCCATGATGGACATCCAGGTAAATGGCCACGTGGGAAATTGTCTGTCTGACTGCGGGAGTACGGAGAGTTTCATCCACCCCGATACAGTGCGCCGCTACGCCCTTTCTGTGCGGCCAGTCAAACAGACCATTTCCTTGGCCTCAAAGTCCCGCTCAGTGGATGTCCTTGGGTACTGTGTGGTGACCCTTATGGTTCAGGGGACCGAGTATGAAAATTTCAAGCTCCTGGTGCTGCCACACCTCTGCGCTCCTGTACTCCTGGGGCTCGATTTCCTGACCCATCTTAGGAGTGTCACGTTGCAGTACAACGGGCCCCTTCCCCCGCTCTCCGTCTGCAACCCATAGTTCCTAGACTGCCCACCCCACACCACTTGCAGCCTTTCGACCCTTCAAGTCACCCCTCCCTCACTATTCGAACACCTCACCCCCGAATGTAAGCCTATTGCCACCAAGAGCAGACGGTACAGTGCGGGGGACAGGACCTTCATTAGGTCCGAGGTCCAGCGGCTCCTGAAGGAAGGGATCATTGAGGCTAGTGCTAGCCCCTGGACAGCACAAGTGGTGGTGGTCAAAACTGGAGAGAAACACCGTATGGTCATCGATTACAGTCAGACCATCAATCGGTACACGCAGCTGGACGCGTATCCCCTTCCGTGCATATCTGACATGGTCAATCAGATTGCACAATACCAGGTGATCTCCACTATTGACCTCAAATTGGCTTACCACCAGCTCCCCATCTGCCCGGAGGACCGCAAATATACTGCTTTCGAGGCGGATGGCCGCCTCTATCACATCCATAGGGTCCCCTTCGGCGTCACCAATGGGGTCTCGGTTTTCCAGCGTGAGATGGACCGAATGGTAGACCAGAACGAGCTGCGGGCCACCTTCCCGTACCTGGATAACGTCACCATCTGCGGCCATGATCAGCAGGACTACGACACAAACCTCAATAAATTCCTTCACACGGACGCTCTCCTTAACCTGACCTACAATAAGGAGAAGTGTGTCTTCCGTACTCACCGCCTCGCCATCCTGGGGTATGTTGTGGAGAACGGGGTCATCGGCCCCGATCCTGACCGCATGCGCCCCCTCATGGAACTTCCCCTTCCCACCAATCTCAAAGCACTGAGGAGATGCCTGGGCTTCTTTTCATACTACGCCCAGTGGGTCCCTAATTATGCGGATAGGGCCCGTCCGCTTATCAAATCCACTCTTTTTCCCCTGTCGGGAGAGGCCCGCTTGGCCTTCGACCGCATCAAAGCAGACATCGCGAAGGCCACGATGCACGCTGTGGATGAGTCAATCCCCTTCTAGATGGAGAGTGATGCGTCTGACTTCGCTCTGGCCGCCACCCTTAACCAGGCGGGCAGACCCATGGCCTTCTTCTCACGAACCCTCCAAGGCTCGGAAATTCGACATTCCTCTGTCGAGAAGGAGGCTCAGGCCATCGTCGAAGCAGTGCGACACTGGCGCCACTACTTAGCTGGCTGACGGTTCACTTTGCTCACCGACCAACATTCGGTGGCTTTTATGTTCAACAACGCGCAGAGGGGCAAGATCAAGAACGATAAGACACTGAGGTGGAGGATTGAGCTCTCCACCTACAATTATGATATCTTATACCGGCCCGGGAAGCTCAATGAGCCTCCGGATGCTCTGTCTCGCGGAACATGTGCCAGCGCACAAGTGAACCAGCTACAGACTCTCCACAATGACCTCTGTCACCCGGGAGTCACCAGGCTCTACCATTTTATTAAGGCCTGTAACCTGCCCTATTCTGTTGAGGACGTCCGGTCTATAACCAGACACTGCCCGGTCTTCGCGGAGTGTAAGCCGCACTTCTATCGGCTGGACAAGGCGCACCTCATCAAAGCCACCCGCCCCTTTGAACGCCTCAGCATTCAAAGGGCCCCTTCCTTCTTCTGAGCGCAACATCTATTTCCTCAACGTTATAGATGAGTACTCCCGATTCCCTTTTGCCATTCCCTGCTCGGATATGACGTCAGAGAGAGAGAGAGCCACGACAGAGAGAGAGAGAGCCACGTACAGTGAGAGAGAGAAAGCCACGAGAGAGAGAGAGAGCCATGACAGAGAGAGAGAGAGAGCCACGACAGAGTGAGAGAGAGCCACGACAGAGAGAGAGAGAGCCACGTAGAGAGAGCGAGAGAGCCACGTACAGAGAGAGAGAGAGAGAGCCACGTAAAGAGAGAGAGAGCCACGTACAGAGAGAGAGAGAGAGAGCCACGTACAGAAAGAGAGAGAGAACCGCGACAGAGAGAGCCATGACAGAGAGAGAGCCACGACAGAGAGAGAGAGAGCCACGTACAGAGAGAGAGAAAGCCACGAGAGAGAGAGAGAGCCACGTACAGAGAGAGAAAGAGAGAGCCACGTACAGAGAGAGAGAGCCACGTACAGAGAGAGAGAGAAAGCCACGAGAGAGAGAGAGAGCCACGACAGAGAGAGAGAACCGCGACAGAGAGAGAGAGAGCCATGACAGAGAGAGAGAGAGAGCCACGACAGAGAGAGAGAGAGAGCCACAACAAAGAGAGAGAGAGCCACGTACAGAGAGAAAGAGAGAGCCACGTAGAGAGAGAGCCACGTACAGTGAGGGAGACCCACGCACAGAGAGAGAGAGAGAGAGTCATGACTGAGAGAGAGAGAGAGAGCCACGTACAGAGAGAGAGAGAGAGAGACACGTACAGAGAGAGAGAGCCACGTACAGAGAGAGAGAGAAAGCCACGAGAGAGAGAGAGCCGCGACAGAGAGAGAGAGAGAGAACCGCGACAGAGAGAGAGGGCCACGACAGAGAGAGAGAGAGAGAGAGCCACGTACAGAGAGAAAGAGAGAGCCACGTAGAGAGAGAGCCACGTACAGTGAGTGAGACCCACGTACAGAGAGAGAGAGAGAGAGTCATGACTGAGAGAGAGAGCCGCGACAGAGAGAGAGAACCGCGACAGAGAGAGAAAGCCACGAGAGAGAGAGAGAGCCACGACAGAGAGAGAGAACCGCGACAGAGAGAGAAAGCCACGAGAGAGAGAGAGAGCCACGACAGAGAGAGAGAGCCACGACAGAGAGAGAGAGAGCCACGTAGAGAGAGAGAGAGCCACGTAGAGAGAGAGAGAGCCACGTAGAGAGAGAGAGAGCCACGTAGAGAGAGAGAGACCCACGTAGAGAGAGAGAGACCCACGTACAGAGAGAGTCATGAGTGAGAGAGAGAGAGCCACGACAGAGAGAGAGAGAGAGAGCCGCGACAGAGAGAGAGAGAGAGCCACAACAGAGAGAGAGCCACGACAGAGAGAGAGAGAGCCACGACAGAGAGAGAGAGAGAGAGAACTGTGACAGAAAGAGAGAGAGAGAGCCACGACAGAGAGCGAGAGAGAGCGCGACAGAGAGAGAGAGAGAGAGAGAGAGAACCGCGACAGGGAGAGAGAACCGCAACAGGGAGAGAGAGAGCCGCGACAGAGAGAGAGAGAACCGCGACAGAGAGAGAGAGAGCCACGACAGAGAGAGAGAGAACCGCGACAGAAAGAGAGAGCCACGTAGAGAGAGAGAGAGCCACGTACAGTGAGTGAGACCCACGTACAGAGAGAGAGTCATGACTGAGCGAGAGAGAAAGAGAGCCGCGACAGAGAGAGAGAACCGCGACGGAGAGAGAGAGAGTCATGACTGAGAGAGAGAGAGCCATGACAGAGAGAGAGAGAGAGCCACGACAGAGAGAGAGAGAGAGCCACGACAGAGAGAGAGAGAGAGAGCCACGACAGAGAGAGAGAGAGAGAGCCACGACAGAGAGAGAGAGAGCGAGCCACGTACAGAGAGAAAGAGAGAGCCACATAGAGAGAGAGAGAGCCACGTACAGTGAGTGAGACCCACGTACAGAGAGAGAGAGAGTCACGACAGAGAGAGAGAGAGAGCCGCGACAGAGAGAGAGAGAGAGAGAGCCGCGACAGAGAGAGAGATAGCCGTGACAGAGAGAGAGAGAGAGAGAGCCGCGACAGAGAGAGAGATAGCCGCGACAGAGAGAGAGATAGCCGCGACAGAGAGAGAGATAGCCGCGACAGAGAGAGAGATAGCCGCGACAGAGAGAGAGATAGCCGCGACAGAGAGAGAGATAGCCGCGACAGAGAGAGAGAGAGCCGCGACAGAGAGAGAGAGAGCCGCGACAGAGAGAGAGAGCCGCGACAGAGAGAGAGAGAGCCGCGACAGAGAGAGAGAGAGCCGCGACAGAGAGAGAGAGAGCCGCGACAGAGAGAGAGAGAGCCGCGACAGAGAGAGAGAGAGCCGCGACAGAGAGAGAGAGAGCCGCGACAGAGAGAGAGAGAGCCGCGACAGAGAGAGAGAGAGCCGCGACAGAGAGAGAGAGAGCCGCGACAGAGAGAGAGAGAGCCGCGACAGAGAGAGAGAGAGCCGCGACAGAGAGAGAGAGAGCCGCGACAGAGAGAGAGAGAGCCGCGACAGAGAGAGAGAGAGCCGCGACAGAGAGAGAGAGAGCCGCGACAGAGAGAGAGAGAGCCGCGACAGAGAGAGAGAGAGCCGCGACAGAGAGAGAGAGAGCCGCGACAGAGAGAGAGAGAGCCGCGACAGAGAGAGAGAGAGAGCCGCGACAGAGAGAGAGATAGCCGCGACAGAGAGAGAGAGAGAGAGCCGCGACAGAGAGAGAGATAGCCGCGACAGAGAGAGAGAGCCGAGAGAGAGAGAGAGAGAGCCGCGACAGAGAGAGAGTGAGAGCCACGACAGAGAGAGAGAGAGAGATAGCCGCGACAGAGAGAGAGAGAGAGCCGCGACAGAGAGAGAGAGAGAGAGAGAGCCGTGACAGAGAGAGAGATAGCCGCGACAGAGAGAGCGAGAGCCGCGACAGAGAGAGAGAGCGAGAGCCGCGACAGAGAGAGAGAGCGAGAGCCGCGACAGAGAGAGAGAGCGAGAGCCACGACAGAGAGAGAGAGCGAGAGCCGCGACAGAGAGAGAGAGCGAGAGCCGCGACAGAGAGAGAGAGCGAGAGCCGCGACAGAGAGAGAGAGCGAGAGCCGCGACAGAGAGAGAGCGAGAGCCGCGACAGAGAGAGAGAGCGAGAGCCGCGACAGAGAGAGAGAGCGAGAGCCGCGACAGAGAGAGAGAGCGAGAGCCGCGACAGAGAGAGAGAGCGAGAGCCGCGACAGAGAGAGAGAGCGAGAGCCGCGACAGAGAGAGAGAGCGAGAGCCGCGACAGAGAGAGAGAGCGAGAGCCGCGACGGAGAGAGAGAGCGAGAGCCGCGACGGAGAGAGAGAGCGAGAGCCGCGACAGAGAGAGAGAGCGAGAGCCGCGACAGAGAGAGAGAGCGAGAGCCGCGACAGAGAGAGAGAGCGAGAGCCGCGACAGAGAGAGAGAGCGAGAGCCGCGACAGAGAGAGAGAGCGAGAGCCGCGACAGAGAGAGAGAGCGAGAGCCGCGACAGAGAGAGAGAGCGAGAGCCGCGACAGAGAGAGAGAGCGTGAGCCGCGACAGAGAGAGAGAGCGAGAGCCGCGACAGAGAGAGAGAGCGAGAGCCGCGACAGAGAGAGCGAGAGCCGCGACAGAGAGAGAGAGCAAGAGCCGCGACAGAGAGAGAGAGCGAGAGCCGCGACAGAGAGAGAGAGCGAGAGCCGCGACAGAGAGAGAGAGCGAGAGCCGCGACAGAGAGAGAGAGCGAGAGCCGCGACAGAGAGAGCGAGAGCCGCGACAGAGAGAGAGAGCGAGAGCCGCGACAGAGAGAGAGAGCGAGAGCCGCGACAGAGAGAGAGAGCGAGAGCCGCGACAGAGAGAGAGAGCGAGAGCCGCGACAGAGAGAGAGAGCGAGAGCCGCGACAGAGAGAGAGAGCGAGAGCCGCGACAGAGAGAGAGAGCGAGAGCCGCGACAGAGAGAGAGAGCGAGAGCCGCGACAGAGAGAGAGAGCGAGAGCCGCGACAGAGAGAGAGAGCGAGAGCCGCGACAGAGAGAGAGAGCGAGAGCCGCGACAGAGAGAGAGAGCGAGAGCCGCGACAGAGAGAGAGAGCGAGAGCCGCGACAGAGAGAGAGAGCGAGAGCCGCGACAGAGAGAGAGAGCGAGAGCCGCGACAGAGAGAGAGAGCGAGAGCCGCGAAAGAGAGAGAGAGCGAGAGCCGCGACCGAGAGAGAGAGAGAGAGCCGCGACAGAGAGAGAGAGCGAGTGCCGCGACCGAGAGAGAGAGAGCCGCGACCGAGAGAGAGAGAGCCGCGACAGAGTGAGAGAGAGTCGCGACAGAGTGAGAGAGAGCCGCGACAGAGTGAGAGAGAGCCGCGACAGAGTGAGAGAGAGCCGCGACAGAGTGAGAGAGAGCCGCGACAGAGTGAGAGAGAGCCGCGACAGAGTGAGAGAGAGCCGCGACAGAGTGAGAGAGAGCCGCGACAGAGTGAGAGAGAGCCGCGACAGAGTGAGAGAGCCGCGACAGAGTGAGAGAGAGCCGCGACAGAGTGAGAGAGAGCCGCGACAGAGTGAGAGAGAGCCGCGACAGAGTGAGAGAGAGCCGCGACAGAGTGAGAGAGAGCCGCGACAGAGTGAGAGAGAGCCCGACAGAGTGAGAGAGAGCCGCGACAGTGTGAGAGAGAGCCGCGACAGTGTGAGAGAGAGCCGCGACAGAGAGAGAGAGAGCCACGACAAAGAGAGAGAGAGAGAGAGCCACGACAGAGAGAGAGAGCCACGACAGAGAGGGAGAGCCACGACAGAGAGAGAGAGCCACGACAGAGAGAGAGAGCCACGACAGAGAGAGAGAGCCACGACAGAGAGAGAGAGCCACGACAGAGAGAGAGAGCCACGACAGAGAGAGAGAGCCACGACAGAGATAGAGAGCCACGACAGAGATAGAGAGCCACGACAGAGAGAGAGAGAGAGAGAGAGAGCCATGACAGAGAGAGAGAGAGAGAGAGCCACGACAGAGAGAGAGAGAGAGCCACGACAGAGAGAGAGAGCCACGACAGAGAGAGAGAGAGCCACGGCAGAGAGAGAGAGAGAGCCACGAGAGAGAGAGAGCGAGCCGCGAGAGAGAGAGAGAGAGCAATGACAGAGAGAGAGAGAGAGAGCCGCGACAGAGAGAGAGAGAACGACAACAGAGAGAGAGAAAGCCATGACAGAGAGAGAGAGCCACGACAGAGAGAGAGAGAGAGAGCCACGACAGAGAGAGAGAGCAACGACAGAGTGAGAGAGAGAGCCGCGACAGAGAGAGAGAGAGAGAGCCACGACAGAGAGAGAGAGAGCCACGACAGAGAGAGAGAGAGAACCGCGACAGAGAGAGAGAGAACGACAACAGAGAGAGAGAAAGCCATGACAGAGAGAGAGAGCCACGACAGAGAGAGAGAGAGAGAACCGCGACAGAGGGAGAGAGAGCCACGACAGAGAGAGAGAGAACGACAACAGAGAGAGAGAAAGCCATGACAGAGAGAGAGAGCCACGACAGAGTGAGAGAGAGAGCCGCGACAGAGAGAGAGAGAGAGAGCCACGACAGAGAGAGAGAGAGCCACGACAGAGAGAGAGAGAGAACCGCGACAGAGAGAGAACCGCGACAGAGAGAGAGAGAACCGCGACAGAGAGAGAGAGAGAGAACCGCGACAGAGAGAGAGAGCAACGACAGAGAGAGAGAGAGAGA
Source organism: Mustelus asterias (assembly GCF_964213995.1). NCBI lineage: Eukaryota > Metazoa > Chordata > Chondrichthyes > Carcharhiniformes > Triakidae > Mustelus > Mustelus asterias. The sequence continues at coordinate 97,279,279 of NC_135808.1, forward strand.
GTCACGACAGAGAGAGGGCCGCGACAGAGAGAGAGAGAGAGAGAGAGAGCAGCGAGAGAGAACCACGTACAGAGAGAGAGAGAGAGAGCCGCAACAGAGTGAGAGGGAGAGAGAGCAGCGACAGAGAGAGAGAGAGTGAGGGCCGCGACTGGAAAGAGAGAGAGTCACGACAGAGAGAGAGAGAGAGAGCCGTGACAGGGAAAGGGAGAGAGCAAGAGAGCCGCGACAGAGGGAGCGCCACGAGAGAAGGAGGGGCAATGCAGGGAAAAGCCGACGCAAATGCACAAGATCACAGGATAGAGTGCGCGCGTGCGAGAAAGAGAGCGGGCACGCGCGCCCGAGGGGGAGCGGGCACGCGCGCCCGAGAGGGAGCGAGCACGCGCGCCCGAGAGGGAGCGAGCACGCGCGCCCGAGAGGGAGCGAGCACGCGCGCCCGAGAGGGAGCGAGCACGCGCGCCCGAGAGGGAGCGAGCACGCGCGCCCGAGAGGGAGCGAGCACGCGCGCCCGAGAGGGAGCGAGCACGCGCGCCCGAGAGGGAGCGAGCACGCGCGCCCGAGAGGGAGCGAGCACGCGCGCCCGAGAGGGAGCGAGCACGCGCGCCCGAGAGGGAGCGAGCACGCGCGCCCGAGAGGGAGCGAGCACGCGCGCCCGAGAGGGAGCGAGCACGCGCGCCCGAGAGGGAGCGAGCACGCGCGCCCGAGAGGGAGCGAGCACGCGCGCCCGAGAGGGAGCGAGCACGCGCGCCCGAGAGGGAGCGAGCACGCGCGCCCGAGAGGGAGCGAGCACGCGCGCCCGAGAGGGAGCGAGCACGCGCGCCCGAGAGGGAGAGAGCACGCGCGCCCGAGAGGGAGAGAGCACGCGCGCCCGAGAGGGAGAGAGCACGCGCGCCCGAGAGGGAGAGAGCACGCGCGCCCGAGAGGGAGAGAGCACGCGCGCCCGAGAGGGAGAGAGCACGCGCGCCCGAGAGGGAGAGAGCACGCGGGCGCGTGAGTGTGCATGCGGGCGCGAGAGAGAGCAAGCGGGCGCGAGAGAGAGCAAGCGGGCGCGAGAGAGAGCACGCGGGCGCGTGAGTGAGCATGCGGGCGCGAGAGAGAGCAAGCGGGCGCGAGAGAGAGCAAGCGGGCGCGAGAGAGAGCAAGCGGGCGCGAGAGAGAGCAAGCGGGCGCGAGAGAGAGCAAGCGGGCGCGAGAGAGAGCAAGCGGGCGCAAGAGAGAGCAAGCGGGCGCAAGCGAGAGCAAGCGGGCGCAAGAGAGAGCAAGCGGGCGCAAGAGAGAGCAAGCGGGCGCAAGAGAGAGCAAGCGGGCGCGTGAGAGAGCAAGCGGGCGCGTGAGAGAGCAAGCGGGCGCGTGAGAGAGCAAGCGGGCGCGTGTGAGAGCAAGCGGGCGCGTGTGAAAGCAAGCGGGCGCGTGTGAGAGCAAGCGGGCGTGCGAGAGGGAGAGTGCGAACGCGTGTGCGAGAGGGAGAGAGCGAGCGCGTGTGCGAGAGGGAGAGAGCGAGCGCGTGTGCGAGAGGGAGAGAGCGAGCGCGTGTGCGAGAGGGAGAGAGCGAGCGCGTGTGCGAGAGGGAGAGAGCGAGCGCGTGTGCGAGAGGGAGAGAGCGAGCGCGTGTGCGAGAGGGAGAGAGCGAGCGCGTGTGCGAGAGGGAGAGAGCGCGTGTGCGAGAGGGAGAGAGCGAGCGCGTGTGCGAGAGGGAGAGAGCGAGCGCGTGTGCGAGAGGGAGAGAGCGAGCGCGTGTGCGAGAGGGAGAGAGCGAGCGCGTGTGCGAGAGGGAGAGAGCGAGCGCGTGTGCGAGAGGGAGAGAGCGAGCGCGTGTGCGAGAGGGAGAGAGCGAGCGCGTGTGCGAGAGGGAGAGAGCGAGCGCGTGTGCGAGAGGGAGAGAGCGAGCGCGTGTGCGAGAGGGAGAGAGCGAGCGCGTGTGCGAGAGGGAGAGAGCGAGCGCGTGTGCGAGAGGGAGAGAGCGAGCGCGTGTGCGAGAGGGAGAGAGCGAGCGCGTGTGCGAGAGGGAGAGAGCGAGCACGCAAAGGAGCGCGTGAGCGAGGGAGGGAGGAGGAAATCAGCATTACAGAAGTGTTGTGGTGAACAAAGGCCAGACAGTTGAACTTTTACAAGTCATTTAGGGAATAGTTTTTCCCAGGGTATAGACAGAAGGCAGGAGAGATGGCTGAGGAAGATGGGATGTGGGTGGAAAGGAAGTGATCAGATATGGTTGCTTTGTGGCTAATATGATGGGAATGGTATGACCAGATGATAAGTGGATAAGAGGGCAGTGAACAGATAGAGAGTTGGAGTTAAATGGAAGTTGAAATCACTGAGGATCAGAAGTCACTCACTGCAAGCAGTTCATAAGTAGGAGCCGAATTAGGCCATTCGGCCCATCGGGTCTGCTCCACCATTCGATCATGGCTGATATGCTCCTCATCCCCATTTTCCTGCCTTCTCCCCATAACCTTTCAACACATTACCAATTAAAAATCTGTCTCGCTCTTCCTTAAATTTACTCACTATTCCAGCATCTACTGCACTTTGGGGTAGCGAATTCCACAGATTCACAACCCTTTGGGAGAAGTAGTTTCTCCTCAATCCTGTTTTAAATTTGCTACCCCTTATCCTAAGACTATGACCTCTCATCCTAGAATTGCCCACCAGTGGAAGCATCTGCTCCACATCTACTTTATCCATATCTTTATCATCTTAAATACCTTAATTTGATCTCCTTTCATTCTTCTAAATTCCACAGAGTATAGGCCTAAACTGTTCAATCTCTCTTCATACGACAAACCCCTCATCTCTGGAATCAATCTAGTGAACCTCCTCTGAACTGACTGCAATGTCACTACATCTTTCCTCAAATACGGGGACAATACTCCAGGTGCAGCCTCACCAATGCCTTGTATAATTGCAACAATACTTCCTTACCTTTATATTCTATTCCTTTAGCTATAAATGCCAACATTCCATTCACTTTCTTTATTATCTGCTGTACCTGCATGCTAGTTCTCTATGACTCATGAACGAGGACACCCAGGTCCCTCTGCACCGGAGCACCCTGAAATCTCTCCCCACTTAGATAATAAGTCGCCTTCCCATTTTTGCGACCAAAATGCATGACCTCACACTTATCCACGTTAAACTCCATCTGCCATATTTTGGCCCACTCACCTAACCTATCTATACCCATTTGTAAGGTTCTTATTTCCTTATTGCAACTTACTGTCCCACCTATTTTTGTGTCATCTGCAAATTTGGCTATAGAGCTTTCTATCCCTGTATCCAAGTCATTTATGTAGATTGTAAATAGTTGGGGCCCAAGGACCAAACCCTGTGGCACCCCACAGGTTACTTCTTGCCATCCAGAAAAAAAAACATTTATCCCAACTCTCTGTCTTCTGTCCATCAGCCATCACCTATCCAAGCTAATAAATTACCCCTAATCACATGTGATCTAATCTTGTGAATTAACCTTTCGTGTGGCACTTTATCAAACACCTTCCGGAAGTCCAGATACACATCTACAGGATCCCCATTATCCACTTTGCTTGTTCCATCCTCAAAGAACTCTAGCAAATTAATCAAACATGATTTGCCTTTCATAAAACCATGCTGACTCTGATGGATAGTGTTTTGACTTTCCAAATGTCCTGATATTGCTTCCTTGATAATTGATTCTAACACTTCCCCAACAACAGATGTTAAACTAACTGATCTGTAATTTCCCACATTTTGCTTCCCTCCCTTTTTGAATAAGGGCGTTACATTAGCATTTTTCCAATCCATTGGAACCTTTCCTGTGTCCAGGGAATTTTGGAATATTATAACGAATGGATCCACCATCTCTGCCGCCACTTCTTTTAATATCCTAGGATGTAGGCCATCAGGCCCAGAGGACTTATCTGCCCTTAATTCCAATAGTTTGCTGAATACCTTTTCTCTATTGATGTTGATTGTTCTAAGTTCTACCCTTTCTATTACCTCTGACTTGACTGTTCCTATCCAGGTAAGCTATCTAGGTAAGAAAATTGTTACGGCACTTGGATAGGCAGTAGAGAATAAGGATTTTAAATAAGAGGTGAGAGGGGCCAAAAGGCAAGATGCTTAAAGGAGTAGAATGCATCAGAATATTAAGGGGGTCAGGCCAAGTTGTGATTTGGTGATACGAGACAAAATATCACTGTGATAGTCTTGTGGGGCTAGCACTCAAAGTATGCCAAAAAATGATGTCACGTGATCAGTTCCTTAAAGTGCCCCTGTTCCACTGCAAAGCTGCTAGCAGGAAACATTAAAAATAATAAATACACAACAAATATTCTCCACCTGCCTGGATGAGTGCAGCTCCAACAACACTCAGGAAGCTTGGTACAATCCAGGACAAGGCAGCCCACTTGATTGGCACCCCATTGGCACAAACATTCACTCCCTCCAGCACCAATGTTCAGTGGCAGTAGTGTGTACCAACAGCAGGATGTACTGCAGGAACTCATCATGAGCACAGCACTTTCAAACCCACGACCACTACCATCTGGGACAAAAGCAGCAAACATATGGGACCACCACCATCTCGAAGTTCCCCTCCAAGCCACTATCATCCTGATTTGAAAATAAATTGCCATTCCTTTCCTGTTACTGGATCAAAACCCTGGAACTCCCTCCCTAACAGGACTGTCGGTGTACCTACACCACATTGACTGCAGCAATTCAAGAAGGCAGGTCTCCACTACCTTCTCAAGGGCAATTAGGTAATAAATGCTGACCTGGCCAGTGAGGCCCATGTCCCATGAATGAGTTTTTGAAAATTAAGAAATCCATCTCTTAACGGATAAGTGTGAAACCAGTCTAACGTGCCAAATGAAGTATGAAAATTAATGGAAAGAGCTGACTTCCTGAAGGGTTCATGTTTCTGCAATACGTAACCCCATAAGCATTTCTGATTGCCTGATATAGAATCCATTGTCTCCTTCTATAGGAACAAATGGCACTTGGTGCAAGTCCAGAAGCTTACCCCCTGCAACTTGGCATGAGCCAATTAAGACTGAAGACTCTGTTAGTAAAATGGTCCTGCTGAAATTTAACCAATTAAGCTAGTGAGTGCAAAACATGGGTAGTCTCCCTATTCTTCTCTAGTGTCTTGAAAATATCAAGGATATCCGAGAAATTGGAATATCTCCTGTGGGCTATGTTCTGGTAATATATTTTAAACTGTGGGAATACGTGAGTGAGATAATTAAGGCAACGACAGAGTGACTGTGTGAATAGAACAAGTGCATTTGATATGTTAATGAGTCAAGCAATACTGCAAACAGATGTTTTCCTGAGAGAATTTAGTAACAATGGATACAGAACATGAATAGGTTATTAAGGTTTGAAAGACTGAGATGCAAGATGTGAAGGAAATATGTCATAGGGAAGATAGATTGAGTGAGTTTACTTTGCTTTTAAATTCTAAAGGCTAAAATAGAGAGATGAAAGTAAGTATGGAAGAAAGCAATTTTAAAGAAATTAGGTCAGTTAAGGGAGTGATCAAAGGGGAAAAACATATTTAAGGAGATACTGAAACCTATGCATGGGAGCTATTTTTTAGATCTTAGCCAACAGCAGGGGTAGCAGTTCAGCTCCCAGCAAGCAGCATGTAACAGAAGCCTGATTTGAAAATCAAGCTGCTGGTTTTCCTCAGCAGCAATCCCAAGAAACGTAGTAGTACTGTGCGGTAAAGGTTACTGGATTTTTCATAAATCTTAAGATCTATAAGATGTTTTGGAACAGACTGGGGAGAGTTAGCTTTGATGGTTAAGATTGTTTGAAACTGTTTAAAGTAGTGATACTGTGTTAAGCCATTGTCTTAGTCAAGTGTATTTCTAGTTTCCGTTATTGTTCTTTGTTCAATTTTTTAAGAAACATTTATTTTTATTTAAATCATCACAAAGAGTTGAGAACACCATTTTCTGGATTTCAAACCTCTCCCAATACTGTGCAAATTGCAAACACAGTTGAGGGTAGTTGTTTCAAGTTTCCCTTCTGGGATTTAAACAACTCAGCATTTACCATCAGCCATGCCCTTAACAGTAGGCAGGAAGACCATAATAAAACCATAAGAAATAGGAACAGGAGTAGGCCTTTTCGCCTCTTGAACCTGCTCAAACTTTTATTTGGATCATGGCTGATCCAACATCCCTACGTCCACTTTCCTGCCTTTTCCCCGTAACCCTTGATTCCCTTACTGATCAAGAACTGATCTATCTTAGTCTTAAATATACACAAGGGCTCTGCCCCACAGCTCTCTGTGGCAAGGTGTTCCAAAGACTCACACCCCTCGGAGAAGAAATTCCTCCTCATCTCAGTCTTAAATTGGCACCCCTGTATTCTGCGATGATTTTTGAGGGGGGGGACCATGAAACCATTGTTGATTGTCCGTAAAACCCATCTGGTTCACGAATGTCCTTCAGGAAAGGAAATCAGTCGTCCTTACCCAGCCTGGTTTACATGTGACTCCAGAGCCACAGCAATGTGGTTAACTCTCAACTGCCCTCTAAAGGCAAGTAGAGATGGGCAATAAATGCTGGCCAGCCAGCAATGCTTATGTCCAATGAATGAATAAAAAAAACTATGCCTGGACTCTCCCATAGCGGAGACATCCTTTCAGCATTTACTCTGTCAAGCCCCTTAAGAATCCTGTATGTTTCAGTGAGCTCATCTCTCATTCTTCAAAATCCAATAAGTAGGGTCCCAACCTGTTTAACCTTTTCTGATAAGACAATCCCTCCATACCGGGATCATCCTATTGAACCTTCTCTGAACTGCCTCCAATAAAATTATATCTTTCCTTAAATAAGGGGACTAAAACAGCTCGCAGGACTCCAGATGTGGTCTCATCAGTACCTTGTATAGTTGCAGCAAGACTTCCCTACTCTTATACTCCAACCCCTTGAAATAAGGGTCAACATTCCATTCCCCTTCCTGATTACCTGCTGCACCTGTATGCTAATTTTGTGTGTTTTGTGCACAAGTACCCCCAAGTCCCTTTGTGTTGCCGACTTCTGCAGCTTTTCTCCATTTAAGTAATACTCTATTCTTTTGTTCTCCCTTCCAAAATGAGCAACTTCACATTTTCCCACATTATACTCTATTTGCCAGTATTATTTATCATTTCAGACACTGGCTTAGAGTCACATGGAACCGATTGGGCAAAATTCCAGGTCCTGGTGACATATTTACTGCTATATTAGCTTCCCCTAGTGAGCTAGATTTTTGGGTAAAACATCATAAAGCCAAGACCTGGCTGGCTCAGGCTTCTTATTATTGACCCTGCTATGGAGGGTTAAACCAATTCCAATTTCCATTACCAGCCATCGCACCTTGGAGACATCTCAATTTAAAACAAATCCCACTTAAATTGATCATCTGTTCAATCCCACACAATGAGGACAGACTGGTTATCACCAATGTAGAATCAAAACGTACATAGTCCTTCACTGATGTTGTTACAAGGATGTATTTTTTTTAATTTGCAATTTCTAAATTTTCTTTTTCTGGCAGAATTAAAAGTCACAATAAATTGTAATCCTATTAGGACGATGAAGGACTGCCAGCCAGTTAAAATATACAGACTTGCATTCCACCCAAGTGGGAGGAAAATTAACATTCAGGAGAATCACGTGATGCAAGTATGGGAATAGGTTTTTTTCAGCGAATTCTGGCGCTGCTTGGTTTTCAATCCTTTTTCCTGATGCACAGCTCATAATTGTTCTATCCTGAAGTGTATACCATGTCCTTAGAACATATTTGGGGGAGTATTGATGACAGAATGCTGAGGACTCCTAAGAAAATCCTCGGTAAAAACAGAGGCACTCGGGTCAAAGCTGGGCCCTCAACATGGCAACCTGGTTGGGGAGCAGGCACTGAGCACAGTACACTCAAAGGCATTGCAGGAGGTGACTGCAAACATTACCAAAATTATGGATGACAAACTCGATGTTTTAACACGGAATATTAATAATGCTCACTTGGACTAACTGCAGAATACCAGCATGAGGCTCAGTGAGGCGAAAGATAAAATCCTTCATGTCGAAAGTGTCACTTCTTCGGTCGAGACTCCACTTCAATCCTTAGAGAACCACAAAGGCTATTGTATCCTATTCTCGCGGCTCAGGGGCAACCAACGTCCACAGCCTATTATCATTACATTTCCATAACTTCAGGGACCACCAGACAGTTTTGGAAGCTGCCTGGCGTGGTGGGACTTGGCTCTATGATGAGACAAAAGTCTCGTTCTTCCCGGACTTCTCGATGGCAGTACAGCAAAAATGGAAAGGCTTTGATGCAGTCAGAAAGTGTTTGAAGGGTTTTGGAATTCAGTATGCCCTGCACTATCCTGCTTCCTGAGGGTCTCCCTCAAGGGTCCGTTAGGATGTTTGACAATCCTGCTAAGATTCGGAGCCATGATCTGAAGTTCCTTGTTAATCCTGGACAGTAGGCAATCCTGTGAATGAGCCAGGAGGCGAATTTCACCAACTGCCCTGTTTAGAGTCATATTCATGATGTGGAGATGCCGAGGCTATGACTATATGACTAGAGTCATATTCTGCAGTTTGTCATTAATCCTTGAATGTAAGCCCTGTGTTGCATCCCTTAATTGATCCAGGTATGTGATTTATCACATTAGTAGGATTGCCTTTTTCAGTGAACACGTTAGCAACTCTTCACCCAATATCCTGTCATCCTGATATCCTGATGATTCCAAGGACACGCATTCATCCTTATCCCCTGTAATTTTATCTCTTAATTGATTCTGTTACGCAAGTTATCATATTGATAGGGGAGATCCTGATATCCTGAGGTGAACTTCGTTGACCATCTTGCTATTTTGCAGTTCTTCATCAATCCTTGTTAATCATTGAATGTGTCCCCTAAATTGCATCTCTCAATTGATCCTGTTACATGAATCCTTGCTGGTTATCCTGATGTCCTGATGAGTCTAAGGACAGACATCCATTCATCCTTACCCCTGCAATTTCATCTTTTAATCGATTCTGTTACGTGCTTTATCACAATGATTAGGGAAATCCAATGATTGTGCACGTTGGCAAAATTTTCCCTCGTTATCCTGCAGCACCCAGGAGCACTCATTTATCATTAATGGAATATATCCTACAATGTACTTCTTGTTCTTAAGGAGTGCGTGGTGTAGGTTGTATGGTATTAGAGCTGCTATCGTAAAGAAAGCCCGCCAACGCCTCTTCTTTCTCAGGAGGCTAAGGAAATTTGGCATGTTTGCTACGACTCTCACCAATTTTTACAGACGCACCAGAGAAAGCATTCTTTCTGGTTGTATCACAGCTTGGTACGGCTCCTTCTCTGTCCAAGACCGCAAAAAAACTACAAAGGGTCATGATCAAAGCCCAGTCCATCATGCAAACCAGCCCCCCACCCATTGACTCGGTTTACCTTTCCTGCTGCCTCGGAAAAGCAGCCAGCGTAATCAAGGACCCCACACACCCCGGACATACTCTTTTGCACCTTCTTCCGTGGGAAAAAGCTACAAAAGTCTGAGAACATGTTGCAATCGACTCAAGAACAGCTTCTTCCCTGCTGCCATCAGACTTTTGAATGGACCTACCTCGTATTAAGTTCATCTTTCTCTACACCCTATCTATGACTGTAACACTACATTCTGCACTCTCTCCTTTCCTTCTCCATGTATGGTATGGTATACTTTGTCTGTACAGCACGCAAGAAACAATACTTTTCACTGTATACTAATGCATGTGACAATGATAAATCAAATCAAATCTGTGTGATTTTTGTCCCATTTGTCTTAACATCCTGTGATATACAGTGGTGGACTTTTTCATCAGATATCCTTTATTTCAATTATGATTAAAATGAGTAGCACCAGTGCAGGGAGGTGGGCAAGTCGATCAATAAGGTTGTAGTGGGTAGCGCCCTCCGAGTCCTCACATCAGATGAGGAACTCCACCCCCCAGAACTTATGGGCTCACATATATTTTGTACTTCAGTTGTTTTGGGGGGGTTATAGAATCTTTGTTTCCTGTTAATGGTATAGACAAAGTATATATCCTGGGTAGAGATGTTGTATCGTTGGCACCTCCAATATGGCGGGGGATGGGGGGGTGCTTCCTTGGGTGCGCACCCAACAATGGCATGAAAATCCATGGTGGTTTAACCACCATTTTACGTTTGCTAATAAGCTGTATTTTTTGTGGTTGAATAATCAATGGCAGTAGCTACTATAAAGTTTTACTCCTGGAATTTGTGGGGAATTCATCACCCTATTAAAAGAAAGAAGATCTTGTCTTTTCTTAAGAAGGAGCAAGTTGACAAAACTATGTTGCAAGAAACTCATTTGGATGGCAAGAAGCATCTTAAACTCAAGAGGGGCTGGGTGAGGCAGGTGTTTTTTTGCTTCTTTCTTGACCAGCAGTCGAGGGGTAACAGTGTTAGTTAATAAGAATCTGCCTTTTAGTTTGGAAAGCTGCGTGAAAGGGGGTAGGTATGTGGTTGTCAAGGGGCTGGTTTATGGGGAGAATGCATCGATAATTAATGTTTACAGTACCCCTAATTATTCCCTGGACTCGGTCACTAAGGTCTTTATGGATTTTGTTCAACTGACCTCCGATTATTCATTTATTGGTGGTGATTTTAATTGCCACCTTAACCCGCTAATTGATAAACCCTCTATTACAAGAAACCTTCCTACGCAGCAAGCTGGGGCATTGGCTTTGGTTTGTGAGGAGGGGGCTAGTTGGATATGTGGAGAACTTTGTATCCCAAGGATAAAGAGCTCACCTTTTTTCTCAGTCCCTCATTTGTGTCACAACATATCGACTATTGTCTTGTGTCAAAGGTGATCCTGCAGTTGGTTGCCTCTTGCAATATAGGTAGTATTGTGATACCTGACCACGCGCCAGTTGTTTTGAGAATTTCTTCTCAAAGGGGCCCACCCTTGGAGATTTGATGCCTCTTTTCTTAATGACGATCATTTCATCTTGTACTTCAAGATTCAATTTGTTGCTTTTTATTTGGTTGATATTAGCCCCTCTATTCTGAGGGAGACCTACAAAGCCTTTGCTAGAGGTTTGGTCATTGCATACTCAGCCAAAAACGGGTGTTGATTGATGGATCAGCAGCATCATTTGGAGGTCCAGCTAGCTGAATTGTCATGTGAAGGTGAAGGAAATTAGTGTAATTTAGGGTGGTGATGGACTCTTTGCTGACCCAGCGTGCAGAGAGGAGTTTTAGGTTGCCAAGCAGATGTTGTATGAATTTGAGAATAAACCGAGTAGCTATTTGGCTTTTCTTACTAGGACTCAAGGAAGATAGCTCTGATGGTGGATTCCAAGGCAAATAAAGGGATTAGGGAAGAAGATATTGACAAGGCTTTTGAGAGCTTTTATGTGAATTTGTAGAAATCAGAAAAGCTCCTGTACTTATGGAGTGTTTCTTCTCTCGAGTTTCCCTCTGTCTGAGGATCTGAGAAGAGCTTTGAATGCTCCAACCTCTGGGGAGAAGGTGGTTGCTGCCATAAAGGAACTTCAACCTGGTAATGCACACAGTCCTGATGGTTTTGGGTGTGAATTCTACAAGGAATTCAATGATTCGTTACTAGACCTATAAATTGGGATAGTCAGCACGGTTTTGTGAAGGGTAGGTCGTGGGGATGGGTGTGCAGGCAGTGCAATGTTCCTCTTGCACTATGTTTGAGGTGAGGGACGACGACAGTGTCCCTACTGATTACACCTGTGGGAAGTGCACCCATCTGCAGCTCCTCCAAAACCGTGTTAGGGAACTGGAGCTGGAGTTGGATGAACTTAGGATCATCAGGGACGCAGAGATGGCCATAGACACAAGCTTTAGGAATACAGTTACTCCGAGGATTGAAAACAGATGGGTGACGGTGAGAGGGGCTGGGAGGAAGCAGTCCGTGCAGGGATCCCCGGTGGTCGTTCCCCTTAGCAACAAGTATTCCGTTTTGGATACGGTTGAGGGGGATGACATACCAGTGGTGAGCCGCAGTGAGAGGATCTCCAGCACTGTGTCCGTCTCTGTGGCTCGGGAGGGAAAGGGGGAGAGCGGGAGGGCGATAGTTATTGGGGACTCGTTAGTTAGAGGGATAGATAGGAGGTTCTGTGGCAGCAAAAGAGACTCACGGATGGTATGTTGCCTACCGGATGCCAAGGTCCGTGATGTCTCAGACCGTGTTTTCCAGATTCTGAAGGGGGAGGGGAAACAGTCACAAGTCGTGGTGCACATTGGTACCAATGACATAGGTAAGAGAAGGGATGGGGATTTAAAGCAGGAATTTCTGGAGCTGGGCTGGAAGCTGAGAGCCAAGACGAAACATGTGGTCATCTCTGGTACGTTGCCGGTACCACGTGATAGCGAGTTGAGGAACAGGGAGAGAGTGCAGTTAAATATGTGGTTGCAGGGATGGTGTAGGAGGGAGGGTTTCAGATACGTGGATAATTGGAACACGTTCTGGGGAAGGTGGGACCTGTACAAACAGGACGGGGTGCACCTGAACCAGAGGGGCACCAATATCCTCGGAGGGAAATTTGTTACGGCTCTTCAGGGGGGTTTAAACTAATTTGTCAGGGGAGTGGGAAAGGGAGTTGTAGTCCAGAAGTCAGTGAGGGTGGTGAGGTATTGGGGAAGGTATCAGGGTCAAGGGTGGGTACTGGTAGACAGGAAGGTGGGTTGAAGTGTGTCTACTTCAATGCAAGGAGCATCCGGAACAAGGTAGATGAACTTGGGGCGTGGATTGGTACTTGGGACTACGATGTTGTGGCCATTACGGAGACGTGGGTAGAACAAGGACAGGAATGGTTGTTGGACGTTCCGGGGTATAGATGTTTCACTAAGTGTAGGGAAGCTGGTAAAAGAGGTGGAGGAGTGGCATTGTTAATCAAGGATAGTTTAACGGCTGCGGAAAGGCACTTCGTGGGGGATCTGCACACTGAGGTTATATGGGCTGAAGTTAGAAATAGGAAAGGAGCGGTCACGTTGCTAGGAGTTTACTATAGGCCCCCAAATAGTAATAGAGATGTGGAGGAAGAAATTGCTAAGCAGATTATGGATATGTGTGGGGGTCACAGGGTAGTTGTCATGGGGGACTTTAACTTTCCAAATATTGATTGGAACCTTTGTAGGTCAAATAGTTTGGATGGGGCAGTTTTTGTGCAGTGTGTGCGGGAGGGTTTCCTGACACAATATGTGGATGGGCCGACTAGAGGTGAGGCCACATTGGATTTGGTACTGGGAAATGAACCGGGCCAAGTGTTAGATTTGGTTGTGGGAGAGCAATTTGGAGATAGTGACCACAATTCGGTGTCTTTTGTTATTGCAATGGAGAGGGATAGGGCCGTACGGCAGGGCAAGGTTTACAATTGGGGGAGGGGTAATTATGATGCGATTAGGCAAGAATTAGGGGGCATAAGTTGGGAACAGAAACTGTCAGAGAAAGGAACTAATGAAAAGTGGAACTTTTTCAAGGAACAAATACTGGATGTCCTTGATAGGTATGTTCCTGTCAGGCAGGGAGGAAATGGCCGAGTGAGGGAACCATGGTTCACAAAAGAGGTGGAATGTCTTGTGAAAAGGAAGAGGGAAGCTTATGTAGGGATGAGGAAACAAGGTTCAGATGGCTCGATTGAGGGTTACAAGTTAGCAAGGAATGAGCTGAAAAAGGGGCTTAGGAGAGCTAGGAGGGGACATGAGAAGTCCTTGGCGGGTCGGATCAAGGAAAACCCCAAGGCTTTTTACTCTTATGTGAGGAATAAAAGAATGACCAGGGTGAGGTTAGGGCCGGTCAAGGACAGTAGTGGGAACTTGTGTATGGAGTCAGTAGAGATAGGCGAGGTGATGAATGAATACTTTTCTTCAGTGTTCACCAAGGAGAGGGGCCATGTTTTTGAGGAAGAGAAGGTGTTACAGGCTAATAGGCTGGAGGAAATAGATGTTCGGAGGGAGGATGTCTTGGCAGTTTTGAATAAACTGAAGGTCGATAAGTCCCCTGGGCCTGATGAAATGTATCCTAGGATTCTTTGGGAGGCAAGGGATGAGATTGCAGAGCCTTTGGCGTTGATCTTTGGGTCCTCGCTGTCCACGGGGATGGTGCCAGAGGACTGGAGAATGGCGAATGTTGTTCCTCTGTTTAAGAAAGGGAATAGAAATGACCCTGGTAATTATAGACCGGTTAGTCTTACTTCGGTGGTTGGTAAATTGATGGAAAGGGTCCTTAGGGATGGGATTTACGACCATTTAGAAAGATGCGGATTAATCCGAGATAGTCAGCACGGATTCGTGAAGGGCAAGTCGTGCCTCACAAATTTGATAGAATTTTTTGAGGAGGTAACTAAGTGTGTTGATGAAGGTAGGGCAGTTGATGTCATATACATGGATTTTAGTAAGGCGTTTGATAAGGTCCCCCATGGTCGGCTTATGATGAAAGTGAGGAGGTGTGGGATAGAGGGAAAGTTGGCCGATTGGATAGGCAACTGGCTGTCTGACCGAAGACAGAGGGTGGTGGTCGATGGAAAATTTTCGGATTGGAGGCAGGTTGCTAGCGGTGTGCCGCAGGGATCAGTGCTTGGTCCTCTGCTCTTTGTGATTTTTATTAATGACTTAGAGGAGGGGGCTGAAGGGTGGATCAGTAAATTTGCTGATGACACCAAGATTGGTGGAGTAGTGGATGAGGTGGAGGGCTGTTGTAGGCTGCAAAGAGACATAGATAGGATGCAAAGCTGGGCTGAAAAATGGCAAATGGAGTTTAACCCTGATAAATGTGAGGTGATTCATTTTGGTAGGACAAATTTAAATGTGGATTACAGGGTCAAAGGTAGGGTTCTGAAGACTGTGGAGGAACAGAGAGATCTTGGGGTCCATATCCACAGATCTCTAAAGGTTGCCACTCAAGTGGATAGAGCTGTGAAGAAGGCCTGTAGTGTGTTAGCTTTTATTAACAGGGGGTTGGAGTTTAAGAGCCGTGGGGTTATGCTGCAACTGTACAGGACCTTGGTGAGACCACATTTGGAATATTGTGTGCAGTTCTGGTCACCTCACTATAGGAAGGATGTGGAAGCGCTGGAAGGAGTGCAGAGGAGATTTACCAGGATGCTGCCTGGTTTGGAGGGTAGGTCATATGAGGAAAGGTTGAGGGAGCTAGGGCTATTCTCTCTGGAGCGGAGGAGGCTGAGGGGAGACTTAATAGAGGTGTATAAAATGATGAAGGGGATAGATAGAGTGAACGTTCAAAGACTATTTCCTCGGGTGGATGGAGCTATTACAAGGGGGCATAACTATAGGGTTCGTGGTGGGAGATACAGGACGGATATCAGAGGTAGGTTCTTTACGCAGAGAGTGGTTGGGGTGTGGAATGGACTGCCTGCAGTAATAGTGGAGTCAGACACTTTAGAAACATTTAAGCGGTTATTGGACAGGCACATGGAGCACACCAGGATCATAGGGAGTGGGATAGCTTGATCTTGGTTTCAGATAAAGCTCGGCACAACATCGTGGGCCGAAGGGCCTGTTCTGTGCTGTACTGTTCTATGTTCTTAACCTTATTGAGTTCTTTGAGAAGGTGACCAAAGAGGTGGATGAGGGTAAAGCGGTTGATGTGGTGTATATGGATTTCAGCAAAGCGTTTGATAAGGTTCCCCATGGTAAGCTTTTGCAGAAAATATGGACACATGGGATTGAGGGTGATTTAGTGGTTTGGATCAGGAATTGGCTAGCTGTAAGAAAACAAAGGGTGGTGGTTGATGGGAAATATTCATCCTGGAGTTCAGTTACTAGTGGTGTACCGCAAGGATCTGTTTTGGGGCCACTGCTGTTTGTCATTTTTATTAATGACTTGGATGAGGGCGTGGAAGGATGGATTAGTAAATTTGCGGATGACACTAAAGTCGGTGGAGTTGTAGACAGTGCGGAGGGAAGTGGCAGGTTACAGAGGGACATAGATAAGCTGCAGAGCTGGGCTGAGAGGTGGCAAATGGAGTTTAATGCGGAAAAGTGTGAGGTGATTCACTTTGGAAGGAGTAACAGGAATACAGAGTACTGGGCTAATGGTAAGATACTTGGTAGTGTGGATGAACAGAGGGATTTGGGTGTCCATGTGCGTAGATCCCTGAAAGTTGGCACCCAGGTTGATAGGGTTGTTAAGAAGGCGTACGGTGTGTTAGCTTTTATTGGTAGAGGGATTGAGTTTCGGAGCCAGGAGGTCATGCTGCAACTGTACAAAACTCTGGTGCGGCCGCATTTGGAGTATTGCGTACAGTTCTGGTCGCCGTATTATAGGAAAGATGTGGAAGTGTTGGAAAGGGTGCAGAGGAGATTTACCAGGATGTTGCCTGGTATGGTGGGAAAATCGTATGAGGAAAGGCTGAGGGGCTTGAGGTTGTTTTCGTTAGAGAGAAGAAGGTTAAGAGGTGACTTAATAGAGGCATACAAGATGATCAGAGGATTAGATAGGGTGGATAGTGAGAGCCTTTTTCCTCGGATGGTGTTGGCTAGCACGAGGGGACATAGCTTTAAATTGAGGGGTGAGAGATATAGGACAGATGTTAGAGGTAGGTTCTATACTCAGAGAGTAGTAAGGGCGTGGAATGCCCTGCCTGCAGCAGTGGTGGACTCGTCAACGTTGAGAGCGTTCAAGTGGTTATTGGATAAACATATGGATGATATTGGAATAGTGTAGATTAGAGGGGCTTTAGATTGGTACCACTGGTCGGCGCAACATCTAGGGCCGAAGGGCCTGTACTGCGCTGTAATGTTCTATGTTCTATTGGTATGTATAATCACTCATTTGGTAAAGGGCTGCTACCACAGTCGCTTGAGGCGGCGAATATGTCTTTAATCATGAAACCGGACAGTGTACTTCTTCCAGATCCATTTCTTTATTGAAAGTTGATTTGAAAGTGATGTCTAAGGTTCTAGCAACGTGCCTGGAGAAAATCCTTCTTGTGATTATCCAGAGTGATCAGACTGGGTTTATTAACTCATGCAATAGTGTTCAGAGATTGCTGAATATTATCAAGTCTTCCAAGAGCATGCTTTGGATGAGTTGGTGATCTCCCTGGATGTCGAAAAAGCCTTCAATAGGGTAGAATGGAATTCTTTGTTCCATTACGTTGCATAAGTTTGGATTAAGAGGGGACTCTATAAGAACCCAATGGTAGTAGTTAAAGGTCTGAGAAGTTTGGCTTTCAGAGAGGGAATAGGCAGAGATGTCCCCTATCTCCCTTTTTTTTTGTTTTAGCTATTGAAACTTTGGTTGAGGCCATTAGACATGTACCCCAGGTTTATGGGTTGCCCAATGGAGGTAAGCAGCACAAAATTCACTTTATGTGGATGATATGTTGCTGGTTGTTTCTGAGCCGAGTGTCTCTGTCCCCGCTATTATTGATATGGTAGCTAGATTTAGTCTTTTTTTGGGTTGTAAGGTTAACTTTGTGAAATCAGAGGCTATGCCCCAGGGCAAGTTAAGAGATAGACACCGTCCTCCTTCTTGCTTTCCTTTTAGGCGGTCCCAGTTGGGGTTTTCATATCTGGGTATTCGTATTACCCCTGGTTTTTGGCAAACTTTCCTCCATTACTGGCCTCTGTTAAGCGGGACTTATTGTTGGTCATTCTTACCAATTTCCTGATGGGTAGAATTGCCTTGATTAAGATGGATGCATTGTGTGGGCTACTTTATCCTTTGCAAATGCAACCTATCCCGTTGTCAGCTAAGGTCATTGAAGAGATTTATGGGTCATTTAGTTCAATAAGAAGAAGCCTTGTTTAAAGTTGGCTCAGCTGCATTTGTCTGGTTCTAAGGAAGGCCTAGGAATGCCCAATATTAAGATGTGCCAGTTAGCTTCCCATCTTAGATTTATACATGAATGGGGTAGGGGAGATCCTGCCTCCATATAGAGTCATAGAGTTATAGAGGTTTACAGCATGGAAACAGGCCCTTCGGCCCAACTTGTCCATGCTGCCCTTTTTTTAAACCCCTAAGCTAGTCCCAATTGCCCGCATTTGGCCCATATCCCTCTATACTCATTTTACCCATGTAACTGTCTAAATGCTTTTTAAAAGACAAAATTGTACCCGCCTCTACTACTACCTCTGGCAGCTTGTTCCAGACAATCACCACCCTCTGTGTGAAAAGATGGACACTTTTGTATCTCTCCCCTCTCACCTTAAACCTATGCCCTCTAGTTTTAGACTCCCCTACCTTTGGGAAAAGATATTGACTATCCAGCTGATCTATGCCCCTCATTATTTTATAGACCTCTATAAGATCACCCCTCAGCCTTCTATGCTCCAGAGAAAAAAGTCCCAGTCTATCCAGCCTCTCCTTATAACTCAAACCATCAAGTCCCGGTAGCATTCTAGTAAATATTTTCTGCATTCTTTCTAGTTTAATAATATCCTTTCGATAATAGGGTGACCAAAACTGTACACAGTATTCCAAGTGTGGCCTTACCAACATCTTGTACAACTTCAAAAAGACGTCCCAACTCCTGTATTCAATGTTCTGACTAATGAAACCAAGCATGCTGAATGCCTTCTTCACCACTCTGTCTACCTGTGACTCCACTTTCAAGGAGCTATGAACCTGTACCCCTAGATCTCTTTGTTCTGTAACTCTCCCCAATGCCCTACCATTAACTGAGTAAGTCCTGCCCTGGTTCAATCTACCAAAATGCATCACCTCGCATTTATCTAAATGAAACTCCATCTGCCATTTGTCAGCCCACTGGCCCAATTGATCAAGATCCTGTTGCAATCGGAGATTACTTTCTTCACTGTCCACGATGTCACTAATCTTAGTGTCATCTACAAACTTACTAACCATGCCTCCTATTTTCTCATCCAAATCATTAATATAAATGACAAATAACAGTGGACCAGCACTGATCCCTGAGGCACACCGCTGGTCACGAGCCTCCAGTTTGAAAAACAGCCCTCTACAACCACTCTCTGGCTTCTGTCATCAAGCCAATTTTATATCCATTTAGCTACCTCACCCTGAATCCCATGAGATTTAACCTTATGCAACAACATACCATGTGGTACCTTGTCAAAAGCCTTGCTAAAGTCCATGTAGACAACATCAACTGCACTGCCCTCATCTACCTTCTTGGTTACCCCTTCAAAATAAGGCTTGATGTTGAAGCTGATCAGTACTTGCAGTCACTTTTATTACTTTGGGATCCTAAGATTGTGTTAAGTGTGATAATTCTATTATTATTAATACTCTAAAGGCATGGAGGATGGTCCATAAGTTGGAGGGAAGATCTAATTTAACTTCTGCACTTTCCTCAATTCAGGATAATCTGGATTTCCCACCAAGTCTTATGGATTACAGTTTCAATATCTGGGGGGATGGACATCTCTGCAGACTAGGGGATGTATTTGATGACGCTACCCTGTTAATCTTTTGAGTAGCTATGTCAACAGTATGATATTCTGAAATGTTCCTTTTTTAGATATTTGCAACTGAGGGGCTTTATCCTTAATACGACAACTTTTCTTTCTGATTTCCGCAGTGAAGAAAATCCTGCTATCTATGGAGCCCAGGCGTTTAGTTAGTAAATTTTATGACACTCTGTGCTCTAGATCCTGTGATAATACAGTGGACATGCTGCAGTCTTGAGAGAGAGACCTCACGGTGAATATTGATGAGGACACATGAAATAATAATAAAATTTCAGCTTGTAATAGAACAAAAGAAACTCAGCTTAAGATATTGCACCATCTGCATATTACCCCAAGCTTGTGGCACAGGTTTGACCCCACCATATCCCCATTATGCCAGCCATCCAAGGTGGGTGTGGGGGATTACCTGCATTTTTTTTGCCGTGTTAAAATTAAAGCCTACTGCTATAATGTTCTTAAAATGTTTGAGATGCTCTTTGATACGGCCTTAGAGTTTGACGGTTTGCATCTGATACAGGGTCTCCCAGTCAAAAAGATCAGTAATGCGAATGGAAAAAGACTGTACAAATATCCTAACATTTGCAGCACAGAAGAATATCCTTTGCTCATAGATATTAATTAGCCCCCTTCAATTCAGAATTGGCATAAAATCATTTTGGGATGTATACCATTGGAATTTTTGACCTGTATACTTCGAGCTAAATCGGATACATTCTGTAATGTAATGAGGGTGGCACGGTGGTTAGCACCGCTGTTTCACAGTGCCAGGGACATGGGTTCGATTCCCGGCTTGGGTTACTGTCTGTGCAGAGTTTGCACGTTCTCCCTGTGTCTGCGTGGGTTTCCTCCGGGTGCTCTGATTTCCTCCCTTAGTCTGAAAGACATGCTGGTTAGAAGCATTGGGCATGTTAAATTCTCCCTCCGTGCACCTGAACAGGCGCTGGAGTGTGGTGGCTAGGGGATTTTCACAGTAACTTAACTGCAATGTTAATGTAAGCCTTCTTGTGATTATTCATACATAAATAAATAAAGTTTGGGACCCTAGGTTCTGGGCTCCGCATTGTCCAGTTTGCTCCTGTAAGGTTTTCCACAGGTTCTGTGGCTCTGTCACCGTTTTCCTATGAGCTTGGTTGTACACCACTGAGCCAATTGTGGTTGTATCCTGATATTTCCTCATCCTTCAATATATCCTTCTTTTACTTGTGTGGTGGGAGGCGCTGGATACAATGAAAATCCAAACCAACTTTGTTGGTCATTTTCTTTTTTTCTCTCTCTTCCCACGTGTATTTGTTTGAAAATGACCTTGCTGTACTATACCAATCTTAGAGCGTCTGTGTTATTTGTATCAAACGAAAAGGGACAGGCATTCAAACCCCCTGGGGAGTGTGAAAGACCCCATCTCCCGTTGGCTTTTATACAAACTGAAATTTTCCAAGTGTTTCTGACAATACATGTTGTAAAAAATAAACATGACCAAAGCACACATGGATCAATAAAATTCATCTGGAATCTACAGCCAGAAGGAACTTAGAACTGTTTGCCAAGCCAGAGAGTTCAGAGATTAGAAATTAAAATGCTGTACTGAAAGGCTGCCAATGTGTGGATTCTCTCTCTCTCACAAAAGTATTGCACCCCGATTTGCAAAGTAATCATCCCGAGAACTCTAATGCAAACCGAGATCTTCTGTGAATAAAACATCATTTCTATGATAACATGGAAATCTGCACCATACAACCACAACCAGGAAGACAACGAAAAGAAATGGCTGCACCACATCAAGACTTTCCAAAGGACAACTAATCACGTACCCTTTGTTTTATCTTCTTCGCGAAATGTAAAAAACTCTAAACCTATCCTCTTAATCTACCATTTGTACTAGTGTGCGCATGGGCCCAGAGAATGTGTGTCAGGTTGAATGATAGTTGCAATTTACCTAGTTCTTTTTAATTTGGAAAATAGTTTCAATAAACTTATCTGGTTCTTTATTTAAATTCAGAAAACGTGACTAATTCCATGTCATCTGAAAGCATAACTAGTGGGACTTCTGCAGTATTGGTAAAGCACATCCTGCTAAAAAAAAACCTTGCTACGGTCAGATCTGGAGTGGTAGAATAGGGCAGTCATTTTTACCCCTCCTCATAGGGTCATAGCATTATCTTACAGATTTTGTGAACTTTAACATCAGGATCAGATTCAGTCAACTTTGTTTGAACCAATCATTTTTTTAAAAATTACTTGATATTACTTAATATAATTTACAATTCGCCCAACATGAGATTCGGTCCATTTTCTATGCTAACGCAAAACTTATCAGACCTAATACTACATGAACTGAATACTGACTGAAGAAATGATACAAAGTTTTGATTTGAAGCAGTACTATTTTCAGACTTACCACTTTCGAAACAGGCATCAAATATTAAATGCCCCTTCTTAGGATGCCCAGTGTAACCAGTGGGAATGACGAGAAACTTACTAACATTCCCAACTACCGCATCGTCACCTCCATTTTCACTACCTGTGGAATCAAAAATCATTCAATCAAAACATAATTAATCAATCATTTTCTGGGATGAAAACTTTGACATTTGTCATTAATGAACAAACAACTGGAAAATAGTGTTTCAATTCATAAAAGGGTAACAAATATTTTTTATTTCAAGGTGATGGAAAAGATGATCAGAAAGTACACTTTGATTGGTTACATCAGATTAATGGACAAAAAGTAGTTATAGTCGTCCTGAAAAATTTGACATATCCATTGAGCCAGGTGCCTCTGTCCACCCAGTCTGCAATCCAATCAGGTTTTGTAATGGCACCAGAATCACCTTCTAATTTGTAGTAAAATATATTAAAATTAGGCATTGATGATGTCACTTAAATATCCACATATTTTCCAAGGGTAATCATAAGATTATTAAATAGTATGCCATTTGGCCGGTCAAGTCTGCTCTGCCATTCAGCAAAAACATGGTTGATCTGATTGGGGCCGAAATGCCACTTTCCTGCCTGCCCCCCATAACCCTTGACTGTAGATCACCAAACAAGATCGACGCTCCAGAGAAAAAAGGGAATTAACACTATCACATGCTAACAGGCCTGTCAACAACGTCAATGACCTTCATCCAAAAGACCCATTTAGGATTAGGTTCCCCTTGAAGTAGGACTCTGCTCTCCACCAAATATACTTATGTTATGCACCTACTACTTTATGGGCTGAATAATACGCTCTGAAAACAGGAGCACTATGTGCCCACGCCGAAATACTATTGGGCATGATAATGTTGCGTCGCGTTCCTGATGTCATCATGCTAGTTCTGGATAGAACGGCTAGCAGCCAGGGTGAAAAATCGGGAACCCACTAGCATTATTCAAATATCTTTGATAGAGTATTTAGTATCATTAATCAGGCAAAAAAAACACTTGCAGAGCATGTTTCATATCAGGTGGGTTTCTTATTTTATTAGGCAGCTTGTTAGGTAGGTTTAAAAGGTTCAGAACCCCGGGTTTTAGTTTGACAGTTCAGAGTTCAGTGACTGCTGGAAGTGTTTCATGCAAGAAGCAGAGTTTGTCTTTCTAACTGACCTTATTTAGAGGCTTTATTCCTCCTGCAGAGAGGTCTATTTAGACCTTGACCATCACCTTAGCCTTAAAACTAGGCCCAACATGGGGATCCATGTGAAATACAACCTCCAGTGAGGATGAAAGGATGAGGAGGATGAGGGTGAAAGGAAGAAGAGCACAATGGGAGGTCCAGGATAGACCAGATGGTGCATGAAGGTGGCAGAGTTGTGCCAGATCCAAAAGGTGATGAAGCCATCATGAATCCCCAACAGAGGGGCAGAAGGACCTATGTAACCCCTCGAGTATATAGGCAGAGACTCAAATATCCACAGATGTCCAAGACACAATGCAAGAGAAAGTTCAGGTTCTCAAGAACCACAGTCATATCCTTTTGTGACATGCTGGTGGGGGCGATTTTTTCCAACTGCCCATAGCTACCAAAGACACTGTTGTGCTCAACTTCTCCATGATAGAGTCCTTTCAGGCAACATGTGTCGACCTCAGTGGCATAATGCAGCCTGTTGCACTCTAGTGTATCAAGGTTTTCTCTGAAGTTATGTTCACAAGGGCATGAAATTACATTTCTTTCATAATGGACAGCCAGAGTCAATGATACTCGATTCTAAGTCAATGATACACGATACCATAAAGGCTCCAACGAGAGAAACCTGCTCCTTTCTTTACAGAAAGAGCTTCCGCTCATTGAACATCCAGCTGGTCTGCGATCATCACTGATGCAAAATGCAGGAATACACCAAAAACCTGGGCAGCAATCACAACTCCTTCATTCTGCATGACTCACAGCTGCCAGACCTATTCAGCGGTTCTGATATCCTGAATGGGGCAGAAGGATGGATAGCTCCTGGGTGACAAGGGTTACTTGATTGAGATGGCTCATGACTCCTGTGAGGGCACCCAAAACAAACACAGAGAGGAGCTACAATGACAGCCATGAAAGCACCAGGGCCAAGGGGACTATTAAAAATTAGGTTTGGTTGCCTTGACAGATCAGATGGGGCATTGCAGTATATTCCATGTGTGTCCCTCAAGGTCATGGTGTGCTGTGCCCTCTATAGTCTCAATATTCAAAGAGAGAAATGCCCTTAAGAGGGGACAGCAGATAGGGGCCATTCATCTGAGGAAGAGGATGAGGGCGATGTGAGGGACCATGGCGACGTTCAGGTAGAAAACCCTGGATGTGACTGCATGGATAACCATCACGTCAGGGATGCCTTGGTAACCATGATGTGGAGATGCCAGCGTTGGACTGGGGTAAGCACAGTAAGAAGTCTCCCAATACCAGGTTAAAGTCCAACAGGTTTATTTGGTAGCACAAGCCACAAGCTTTCGGAGCACTGCCCTTCATCAGGTGAGTGGGAGTTGTGTTCACAAACAGGGCATATATAGACACAAACTCAATTTACAAGATAATGGTTGGAATGCGAGTCTTTACAGGTAATCAAGTCTTAAAGGTACAGACAACGTGAGCGGAGAGAGGGTTAAGCACAGGTTAAAGAGATCTGTATTGTCTCCAGCTAGGACAGTTCGTGAGATTTTGCAAGCCCAGGCAAGTCGTGGGGGTTACAGATAGTGTGACATGAACCCAAGGTCCCGGTTGAGGCTGTCCTCATGTGTGCGGAACTTGGCTACCAGTTTCTGCTCAACGATTCTGCGTTGTCGTGTGTCGTGAAGGCCGCCTTGGAGAATGCTTACCCAAAGATCAGAGACTGAATGCCCGTGACTGCTTAAGTGTTCCCCAACAGGAAGAGAACACTCCTGCCTGGTAATTGTTGAGCAGTGTTCATTCATCCGTTGTCATAGCGTCTGCATGGTCTCCCCAATGTACCATGCCTCGGGACATCCTTTCCTGCAGCGTATCAGGTAGACAATGTTGGCCAAGGTGCAAGAGTATGTACCGTGTACCTGGTGGATGGTGTTCTCACGTGAGATGATGGCATCCATGTCGATGATCCAGCACGTCTTGCAGAGGTTGCTGTGGCAGGGTTGTGTGGTGTCGTGGTCACTGTTCTCCTGAAGGCTGGGTAGTTTGCCGCGGACAATGGTCTGTTTGAGGTTGTGCGGTTGTTTGAAGGCAAGAAGTGGGGGTGTGGGGATGGCCTTGGGGAGATGTTCGTCTTCATCGATGACATGTTGAAGGCTCCGGAGAAGATGTCGTAGTTTCTCCGCTCCGGGGAAGTACTGGACGACGAAGGGTACTCTGTCCGCCGTGTCCCATGTTTGTCTTCTGAGGAGGTCTGTGCGATTTTCCGCTGTGGCACATCGGAACTGTTGATCAATGAGTCGAGCGCCATATCCTGTTCTTATGAGGGCATTGGGTCATCGACATGGATGGCAACATCTCACATGAGAACACCATCCACCAGGAACACGGTACATACTCTTGCAACACGGCCAATGTTGTCTACGCTGCAGGAAAGGATGTCCCAAGGCATGGTACATTGGGGTGACCATGCAGACACTACGACAACGGATGAATGAACACCCCTCAACAATCACCAGGCAGGAGTGTTCTCTTCCTGCTGGGGAACACTTAAGCAGTCACGGGCATTCAGCCTCTGATCTCGTTCTCCAAGGCAGCCTTCACGACACACGACAACGCAGAATCGCTGAGCAGAAACTGACAGCCAAGTTCCACACACGAGGATGGCCTCAACTGGGATCTTGGGTTCATGTCACACTATCTGTAACCCACATGACTTGCCTAGGCTTGCAAAATCTCACTAACCTGTCCTGGCTGGAGACAATACACATCTCTTTAACCTGTGCTTAACCCTCTCTCCACTCACATTGTTTGTACCTTTAAGACTGGATTACCTGTAAAGACTCGCATTCCAACCATTATCTTGTAAATTGAGTGTGTGTCTATATGTGCTCTGTTTGTGAACACAACTCCCACTCATCTGATGAAGGGGCAGTGCTCTGAAAGCTTGTGGCTTGTGCTACCAAATAAACCTGTTGGACTTTAACCTGGTGTTGTGAGACTTCTTACTATGCCTTGGTAAAGCAGAGGTTTTGATAGTTTATGAAGTTCCAGCTTCAAAGGTGCGAGCACAGCATTGTTCAAACTTTATTCTGTGTGGAATGAGAGACTTGTCACCATCCTGTCGACACACTTACCCTGTCTGGTTATTGACAATCGAAGCATCCTATCCTGCCTCAAATCATGACATTTAATGTCTAACTCCCTAAAGAGGTTTAACCGCAATAACATAGTAAAATAATCTCTGTCAGAAATCTCACAACACCAGGTTAAAGTCCAACAGGTTTATTTGGTAGCACGAGCTTTCGGAGTGCTGCCCTTTTATCAGGTGAGTGGAGGATTGGGTTCACAAACAGGGCATATATAGACACAGACTCAATTACAAGATAATGGTCTTAACAGGTAATCAAGTCTTTACTGGTACAGACAATGTGAGTGGAGAGAGGGTTAAGCACAGGTTAAAGAGGTGCGCATTGTCTCAAGCCAGGACAGTTAGTGAGATTTTGCAAGCCCAGGCAAGTCGTGAGGGTTACAGATAGTGTGACATAAATCCAAGATCCCATTTGAGGCCACCCTCATGTGTGCGGAACTATCAGTTTCTGCTCAACAATTCTGCGTTGTCGTGTGCCGTGAAGGCCGCCCTAGAGAATGCTTACCCAAAGTTCAGAGGCTGAATGCCCTTGACTGCTGAAGTGTTCCCCGACAGGAAGAGAACATTCTTGCTGGTGATTGTCGAGCGGTGTCCATTCATCCGTTGTCATAGAATCTGCATTGTCTCGCTGATGTACCATGCCTCGAGACACCCTTTCCTGCAGTGTATCAGTACACAATGTTGGCCGAGTCGCATGAGTATGTACCGTGTATCTGATGGATGGTGTTCTCACTTGAGATAATGGCACCCATGTCGATGATCTGGCAGGTCTTGCAGAGGTTGCTGTGGCAGGGTTGTGTGGTGTCGTGGTCACTGTTCTCCTGAAGGCTGGGTAGTTTGCTGCGGACAATGGTCTGTTAGGGGCTGTGCAGATGTTTGAAGGCAAGGAGTGGGGGTGTGGGGATGGCCTTGGCGAGATGTTAGTCTTCAGCGATGACATGTTGAAGGCTCCGGAGAAGATGTCATAGTTTCTCCGCTCCGGGGAAGTACTGGATGATGAAGGGTACTCTGTCCACCATGTCCCATATTTGTCTTCTGTTCACAGGATATGGCACTCGACAAGAACAGGATATGACGCTCAACTTATCGATCGACAGTTCCAACGCGCCACAGCGAAAAATCGCAGCGACCTCCTCAGAAGAACGGATGTCCAGAGGCATGGTACATTGGGGAGACCATGCAGACGTCTCCCCAATGTACCATGGGATGAACGGACACCGCTCGACAATCACCAGGCAGGAGTGTTCCCTTCCGGTCGGGAAACGCTTCAGCAGTCACGGGCATTCAGCCTCTGAACTTCAGGTAAGTGTTTTCCAAGGCGGCCTTCACAACACACGACAACACTGAATCGCCAAGCAGAAACTGATAGCCAAGTTACGCACACATGAGGATGACCTCAACGGGGATCTTGGGTTCATGTCACACTATCTGTAACCCTCACGACTTGCCTGGGCTTGCAAAATCTCACTAACTGTCCTGGCTTGAGACAATTCACACCTCTTTAACCTGTACTTAGCCCTCTCTCCAATCGCATTGTCTGCACCTGTAAAGACATGATTACCTGTTAAGACTCGCATTTTAACCATTATCTTGTAAATTGAGTCTGTGTCTATATATACCCTGTTTGTGTACCCAATCCTCCACTCACCTGATGAAGGGGCAGCACTCCGAAAGCTCGCGCTAACAAATAAACCTGTTGGACTTTAACCTGGTGTTGTAAGACTTCTTACTGTGCCTACCTCAGTCCAACCCCGGCAATTCCACATCAAAAAAATCTCTGTATGAGAAATAATTAAGTCAGGGTTTATTTAAATAGCAATTATGAGATCAACGACAAGACCCACTTGGTGATTATTGAGGAGTTATCCTAACGCATTCCTTAGTACTCCCCCCTCTCTCAGTTGCAGCTGCAGCGGAGATAGGCTGACCTGCTACTTCTCTTTCCCTGGGTGATTTTGGTGGACGTCCTCTGTGCGGCTGAAATTGTGGGCAACCCACCACATTTAGAAGACTCTTGCTGAGTTGCAGGATGAGCTTCTGTTACCATAGCACTGTTTGAGGACTATGTGAATGGCGAATGGAAGGAGATGTTGCCCCATCATAAATGCCCAATATAATCTGTGCCTGCAATATGCTCTGCTTGCCCCTCTAGGACAGTCACTAGCATGTCGATGGTAAAAGCTTGGCACTCTGAAGAGTGGGTGATCACAGT
The DNA here is from genome assembly GCF_964213995.1 of Mustelus asterias. Taxonomy (NCBI): domain Eukaryota; kingdom Metazoa; phylum Chordata; class Chondrichthyes; order Carcharhiniformes; family Triakidae; genus Mustelus; species Mustelus asterias. Next base: position 97,307,641 of record NC_135808.1, read on the forward strand.
GCACATGGCTTGGATGGATAATACCAGTCAGAGCAAGCATGCAACCCCTCTGGTAGATCCACCAAATCTCCACAGAAGCTGGATATCCAGCTTCTGCCGCTTCACAGGCAACTCCAGAGGCTCATCATCTGACTCAGAAGCAGTCACTCCTCCAAACTGCCCAAGGCCTTCTCCACCACACACTCTGGCAGCTGCACGTGCGAATGTGAAATGGTTTCACCATTGCGAGATTGTACCTGCCCTTGTCCCAACGTGCTAATTTCAGCTGGGGTGCTAGTATCTGCACTGATGCTTGGGCCAGAGAAAGAATGAGGCGATGTTTCCTCAGAGGGTTCACCCTCGGAGAGGAATGATGGCCTGGCAATGACATTTGGATCAGTGGATGATGCTCCACCTGCACTAGAGACAAAACAAAAGGCGTTAGTGGTTTTCAAAAATATTTCCAATGCTGTTCAAAGCCACAATGGTCAGCAACTTTATAGTGAAGTGCACCATGAGATACGGCACAATTTGGTTGGGGAAGGTTGATACTAAAATGACAGGGGTATGGGAATCTATGCAAGGAGTCAGAGGAGGGGGAAAATAAGGACAAGAACTAAATACAGAAAGGGAAATAAGTGATAACAAAATCAAGAGCCAGAATCAAAACAGGGCCACAATTAAAAATAATAGGAATGAAACAGGTAATGTTAAAAAGACAAGCCTGAAGGCTTTCTGCCTTAATGTGCAAAACGTTTGCAATAAAGTGAATGAATTAATCAATGATATAACTGGGACTATGGAGGCATGCCTGCAGGGTACCAAGGATGGGAACTAAACATCCAGGGGTATTCAGTATTTAGAAAGGACAGACAAAAAGAAAAAGATAGTGGGGTTGCATTGCTGCTTAAAGAAGAAATTAATGCAATGGTGAGGAAGGATTTTAGCTCCAAGATGTGGAATCTGTATAGGTAGAGTTGAGAAACACCAAAAGGCAAAAACATTAGTGGGGGTTGTATGTAAACTGTAGTGGGAGCATTGAGGATTGCATGAGAGAGGAAATTAGAGATGTATGCAATAAAGGAACATCTGTAATTATGGGTGATTTTAATCTGCATATAGATTGAGCAAATCAAATTAGTAACAACATAGAAGAGGAATTCCTGGAGAGTATACAGGATGCTTTTCTGGACCAATACTTTGAGTAACCAACTAGAGAACAGGCCATCCTATTGTCTAATGTGAAAGGAATAATGGGAATCCAGTTGTGCAAGGCCAATTGTGGATGAGCGACCATAATGTGATAGAATTCTTTATCAAGATGGAGAGTGACATAGTTGATTGTGATACTAAGGTCCTGAATCTAAACAAAGGATACTATAATGGTATGAGACATGTGTTCGCTATGATGCAGTGATGGTGGATAGGTAATGGCAAACATTCAGAGTGTATGGGTGAACTGCAACAATTGTTTATTACTGTTTATACTGTGTCTTTAAGAAACATATTTTGTGTTATGTTTCTGGTATGGGGGTGTTTATAAGGGAGCTCTGTTAAACAATGCTGAATTGTCTACTACCGACAACCTATATGCTAATCATGCAGAAGGATAGTTGCTCCGAATTATTCGAGTGTTTGTTTTCATCTGTGCTAATGCATTTTTGTTATTCTTTGAGTTGTCCCCTCGGGTTTTCAGAGTAAGATTTGATTGGCAAGAAAATCATGTGTGGGAGTGGAGCTAGGCTTAGAGGGAAAAAGCAGGCAATTGCAGTTTGAATTTGAAAAGGAGCAGCAGCTCTCTCTTTTTCTGAAAATTGAAGTCCGGGACCTGTGAGAGAATAGGTATCACTCTCCATAGGTCTGCAAAAGGCAAGAGATGTTCTCTATCTCTCTCTTTGGAATTCGCTGTTTAAGAAGACAGGTGTCTCTCTGTACCTCTGTCCAGAGGGGTTAAAAAGCTGGAGCACAAACAACCCACGTAAGCCTATGCATCTTGTTGACTGATTCTGAAGACAACATCTGGAATAGTGTGCAGTTTTGGTCTTGTTTTCTGAGGAAGCATATTCTTGCTACAGAGGGAGTGCAGCGAAGGTTTATCAGACAAATTCCTGGGATGGCGGGACTGATGGAAGAGGAGAGGTTGAGTCGGTTAGGATTATATTTGTTGGAGTTTAGAACATTGAGGAGGACATTATAGAAATCTATAAAATTCTAACAGGACTAGACAGGGTAGGTGCAGGAAGGATGTTCTTGAAGGAGTCCAGTACCAGGGGTCACAGTCTAAGGATATGGGGTAAACTATTTAGGGCTGAGATGAAGAAAAATTTCTTCACCCAGAGAGTGGTGAGCCTGTGGAATTCTCTACCACAGAAAACAGTTACTCACCCTTGCCGACAACAGGAAGTTAGAGTCTCTTCTGGCATTGCGTCCAAGTGTGCTGCACTAGCCTGACGCTGCTGGCTTCCTCAGTAAACTCTTTCCAGGCTGCACATCTTATCAATGGAGGTTTCCTCTTCCCGTCAGCTGGCATAAGTAGCTCCTGTCAGCTGGACACGGCCCAAAGGAGGGCATCTTCATCAAATCTAGGGGCTGATTTGATGTTACTCCCTGTCTCTCGCCTCACTTGGATAACTCTGGAGGGGAACTTACAATAACTGGGCAACTCCACTATGCTAAGATCAGGAAAAGTTGTAAGTGTTGAAGTTGAATGCCACTGGTGAACAGTAGCAAACAATAGATATTTCAGAGAAAGCTTAAACAGATGCATAAATATCTTAAAGGCCTACAAACAGCTGAGGAACTGTGCTAATTGAACACATTTGCTGGATCATCTGATTCTGCCACGTGTCAGGTGTCCCTTTACATAACGAGCTGTGAATTTGTTCTGGGTCACAGCCAAAAATTTCTGAAGTTGCCATTCTCCACCCTGCCACACCACCCCCACCCCACTTCCAGGACTAATTGGATGAAATCCTCATTCCATTGGGGCCTCATTTGCTATTTAATTCGGCATATTAGGACGGCGGGCCCATAAATTACACTTCTGGGTATGACTGCTGCCCACTATGCCGGAGCAAAATATTCAGTCCTGCATCAATGACCAATATCACCACACTCAGACAAAAGAGTGTGTTAGCGCATTCTGCATAATTACACAGTAATGCAAACATGCTCTCTCCATTGTTCATTGCACTGTCTTCACCTGTGGAGAACTAGATGCTTAGCCATCAGAATTTTACAGGAGCAAAAAGGAACAGCAAAAGAAACAGGTTCCAAGCTTCACAAATTTGAACAATGTTGAATCAGCTACTTCACAGGATAGATAGATAAAGCAGGTTTTGATCAGTAAAGTTAACAGTACTATTGTTAAAGGGGTGGATGCCCAGAGTATTTACAGGCCGAAGCACTCTGCTGCTCCATAGAAACGTCTGAGAAAGCATGCAGCAAGTCTTTTTAAGCCGAGACTGCTGGATCAGGTCCATGGTGAATCCATGTTAAATGATTTCATAAAGCACAAAAGTGAGGTGTAAAAATGTATCAACATCTTATACCACAATATGCATTACACTTTTGAATCATACCCTGAGTTGTGCTACTCCACCAATAAGTGAGTCAAAGTCAACATCATTTAATTTTCAATGTCAAATGTTCTTGCAACCTATGGAGAAAATAGACAGCAATGAATGGAAAGCCCTGACAGATGACAGGCTTTTGTTTTCCTGGAACAGTAGTATACCTGTCTGTTCTATAAATGCATGCCACAGTCATTAATGATGAGTAACACTACTGGTATTATATCATGTCAATTATTAGAGAATTCAAAGTTGTCCATTTTTCCACCAAACTTCTTCAGGTATTTTCTTTCTATTATGGCTTTTCAGGGTGCATTTTAGAGATGTGGAGCTACCAAACACACAGTTTAAAATTTTGCTGTTGGATATACGCATGTCACCTCAAGTTTGGAAATCCATTAATCAGAAACACCAGCTGTCCGGATATCTTTTGAGCACACCCAAGCAAATCAGACCACCACTGTCCCCATCCAGACCAGACCATCTTGCATCCATCTTACAACAGCGACATGGAGTTAATAGTCTGGCGCTCAGACTCAACTTGTTGCCACCTTGCCTATCAATACGGGAGGTATTGTGACTTTGAAGTTACATACAGTTTGCCCAATCTTCAGATGGGAGTCAGATCATTTCAACAACCATATCCAGTGCTTCTTTAAATAAGAACATAAGAACTAGGAGCAGGACTAGGCCATCTGGCCCCTCGAGCCTGCTCCGCCATTCAATAAGATCATGGCTGATCTTTTTGTGGACTCAGTTCCACTTACCCGCCCGCTCGCCATAACTCTCAATTCCTTTACTGTTCAAAAATGTATCTATCCTTGCCTTAAAAACATTCAATGAGGTAGCCTCAACTGCTTCACTGGGCAGGGAATTCCACAGATTCACAACCATGTGCGTGAAGAAGTTCCTCCTCCACTCAGTCCTAAATCGGTTTCCCCTTATTTTGAGGCTATGCCCCCTAGTTCTAGTTTCACCCGCCAGTGGAAACAACTTCCCTGCTTCTATCTTATCTATTCCCTTCATAATCTTATATGTTTCTATAAGATCTCCCTTCATTCTTCTGAATTCCAAAGAGTATAGCCCCAGTCTGCTCAGTCTCTCCTCATAAGCCAACCCTCTCAACTCCGGAATCAACCTAGTGAATCTCCTCTGCACCCCCTCCAGTACCAGTATATCCTTTCTCAAGTAAGGAGGCCAAAACTGTACACAGTACTCCAGGTGTGGTCTCACCAAGCACCTTATACAGCTGCAACATAATCTCGCTGTTTTTAAACTCCATCCCTCTAGCAATGAAGGACAAAATTCCATTTGCCTTCTTAATTACCTGCTGCACCTGCAAACCAACTCCTTGAGATTCCTGCACAAGGGCACCCAGGTCCCTCTGCACAGCAGCATGCTGCAATTTTTTACCATTTAAATAATAGTCCATTTTGCTGTTATTCCTACCAAAATGGATGACCTCACATTTACCAACATTGTACTCCATCTGCCAGACCCTTGCCCACTCACTTAGATTATCTATATCCCTTTGCAGACTTTCAGCGTCCTCTGCACACTTTGCTCTTCATCCATCTTAGTGTCATCTGCGAATTTTGACACACTACGCTTGGTCCCCAACTCCAAGTCATCTATGTAAATTGTAAACAATTGCGGTCCCAACACTGATCTCTGAGGCCCACCACTAGTCACTGATCACCAACCAGAAAAACACCCATTTACCCCCACTCTTTGCTTTCTGTTAGTTAACCAATCCTCTATCCATGCTAATACATTATCCATAGCGCTGTGCACCTTTATCTTATGTAGCAGTCTTTGGTGCGGCACCTTGTCAAATGCCCTCTGGAAATCCAGATACACCACATCCACAGGTTCCCCATTGTCCACTGCACATGTAATGTTCTCAAAGAATTCCACCAAATTAGTCAAACATGACCTGCCCTTCATGAACCCATTCTTTGAACAACATGCCTGGATCTCAACCTCCTCTTCCCCACAAATCTATCTGCATTACCACTGCCACCTGCCCAGTGCTCTCCTACAACATTTCCCTGGTTAATCTCTCAGATTCTGCTCAGACGTCTAGAGCAATGAATCCAGCTCAAAAAGGGTGGGAATTGACCTCTGTTCTGTCCATCTTTCAAAAAACTTGCGAGATCGGGATAAGCATCAGCAAGTGCAGCTGGCTATTGGACAACAGCTACTGTCACCAATGTGGCAGCAAATCATTCCACACCATGCTGATTAAATCATCCAATGATGCTGCAGTATAAGGCCAAACTGTATAAACCATCCAGCAACAGGGCTTGCAGGAAGTTGTGTTACCAATTTTGCAGAAACCCACTCAGGGCACCAAATTTGACAGGATCTTGACAAATAAACTGGCAAACCATATAGGTGCAGAATATCCCAGCAGCTTTCAAATCTACATATCCATAATGCTCAGCAACTGACTGTGACTCATGTCAAGTAATTCTGGTGAAACTGAATCAAATTATTCCTGTTATATTACTGGCAGTGGTGTATATTAGAACATAGAACATAGAACATTACAGCGCAGAACAGGCCCTTCGGCCCACGATGTTGCACCGACCAGTTAAAAAAAAAAACTGTGACCCTCCAACCTAAACCAATTTCTTTTCATCCATGAACCTATCAATGGATCTCTTAAACGCCCCCAAACTAGGCGCATTTACTACTGATGCTGGCAGGGCATTCCAATCCCTCACCACCCTCTGGGTAAAGAACCTACCCCTGACATCGGTTCTATAACTACCCCCCCTCAATTTAAAGCCATGCCCCCTCGTGCTGGATTTCTCCATCAGAGGAAAAAGGCTATCACTATCCACCCTATCTAAACCTCTAATCATCTTATATGTTTCAATAAGATCCCCTCTTAGCCGCCGCCTTTCCAGCGAAAACAATCCCAAATCCCTCAGCCTCTCCTCATAGGATCTCCCCTCCATACCAGGCAACATCCTGGTAAACCTCCTCTGCACCCTCTCCAAAGCCTCCACATCCTTCCTGTAATGTGGGGACCAGAACTGCACACAGTACTCCAAGTGCGGCCGCACCAGAGTTGTGTACAGTTGCAACATAACGCTACGACTCCTAAATTCAATCCCCCTACCAATAAACGCCAAGACACCATATGCCTTCTTAACAACCTTATCTACTTGATTCCCAACTTTCAGGGATCTATGCACACATACACCTAGATCCCTCTGCTCCTCCACACTATTCAAAGTCCTCCCGTTAGCCCTATACTCAACACATCTGTTATTCCTACCAAAGTGAATTACCTCACACTTCTCCGCATTAAACTCCATCCGCCACCTCTCGGCCCAACTTTGCAACCTGTCTAAGTCTTCCTGCAAACTACGACACCCTTCCTCACTGTCTACCACACCACCGACTTTGGTGTCATCAGCAAATTTGCTAATCCACCCAACTATACCCTCATCCAGATCATTAATAAATATTACAAACAGCAGTGGCCCCAAAACAGATCCCTGAGGTACACCACTTGTAACCGCACTCCATGATGAATATTTACTATCAACCACCACCCTCTGTTTCCTATCCGCTAGCCAATTCCTGATCCAATTTCCTAGATCACCCCCAATCCCATACATCTGCATTTTCTGCAGAAGCCTACCATGGTGAACCTTATCAAACGCCTTACTAAAATCCATATATACCACGTCCACTGCCTTGCCCCCATCCACCTCCTTGGTCACTTTCTCAAAAAACTCAATAAGGTTAGTAAGGCACGACCTACCTGCCACAAAACCATGCTGACTATCACCTATCAATTCATTACTCTCCAAATAACTATAAATCCTATCCCTTATAATTTTTTCCAACATCTTGCCGACAACAGAAGTGAGACTCACCGGTCTATAATTCCCGGGGAAGTCTCTGTTCCCCTTCTTAAACAATGGGACAACATTCGCTAACCTCCAATCTTCTGGTACTATACCAGAGGCCAACGACGACCTGAAGATCAGAGCCAGAGGCTCTGCAATCACTTCTCTTGCCTCCCAGAGAATCCTTGGATAAATCCCATCCGGACCAGGGGATTTATCTATTTTCAGACCCTCCAGAATATCCTGCACATCCTCCTTATCAACTGTAATACTGTCTATTCTACTCCCTTGCAACCCAGTGTCCTCCTCAGCTATATTCATGTCCCCTTGCGTGAACACCGAAGAGAAATATTGGTTCAATGCTTCACCAATCTCCTCCGGTTCCACACATAACTTCCCTCTGCCATCTATAACTGGCCCTAAACTTGCCCTAACCAACCTTCTGTTCTTGACATACCTATAGAACGCCTTAGGATTCTCTTTAACCCTATCCGCCAAAGTCTTCTCATGTCCCCTTTTAGCCCTTCTAAGCTCGCTCTTCAACTCCCTCTTAGCCAATCTAAAGCTTTCTAGTGCACTACCCGAGTGCTCACGTCTCATCCGAACATAAGCCTCCTTTTTCTTTTTAACCAACAAAGAAACTTTTTTGGTGCACCACGGTTCCCTAGCCCTACCAATTCCTCCTTGCCTGACAGGGACATACCTATCACAGACTCGCAGTAGCTGCTCCTTGAAAAAACTCCACATGTCGGACGTTCCCAGTCCCTGTAATCTCCTAGTCCAACCTATGTTTCCTAATTCTCTCCTAATAGCCGCATAATTACCCTTCCCCCAGCTAAAACCACTGGCCCGAGGTTCATGCCTATCCCTTTCCATCACTAAGGTGAACGTAACCGAATTGTGGTCACTATCACCAAAATGCACACCAACTTCCAAGTCTAGCACCTGGTCTGGCTCATTTCCCAGCACCAGATCCAATATAGCCTCACCTCTAGTTGGCCTGTCTACATACTGAGTCAAAAAACCTTCCTGCACGCTTTGAACAAAAACTGACCCCTCTAACGAGCTAGAGCTATAACAATTCCAGTCAATATTAGTCAAGTTAAAATCCCCCATAACAATTGCCCTATTACTTTCACTCCTAAGCAGGATTGACTCCGCAATCCTTTCCTCAACCTCTCTAGAACTTTTAGGAGGTCTATTGGAGAATGATGCTTGAGAGCACCAAGGATTTAAAACAATGGAGCTCTATTTACAGGTGTGTTCTCTTATACAGCTGCTTCTTCTCTGCCCATTTCCCGCGCTAGGGGCTTATGACATCACACATCACTTCTGGTGGATACATGAATACAGCAGAGCTCAGTAAGCCAATAAGAATTAATACAAATACATACCATTTCCTTCCCCTTTAAATTAACGTCCCCAACAAGTTAAAAACATGTTCAACAATAATCAATAAGTCAGTCACTAATAAGTCAGATGGTCTGGAGATTGTTGTTCTCAAAACGGTTGCCAGTAGACTTCTGGCATCTTCTTCTTTACACTGGTGGTAACCTCTTGCATTTTCGTCTTTGCACGATCATCATCAGTGGTGGGTTTAACAGGTGTTGACGTAGAAATTAGAGGTTGTCTCTGTATCTGATCAGTAGATGAGGAGTTGCTTTATTCAACAGCGTCTGTTGGTGCTGAGGTTGTAGGAAGGTTCAAGTCAGGATTGTGTGCAGTTGAGTCTGGATTCTCAGCATGTTCAGATTTCGGCTAATCTGTTCTCCCAGCCAACAGCTAGTCCGTCTACTCCAAATAGTGTCATCGTTGGTCTGGACAGTATAAGAGATAGGTCCAGTCTGTGAAAGGATTGTGGCAGGAACCCATTTCTCCCCTGTGGAGTAATTCCTAGCCAAAACTGCTTGTCCTTGGCCTCTTTTAAGGTCAAACCAAATATACAAACTCAAATTAAGTCAGGACAAAGTAAAAGGGGCAGCTCCCCAAAAGGAGGGGGAAATCTAGGATGTTTGGGCCTCTGGTGGAACAGGAGCTGTGTTGGTAGAATGCTTTTGAGCTTGAACTGATTGAAGTCTCCGGCCACGATGAACAAGGCCACTCACTGGCTGTTTCGTCTCAAGGCTATTTGTGGTGGTGTATATTTCGTCCAGCGCGGTCTTCATGTCCACGTGGGGTAGGATGTAAACTGCTGTCAGGATAACAGAGGTGAACTCCCATGGAAGCTAGTAGGGGGCAGCAATTTAGCGTCAAGTACTCGAGGTATAATGTCTCTTCATCACTGGTAATACAGGAGAGGTCTTGGTCGTGGAATGTGTGGTATTCCTACACACTAGTAGGAATTTGTTAAGACATTTGATCAGTGAACCTTGCTCCCTGGTTGCTGTCAAGATATGTTTCATAGTTTGGACAAAAGGATCAGCTAGTCCATTAGTAGCAGAATGATACAGTGCAGACCTAACATGTTGAATACACCGTTCTCTTGAAAAAAACTTTTGAATTCTTATGAGACAAATTGAGGTCCATTGTCGCTTACAATTTGTTCAGGGAATCCAAAACGACTAAATACTTCTCCTAGCTTCTCAATAGTCTTCTCCAATTAAGTAGATTTCATCAGTGACCGCTGGCCACTTAGTGTGAGCATCAATCGTTACCAAGAATATATGTCTTTTAAAGGGTCCTGTAAATCCACAGGCACTCATTGCCAAGCCTGGATGTAACAGTGGTAAAGATGGCAGGTTTCTTACCTTCATACAGGAAGAGTATGTTATAGCTTCCTCGTCAATTTCTGCATCCAAACCAGGCCACCAAAAATAACTTCGCTATTTCTTTCATGCATACAATTCCGCAATGGTCCGCATGTAGCTTCTCTAACACCCACTTTCTCAATGGTGGCGGAATGATCACCTTGAGCTTACATAGAAGACATCCTGACTGTACTGACAGCTCCAATTTCCTGGAATAGTAGGGTTTCAAGTTAGGTGTTAGTTCCGAAGTCTTTCCTCATAAAACTCATGATCGCTCTGAATGTTTTCTCACTTGCAAATACAGAACAGGCAGCACGACTAATTTAAGTGCTGTTTGACTGGTGTCTCATAGAATCTACAGTGCAGAAGACCATTCAACCCATCAAGTTTGCACCGACCACAATCCCACCCAGGCCCTATCTCTATAACCCTAGCTAGTCCCCCTGACACTAATGGACAATTAACATGGCCAATCCACCTTACCCACACATCTTTGGACTGTGGAAGGAAACCGGAGCACCTGGAGGAAACCCACGCAGACACGGGGAGAATGTGCAAACTCCACACAGACAGTGACCCAAGCCGGGAATCGAACCCAGGTCCCTGTGGTTGAGGCAGTAGTGCTAACCACTGTGGCACCTCTTTCCTCAACCTGGAAACTGTATTTGGATAAGCACATTTTTAATTACTCCTTTATCGGATTTAGGTTTCAGGTGCGTATTTTTATCTGTAGCATTTTCCAGTTCATATACTTCTGGTTAGGCATTGTACTGTCGTTTCATGGTCCAGAAATTTCCAAAATTCAAAACTGATTTGGTCCCAAACATTCCAGCCTGGAGAAATTACAGTGTGAAAGGACTACTTTTAATTTGCTAAGAGAGTCGAGATAGAAAACATCATGAAATGGTGCTGTCACCTATTGGTTCAATTCTTCTAACTAATGGTGGGGCAGCTAATGTTTTGTTCAGAGTTTTGCAGTTCCCTTTAATGGCTTGCTAGCCAATTTCATGCCTATCTGAACAAGCAACATACAAGCAGCTTCCTTATATAAATGACAGCAAAACTATAAATGGGAGTTCATGTACTCCAAATACTATGTCAAAACCTCAGACACACACATCGAAATCAACATGTAATGGCTTCAGATCAACTTGAGGAAGTCAATGTATAATTTCAGTAGAGCCAGTGTATTTGGGAGCAACTGACTTTGCGTTGTTGTGCTGCAGTATAATTGTAGTCTTAAAACAAGTATTCACTTTCTGTATCCTAATCTGTTGATAATCACTATGCTTACCTGTGTTGGCTGTTCACCCAAGAGCTTATAAGGCAATGTTTATTCTTAATTGCAGTTCTTAATAAAATCCTTGAACAAAGAATGTTGGTCCTGGTAGACACCATCCATCCTCAATATCAAATGTCCAGATTAAGTAATGCTGCTTTTTATTCTGCTACAACTTCAGAAGTACATACTTCATTGGAACCAGTAGGATTTGTTTCGTCAATTTCCCATATCAGTCATCCATGTACAATCCACATGAGAATGCTAAATAGCATTTAGTTGTGTGTTGGAAGTGCAGCCATCAGAAACTAGGTTCAGGCTTTCAAATTCATATATGCAGGACAGCTAAAATTATTTTATTCTTCACACGGTACCTAAATGTCATTGGCATAGAGATTCCATTATTGAAATGAGGATCCAGCAGACATACACACGACCCATCTGTCATTAAGACACTTCAAATTTGAAGGAATAACCAAATACCTTAATTCTGTCATTTGATTAGTTTTACTTGTTAAAGACTTTGTATTCAACCAAATACAGTAAAATATAAACAGAAAAATTGGCAGGCTGAAAGGTATTTTCCCATGAACTTTGTTGTGCACACAAAATGAGACAAACCACCTATTTCCATTGCAGCGGTGCTGCTGTTAAAAAAAAATTCTCCTGTGGCACAACAGCTGATCTTTTTCTAAGTTAAGGACACAAAAATCACCCACATGATGCTAATAATCAGCAGTTTAGAGACACACAACTGAACGATCCGATCACCTTTTACTTTTAAAACATGTTGATTTTATCAGTTCGTCGGAAACACGTTTACAATTGCGTTTATCTTAGCATGAGAAAGATGTTCCGTCGTCCTAACTATTGTAATCTTGAATTTTGCCAAGTAACTAGTTATGACAACCTTTAAATTAGAAACAGGCACATGCGTCTTTCAATGCCAGTAAAGGAAGCTGTAAATTATAATGTCGCGTTCTTTTACCAATGTCCACTCATCGAGTGCCATTCTTTTTATTGCACAACTTTAACATTCTGCCGCAACATTTCAGGATATTCTCGAGGATTCGCTTAACGTAAATCAAACCACTTTACAAGCACTCAGACCGAGCAGGGTAAGCACTGCAGCGGAGCCACAGACTCTAATCTATCCCACGGGCATTATAGCTACTTGGCAACGTCGCGGTCGACCCTTCTCCAAAAAGTGCGCGAACGGCAATCACGGGCTATTTTACCGATGCAAAAATACGACCGCACCAACAATGAACAATTCAAACAAGCAACTTTACACACCGGAGTCATTTCTCTTGTCCGCCATTTCAATCCCACAATTCCTAAATGTCCCCAGCCTAACGCGGAGTTGGTTACCGTGGTTACTGGCTGACAGCAGAGGAGGAGGAGGAGGGGGGGAGGTGGAGCCAGGGCAGCTGGGTTTCAGGTTTGGCGGGGCGGGGGAGAGAAGGAGGGCGGCTCTGTTTGGTGATGGGAGAATGAGTCTGCGGCACGCGCTCACCTCCTCCCCCACCCCGCCCAACCTAACCAGGCTTCCAACGTTGGGCAGCCGCCCCGCGTGTCCCGGAGCGCATCGAACAGGCGACCGTTAGGAGCCCGCCGGCTCGTGCCTGATCTGGGTGGCTGGAGCTCAGGCAACCTGTTCAGGTGCGGAGCTCGCGTGCTCGGCCAGGCAGCAAAGCCTGTGGAGACTTTTTTTTTAAAAAGACCCCGTCATTAAGAATCAGTTATTCTGGAAAAGAAACAAAATATGATGGCATATTTCCATTGGGAACCTTTTTTTTAAAATTTGCAAGCTGTTGTATTAAATGGGAATAAAAGAAAAAGCAAAAAAAACCAGTGGGAGAATTTATTTGTTTGCATTTCCCAATGCGGCGCGGTTGCAAAGGGCATTGCAGCTTGAGTGATTGACGGCCGGGGAAGGGGTGGCAGGGTAGAGGCTTTTGTTACATTGGTTGACGCCCGAGTGGGTTCACATGCAAATAGAGTACGCCAAGATAGCGAGGAGGATGCGTTTAAAAACTCAGGTACATTAAAAATATATATATATATATATATTGAGATGTTGACGGTTTAAAATTTCACAAAAAATAAATGGGAAAAAAGGCGGCCTGTGAGGGGAAACTGCGCCAATACCAAGTTTGAAAAGTTTGAAGCTGGCTGTTGAAGCCTCAGTGGTTCCACAATTACCAAGGACTAGATCATTTAAAGCTAACATTGTTTTGCAAACAGATCGATCATTATTGACAAGTGTTGTCGGAATTGATGACATTTTGAGGGGAAAAAAACACAAGTAACATCGTGAAATTTAATGAGACTTTTGGATCTAATCAGCTCTTGGTTATTCTGTGGCGTACACCTGCAGACCAAGCCATTCAATAAAATAGAAAAGATCTCAGGAACCCACAGCCTTCGGGATGATGTGGAAACCTTAACATTGTACTCTATATTAAATATTTTGTGTGCTTGTGTAAACAAGAGAATTTGGAAAATAAATATTTTTCTGAAGCCATTGTTGTATTCAATTCTGCCAGTTTCTACCACCACACAGCTATATTTATGAATTTGCACGAGGATTATTTCAAAACTATACAAAGTGAGTTTCTCTTGGAAGAACGACTTCAAATTATTTATACAAAGGCACACTGTACCCAGCAGGTAATGTGATTATTCATGTAAATTACACATCAGTGCTCCTCAGCGCATGACTTTCCGCCTATTAACATTAAAGGACAGAACCGGTTGTTGGGAAATGTTTTTGTTATTTGTTCTTACCCGCCTACTGCGGGGAAAAACCCCGCCAAAAGTCGAGATCTGGCGCCAAATTTGAGCAAATGAAAGAAAAACTTTAATGCGCATTTTTGAAAGGAATAGTAATATCTTCTCAAGGAATTACGATTTAAGTAATTGTTCACCCTACGAATCTCAGTACGATGCGTATAGTTACACTTTTGAAAAATACGCCTGCCTATTTGAGCATAGTAAGAAATTTCACAACACCAGGTTAAAGTCCAACAGGTTTATTTGGTCGCCAGAGCTTTCAGAGCGCTGCTCCTTCATCAGGTGAGTGGAGAGTTGGGTTCACAAACAGGGCATTTATAGTCACAGACTCAATTACAAGATAATGGTTGGAATGCGAGTCTTAACAGGTAATTAAGTCTTTATAGGTGCAGACAATGCGACTGGAGAGAGGGTTAAGCACAGGTTAAAGAGGTGTGAATTGTCTCAAGTCAGGACAGATGTAAGATTTTGCAAGGTCAGGCAAGTCGTGGGGGTTACAGGTAGTGTGACATGATCCTGGTTGAGGTCGTCCTCATGTGTGCGGAACTTGGCCATCAGTTTCTGCTTGGCGATTCTACGTTGTCGAGTGTCTTGAAGGCCGCCTTGGAGAACGCTTACCCGAAGATGAGAGGCTGAATGCCTTTGACTGGTGAAGTGTCCCCCGATAGGAAGGGAACACTCCTGCCTGGTGATTGTCAAGCAGTGTCCATTCATCCGATGTCGTAACGTCTACATGGTCTTGCCAATATACCATGTCTCAGTACATCCTTTGCTGCAGCATATCAGGTAGATAACGTTGGCCAAATCACAAGAGTATGTACTGTGTACCTGATGGATGCCATCATCTCATGTTCTCACGTGAGATGATGACATCTGTGTCAATGATCTGGCACGTCTTGCAGAGGTTGCTGTGGCAGGATTGGGTGGTGTGGTGGTCACTGAAACAACTACATGATGACATCAACAAGTTCCATCCCACCATCAGACTTACCATGGACTACTCTCCAGAATCGGTTGCATTCTTGGACACATGCATCTCCATCAAGGATGGTCACCCCAGCACGTAACTACCGTAAGCCCACGGATAACCTCACTATGCTCCAATTCTCCAGTTTCCACCCTAAACACGTTAAAGAAGCCATCCCCTACGGACAAGCCCTCCATATACACAGAAATTGCTCAGATGAGGAGGAACGCAACAGACACCTACTGACGCTGAAAGACGCCCTCGCAAGAACAGGATATGACCTCGACTCATCGATCAACAGTTCTGACGCGCCACAGCAAAAAACCGCACCGACTTCCTCAGTAGACAAACACGGGACACAGCAGACAGAGTACCCTTTGTCGTCCAGTACGTCCCCGGAGCAGAGAAGCTATGACATCTTCTTCGGAGTCTTCAGTATGTCATCGATGAATATGAACATCTCGCCAAGGCCATCCCCACACCCCCGCTACTTGCCTTCAAATAACCGCGCAACCTCAAACAGATCATTGTTCGCATCAAACTACCCAGCCTTTAGGAGAACAGTGACCACGACACCACACAACCCTGCCACAGCAACCTCTGCAAGACGTGCCAGGTCATCAACACGGGTGCCATCATCTCATGTGAGAACACGATCCACCAGGTACGGTTACATACTCTTGCGACTTGGCCAACATTGTCTACCTGATACACTGCAGGAAAGGATGTCTTGAGGCATGGTACATCGGCGAGACCGTGCAGACGCTACGACAACGGATGAATGGATACCGCTCGACAATCACCAGGCAGGAGTGTTCCCTCCCTGTCGGGGAACACTTCAGCAGTCAAGAGCATTCAGCCTCTGATCTTCAGGTAAGCATTCTCCAAGACGGCTTCCAAGACATACAACGCAGAATCACGGAGCAGAAACTGATAGCCAAGTTCTGCACACATGAGGATGACCTCAACCGGGATTTGGGTTCATATCACACTGCCTGTAACCCCCATGACTTGCCTGCACTTGCAACATCTTACTTTCTGTCCTGGCTTGAGACAATTCACACCTCTTTAACCTGTGCTTAACCCTCTCTCCACTCGCATCGTCTGCACCTGTAAAGAATTGATTACCTGTTAAGACTCGCATACCAACGCGGGGGCACAGCCTTAGAATAAAAGGGAGTCACTTTAGAACAGAGATGAGGAGAAATTTCTTCAGCCAGAGAGTGGTGGGTCTGTGGAATTCATTGCCACAGAGGGCTGTGGAGGCCGAGACGTTGAGCGTCTTCAAGACAGAAATTGATAAATTCTTGATTTCTCGAGGAATTAAGGGCTATGGGGAGAGAGCGGGTAAATGGAGTTGAAATCAACCATGATTGAATGGTGGAGTGGACTCGATGGGCCGAATGGCCTTACTTCCGCTCCTATGTCTTATGGTCTTATGGTCTTATTATCTTGTCCATATATGCCTTGTTTGTGAACCCAACTCTCCACTCACCTGATGAAGGAGCAGCGCTCCGAAAGCTCATGCTACCAAATAAACCTGTTGGGCTTTAACCTGGTGTTGCGAGACCTCTTACTGTGCCTGCCCCAGTCCAACGCCGGCATCTCCACATTATATTTGAGCATAAATTGGCTAATCTAGTGATATCTGGCTGGTCATTTTGCACCATCCGATTTTTCGCTGGAAGTGACAAGAGGTACAAGAAGCATCTATTCACTTACCAGCATAAAAATGTAGACACTTTTGACCCCCTCAGTCTCAACTAACATCAATGCCCAATCTTGGGTTCCTCTCCAGGGTCTTTGAAATTTACATTACTTCTAAGATCCGTGCTGAATCTCTTCAATCAAGCTCCAACCTCTGCCATGGCACTAAAATGTCTCTTAACAAGGTTACAAACAACAATTATTAGCTGTGATCATTGTACACTATTTGTACTTGACATTGCCTTTAGTAGTGAGTCTTGCCATTTTCCTCCATTGCCCTGCTCACTGTGACTCCCTTCAGTTGGCCCTATTCCTATCTGCTCAATCACAGCTGGAATAGATATACCTGTATGTATTCTTAATGTGCTCGAGTTCCAAGAGTGGCTATTCTTCCCTCTGCTGCTCTGTTATTTCAGAAGTATCTAAGGATCCATCCTTGGTTGCCTCACCTACATCTTGCTTTCAAGCAACATAATTTAAAGATATGGAATCAGTTTCACATGTATGTCACTCACCCCTTGTCTTGACCGCTGTATTGCTGTTGACCTATCAAGTTTCTTGTTCACCATTTAGTTATGGATGAGCCTTCAATTAATTTAGCTAAATAATGGAAAGACTGAAGCCAATTTCTTCATCCCTTTGTTCCTGACGCCAACTGCTTCCTGACTGAATCAGATTGTCCACAACATTGATAACCATTTATGTATGAGCAGAATTTTTGATCCCATATTACCCCCACAAGAACCACCTACTTTCACCGCTTTAATTACCTACACTCAGCCTATCTACTGATCCAACTTTGTCAACTCTCAGCTGGTTTACCTCCATGCTGGCTTCCTAATCTCCACCCTCGAATTTACGCATGTTATGAGTCTTTATGTGCAAGCTCTTTGGCAGGCTGCCCTGTGCACCTAGTATTTCCTGGTATAAGTACATTTTCCTTCTTTGGTAGATTGAGCCCGAAAGTCAGCATCTCTAAAGAACAATATAGCACAGGAAGAGGCCCTTTGGCCCACCATGTCTGTGCCGACATTGATGCCTCTCTAATATTTTCTTGCCTCTAGAGGTCCATATTCCCTGTCTATTCATGTATCTATCCAGATGTCTCTTAAACGTTGTTATAGAATCTGCTACCACCACCTCCTCCAGCAGCGCGTTCCAGGTATTTACCACCCTCTGTGTGAAAAACTTGCTCCTCCATCTCTTTTAAACTCTACCCCCCCCCCCCCCCCCCGCTCACTTTCAACCTATGCCCCCAAGTAATTGACCCTTCAACCCTGGGAAAAAGACTCTGACTATCCACTCTATCCAGGTCTGTCATAATCTTGTAAAACTCAATGAGGTTCCCCCTCATCCTCCAACGCTTCAATGAAAACAATCCAAGTTTGTTTAACCTTTCTTCATAGTCCATATCCTCCAAACCAGACACCATCCTGGTAAATCTTTTCTGCACCCTTTACAACACATCAACATCCTTCCGGTACTGTGGCGACGAGAATTGTACACTACTCCAAATGCGGCCTAACCAAAGTCTTATATAGCTGCAACATGATTTTCCAATTCCTATGCTCGACCGATGAAGGCCAGTATGCCATACATCTTCTTCACCACCTTATCTACCTGAGTTTCTACCTTTAGGGGACTGTGGATCTGCATGCCTAAATCCCTCTGTATGCTAATATTTCTAAGAACGCTGCCATTTACTGCATACTTTCCTTCTGCAGTAGACCTTCCAAATCGCATCACCTCACATTTGTCCGTATCAGATTCCATCTGCCATCTTTTGGCCCAGGTCTCCAGGTGATTTATATCTTGCTGTATCCTCTGACAATCCTCCTCACTATTCGCTACTCCCCCAATTTTTGTATCATCTGCAAATTTACTAATCAGACCAGCTACTTACAATCTATATAAATGATTTGGATGAAGGGATAGAATGTATTTTAGCCAAATTTGCTCATAATATAATGATTGGTAGGAAAGCATTTAAGGAGGACGCATCTGCAGAGGGATATTGATAGGTCAAATAAGTGGGCAAAATTTGGCAGATGGAGTATAATGTGAGAAAATGTGAGATTAGTAGGAAGAAAGTAGAGTATTTAAATGGAGAGAGTGCAGAATGCTCTGGTGCAGATGAATCTGGGTATTCTTGTACGTGACATAATCACAAAAGATTATCATGCACATGCAGAAAGTAATTATGAAGATGAATAAATTTGTGGCCTTTGTTGCAGGGAGCATGGACTATAAAAGTAGGAAAATCTTTTTACAACTGTAGAGGGCATGAGAGAGACCATGTTGGAGCACAATGTACATTTCTGGGTTCCTTATTTAAAGAGGGATATACTTACATTGGAGGTAGTTCAAAGAACATTCGTCAGGTTGATTCCTGGAATGAAGCGTTGTCTCATGAAGAAATGTTGAGCAGGTTGATCCTGTACTCATTGGAGTTTAGAAGGATGAGAGGTGATCTATTGAAACATATAAGATTCTGAGGAGTTTTGAGAAGGTTGATGCTGAGAATATTTTCCTTCATGGGGGAATCTAGAACTAAAGGCACAGTTCCAGAATAAGGGATTTCCCATTTATGACGTAGATGGGGAAGAATTTTTTCTCTCTGAGGGTCATTAATGTCTGGAAATCTCTATTGCAGAGAGCAGTGGAGGCTGAGTCTATGAATATATTCAGGAGTGAGTTCATTTTTGATTGAGAAGGGAGATCAAGTGCTGAGGTCACAACCAAATCAGCAATGATCTTATGGAATGGCAATGCAGGTTCAAGTGGTTAAATGGCTTACTCCTGTTTCTGTTTCTTATGTTTTTAAGAAGCTTGACACCATTCAGGACCATACATGATACACTTCCTGATGGGTATTCTATTATAGCTGGTTTCATAATTTTTGCAGCCCACTTAATTGGCAGCCCGTCCATTATATTAACCATTGACTCACTCCACCACTGGTAGACAATGCGTACAAGACACACTGCAGGAACTCATCAAGGCTTCTTCAACAGCACCTTCCGGATCTGCGAACTCTCCCACCTGGAAGAAAAAGGGAACAGATGCATAAGAGCACAGCCATTTGCAATATTACCTCCAATTCACACACTATCCTAACTTGGAACTATTACACCATTCTTTCCTTGCTGCTGGACCAAATCCCTGGAAATTCCTTCTTAATAACACTGTGGGTGTACCTACACCACATGGACTGTGCAACTCACCAGCACCTTCTGAAAGTAAGTTAGGGATGGGCAATAAATGCTAGCCTGCCAACGATGCTCACACCGAATGAATGAATAAATTGATCAATTGAACTGGTTTGGCACTCAGATTAGATCAGATACTAGTTTTGATGTGTTGATCTTGAGTACTATAATAAAACTATGTTTTAATAGCAAATAAAACATTTCTTAAGTGGCTGATGAAATTCAACGTGGGCAAGTGCGAGGTCGTACACTTTGGAAAAAAGAATAGAGGCATGGACTATTTTCTAAACGGTGACAAAATTCATAATGCTAAAGTGCAAAGGGACTTGGGAGTCCTAGTCCAGGATTCTCTAAAGGTAAACTTGCAGGTTGAGTCCGTAATTAAGAAAGCAAATGTAATGTCATTTATCTCAAGAGGCTTGGAATACAAAAGCAGGGATGTACTTCTGAGGCTTTATAAAGCACTGGTTAGGCCCCATTTGGAGTACTGTGAGCAATTTTGGGCCCCACACCTCAGGAAGGACATACTGGCACTGGAGCGGGTCCAGCGGAGATTCACACGGATGATCCCAGGAATGGTAGGCCTGACATACGATGAACGTCTGAGGATCGTGGGATTATATTCATTGGAGTTTAGGAGGTTGAGGGGAGATCTGATAGAAACTTACAAGATAATGAACGGCTTAGATAGGATGGACGTAGGGAAGTTGTTTCCATTAACAGGGGAGACTAGGACGCGGGGGCACAGCCTTAGAATAAAAGGGAGTCACTTTAGAACAGAGATGAGGAGAAATTTCTTCAGCCAGAGAGTGGTGGGTCTGTGGAATTCATTGCCACAGAGGGCTGTGGAGGCCGAGACGTTGAGCGTCTTCAAGACAGAAATTGATAAATTCTTGATTTCTCGAGGAATTAAGGGCTATGGGGAGAGAGCGGGTAAATGGAGTTGAAATCAACCATGATTGAATGGTGGAGTGGACTCGATGGGCCGAATGGCCTTACTTCCGCTCCTATGTCTTATGGTCTTAAAAATTGCATTTGGAGAAATGTGTACTTAAATTTTCCATCCTTCGGTGATCCAAACAACATGAAACTCATCATTGTAGCAATGTTTTACATGATACACTTCCTGATGGGTATTCTATTATAGCTGGTTTCATAATTTTTGCTACAGCTGAGAGTAGGATATGTCCTTTAGCTTGGGAAGCTAAGAAAATTGGAAGGATTGTTAAATGGAATTCAGCTGCAAAACACTGACTTGTGGAGGCAGTGGATATGAGATTCTATTAAGTGACATGCTGTACAATGGGAGTACTGATGATTGTGTTCCCATTGACTGTTATGCAGATAATCATTCTTTGTGCGATAATGTACATTGTACGAAATGTATGAATGAGAAAAAGTTACAGAATGACCCTACTGACTTGAAACAAATGCTGGAAAGAAAGGAAATCTGTAAAATGAAATGGATTTAAACTGTTTGATTGTCTTACAAAAATAATGCATTTATAAAGAAATTGTTGGAGGTCCTTGAGGAGGGGTGTCTCACCATGTGATGTTTTGTACAGAATATGGAGGGTTTTGATTTATTTGGTTTATTTTTGTTGGAGATATTGTCATCGGCACTCCCTCATTTCGAGGATACGTCCACCCTGGGTCGTTGCTGCAACTGCCTCAGTACTCAACACCGACAACTGCCAGTTTCCAGATGCAATTTTACAACTCATCCGCTTCATCCTGGACCACAATGTCTTCACCCTCAACAACCAGTTCTTCATCCAGACACACGGAACAGCCATGGGGACCAAATTCGCACCTCAATATGCCAACATCTTCTTGCATAGGTTCGAACAAGACTTCTTCACCGCACAGGACCTTCAACCGATGCTATACACGAGATACATCAATGACATTTTCTTCCTTTGGATTCATGGTGAACAATCACTGAAACAACTATATGATGACATCAACAAGTTCCATCCCACCATCAGACTCACCATGGACTACTCTCCGGAAACGGTTGCATTCTTGGACACACGCCTCTCCATTAAGGACGGTCACCTCAGCACCTCACTGTACTGCAAGCCCACGGATAACCTCACGATGCTCCACTTCTCCAGCTTCCACCCTAAACACGTTAAAGAAGCCATCCCCTATGGACAAGCCCTCCGTATACACAGGATCTGCTCAGGTGAGGAGGATCGCAACAGACACCTCCAGACGCTGAAAGATGCCCTCATAAGAACAGGATATGGCGCTCGACTCATCGATCGACAGTTCCGACACGCCACAGCGAAAAACCGCACCGACCTCCTCAGAAGACAAACATGGGACACGGTGGACAGAGTACCCTTCGTCGTCCAGTACTTCCCCGAAGCGGAGAAGCTACGACATCTCCAGAGCCTTCAACATGTCATTGATGAAGACGAACATCTCGCCAAGGCCATCCCCACACCCCTACTTCTTGCCTTCAAACAACCGCACAACCTCAAACAGACCATTGTCCGCAGCAAACTACCCAGCCTTCAGGAGAACAGTGACCACGACACCACACAACCCTGCCACAGCAACCTCTGCAAGACGTGCCGGATCATCGACATGGATGCCATCATTTCACGTGAGAACACCATCCACCAGGTACACAATACATACTCTTGCAACTCGGCCAACGTTGTCTACCTGATACGCTGCAGGGAAGGATGTCCCGAGGCATGGTACATTGGGGAAACCATGCAGACACTACGACAATGGATGAATGAACACCGCTCGACAATCACCAGGCAAGAATGTTCTCTTCCTGTTGGGGAACACAACAGCAGTCATGGGCATTCGGCCTCTGATCTTCGGGTAAGCGTTCTCCAAGGCGGCCTTCACGACACACGACAACGAAGAGTCGCTGAGCAGAGACTGATAGCCAAGTTCCGCACACATGAGGATGGCCTCAACCGGGATCTTGGGTTCATGTCACACTATCTGTAACCCCCACAACTTGCCTGGACTTGCAAAATCTCACTAATTGTCCTGTCTGGAGACAATACACATCTCTTTAACCTGTGCTTACTCTCCACTCACATTGCCTGTACCTTTAAGACTTGATTAGCTGTAAAGACTCACATTCCAATCATTATTCTGTAAATTGAGTTTGTGTCTTTATATGCCCTGTTTGTGAACAGATCTCCCATTCACCTGACGAAGGAGCAGCGCTTTGAGAGCTAGTGGCGTTTGCTACCAAATAAACCTGTTGGACTTTAACCTGGTGTTGTGAGATTTCTTACTGTGTTAACCCCAGTCAACATAAAAACATAAGAAATAGGAGCAGGAGTAGGCCATCTGGCCCTTCGAGCCTGCCCCGCCATTCAACAAGATCATGGCTGATCTGAAGCGAACGCCGGCATTTCCCATCGTAAGTTTCTGCCATGGATCTTCATGTGACTGAACAGGCTGATTCCCAAACCACAGATCTTTGAGCACTTGGGGCAAGACGTCCAATGAGATAATGTGATCTGGAGTGCAGGATTTGCTTCCTTTTCTTTCCTTCTCTGCCATTGCTCTGCCTCGTCATTAAGACATTGGGCAGGAATTTACGGCCTCACTCAACCCAAGACCGGAAAATCCTGACCAAGGTCAAGGGACATTTCCATTGTCCACCCCTCGCCCTCTCCGATGCCGTAGCGGGCGAAGTGGTAGAATTCCAGCATTGTCTCAAAGCATAATGCGGCTTGTTGGACAATTTGCCACCATTTTGAGCGATTGAGAGTAAGCTTCCCCCAATAATTAATGTCAATGCTGCTGCACCTCAAGGAGAGCTTCAGAAAGTCTGTTAAGCACTTTCTTTGTTCTCCCCTGAAACACAGGATATTTGAGAATTAAGAAAACAGAATCTGGTGGGGAGATGCTTTTTGGCCACCTGGACACAGCATCCATTCCACCAAAGTTGATTTTACAGGAGTTTTGACTGTAAGCTAATGGCTTCAAGAAGAGTACTAGCATTTGTTCAATTCTCTCCCCCACACCCCAACCCCGTCCCAGAAGCTTATATGGAAGTTTATTTGAAGAAGCAGTCCAGCCACAAGCGCCCAATCCTAGGGGAGAGTGGTGACGTCAAACCCTTGCTCCCAGCCTGAGCCCACCCAAACCCAGAACCCTACAGGGACCTTTCCTCTGCAGCTTGGCAGCAGCAGAGAGCACATGAGCACTGGACTTACCTCTGTGAGCACCCCTCCCCCTGGGGCCTAAGACACCAGGTCAGGGTGTCAGTGCCTGGGTGCCAGGGGCAGTGCACCGCCTGCGCTTGCAAAGCACGTGGTTTGAAGGCGGGGCTGAGGGCTGGGTCACCCTCATGCGTGCATGGTGATTGGTGGGGTGTTACCTATTATTTGAGTGGTGCGGGGGAAGGGGGGGAGGAAGATGACCCTCTCTGCTGACAGTATGGTGGTGCTCCCATAGACCCTATGAGTCCAGCGCACCAGGTCCACGCCGGTCATTACCAGAACCAAAGCCCACCGAGTGCATTTCCCACTGGACGGGCTGGAGAATGGCAAGGGCCTGGTGTAGGCAGATCTGTGAATTGTATTGCAATTAGGAAGTTTGCATAATAATTGGGTTGCTGTATGCTATGGATAGGAATCCAATCAGGGCTGGCAGGACGTGTCGGGTTAATCCTGATAGTCCTCACGCCCAGCAGGAATCCTGATTTTTTTTTTGCCAACACACTAGTGGGGCATTGGGATTCTTGCTGGCTGTCTGACAGGGCTGGAGAACTCCACCCAACTTCACCAAAAAAATGGGGTGAAGAATTACATTCACGCCAACCGGATAATTGAGTCATGCATCAAAACCTTGGCTGGGGCTATATACCCTTCAACCATAATAGCTGCCTCATGAATCGCACAGTGTTTAACTAGTGGCAAAGTGGTTAGCTGCCTCACAGTGCCAGGGACCTGGGTTCGATTCCTGGTTTGGATCACTATGTATGGAGTATGTATGGAGTTTGCACGTTCTCCCCTACATCTAGCTCTTTCTTGAAAACATACAATGTTTTGCCCTCAACTGCTCCCTGTGATAGTGAATTCCACAGGCCCTCCAGTCTCTGGTGAAGACATTTCTCCCCATCCTTAGACTATGACCACTGGTTCTGGACTCCCACCATCAAGAGTATTCTTCCTACATCTACCCGGTCTAATCCTGTCAGAATTTTATAGGTTTCTATCAATTCCCCCCTCATTCTTCTCAACTCCAGTGAATATAATCCTAACCAACGCAATCTCTCCTCATATGTCAGTCCCGCCATCCCAGGAATTAGTCTGGTGCCATGCCTGCAAGGTGGAGCATGCGTGAATAAACTATTTCAACTCCAAGGCTGCCTAAACAACCTAGGCGCCCAAGGTTGGCTGTACCACCCTTCCTCACCCACTCCCATTTTGCACTTGAACACTCAGGTCTTTAGTTTGAGTTGATGGCCAACATTACAGAAACCAGAGGCAGACAAGGGGGATGTCCCGGGAGAAGGAAGGTATCGTAAAAAAAACTTGAGGTAAGGCACCAAAAGATCAAGCCAGCCTATATGGACCCTCCTATCCGCAAGTTTAACCATGTGCTGAAGAAAAGTCATATTGACTCAGAATGTTTCTCTCTCCACAGATGCTGCCAGACTTGTTGAATTTTTCCAACATTTACTGTTTTATTTTAGATCTCCAGCACTGGCAGCAGTTTGCTTTTATTAAACCATGTGTAATTTTGTGACCATGCTCACCCTGATGGAACTTTAACGCCCCATTACCGGGTGTGGGTTCAGGAGTGAGAGAAAGAGGGAGTGTGTGGATTTGGAGGCCTTGAAAGACATAGAGGTCTTTCTCTCTCCATATCCCTCCACCAAAAAAAGGAGGAAGCACCTCTCCTTTGAACTGGAGAAGACCTTGGAGAAGGGACATAGCTCTGTGGAAGAGAAATCAATGTGTTTACTTGGAATCAGAATGCATTTATTTGGCGCTCCCCTCCACCTTTCCTCTCTTTACAGTTGGCAGCTGAGTTTTCAAGAACATTAGCCTTACTCCTCTGAAACACCCTCTCAAAATGCCTTTTGCCTCTTCTTTCTCCATCTTTTAAAAGGCTTCTCAGAGTGTACCATTTTGGCCAGACTCTCTCACCACCACATCTCTTTATTCATTAAGGCTTAACATGTTTTCTACATAATGGCACTTTGTAAATGCAAGTTGATGTTAATTTCAATCTAGATCTTGTTGCATATAGCTTTATATATGAATTACTCCATTAATATATTAAATCTGATATAATTTTAATCAATCTGCTTTGATAGATCTGTCAATGTGTTTTCTGCTTTTTTGGAGCAATGAAAGAAAGTGGCATGCTTATGATTTTATATGACACAGTTAAGAATAATTGTTAACTCTGGGCACACTATACCATAAACAACACAGAAAAAATTCCATTATTTAGATTATAGGAGTCCCGGGATAAATTTCTTAAATTTTCCACCTGGCTGCCATAACTTTGTTAGCAAAGTCTCAAATTCTGGATAAATATTTTTTCACACTTTTTCTAGGGTTTCCATGGCTGTTCAACCAAAGTTATAGTGGTGAACAGACAGAACTCCACAGAAATCTGCCCCCAAACTCCTCACAGAAATTGTGGGGCTGATTCTCCCAAAAGTGCTGAATTGGCGCGAAAACTGTTCTAAATCCCAACTGTTTTGTCACTTCAGCTTCTCACCTGAATCTCCGCACGCTGTGGACTGCAGAGGTCCCAGTCATGAATCTCATTAAACACCCAGGGGGGGGGTGGCAGGGCCTATTCACGCCGGAGTCTGACAGTTCTGGAACTCTGCACATGCGCAGTGGCCCCGATCTGTCAGACTCCCCGTTTGCTGGCCAGCTCAATCGCTGGCGAGCCGAGACCCCCGCAGTGCTGTCTCTCCAGCGCCCCCCCACCCCATGGCCCGATCGCAGCCCCCACAACAATTCCCAGGCTAGCTTTGATTTCCCCCCCACCCCCCATCCCAGAGCGCCCCGATGTGCACAGCCTAGCTCCCCCCCCCCGCCCCAGCGATCTCCCCTCACCCCGGCAGATTTCCCCCCCCCCAATCGCTGCCCTCCCTCCATCCCAGACCGATCCTGTCTGCAGAGTGGCAGCGGGACCTCCCACTGATCACACCTAGGCCCCGCCCACAATAGGCCCTGCCCCCTTGGCACTACCCGATGCCTGGTGGGCAGTGCCAAGGTGCCCCCTGGGTATGGGCACTTTGCCCCTTGGGCAGTGTCAGGGGGCACAGGCTGGCACTGCCAGGGTGCCCATGCCCAGGGGGCACCGCCGCCCGACCCCCTGGGGGGCCCCGATTGCCCCCCTTCATTCTGGCGGGTTCTCCCGTTAGTTCCCCAAACGTGGGGAACTAGTGTAAACCCTGCTGGAATGAAGTACTCCTGGCAGGGTGGGAGATTCAATTGGGACCTGAAAATTCCCGATAATGAACTGCTAAGCATATTTAAAATACATTTTTAAAAGATTCAAATTACTTACCTGCCGGTTTCCAGCGTGGTCTGACCGGCTCTGGGAAATGCACATACATGCATTCCCAGCGCATGTGCAAATCCCAGTACAAGGCCGGCAATGCGCCTCTCCCACCGCGACCCGCCAGAAGAGTTGCGAGTTGCGATGGGATAATTGCGGCCTGTTTTTCTGCTCTGAACGTAAGTCAAAACTTAATTGAAATACTTGACAGCAAAAGTTAGATAAATACCCTCAGAAACCAAATAGGTGAAGCATGATTAATCGTACATAACTGCTTTATATGCTGCTTGTAACTACAGTATACTATATTTGTTCATTAGTTCAATTTAAATCTTTGCACTGATTAGCATTTTTAACATTTCATTTTTTTTCCAACTGTACCTGTATTTTCATCTTCTTAGCATGTTCGCTTTTAAAGCAATGACAAAAAGCAAATATTTTCGCTTCCCAATCACCAAGTACCTCCAACCACTGCTAAATCAGGGCATTGCTTCTTTATAAGTGTTTTTGTCTGTGTTAACCTCTCATATTTACAGGGAAGTATTTCATGTCATTGTGTTGTGAATATCTAGTTGATAATTCATACACTTTAAAATATAACTTGTAGAAATTGTAACTGCAGGTAGATGGGGCATCTGGTTAAGAAATTAGTAGACATCTTAAGTGAACGTAATTCAAACAAATTTGGAATTAATCACAGTTAAAAGTTAAGCTATGTTAACCTTCAGAGCCAAAATCAGAAATTTAAACACTTTACATTGGATGACCAACCCATTTCTGGACATTTTGATAGAGCCAGGGTGTCTATTGTAATCTACATAGCTAATTCTGGGAAAGTGCGTAATCAGTAATGTCAATTATTCATATGGGTTACCGAATCAAAGAGTTGTGTTGAAGACAAAATAATTAATTTACATTACTGTTAGAGGACATCCCAAAGCATACCATGTTGTCTTAGAGATAGGCTGTATGGTAAAGGTTCTTTTGTTTAAGTTCTTTGGGTGCTTGCTCAGAAAATAGGCAGTTGCAGTTTTGCTTTGGTGTAGACTGCAATCATTGGATTTAGAGATTCAACAGGAGATGATTAATCATCTAGTCTGCACTTTAAACAAATAAAATACTTCATTGTACATACCACGAAATGCAGCTGGGGCTCAAGTTCAATTTGGATTTTGTGAGGGGAAAAAGCAATTACAAGATTTGCAACTAGAGGAAGAAATCTACACTGATCCTCACATAACCTTGTGACAGAAAGCACTGAAGGGAGTTAACTTGGAAGCCGTGAGAAGGCAGTTAGGTATCTGCCAGCAACCAGAACAAGGAGCTGAGGTATTCATGGTATGAAATAAAAGTTGAAGTGTTGTTTAGCCAAAAGGCTAATGGAAGTATTCCCATAAAACATTACTTTGGAGAATGGCTGGAACATTGAAGAGGATTAAAGTGAATTCCACTTTGAGAGACAAAGCTTGATCAGGGATAGTCAGCATAGCTTTGTCAGAGGGAGGTCATGCCTAATAAATTTGATCGAATTTTTTGAGGAGGTGACCAGGTGTGTAGAGGGTAGTGCAGTTGATGTAGTTTATATGGATTTCAGCAAAGACTTTGACAAGGTCCCATATGGGAGACTTGTAAAGAAGGTAAATTCACATGGGAAACAGGGTAATTTGATAAAGTGGATTCAAAATTGGCTTAGTTGTAGGAGACGGAGGGTGATGATAGAAGGCTGCTTTAGTGACTGGAAGCCAGTGATCAGTGGTGTACCACAGGGATCTGTGTTGGGCCCCCTATTATTAGTCATCAATGTCATTTATATAAATGACAATGTGGGGGTTAGGATTAGTAAGTTTGCGGATGACACAAAGATTGGATGGATGGTTAACAGTGAGGTGGACTGTCTTGGGCTACACGAAGATGTAGACAGAATGGTCAAATGGGCAGATAAGTGTCAGATGAAATTTAATCCTGAAAAGTGTGAGGTGATACACTTTGGTAGGAGTAATTTGACAAGAAAGTACTCAATGAATAGTAGGATACTAGGAAGTTCTATGGAACAAAGTGACCTTGGCATATTCATCCACAGATCTCTGAAAGTGGAAGAGCATGTTAGTAGGGTGGTGAAAAAGGCATATGGAACACTTGCCTTTATCAATTGAGGCATAGTTAAAAAAGCAGGGAAGTCATGTTGGAGTTTTGTGAGGCCACAGCTGGAGTGCTGTGTGCAGTTCTGGTCACCACATTATCAGAAGGATGTGATTGCACTGGACGGGGTGCAGAGAAGGTTCACCAGGATGCTGCCTGGGATGGAACATTTAACAAAACAAACAAAGAACAATACAGCACAGGAACAGGCCGTTCGGCCCTCCAAGCCCGCGCCGCTCCCTGGTCCAAACTAGACCATTCTTTTGAATCCCTCCATTCCCACTCCGTTCATGTGGCTATTGAGATAAGTCTTAAACGTTCCCAGTGTGTCTGTCTCCACCACCTTGCCCGGCAGCGCATTCCAGGCCCCCACCACCCTCTGTGTAAAATACGTCCTTGTGATATCCGTGTTAAACCTCCCCCCCCCCCCCCTCACCTTGAACCTATGACCCCTCGTGAACGTCACCACCGACCTGGGAAAAAGCTTCCCACCGTTCACCCTATCTATGCCTTTCATAATTTTATACACCTCTATTAGGTCACCCCTCATCCTCCGTCTTTCCAGTGAGAACAACCCCAGTTTACCCAATCTCTCCTCATAACTAAGCCCTTCCATACCAGGCAACATCCTGGTAAACCTCCTCTGCACTCTCTCTAAAGCCTCCACGTCCTTCTGGTAGTGTGGCGACCAGAACTGGGCACAGTATTCCAAATGCGGCCAAACCAACCTTCTATACAACTGCAACATCAGACCCCAACTTTTATACTCTATGCCCCATCCTATAAAGGCAAGCATGCCATATGCCTTCTTCACTACCTTCTCCACCTGTGCCGTCACCTTCAAGGATCTGTGGACTTGCACACCCAGGTCCCTCTGCGTATCTACACCCTTTATGGTTCTGTCATTTATCGTATGGCTCCCCCCCCCCCTACGTTAGTTCTGCCAAAATGCATCACTTCGCATTTATCTGGATTGAACTCCATCTGCCATTTCTTTGCCCAAATTTCCAGCCTATCTGTATCCTTCTGTAGCCTCTGACAATGTTCCGCACTATCTGCAAGTCCAGCCATTTTCGTGTCATCCGCAAACTTACTGATCACCCCAGTTACACCTTCTTCCAGATCGTTTATATAAATCACAAACAGCAGAGGTCCCAATACAGAGCCCTGCAGAACACCACTAGTCACAGGCATCCAGCCGGAAAAAGACCCTTCCAGTACCACCCTCTGTCTTCTGTGACCAAGCCAGTTCTCCACCCATCTAGCCACCTCCCCCTTTATCCCATGAGATCCAACCTTTTGCACCAACCTACCATGAGGGACTTTGTCAAACGCTTTACTAAAGTCCATTTAAGTTATGAAGAAAGGTTACGTAGGCTTGGGTTGTTTTCATTGGAGCAGAGAAGACTGAGGGGGGACCTGATCGAGGTGTACAAGATTATGAGAGACATGGACAGTGTGAATAAGGAACAACTGTTCCTCTTAGTTGAAGGGTCAGTCACGAGGGGACATAGGTCCAAGGTGAGTGGCAGGAGGTTTAGAGGGGGTGCGAGGAAAAACCTTTTACCCAGAGGGTGGTGACGGCCTGGAAAGCGCTGCCTGGGAGAGTAGTAGAGACTGGTTGCCTCACATCCTTTAAAAAGTATCTGGATGAGCACTTGATAAATCATAGCATTCAGGGTTATGGGCCAAGTGCTGGCAGATGGGATTAGGTGGGAGTTTAGGTGTTTTTAATGTGTCGATGTGGACTCAATGAGCTGAATGGCTTCTTCTGCACTCTATGATTCTAACTCACCAAAGCTTCTTAGGCAGCATCTTCTAAACCCACAACCACTACTATCTAGAAGGACAAGTGCACTGGATATCTGGGCATACCACCAACTAAGGTTCCCCTTCCAAGTCACCATCCTGACTTGGCAATATATCACCATTCCTTCACTGTCACTAGCTCAAAATCCTGGAACTCCCTCCCTAACAGCATAGTGGCTGTGTCTGCACCTCAGAGACTGCAGCGGTTCAAGAAAGCAGCTCACCACAACCTTCTCAAGGGCAACTAGAGATGGGCAGTAAATGCTGGCTTAGCCAGTTACGCACCCATCCATCCCATTAACGAATTTGAAAAAACTTCTTCAAGAGTACATTTCTCTCCCAACCACTCTTATGCCTTATTTTCCAATAATTTTTCCACACTGCCTTGACCACCTCCACACTTGCCATGATAATTCAATTTTGGGTATTATAACTATTTTATAACAGTGCTGGCTCTAATTAGGCATACAAGGGCAGCAATTCTTGCATCATAGTGTTTTAATTTGTTGCCAGTGGAAAAATAAAACACACCATCAGAAGATAATGTCCACCCCTCAAATTTACTATCCTAATGAACTCTTCATTTATTCTAATAAACACATTTTTTGTTAGTGCAGTTGCGATGCAAAATGGAATTGAAAAAGAGACAATTGCTTCACAGTTCTTCAGGGTAATGTCATTTCTTATTTGTTTGCAAAGTATCAAAATTCATCTTTTGAAACATCTGCGTTACGTGGAACACCAAAAAGTATAACAATCTTCTGAGTTTCATAAACTATTATTGAAAAAGTATTAATGGCCTGAAAAGACTTGGGGAAATGCTATCTGAGCTATAATGCTCATAATTCAGAAAGACACCATTGAACTATTGTTCTGAAGAAAAATCAACGAGCAAATAAAATTCCAAACATTTTGAAAATAGTTTGTATATTTACTGTAGGGTCCCAAGTATCTAAAAGTTTGCATTGTAATCTACTTTTACGCAGTCTCTCAAAACAGTAATGACACAGAGATTGGATGGGTGGTTATCAGTGAGGTGGACTGTCTTGGGTTACACGAAGATATAGACGGAATGGTCAAATGGGCAGATAAGTGTCCGATTAAATTTAAATTGGGCTACGCGAAGATATAGAAGGACTGTCATGAATAATTTTCACACTCAAGTAGAGTGTGAAAATAATGTTTAAGGATTCTAATATGCATTGAGAAAATTATTTGTACAGTATTTAAACTTCACCTGCTTTTATAAGCTACTATCAAAATGGCATCAGCTGCTGATGGCCTTGAACTCCACTGCGTGTTTGGATATTGTCTGTTTTTTTTACAATTAACAATTGTCTTCTAGTTGCACTCTATTTTTGAGGGCATAAAAGGGTGAAGAATCCACTCTAGTGGATTCTTCACCCCTTCAGAAACTGAAGTGCGTCGTCATGCCCAGAGTAGGCAGGGAGGAAGTCACTACTCATGTCTTCCCGTATCAAATGTTTTACTTTCTATATTGTTGGTTAGCCCTCAGTGTGAGGGAGTTGGGAGTCAGTGTCAGCTTCCTTAAGGGAGCATGATTGATCCTGATGTTCAGCTTGATGAAAGGAAGACCCAGAAGTGTGACACTCTTGTCTTGTGGGAGCAAGATTTGAAGATGTTCATCAGAAAGGACAGTTGGGCATTTTCTACCTGCCATCATTCCCACTTGGCATAGCCCGCACCTGGGTATGCATGATAGTGCTAATCTGGACGGATGCCCTGAGTGAGAAATGTCATCAAGCAATGTCAGTAACTGTGCCGATAAAAGTACTGGATCGTCATACAAATCCATTGCTAATCCTTTAGGAAGGAAATTTACCTCCTTACCTAGTTTGACCTATATACTGTGAGTCTGGAGTCAATGTGAACTGGCCTTGTAAAAAACTCTGTTGTGCGGTGAGGGATGGACAATAAATGTTGTCAGCAATGCCCACTTCCCATAAAAGAGTGAGGAAAATAGGTGGAAATTGCTAGCAGGGCACCGAAAGAGCTCCACCACTTCCCATGCTACCATTCAGAAACTATGGCAAAGTTTCTGCACGTACAGAATAGCTGAAGTTCTGGTCTCTGGCAGTAGCATTCCCTTTATAAGCACCAATTTTCAGACCTTCATGCTTTCCAATGAAATCAAACATTAGGACAGCACCCTATCGCCTGTTATCGAATGGCTTGCCTGAACTGGCAGTGCAGACTTTTAAGCTCGGCAAGAAGAAGAATCCACAGTGTCCATTGAGATCAAACTGGAGCAATTTTTATTCAAAAATAGGACTGCCCCTCATGCAATGACAGGAATTGCCCCAGCGGAATTGTTAAAGGGATGGAGGCTTCAGACAAGATTAAGCCATCTGGTTCACTCATGCTCTTCAGGGAAGGAAATCTGCTATCCTTATCTGGTCTGGCCGACATATGAATCCAGAGCAACAGCAATGTGGTTAACTCTCAACTGCTCTCTGAACAAGGGCAACTAGGGATGGGAAATAAATTCTGGCCAGCCAGCGATGCCCATGTCCCACGAATGAATAAAAAAACATTCTACTATTCCCAGCAATAGTTTATGATCAGTTACTATGATGGCGTGTCTTCCGTAGACGTACTGAAGAAATATTTTAACGCTGAAGACAACTGTCAACCCCTCTTTTCTCAATTGGTGAATACCTCCGGTCAGCGCCCAAGAGATTCCCTGATGTTCCATCTGTCCAGTGATGTGACAGTACCGCCCCAATCTCGTAAAGAGAGGTATCGCATGTCAGGTGTAGATCCTTTTTGGAGTCAAAATGGGTCAATAAATGAGAGGGAAAAAGTTACTGTTTAATGTTGTTGAAAGCCTCCAGCTGTGGTGCCTCGCAAGACAACCTTTGATGTTTCCATAGTAGGGCATGCAAAGGGGCCAATAAAGAAGCAAAATTCAGAATAAACTTCTCATAGTAAGCTTTCAATTCTGCGGGGTTCTTTGGAGTTGGCATCTCCTCAATGGCCCTCACCTTGTTCTCCACCAGATGAAGGCCCTTGCCATCCACTCAATAGCCCTAATAGGTCATGGCACTTGCTTGGAAGCCACATTTTCCCTGTTCAGGTGCACGCTGACCTCCAAGAATCACCATAAGACCTCTTCCACGTTTGCTAGGTGTTTGCATTCTAAAGTTCTTGGCGGGGAGGGTGGAGTCCCAACAAAATAACCAGAAGAAGAACTATGATTCTGCAAGGACAGAAAGAATATTAAAAACCGGTGACCCAGTCCACATGAGGAACTTTGGGGACCGCCTCACTTTGAGGTCCGTGTCTTATAAGGTCCAAGTGCAGGGCAAATTGTCAGGAAGCACTTGGGCCATCTCCGGAGGAGGGAGCCCGTGCCAGTGCAGGCCGCATTACCAGCCATGGGGACCACCACTGCCTGTATCGAGCCATGTCTAGAAGTCAACTCTGTACCTGCCCCCCCGGGTGCTGAGGACACGGATTCTGAGATAGAAGCAGAAGAGATCAGCACCCAACTGATACAAGAGCACAGGAAGAACCAGTGGTCAGTGTTTTTACATTTCCTTTGGAGGCGAAGATCTCAGATCCATTTCATACCCCTTATACGGTTCTGCCGCCAATCAACCCCAGGTCGATTGCTAAGTGGTGAAAAAGGCCCTCCCATGACGGGAGTATTGGGGAGAGATGGACTTGTGGAAGGAGGAATTTTATGATGGGGTTCATCAATAGCTCTGACCTCCTGTGGGCCTCGTAGAATACAAGCTCCTCTATTAGGCAAGTGGAGGCTTGCTCAATAGGAAAGGAACAACGGGGGATTTAAAACCAGCTGGCGTCACTCAGGTTGATAGTCAAAAGACTCTGGAGTTGCCCTGCTCACCGTAGCCACTGAATGGCACTTTGAGCACGTTGTAAATAAGTTTAAGTTTATTTATTAGTGTCACAAGTCGGCTTACATTAACATTGCAATGAAGTTACTGTGAAAATTCCCTAGTCACCACACTCCGGCACCTGTTCGGGTACACTGAGGGAGAATTTAGCATGGCCAATGCTCCTAACCAGCACGTCTTTTGGACTGTGGGAGGAAACCGGAGGAAACCCATGCAGACATGGGGAGAACATGCAGACTCCGCACAGACAGTGACCCAAGCCAGGAATTGAACCTGGGTCCTTGATGCTGTGAGGCAGTAGTGCTAACCACTGTGCAACCATGCTGCCCATAAAGGGTGATGGTGACAGAAAACTGACCTCGGTAAGATTAGTACAGGTACAACAGTAACCAATTTAGTTGGGCAGAAGCCTGTGTATGATCTACATAGGTGTTAAGGCTGTTTTTGTGGGTGGATCTTGTAACACCCTGCAGGCTCCTGTGTTCATTTCAGACCAGACTCCTAAAGTTGTTTTGTCATACATACCCATTTAGTATTCCTTAAGTTTTGAGCAGCTGAAACTGTTGGAGATCACTCAAAAATAGCCCCAAAACTTCCATAAGTTTCTTTTTCTGGAAACTGAAGGATCAGGAGTGCTGCTCCTTCCTGATTCCACAAAATAATTGTAGCCGCTACTGATCTGCTGTTGCCTCTGTACAACCTCCTGCTTGACTTTGGACCCCAGCATGAGCCAAAATTCATAAGGCCATTGCATGCAGGATGTGATTGGGTGCCTAATTTCCATTTGCAACTCAGCTGATTTATGCGGATGAGAACAAAGATTTAAGTTACTTCATTCTTCCAGCCTCTCTCTTCCAGTGTATGTGATTCTGAAATTACAGCTGGTATGGGACAATATGGAATTTAAACTCAACAGTTTCATCATTTAAGTTATATCAGAGCTGAGCAGAAACTGAGCAATGTTATGAAGCCCAACTGGACCCCAACAGTTTTTTTATTTTGGCATTAGTGTGAGGACAAGGTGTTTCACTCCAGGTGTGATTCTATTGACACACAAGGAAGCTTTTATCAAAACAAATTTTATTTATAATACAGTTTAAATATCATGGATGAATTAGCTTAACTTTTACCAATTGAAATACTTAAACATGACAAGATACAATTCTTAACTGCTAAGCTATCTCTATTAGCTCCAATTTAAGCAATATTCCTCATAAACTTAAATTTCTCTTCAAAATCAGCTAGCAAACAACACAGGCTTACGCTTTTTTTACTTCTACACAGTCCTACAACACTTCTAAAGAGTGACAGGGAGAGACCTATTTTTCATAAGCAGGTCCCAAACAGCAGTCTCCAGAGAGGCAGATACACCTCCTGCTTCTTTCAGTAGCAAGCAGAAACTGCTTGTGTTTCCCTGGAAGCTTAGCTGCTCCCCTTCATGTGTCTTTGTAGCTGAGTTGCCGTTTGGATAACTAGTGCAGCAGCATCAGTGTAGACAGTTCCCTGATCAGAACCTAATGTGTTTTGTCTTCACCTTCAGTCTTGATTGATTGTAGAGCTTGTTGTCTGACCTAGTATGCAAGTAAACTTCTTCTGTATCTACAGGGAAGGCAAAGACCAGGAGCATGAAAAATAAGATACTAAACACAATTGAGGCTAAGCCTTTTTCACTACATTCTTCATTTTGAAACTGGAATCAAAAAACTGTACAGTATAGTGCATGTTGTTATGGAAGGAGATTGACGTACATTCGCCCCATGTCTGCATGGGTTTCCTCCGCGTACTCCGGTTTTTCCCACAGTCCAAAGATGTTAGGTTAAGTTGATTGGCCATGCTAAATTGCCCCTTAGTGCCCAAGATGTGGTTTTTTTATTCATTCATGGAACATAGGCATTGCTGGCTGGCCAGCATTTATTGTCAGAGGGCAATTGAGAATCAATGTGGCTCTGGAGTCACATATAGGCCAGACTAGCTAAGGACAATAGATTTCCTTCCTTAAAGGACATTAGTGAACTAGATGGGTTGTTTCGACAATAGTTTCATGGTCATCAGATTCTTAATTCCATTTTTTTTATTGAATTCAAATTCCATCATCTGCCATGGTGAGATTCGAACTGAGGTCCCCAGAACATTAACTGAGTTTCTGGATTAATAGTCTAGCAATAATACCACTAGGCCATTGCCTCTCCCATTAGGGGAATTGGCGGGTGAATGCGGGGGTTACGGGGATAGAACCTGGGTGGGATTGTTGTCAGAGAGTCGTACAGGCTCACTGGGCCAAATGGCCTCCTTCTGCACTGGAGGGATTCTATGATATTAAGACATGATTAGGCCAGGTAAATCCAAATCTTGCGTCTAAATTTGCGTATAAATTACTACTTAAATTGGATTCACCCACAAATAACTGACTCATAACTATTAACGCACTGACATTACTGCTGCGCAGCTGCAGTTTTATGCCTAGGTGGACAGTAGTCACATGGCTTTAGGTGTCGGTTAAAGCAACTCAGCCCTATTTCTAATTAAAGCTACAAAGACAATGAATAGCTACCTCATCTGTCTACATAATTGGGCATTGTAGCACTCGTAGTTTCAGTGTTACAGATGCTGCCTTAGTTCCAAAATGGCATCTATGCAGCATGCACAATGCCAATCTGGTGAGGGCATAGCACATACTTTAGGAGCGTGTGCTGAAGAATGCAGAGTGGGCAAATCATGATGCCGGTCAGCATGTAAAGATGATTTGACACTAACAATGCCACTTTTGACTTTGTCTTGCTAACAAGAAGGTAGTGGTGAGCCACTGCAGTACATGTGTTGTTGGAATGCCCAGACTACAACAGTTCAAGTACGAAGCTCACCACCATTTCTCAAAGGTGATTCGGGATGGGCAATAAATGCTGGTCTAACCAGTGACGCTGACATCCCATGAATAAATACATTTTTTAAAAGTTGAGAAACTGGGGATGGCCTTCTGGGATGCCTTTGGACAGCACTGGGTCTAAAAGACCTGGCTTTGTACTGGAGCACTTCAGCATGGGCAACAGTAGTCTGGTCTGGCCGACAGCCAACAACCGGAGCCTGAGCAGAATGGCAGCAATGGGTGCATGAATGCCGTCATCCTGACGGTGACAGTAGTTTTTCTAACAGGCCTGCCAAAGCATTAGGCTTTGAACAGTTGGACAATGATTTCAGGAGTCCTCTCCAAAAAAAGACAAACGTTTGATAAGGATTGGAACCAGTGGAAGGTACTGCAAAGATGTATGCCAAATTGCAGCAGTGTGCACTTCCACGATTAGAGAGAACGTCTGTATAATCCAGTGGCTCTTGAAGTGGGTGGAACCTTTGCAGTTGTTGCAGGGCCATCATCTCACCACTGTAGAAATTCCTCAGGGCAGCATCCTAATCCGGACTTACTCAGTGAACTTTCAAATGGGATTGTTGGTTGATGATTGCACAGTGATCAGCTCCATTCGCAGTTCTTCAGATAATGAAATCCATGCCCATATGCATCAGATCCTGGACGACAGTCAAACTTGGGTTGATAATTGTCAAGAAACATTTGTGCCACGAATAACAACAGTGAGTGTAACAATCTCCCTTCACATTCAATGGTATTGCCATCACCAATTTCCTCAGTATCATCTACCTTAGGGTTACCTTTAATCAGAATTGAACTGGCCCAGCTAGACAAATGCCAGTGCTACTGGACACACTGTGATTTCTAGGATTTGTCGGCTTCTGTGGCGAGTGACTTACTTCCTAATTCTTAAAAGCCCCTCTGTCACCCGCAACAGAGAAGTCAGGAGTGTGTTGAATACTCTCCAGCTGCCTGGATGGATGCAGCTCCAACAACACTCATCTCAGTGCTATTCAGCTTAAAGCAATCTGACTGATTGGCACCCCATTCACTAGTTTAAATATCTATCATTGGTGAACTGAGCTGCATGGAAACCATCACCAATTCAATAATTCTAATTCTGCAATCTCCACCACCTCGAAGGGCAAGGGAAACAAGGACACCATCAGCTCTAAGTCACACACCATGCTGAGTTGGACATGTATCAGAATGCCTTCATGGTAGCTGGGTCAAAATCCTGGATTTTCCTATCTAGCATTATGTTCAGACCACATTCATCACATGAGCTGCAAAGTTTCAGGAAGAAGGTCCACCAACACAACCTCAGTAGGAACTAGATATGGCCAATAAACATTGATGATCTCAGAATCCCAAGAATTAAATTTTAAATATTTCCCTGTGGAATATAGATCACCTAACACATAATTCTCTGGATTATATTGAAGAATGATTTTTTGGGGGCTGTTCGCCTACAGGCTGGCTATTTGTAGGAGAATAGCAATCTCTCATGGCTGTGCCTTATGATCCTGACTTCACATGTTGTCTGCTGTTGCTCTCTTCCAACAAATATACCTTAACAAGGGGAATGTCCAAGCAAATAACCATTCTGCAGTTTTCCCTGCATTGTAGCTAAACCCCACTTGCATGAAATAATCTCAAGAGAAACTTCTAAATGAAATCAGCAGTTTAAATTGATGCACAATAATTTTCCAAAAACATTGCTTTATGGTAAAATAATGATATTCTTTATAACATCACAGTGAAACATAGCAATTTCCCTTATAAGATTCTATCATCATCCTTGTTCATTTGCTGTTCCAACTTGCCACTGTCTCATAGAGGTATAAATTAGATTGATAAATCCAAGGACGGAAATGATGGAGTGAGGACTCTCTATTAAACCCATCACTTGCATGGCTGCATTCTTGCTAGGGCAGATGCGCCTACACCATCTCTCACTTTTGCTGCAAGTTGCAGTGGAATCGAAATGAAACATAAAACTGTTGAGTCTTCTTTCCATCCCCGATATAACCTCTGACTTTACAACTTACCAGTCCATCAGAACTTCAGGGCTGTATATGTACTTGCATAGAGGGAAATGTCAAGAAGGGAGCTGTCAGGAATTGCAGATCATGGTTAAAGAAGAGAGAAGCTAAAACTATTGATCACTTTCTTTACAGAATGTTTGCTTGCTTTGCTGAGCATGAAATAGGAAATGCAGCACCGTTAAGAAACTAGTATGAAGACTGTTTTAGGGGGATTTCATAACACACCCTTGCACATGAAAGCTCTAGTGATTCTCTAATATACTGCAAATAACACTACCACTACTACTGTTTACTATACTATGCTAAGCATTGTTCAACGGCACAGCAGATAGTGATGCACCAATAGGTCAGCATTGATTGGATAAATTTGCTTCAGGACAGCACCACATTAGGTAGGCGTTTTAACTACTTTTTTCTGTTTTCCATTTCCCCATAAATAAGATAAAACACTGACTGAATTCTTGTATCTGATTCTAAACAGAACATTTCAGGATTTTCTTTTACTCACATAAATAACTTAATATTTGTTTTGTAATGTACTGTACTTTTACTTCAGTACAATAGTATACAAATTTGAAGACCAATCTTTTCTATTAGATATTCTTTGACCAATATTTGTTTAGCACTGTACATTTCTCAAGGCAAAAATGTTGAAATGGTTATGTGGGCTGTAGATTGAAATTAAGGCTCTATTCCAACGATTTATTACTCTCTGAAGTTCAGTCTCTAGAGCTGACAGAACATAAATTCTGGGCTGCAATTTGGTGTGCAAGCAAAATTAGAATTTCTACTGCAAATAATCAATTTATTCTATTAAATTAGCAAAATAAATTAAAACTGTTACTGAACAAATTTGTGACCCTCGGGTTTCAATGCTCTAAGTTGCAGCTTTTTACTTTAACCTCACTTTGAGTTCATTCTTTTCAAAAGGTAGTTTTATTTGTTTTCAGTCACTGTGAATCAAGTCCTATTCTATGTACTAGGACTGGAACATGTACTTCATATTTTGATTTTGAGTCAGGTATCGGGCAAAAGGGTCAATACATTTGAACATCATTACTGGGTTTGAGGCCAGATGCTGCAGCCACCCAATATGTTCCTTCAATCCAACCACCACCACCCATCCCCCAAAGCTGGAAGTCCGGCAGTTGCCTATTTTTCCTGGTCCTGATAATCGGGGACCAGATACCATGGACTCCGAGATGGGAGGCAAGGAAGTAAGTAAGTACTGCCTCTAATTGTACCCATAGGCTCTTCTGATTCTGTCAGGTGGCATAAGGGGGACTTCATGGAACCTGGGTATTAGGGGTGTCAGGCTGGAGTGAAGGGGTTGACTTCGGGGCTCCCATGCTGGACTTCTCCTTGTTGCCCTAAATGATTTCAGACATTGTTTGCAAAAAATTATCATCTGTATTCTATAAAATCTTTGAAGTGGCCTTGTGATGATACTGTGCCTTTAAGGAATATATTTGTGTCATGTTTCTTGTAAAGGGACTGTTTTAAACTTGAGCTCTGATTACTGTGCTGCTTTGT
The DNA here is from genome assembly GCF_964213995.1 of Mustelus asterias. NCBI lineage: Eukaryota > Metazoa > Chordata > Chondrichthyes > Carcharhiniformes > Triakidae > Mustelus > Mustelus asterias. Next base: position 97,349,560 of record NC_135808.1, read on the forward strand.
CTGCTCCAGGCAGCCCACCTACTGAGAATGCAGAAGAATAGTTGCTCCTAGTTATTGGGGTGTTTATTTTAGTCTGAGTTAATGCAGTTTTGCTATTTTATGGGTTGTTCTCTGGTTTCGGAGTAGGGTTTAATTAGGTTGATGAATAAGAGAGCATCATGTGCTAATGGTAGGAGCTAGGCTTACAGAGAGACAAGCAGGCAGTTGTCTGTTCAGATTTGCAAGGAGCAGCAGCTCTTTCCTCTCCCTCTCTGGAGATTGATGTCTGGGACCTGCTGGAAATTAGGTATCTCTCTCCAGAGATGTTGAAAGGCTTGAAGGCTGGCAACCCATGTAAGCCTGTATGTTTTGCCCACTGATTCTGACAAGGAATTTAAGGCTATGAGGAATATTGATTAAGTTGGAACTAACAAAGATAGCCTAGCAGTTAAGAGTTGTATTTTCTCATGTTTAAGTCTTTTAATTGGTAAAAGTTACACTAGTTATTTTTGTTATAGTTAATTGTTTTGTTTAAAAAGGTTTGTTTTAATAAAAGCTTCGTAGTGGGTCAGTAAAATCACACCTGGAGTGAAACATCTTATGCTCACACTAATGCCAAAATCAAAAACAGTTGGAGTCCAGTCTAACTTCATAATATACCTTTGAGTTCCTGATCTGGTCCTTAACAGCCTGGTTTCATTTGAATCTATGCATGCCCCCAAGCACTGGAAGCCTTCAAAATCAAAAGAGCATGCTATTCTGCGGTCAGGATTGCCCTTGGTTGATTTCAGAAGCCCAATGTGTGACCAGACCTCTTTGAAGTGCTTTGAGTTTCAGAGGTTGTCAGTTTTACCAGAGAGATTCTCTTGCTTTCTCTCATAAGCCCCAGCTGCTCTCAAACCTCTTTGAAGTGCTTTGATTGATAGAAACATTCAATTTCACCAGGGAAATCCCCCTTTCTAGCTTGAATGAGCCCCAGGAGCTCTGAAAGCTCTTCTGAATGCTTTGATTGGCAGCGCCAGAGCAGATCAAAGGGATCAGTCAGGTTTGTTTACAAAAGGAACTGATGGTCCTTTAGCTGCTAAAAGCTTTTCTGACCTACAGCTCCAGGGCAGATCAAATAGTTCATTCTGGGTACAATCAGTTCATGCTCCATTAAGCCTGAAGTACTTCCTCTTTTCACACCTGTTCTGTCTGGCCCCATTTTTTTAACTGCATTTTTTTCCAAGTCTCTGACCCTTCCTAGAAAGCAGAAATGCTTTCTAATACTTTTTTCTTGCATTGGCTTTTTTTCTTGCCTGCAAAACTTCTCACTGAACCCTTAAACTTCATATTATTGCTATTTTCTCTTACTTTTTACTAAACTGTGCCAAGCTTCAAGATTCAATAGGCTGGGCTTTTATCTTTGAGGTGAAAGAGGCTGAGGGAAGATTTAATTGAAGTACATAAAATATGGAGGGGGGCTTGACGGAATGGAAATGGAAGACCTATTTGAAAAAGCAGAGGAATCACCAGGAACATAAATTATAAGTGATAGACTGAAGGATTAAAGGGCTGGTTGAGGAGAAATGAGTGACAGGGGAGTAGAGGCAGAAAACTTCTAAAACATACAGCACATGGTTATCCATTAGAAGTACTGAATAAGATGCTCCATCAGAGATTCAGTGGTTCTATGATAAGGTGCAATGCAAGAATGCAAGTCTTTTTTCATGGTTTTTTCATCATATTCACCATCTATGAATAAGATAGTGGGCAGCTAGTCAATAGGAGATATGCAAGGGCTGCTATTGGGGTAACTCTCCTTCCCTGTGTGCGGAGTGTTCGCCTTCCAAGAGTAAACTAAGATTGGTAACTCATGAAGCATTAGATGTGCTAATCTATATCTCTCTGCTTTATTGTATACAAACTCAAACCCTAGTTCATTGTGCCTCGTGCCTGCTCCTGTACTAGGTACAATTTTAGAACTACTCCTCATTTTAATATCATGGGTCTGTGTGAAAGAGAATAATTGAGAAACAATTCTGATGGGGAAAACGACATGTTTGATTCAGTGATATCACATATTTTAAATGTACATTGTGTATAATAGCTACTTAGTCTTCTCATGAACTAAATGTTTGGGGTGTAGTTAATTCAGTTACAGGTTTCAATTAGTTTTTTTGGGCGCTTGCTGCAGTTGAGACTGTTAGAAGTAATTCCATAGTACAAATCACAAAAATTGGTTTCATAAAAGGTCTAAGATCAAATGCTTGCCCCATTAATGTGAAATTGTCACCGAAAATCTCCATCTGCATTCGCGGCTGGGATTCTCCAGTACTGCTGATAGTAAATGAAGTTTTGACTAGAACGCCAAATTCTCCATTCTCACTTGCAGCAGGGCGGTCACAGACGAGATCCCACCTGTGTTATTTCTCCATCAGTTATTCTTAAAGACGGAAGAGATGCAACTGTTCTTGAATGTCAGCTCTGAACAGCTGATTGCTGATTCAGGAACCTCACATGCCTGGTGAGTTTGGCCTGGCATGATTCATGTGGGGGCAGGTTTTTCACTTTTAAAGTGGTTGAATCCCACCTCTGCCAGCACCAGCAGGAAACACACCAATTTTCCTGCTGGCGACAGAACTTAGATTCAGGAGAATCGCAGCCAAACTCTTTACTTTCATTTCACCTAATGAAAGGGGATAAAATTACACAACGATTTGTGATATTACTGCTTTTATCAGGTTTTTGAGAATTTTTGAATATTGTTAACTGTTACTATTACATTGGTCTGAACCTTCAATTTCAGTATCTGCATTTCTTGGTACCTTTGTTTTTCAAGTTTCATGTTAAAAATTAGTGTATGGTATTGCTATAACTGTAGAAATTTATGAAATCTTTAATGAAGCTCTAAATGTTCAAGTTGCTTTTTTGTATCGTGACTCTAAGTACATGTATTTGAAAAGAGTTTGCTTTCGAAAATGCAGAAAAAAGAAATAAACTTTAGTTTGTGCACACTGCCCACCTTGTGGTAATTCAGAGAACTGTAACTAGAGAGGAACACTTGCTCATCAGCCATGTTGGAGTAACATAATCTGCCTGAGCAATACGTCTAACACAGTCTTAATGTGAATTTGATAAGGGAAAAATTGTATTGCTGTCTGTTGGAGTAGTGCAGATTAGGACAAGGAAGACTTGACCAATCTATCGCATGGTATAATCTGGAAAAAAGAAAAGCCCCTTGTGTAATATTTTGCTAAACGTGCATCAAAAGAATTATTTTGATTGCGTAATACTGAACTATCAGTAAAATGTTTGAAATTAGCAGGACAGTAAATGCTGATTTATTGAATAATGAGGTAAGGTGTTTGTTTTTTTGGCAAGCATTTTAACATATTGTACATAGCTCTTTTGAATTAAAGAAAATTGTTATACTGTTTGGATAATATAGTTAAGAAGCCTCAGATTAATCTGATACTTTACATTTTTGTTCAATAGATTCAATACAGTTGTCGTATTCTATAGGCTGGTGTTGGAAGATTTTGTTTAAGGCTTTAAAATGCTATGAATCGGTGGTACTTAATGCTGAATTAGCTGAAATGAGGTTCATGTGAGCTTGATGGCAATTGATGCCGAGATACTTAGGGACAAATTTCATGTTGATCAGAACTGCTAAAAGATCATGCTGATCGCAGATAACTCAACTGCGGGATCTCTGTATAGTTTATCATTAACTGATCACTTTTTTAAGAAAATGGGCCGTTGCAACTTCATATGTGGAGATGTAATCTGGCTGATCATAAAAATTATTGTTTTGCAAAGGTAGAGAAAAGCTTATAATGGAAAAACAATGTTCCATCAACTGCTGTAAAGTACCAAAAGAATATTGACAAGAAATGCACTCGACACAAACTAAAATTGTTCTTTGCTTCTCTGTATTGTTGCAAAACATTTGGCTCGTACTCCTGGAACTGTTTCACTGGGTTGACTTCTTGAATTATGGCATGCTGGTGCACAGGATCATGAATTTGTCACAGGGTTCTGCTCCTTACTTAACAGCTGAAAAGATATTATTTTGATTTCAGGAATTTATGCCAAGTATTTATTTGTATCCAGTAAGTGCTTTTTTTTAATTGTATCTTCAACTGTTAAGCTATTAGACATACATCCCGCATTGCTGGTATGATTGTTAAATTTATTTGTATTCTTATAAGCAGTAGCTGCTACTGATTTACGTTAATTCTAATTTATTTTGTATTGGCTTTTCTTGAGAAGATTTGTTGTCGACTGTTAGCAGTTCATCTGGCTATTGTTTTGAAGGATAGAGTTAACATGCTGTTTTGCATGTATGATAAATAACCAATGTAAGTTGACATAATAGGATTTGAAAGATACTACAGTATAGAAATGTGTTTCAAGTTGGACATAAGCATCATGTGGGGACAGTTTTGAATAGCATATCAAACATGTTCAGTTTGGAAAAATAAAGACTACAAAATAATAGTTTAAGGGAAAAGAGTTACCGATACCAGAAATAAATTTGGTTTCTTTCTGTAATTCTTTTTATATACAAAGTAGTCTGTGAACCCCAAGGCTTTGCATTAATTATGTACGTCTTGAGAAAGCAACTGTCAGAGTAGATAAGGTAGTTGAAACATTTTAATTTTAAAGCTCAGTTTGCTTGACAATGGATGTGAGATGCAAGCATTGATGCATGGCTGAGATATGACATCTTGTCTTCTGCAGATTGCATATTGAAGATGTGACTTGCAAATTTATAGTAAACAAAATTCAGTGAAAATTTGTGTGTGTGTTGGTTTCTTAATCTCGGTCTAATTACCAGGGACATGGTGCGGTTCAAAAGCTTTTCTCTGTTGTGGATAGAGGTCACCGCATCATTAACATCGTCAATCTGGTAAAAGCTAATTTCAATAGTGGTTGATGTCATGACAGCCTTTTATTTTTCCAGCCAATCAGAAACAAGCAGTAGTGACAGATGGTCCCATAAATGGGAGTAAAAGGGTAAAGCAGCCAGCCAATTCTCTGAGCTGATTTGTTGTTTCCTGTAGCATAGACTCAGTACTGCTTTATTCTTTTGTTTTACACAAACACTTTCACTGTGCTTTTGGATCTTAACAGAGGAATTGAAATATTATAAGTCTTCTGGAGATTTCAAGTACGATAAGATCTAATCCTGTGCAATAAGAATGGTTATGGTATGTACTAGGACTTGGTATATTTTAATCTACTTGGGAAATGTACCAAAATGGTTCAGTTTATTGTACATTTTATTGGTGCATTAATGAAAGTCTATTTGTGAGGAAACAAACAAAATTAAAAACCGATTTAATATTCAGGCTTCAGAGTGAGAGGGCCAAAAATACTGTTCAGTGGTTGATTTCAAGGATGTGATTTATGTAAGCACCCATACAAACACATATTGTATTTCAAAGAGTTTTCAATCGTGACCTCATCAGAGAGGAGGAGGCTTGTGTGCTGTACTATGTAGAATATGTTGAATTGTTGTAACTCGAAAGATCAGTGTTGTAGAGAAGGCATGCCTGCTTTTTACATAACGCCCTTTCGGTTTTGATTCACTGAAGACTACAGATTTCTTGCTAATCAAAAATGGAGTGGGGTGGTTTAAAAATGGTAGGTGTTTAAAAGATTTGCTATTTGCCTCAGCATCGGTAACATTTTCTTTGTTTTGTACAGTATTTGAAAACAGAGACTCTGTGTTAGTAGAGGAATGTAGTTTATCTGTTTAAGCATATTTATTTTGCAGATACATGAACATCAAGCCTGTCGTGTTCGCGAGCATTTATAGGGAGGTGAACAGAATAGAATTATTCATATTTTTCTCTCCATTCAGTGTGTTCTGTGGGCTTTTTCCATCAGATACTTGTTTTGATGGGTGTAATATAAATAAGATTAGACTGAACAGCTGAAATGAAAGTGATAGCTAGAAAGAAAAGCCTGTGAAAGGTTGCCAGGGAAACAAGCTAAAGGAAGCTGAACTGAGAGCAGGTGGCAGTCATATGGGAATACCATGAAGCGAAAGTAGAACAGGCACTGTGATTGTCTCGCCCATTCTGAGAGTCACAACTTTAATTGTTTCAAAAGGTGTTAATTATATTCCAGACTGGAGGCTAGCTCAGTTAAAGCTATTATTTGACATCTGTGTCTTAAGAGTGAATGCCATTTCATTGGATTTTCTTTCTATATGGATGTACCTGTCACTGTGGAAGAAATTGTATAAGCCAATAAGAGAAAATTGGTCAAATAAAACCTGTATCAGTAAATGGTGAGCACTACACTGCTGGTGGTTGTTACAGTCATCACTGCAATTTTTCACCAGGCTATCCTGTTATGTCTGCTAATAGGATTATTTGAACCTGGTGAAGATACTAATGTTGAGACCAATTTTACCACTGTAGTGGGTGGGTTTTGCTTTAGCAAAGAGGAATAATTAATTCTTCAGTTGAAATGAATATGTATGAAGCATTTGATCTGAGGGATTGGGGAAAGCAAAAATGACCAATTACAATTAAAGCAGGGCGACACTGCAAACTCGTTTTAGAATGTTTGTGGAATTAGTTATTTTTATCCTTGTTAAATTTGGAGATTGGTTTTAAAAATGACTTTGTGTCCTGAAAAGAATATGGGACGTGCATTATAGTGTTAGCGTAGATTGTGGAAAATTTCTTCAGGCCTAAAGATTAGAAAGCATGTCAAACAACAAATCTTGTTTGTGTAGAACATTACTCTAAGATAAATAATACACCAAATAAAGATAGGCATTGATTTTTCTCATGTATTTATTCTCCTTTGAAATAATGGCAAGATTATTTCTGCATCTATTATGAAGAGCATTTTTTACAGTATGTTCTTGATTAAATAGCAAGTTTAATTAAAAAATTCAATGCTAGTTAATTTCTAGTTAAGCCATCCTAAATAAACAAATAATCCTGAGATCTGGAGAAATATTTTATTGCTCAATGAAAAAGGTTTCAAAAAGCCATGAAGAACAGTTGGAATTGGTGTTAATTTCAGTTTCAAAAATCGCTGACTTGGTCTAGTAACCATCAAGATCTAATGGTGATCTTGTTTCAAAAATACTATTCAAAGCATATAAGTTTTATTTTAACATTTTTCCATTAATTAGTTTTTTTGCATTGAGAACTTAAAATCAATCAGCCATAGTTTAAAATCTATTAAATTTGTAAGGTTACTGGCAAATTTAATGTATTAATTAAAAGTGTAGCTATGATATTTTGTAAATGTTTGATAGAATTAATACTGTTGTGAAAGGAAATTACAGGAAATGGATCACGAAGCTAAACGAGACACTACATTTATAATTTATTTCCAATGAAGTTGTTTGTTGCAAATGTAATCTAATAGCCATTTTATAACTACTATATGAGCATAGCACAAAATATTATTTCCTTCAGAAATAAGTAAGTTAAAGAGTATTAGAGCCCGTTCGTCATCAACTCAAATCAACCTTCTTCCTGCAATTCTAGATATTGCTGAACTTTACTTTTTAATGCCAAATAAATTAAATAAATTCAACTGGTTCTTAAACTTTATTACTCCCTTTCTTTAAATCAGTTGTTCTATGTGGTAATGTAAAGAAGAATTTTTCAAATTGATGTGACGATTTTGAAACATATTTTGGGTATTCATTGCAACATGATAGCGAATTGTGATTTTTTTCATTGCTATTAAACAATAAATTATAACTCACTTTTGAATTTTATTTAACTGTGCTTAATCCAAAGTTGTTTGATTTTATTCATTTCAATCTCTGTTTCCTCTGACGGAATTTATGTTCAATTGATGCAATTCTTACTGTGACAGATTTACTGTGATAGATCACACCATGTTTCAATTATGAGAGCAGTATTTGATGTTGATGGCAGTATCACAACTCTAGAAAAAGGTAAAATTAGAAATACAGATTTGATATATTTCTGACCTCTGAGAATGCTGTCTTTGGCTATGTTAAATATATGACATTTCTGTTTAGTGACCAAAGATAATTGTGTGTCCGAATTAACTTCTCTTTTGAGATAACTGATGGGGTAAAAATATATTTCTCAAAATTATTGAAATGCCACACTGTTCTACACATTGTAAACCAAATTTGTGGATCACTTTTCCATATTCCTCTCTAACCCAACGTTCTTTATGCTGGGGGAGGAAAAGAGCAATTTTAAGCACCACATTTTTGACCAGATCATCCATAGCAACTGTTTTTTTTATATTTTTCTTCCCTTCCACCATTTTTCCTCTGGAGAACTCTGATAGCTCTTGATTCTACACTATACAAGTATTATGCTTTACACTGAAATAGAAACTTGTTTTTAAGGAGAGAGGTTAGTGTGTTTCATCATACATTAACCATTCCTAATTAAGCTGGTTTGAGTAGCTAAATTTACACCATAATTTTTCACAAACTCAAAATATACATGACGTGCAACAAATGATAATTAACGCCATCAGAAGGTTTAGCCTCATTAACAGTTGTGTACTTTTGTTATCAAGAAGGCCTTTTTCGTTAATGCTTTAAACTAACATACATCATATGAAAATAATACCTATTTAAAAATGAGATATACAAGATTATTTATAAACAACAGAAATTTTACTAGATCATTATTTAATGTTTTGGAAATTTTATTTGTTTCGCTTTTTTCTAAAAAGAGGAGAATGAAATGAATGGAAACGAAAGCATTATTTCAAGGCAGTTCCTGATAAGCTGAAAAAAATGACACCAAGGAAGATTTTACTTCAACTATTAACACTAATAGAATATATTCTATTCAGTGATTTAAATTGTCTTTTTTGGCATAAAATGCAGAAATGTTGGAGGGAGAGCTGTAGACTCTGAGCCATAACCTGCTTCACCGATAATCAGATTAAAAAGCAGTGCTGTGTTTGTGATCAACTGAACAGTGATAGCTTTGCAGTGTGTGCTACTGATGCCACAGTCCGCAGCTGCACAATGGTAATTACATCTTGTCTTGGGTTTCATGGAGAAATTATCGAGTTAATTTGAGTGTGTGAGAAAGGGTAGTTAAAAGTGAATCTAAATGAGGACATATTGTAATTTTGGGTGCAATTTTGATGTACAGCCTAAAAAGAAAACGGCAGGTTATTTTTTGACAAATTTGGATTACTGCTGTAGTTTGTTGTCTACTAATTCACTTTAATGTATGTATATGCACAGTCGTCCTAATTAATTGTTGGTACATATATCCTTTCATTTACATTTGAAATCTGTTTATCCAAATGAAAAATGTTAGTTATGAACCTGCATTGAACACATAAGATTTCCCAGTGATGTTTAACATACACTTTTGCAGCAAAATTTCTTTCACTTTGCAAAACTAATGAAAAAATCAAGCAAAGTAATATGAAAAAGACTATAATGAAAATATGTTGCACAGGTTAGCTTATGATGCGTAGCTACTGAGATTTATTATGATCACTGCAGTTTAAGCTGAATTTTTATTATGACAAAACTGAGTATTGGGTTTTTATTTGTTCATTTTTACTAAGATCTTTCATAATGTGTCATTATAATGTTTATGTACCGCTATGTAACAATCTTAATCTCTGATCTCTAACTGAGCAGTTGCAATTTTAGCCAGCATTTCAAATCCAGACTTCATTAAACAAAAACAGTTTTTCATCACCAAAAGTTTGCAAGATGGTAACACTAAGAAAGCTATTCAGATCAGAAGACTCAATCGAAGCAATTTTAATTCCAAGTGATGCTGTAAGTCAGGCACCGTTGGATCATGTGCCCACAGTACAGATCATCCTTTCCACAATAGACAGCAGATCCAAGATCACTTGTTTTACACCATCTCCCAAAGTTAAAATTATTCCCAATGATCTAAAAGACAAATGGACTTACCTTGTGTAGAACTGTGAAGGTTCACAGCACATAGTGAGGCACATTCAGCCCATACTTGCTCTTTGCTAGAACAATTCAGTGCTTAACCTACTGCTCTCATCCCACAATCCTATACCTTTTTGTTTCAAATATTTATTCAATTCTTTTGTAAAACATACAATGTTCTCAACCTAACCATTCAAAGCATTCCTTGTTACAACAACTCTCTGAGCAAAGAAATATTTCCTAACCCCTCTCCTCACTCTCATGGCAACAGTTTTATAATTGATGGCCTACGGTCAGTGACGTTTTTTTGTTTGCTCTTGATATATGGGTGATGCTGGCAAGGCAGTATTTAATTCCAACTCTAGTTGTCCTAAGGGCATTAAGATTCAACCATATGGTGTGGAACTGGAAACAACTGTGGCCTGGACCATGCAGGGGTAGCTTGTTTCACCTTCTAAAGGGCATTAGTCCGTAACTTCCCAACCAGAGGAAATACTTTTTCATTGTTCAACCTATCAAAGCTCTGCATAATTTTGCTTTTAAACTATTGATTTCCTCTTAGTCATCAATGATGCAAAGGTAATAGTGCCAATTCTTCAAGTCTCTTCTCATATCTGTTGTTTCCCATCTCATGCATTATTTTCGTGAATCTAAGTTGTACAATTGCAATGTTCCGAATGTTTTTTTCTATAATGGGATGCTCAAAACTGCATACCATACTGCAATTGTGACCCAACCATTTTGCTTTTGTATACACACTATGTGTGGAATTTTCTTTTGACTATGTGTCAATTCAGGTAGGGAAAATGGTGTGTAACCTGCTGGCTGCACTGCCGGCTTTTCCTGCTACATTTTTTGACAGATAGTCGCAATGGCAGGGCAGGCTCTGAATGAGCCTGCCCCACCAGCAACCTTAAAAGGTGCCCTAATTTGAAAGAGCTACAGATTGAAAACAGACACAGTGAGGGGGGGTGTTCCTTATGTGCTGGGGATGATACAGGGGAGACCAGCTAATTACATTTAAATGTAAACCGTTCATGGCGATAACCCCATTATGTCACTGGCGTGGGGCAGGGACTGGGACTATCTCAACGGGAAATCCCACTAGCATAAATGCCGTATTAGAACTGTTGGATCCTCCGCTCCCTCCAACTTTCCCATCCGTCAAAAATGGGGGCGGAAAGTTCCTCCATGCCTTTATTTAAACCAAGAATGTTGTTGACTTTTTAAGGCTTTGTTTATCTGCACTCGCTCTTGCTAGGAATTATCACTGGGAGTTGCTTCAGGGATTCCAAAACAGTTGTCATAACTTCAGTGGATGGTGCATGTAGATACGTCATTTAATTGAGGATACTGCTTCCTTTTTTTTCCTCATAAAATGCAGAACCCTACACTTAAACATTTGACTAACCTATCTATTTGATTAATTTGGATCTTCCTAAAGTATTTACAATCCTCACTATTTGGTTAATCCTTTACTTCTGTGCTAGCAACAAGTTTAGAAATTCCTGTTCCTTGTGCCCAAATTCATACCATGAGCAAACAACATTGATCGCAGTTTATTGCACTGAACATACAATGTTGCTAACCCTTTTCCAATCTGAGAAACACCCATTTACCCTACCCCTTGGATTCCTGTCCATCAACTAACATTGTGTGTCGCTACGCTTCTTGTACTATGTGCCTAATTTCTTATTTTAAGGGAAATTTGTTTTATATGGCACTCTGTTGAACATCTGAGAATCTACATATAACATATCTGCTTTATCAATCCCACACCCTTCTTCGAAAACAAATTCTTAAATTTGCCAAACACAACTTACATTTAACAAATACATGTTGGTCTTCTTTGGTTCACCCCTGAATTTCCACAGGCACAGTACGTTTACCTCAAATCACAGATTCTAAACTGACAGAATATATAATTGACTATAATTTAAGCAGTGTGACATCTCACATACTCAAATGGAATTACAGTTAGTATCTTTGTAATTTTTAAAGGGGTTGAATCAAAGTTGCATATCTTGTACTGACAGACATATCTGACGATTGGAGGGGTATTTATTCTCTTGTAATTATACATGGAATTCTAACCCCGACTTTGTATTCTCTTAGATAATCAGCACCATGGAACCTCAGGTGTCAAATGGCCCTACGTCCAACACACCCAATGGTCCATCAAGCAACAGTAGAAACTGTCCATCACCTATGCAGACAGGAGTACCTACAGATGACAGCAAAACCAACCTCATCGTCAACTATCTTCCCCAAAACATGACACAGGAAGAATTCAGAAGTTTATTTGGGAGCATCGGTGAAATAGAATCATGCAAACTTGTTCGAGATAAAATAACAGGTTAGTTTGGACTTGAGAATAAAGTGTAAAGATGCAGCAATTCTGTTGAGGCAGATCCAAGCAACATTTTCAACTTGTAAAGTTCAATATGATAGATTGTATAGTTTTGATTTTATTTGTCTGTTTTAAGTTCTAAATGGAAAGGCTTTGAATTTCTCCCAGTCTGCTGTTGTGACTATGGTGGAAGTTATAGTAATGGCATAAATAGCCATTTTTAGCCATTTACATCACTTCACTGAAGATAACAACTGATTTCTCACAATTAAATGTGTGTCAAAATTACAGGCACAAATGTTTAGGTAATGGAAACATATTTAAATATAATGTTATTTATATATATTGTGACTACTGCTATGATGAAAGTGCAAAGATAATAGAATAATTTTCACTTTCAAGGGGGGCAGTAAACTCAATAGTAATAGATCAATTGTCTACACCTGTCAACCTAATCTACCTTTCCTTGAAGTAATTGGAAAGGAAAATTGGCTGCCAAGCATAGCGAGGCAACTGATTCAGTACTACTGATTTTCAACCTCAACTAAAGATCAGAATTTTCCCAAATATGTTCTGGAATTGGAAATTTATATTTGACGTCAATTTCACAATTTGGGGGAGGTTTTATGAAGCCAATAATGTGGCGCTGAGAGACTCACTTTGGCTCCTTTGGCGAAGACCAAAATATGAGCCAATTAGGTACTTAAAGGCCATTGGTGGGCCTTCCAGAGGATCAGGGACCCCAGGGGTGGGACAGCTCTTTTGCTCAGCAGCGCCATTGGGAAGCTGGAGGTTGCTGCTGGAATGGCATCCACCAGAGGCCCAAGATTGTGGAGCAACTCAGGCCAGAGGTAAGTGATGGAGGGAGGGATTTCATGGGATGGGGGTTAGAGAGAGTGAAGTGTAAGGGGTTTGGCAACAAAGGTAGGGAGGTGGCTCTCAGTGCCATCCTCTACCTTCCCATGTTGGGTCCCCCAATTGGACAGAGTGCCTTTGAACGAGGGATCCCCGGAAAACCACAAGCAACTTGCACAAGTTTCCTGCGTGGCGTGTTGTTGTGCCTGCCACTAGGTTAATACCTGTGGTGGCTGGATGAGACTTCAAGTGGGCATTAATAGGCCACCTAAGGGCCTCAATTGATAGCAGGATGGGAAAGGCCATCCATGGATCAGAAAATTAATCATGATGGAGACAGAAAGGTGGTGGGTCTCCATTTGTCACCGTCTCACATGATTAAATGCCCTCCACACTTCCAAACATGGGGACAATATATAAGACCACCCTTTGTTTTGTTTCAAATGACCATTTATTTACTTTAGGCTCCATTCCCACCTACTTTGCCAAGGGATGTCAACAAAAAGTCCTCAATGAAAAATCTGATAAATCTGCATCCTCCGTTAGGGCGCAAGATGCTAATTCACCAACCTGAGACATTACCTCCAACAAAGAATATGCCATTAGAATAGTGACATTACCTCCAACAAAGAGTGTGCAATGAGAAATGGTCAGTTTTTCCATCAAGCTATAAATCATGTACATTCCCCTTCATCATGCATTGATCTGACTGAAGGATCATTCTGCTTAAATATTCCTTATCTCCAAAAGTAATGAAGTATTACCAAAATATTCTTTTGTGTGCACTTCTCTTGCCAACCCTTCATCAGTTCCTCCTTCATACTGTCAGATGAACCACCAGGAAACATTAGACTTCTCAGCAACTGTTCATTATTTCCTGCACACTTTTTTGATCCAGTACAAATTTAGCTTGGCTTTTATGAGTTCTGAACCATTGCATCTTTGCTGATTTGCTAAAACTTTCTGGGGGTGACATTTCGATCCATAGTGCTCTAAGGAAGCTGGAGACCCTACAAGTGGGGCGTGCAATGTCTCCACCATGACCCATATGGCGTCACATGCTGGGAAGGAGACTCGTCCCCTGCATGTACCGGAACCAACCGCCCACCCCTGACTGATGGTATCCTGACATCGAACAAGCCGTACCAGCTGATTTGACACTCAATTTACAAACTTGGACCACACAGGCCCATCAGCATACTCGCTTGTCACTCACCAAAGAATATGTGTTCAGTTGCAAGAGGGGCCGAGCACTAGCAGCATTTAAAGGGTCAGACACTTGCAGGTAAGGTAATGTAGAATAACGTCAGCCAATGCAAAGTCTTTCAAAGTACTGTAAATTGTTTTTCAAGGTGTTGTGGTGAGTTCCTGGATTTGGAGTGTTGCTGCAAGAGTTATGGGGCTGCAGTTGCAGTGCAACACAACAGAGGCTGCAGAAAGGGCAAGCCCTAGATTCCTCCTTGCTCCTTGGCAGGGTCAGGAAGCAACCTGCCAGGTCAGCCAATGCACCGAGCATTATGGTGTGCACCCTCATCAACTTTCTCCTGCAGGCTGCCCTATTGAGGACCTCAACTGAGTTCCCTATAGAAGATTTGTCCGTGACCTCCCCTTCTGATGAACATGCATATCAACTACACTTTTTGCCCCTGACTTGCCTGCGACCCATTTGTTTCCAGTGACTCCCAAGTGCAGATACTAACTCTATACTAGCCCTTAAAGTATGTGCAGTGCTGGCATCTGAGCTGTGGCTGAGCGTAAGATTAAGTGATGGGGCCTCTTTAACAGTGCTGTGCTGCTATTCTAACTCCTTCACCTGGCAGTGCTGTGGTTGAGCAGGCACCTGTTTTCACTGTCTGAAAGAAGGAACTCAGAAAGGAGAAGGCTGAGGTGAGGAAAGAGGATATTGGCTTGGAAATCAAGAAATCCATAATCACACCTCCCACAGTTTGCTCATCATGCCAGATAGCAGGATGAGGGTGAGCTTTCTAGTTAATTACCAGAAACAATAGCATGATGGGCTGGGTTTTATGCATGACATGTTGGGCTATGTTTTGAGCCCCCAACTTTCTGCCAGGCATATTCTTTGTAGGGAGGGCATGTTAAATATGTTGGGTGGCTAACTCAGTGTTTTCCTGCCCACCCCCGATTCGATCCCCGCAAAAGGATAGGCAAGTGGACGTCTAAATTGGTAGCATGCCTGTAATTTCTTTTTAAATAATTAAAATGCAGTTGAGCTTCTTAACAAGCCTATTGATTCGAATATTACATTGTCCACACCACAATATGATTGGTATGGGTGAACTGGCAGGATTGGGAAGGTAAAAGCAAAATACTGTGGATGCTGGAATCTGAAACAAATACCAGCTCTGATGAAGAGTCAACTAGACTGGAAACGTTGGCTCTATTCTCTCCCCATAGATGCTGTCAGACCTGCTGAGATTTTCCAGCTTTTCCAGTGATTTTTTTTAACTCAACTTGTTATAAGGTAGGAAGGAAGTTAGGGGTACATCCTTCAGGGGTGCCCTTTACCCCCATGATGTTACCCCTACTTTGTCGCTTCCCAGCTAACAGCCAAAATTCACGACACAGCCGCCTGTCCCATCCCATCCCTAAAGCTTCCCAACCCCTCCCCATCCAAACCCCAGGCGTACCTGAGTCTGGGTCCTGCAGGATCTATTGATGTCCTCTTCCTGGTCTGCTTGGAGTTCCAGCAGAGCTCACTACTGAGTTCTGATGCTGCTGCAACTGCTAGATCAGCCAGCCAACCTGATTGGCTGGCAACTTTTGAGGTTGGGACTTCCTCCTACTGGGGGGAGGGGGGGGGGCGGAAATCCCACCCTCACAAGTGGCCTGAGGGAGGTGTTATGGCTGCAGGGTGAACTTGTTTAATGTGATTCGTTTTGACAGACATTTCTTCCAGGCTGGACGAGCAATATGCCTCTCCACATAACCCACGGAAAATTCAGCCTATTACATTACAGAGCTCCAGAGACCTGGCTAATGCTCTAGAGATGAGAGTTCACATCCCACCATGGCAGTTTTGCAATTTGAACCAATTAATTAGATATATCTGGAATGGTGACCATGAAACTACTAATATGTCATAAAAACCCATTTGGTTCACGAATGTCATTTAGAGAAGGAAATCTGTTGTCCTTACCTGGTTTGGTATACACGTCATACCATACCCACAGTAATGTGATTGACTCTTAATTGCTCTCTGAAATAGCCTAGCAAGCCACTCGGTTATATTAAACTGCTACAATAAAAGGCGAGAAAGAATAAAACCACAGCAACCTAGGTGCTGGATACACAAAGCCAGCCCATTCAACCTTGCAAAGTTCTCCTTGCTAACGCCTAGGGACATGCCAAAATTGGGAGAGCTGTCCCACAGGCAACAACAGCCTGACATCGGTCATACTCACAGAATCATGCCTTTGAGCCAATGTTCCAGACTCCTCCATCAACATCCCTGGGATGCCATAAACCCATCAGCAGGTCAGACCCACCAGAGTTGGCAGTACAGTGGTATACAATGAGGAGAATGTGGACCTGGGAGTTCTCAGCACTATCTCCAGGCACCATGCTACAGGGACTGATCCCTGTAGCATCAGTCAAAAATGGGCAAGGAAACCTCTTCCTGGTTCGCACTTATCACCATCCCTCAACTTATGAATCATTCTCCTCCATTATGACACCATGTGGAAGAAACAATGAGGATTGCGAGGGAAGTCAATGTATGTCAGTGAAGTCAGGGTTGATGGGTGAACAGGACTTGCTGTGAGAAGAGTTTTGGATGATCTCAAGTTTACAGAGGACAGAATGTGGGAAACTAGCCAGGAGTTCATTAGAACAGTCAGGTATAGAAGTAACAAGCATGAATGAGGGTTTCAGCAGCACATGAACTGAGATGGGTAAAGTTGGGCAACATTACGGTGGTAGAAATAGGTGGTCCTCGAGATGGCATGAATTAGAAGCAGGTGTAGGCCACTCAGACCTTTGAGACTGCACTGCCATTCAGTAAGATAATGGCTTATTTGATTTTAACCTCAACTCCATATTCTTGCCTACCCCCAGTATCTTTAATCCCCCAGCTTACCAGAATCTTTTATCCCCTTGCTTACCAGAATCAATTAACCTCTGCCTTAAAAATGTTCAAGCACTCTGCCTCCACGGCCTTTTCAGGAAGAAAGTTCCAAAGGCTGTCAACTTTGTGAGAGAAAAATATACCCTCATCTCTGTCTTAAATGGGCGACCACTTATTTTTACACAGTGACCCCCTAGTTCTATATTCTCCCTTCCACAACCATCCTGTCAAGTCCCTGCAGGATTTTATATGTTTAGATCAAGTCACACCTTACTCTTCTGAATTCCAGCAGATATACAAGCCTAACCTGTCCAACCTTTCCTCATAAGACAACCCACCTGTTCCATTTACTGGTCAAGTAAACCTTCTCTGAACTGCTTCCAATACATTTACATCCTCCCTTAAATAACGAGACCAAAACTGTACACAGTACTTCAGATGTGGTCGCACCACTGCCCTCTATAACTGAAGTGTAACCTCCCTACACTTGTATTCAATTCCCCTTGCAATAAACAATAACATTTTATTAGTTTGCTAATTACTTGCTGTACCTGCATACTAACTTTTGGTGATTCATGCACTCGGACACCTAGATCCCTCTGCATCTCAGAGCTCTGTATTCTCTCGCTTTTGGACAATATGCTTTTATTATTCTTCCTACCAAAATGGATAATTTCACATTTTCCCACATTATACTCCATTTGCCTGATCTTTGCCTACTCACTTAACCTATCTAAACCCTTTTGTATCTTCCTTATGTCCTCTTCACAACTTCTTTCCTACCTATCTTTGTATCATCAGCAAATTTCACAAACATAACATCAGTCCCTTCATTCAAATTATTGATATAAATTGTAGAGTTGAAGCCCAGCACTGATCCCTGTAGCACAGTCTAATAGCTCAGGAAGCCCAACTGTAAAGAAATGGTATTTATTGTTAAACACAAAATAAAGCCACTACTCCGTTGTGTACATACATTCTCTCTCCCACCTTCTTCCTTCGGGAAAAAGATACAAAAGTCTCAGGTCACGTATCAACCGACACAAGAACAGCTTCTTCCCTTTTGAATTGACCTACCTTGCAGTAAGTAGATCTTTCTCGACACCCTAACTGTAACTGTAACACTACATTCTGCCTCTCTTGTTTCCTTCTCTATGAACGGTATGCTTTGTATAGCATGCAAGAAACAATACTTTTCACTGTATGCTAATACATGTGACAATAATAAATCAAATCGAATCAAAACATACCCAAGTCCGAACCAGGACAACAGTTCTGCAGACACTTCCCGGTGTCTGTATTCAATGAGCCCCACGGAGAGATCAATTCGAGATTCGTCATGGAACTCATGGGAGTTACCACACTCCTCCCACTCCGAGTTCAAGGGTTCCTCCTCGCTCCTATGGTGATGGGGCTCTTTTTGTCATTTGACCCTCATTTCTATTGTTTGCACGATCTGGTGGGGACATATACTGAGTGGGCGAATGCTTCTTCATTGTGGAACAATGAAGGACCATTGCAGGGGGTCAGTCCTCGATGGCAATCTCTGACTGCAATTCTGCTGCCTCCACCTCCATTTGTGAGGCTGCGTCCTTGTAGACCTCTCTTGGGCTATTGCTGGAGTTTCCCATCCGCAAGCCGACGTATAAGGTGCCAATGGTGGCTTGTCCGGTGCAGTAGCTGTCCCTGTGGAGGGTCCCCGACGGCAGAGGTAATCGACATGTTTTCTGTAGTCTTCTCCCCAGTCTTTATCATGTAGACACTGGTCCTGTTTTTGAGAAGACAGCTCCTGAGATCCATAGGGAGCCATCTCCAAAATTCCATATATGGACGGTGTCTCCCAACTTGAAGGTCCTCTCAGGCTTATGTCTATCATGGTCCTTTTTTTTTGGGCTTCTTGTTTTTCTTCAATTTTGGGAAAGTGAGGCTAAGCCTGGTCACGTAGCTCTGCCAGGGCTACTCCCATCGTCACTTGCAGTGTTGTCCTGTAATTGAAAAGGAAATGAGCAAGCTTCATTCCCAAAGAGCCTGTCTTTGATTTGTTGATGTTGTTTTTCAATACTTGGTCTGCTCGCTCAACCAGACCGTTTGAAGACGAGTGATAGGGTGCTGTGCGGATGTGCCTCACTCCATTTGTGTTCACAAAGGTTTAAACATCCCCGCTGGTAACTTGTGTCCTGTTGTCCGTTATGAGAACTTCAGGTATACCTTGTGTGCAGAAAGATTGCCGGGGTTTTTCGATGGTTTTGTAAGCGGTAGTGGAGGTCATCTGGTGCACATCGTCCCAGAACATAGAGCCCATAAGTGGCCCAGCAAAGTCTGCATGTGCTCGCAATCAGGGTTTCCCTGACCATTTCCAGGGGTGCAGTGAGGCTGTTGGTGAGACCTTCTGGTTTTCCTTGCAGGTTTTGCACTGCTTGAGCAAGTTTTCATTGTCCTTGTCTATACCAGATCACTAGACGTAGCTTCTTGCAAACATTTTAATTCTAGAAATCCCTGGGTGGCCGTTATGCAATTCATGCAGTATTGCTTGCTGGCCTGAATGTGGAACAACCACCCGGCTTCCCACAAGATGATACCATCCTCAATGCTCAGTTCTTGATATTTGAAAGTATAAGGTTTTAGATTCTTTGTAGTACACCTTGTGGTCCACCACCTAGGATGATATGACATAGCTTTGCCAACGTGGGGTCATTTTGGGTCCAAGCCTGAATTTGTTTGGTGAAGACTGGTAGAGTGTCCACGAAATTAAAAGTCACGATGACTTTATCCATCTTCGGATGTGAGGGGTGGGTGGTGGGTAGTGGCAGGTGGCTCAAGGCATCTGAGTTGGCGATCTGTCTCCCTGAACGATGTTCTAGGTTGTATTCATAGGCATCAAACAGCAGTGCTCAGTGTTAAATCTGAGCTGATACTATGCGAAGAAGCGCCTTGATTTCTGCAAAGAGACCCAACAGAGGTTTGTGGTGCATCACTCTGGTGAAATACTGACCATAGACATATTGGTGGAATTTTTTCACCGCAAATACCATTGCCAAACCTTCTTTCTCAATTTGAGCGTACCTCCTTTCTGCTTGCACCAGAGTTCATGAAGCATACGCAATTGGACGTTCTGTCCCATCGTCCCAATGGTGTGATCATACTGCTCCTATCCCATTGGGAGAGGCATCGTAGGTTACGATGAATGGTATCAGTGGATCGTAATGGGCCATTATGTTTGTCAACAGCATTTACTGTTTGACACTTGGAAAGGCTTTCTTCAGTGGCTTTTGCCACAACCATTTCTGATTTTTTTTTAGCAGGACATGGAGGAGTGCCAGTAGGGTCTCCAGGTTCAGTACAAATTTCCCATAGTAGTTTATGAGACCAAGGAAAGATTTCAACTCCATTGCTTTCCTGGGAGTCGGAGCTCCTTTTATGGCCTTCACCTTCTCTTCGACAGGGTGTAGTCCATCCTTCTCGAATCTGTACCTCAGGTAAGTTACTTTGTTTACCTGGAACACACTTCCTTTTTTTTAGCCCGACACCAGCCTCAGAGAAAGGCCTGTTCCAAATGCTCCAAATGTTCCTTTACTGCAGCTGCTGAGATTAAAACATCATCCAGGTAGACTGCAACTCTGGGCATCCTTTGAAGGATGTTCTTCAATATCCTTTGAAAAATGATACAAGCTAAAGACACCCCAAAAGGCAAGCAAGTGTATTCATACAGTCCTTTCTGAGTATGTGTAGTGACCTATTTCCTGGATGACACCTCAAGCTCCATTTGGAGGTAGGCATGGCTCATATCCAATTTGGAAAATATATGACCCCCCCCCCCCAGCTAGTTTCACATACAAGTCTTCTTTGTGCGACATAGGGTATCTTTCTAAGCAGGAAGCTCTATTGATCATCAACTTATAGCCCCCACAGAGACAGACCGAGTTTAAAACTGGGGCTACTGGCGCAGCCCATTTGGCAAATTGTACTTGGCGCATAATTCCAAATTTCTCTCGATGTTCCAATTCGGCTTCTACTTTGGCACGCAGGGTATAGTGGTACGGTCATGCCTTGAAGTATTTAGGATGGACCTCTGGGTCTACGTAGATCTTGGTCCTGGCACCTTTATTCTTCCCAAGGCCTTCTTGAAACACTTTGGGGTACTTCCCAATGACTTTGTACAGGTTGCCAGTACCCATTTTAAAGATGTGTTGCTAATCCAGGCAGATTTTCTGTGGCCAGTCCCTTCCCAAGAGGCTGGTCCTGGTCCTTACACTATTATTATGGGGAGTCAGACTGTCTGTTGCCCATATATAATTGGGGTTACAGTGACCCAATAGTGCGTAAGGGCTCCCCGTATTTGTGGTCAATCTAGCCTTGTTGTCTCGCAGGCTTAAAGGCCAGATGCCCAATCGGAGTCGCCGAAAGGTCTGCTCCTCAATGATAGATACTGCGGCACCTGTGCCTGCCTCCATTTCTAGAGATGGCCATTTACCTGGAGTTACATTCCTTACATTTACCTGAAGTTACATTCCTTACATTCTGAAATGTTCCCTTAAATGTCGGTTACTACATCTCAATTGACCTATCCCTTAACCTAAATTGCCAGTTCACTTTCACTTTTCCTGACCTCATACCTGTCCTTATTTAAATTTAAAATATTAATTTTAGACCCACTCTTATCTTGTTCAAACTGAATGTAAAATTCAATTTTATTATGATTACTGCTACCTAGGAGCGCCTTTATTATGAGGTCATTAACTAATCCTATCTTGTTGCTCAATACTGGGTCTAATATAGCCTGCTCTCTGATTGGCTCCAAAGCCATTCGAAGGAACTTTCTTGAAATCATTCAAAGAATTCCTCATCTGGTCTACTTTTTGCTATCCTGTCTCGATACAAATTAACATTCCCCATGATAATTGCCGTACCTTTCTGATGCTCCCATTATTTTTTCTTTGATACCCCGTCCTACCATGTGGTTACTGTTAGGGGGGCTGTACACCACTCTGACAAGTGACTTTTTGGCTTTTATCATTCCTACGCAAAGTGCTTTTACATCCTATTTTCCAGAATTTAGGTTACCCGTCTCCATTGTGCTAATATAATTTTTAATCAACAGAGCCTCCCCTCCACCTTAGCTTCCTATCTTTCCTAAATGTCACATAACCGTCAATATTCAAGTCCTAATCTCTGCGATCTGCAGCCATGTCTCTGTATTTATTGTTAGATTGTACTTGCTTATCTCTATTTGCACTATCAGTTCATCTTTTGTTTCAAGTGTTATGTGCATTCATATACAGAGCCTTAACTTTTGTCCTTTTATTATTTTTGTAACCTTGGGCCTTATTTGTTGATTTACTCTTCGATTTGTACTCTGTCCCTTCCTGTCAGTATCCGTTTATCATTTCCCAGATTAATACCTTCCTCCCTTGCCTTGTCTCTGTTCATTGATGCATCACATCTTCCCAAATTTGATCCCTTGTCCCTGCTATTTAGTTTAAAATTATTTCTACTGTCCTGTTTAAATTGGTTATGTGGTTTGCAAGAACACTGGTCCCATTTTGTTTCATGTACAGACTGTCCCAACGGTACAGCCCCCACATCCCCCAGTACAGTGTCAGTGTTCCATGAATCAGAACCCACTTTTTCCACACAAGTCTTTGAACTACACATTCATCTCTCTAATCTTATTTGCCCTATGCCAATTTACCTTTGAGGTTCTGCTTCTTAATTTGGTGCCTAGCTCCTCATATTGACTTTTCAGAACTTCTTTCCTTGTCCTGCCTTTGTCCTACATAGGCCATGACTACTGATCCTTCCGTCATACTATAAGTTCCTCTCCCGCCCTAAGCAGATACCCTGAACCCTGACACCAGGCAGACAACATAGTCTCTGTATTCTCAAAATAGATGTCCTTACTCTAAGAGATGTGACTGTCTTCTGGAACAAACTGCACCCCCCCTCCCCCAACCACCCTCCATGTTACACAATGTCTGCAATTCGGTTTCCAGATCAATAATCCTGGTCTGGAATTCCTCTAGCTGCTTACACTTTCTGAAGACATATTTATTTTGAATCGCCTTGGCATCCAAAAGCCCCCACATTCCACAGTTGCAACATAACACTTGTCCTGTGACCGTTGCTTATGTTAGTTTGTTAATTACTTTCTTAAATAGCTTAGAATAATTCTTACAAATATGATAATTTACCGTGTTTATTAAATGCTCCTACTACCTACAACTAAAAGTTATATGTTTCTTAATTACACAGGTATATATTTTTTGTATTTAATTATTGTATTTTGTTTTCATTTAGTACATTGTAAAGTTTTAGTTTTTTTTATAGATTTAATTTAACTCTGGCATCCAAAGCTAACTATTAACACTCTCTCTTATACCAATAGTGTCTTAATTAAGAAATTAGTTAATTCTATGATTAAGTAAATTAATGTCTCTTCTCACTGGCATTTACTATACTAACTAAACCCTATAATCCAATGAACTTTACCAGGTGAGAAAATAAATAATGAAATTGCTGTTGTTTTACTTCTACTGGAGCCTCTCAAATAATTATCAGGTTGATCATTAGAGGCTATTTTTTAAAATTGCATTTTTAAAATTTCCACACTTGAAACAGTCTCTAAAAGCAGTTATTCACCAACCAGTCAATTCACAACTTTCCTGTGATGTCACAGTTTTTTTCTCTTAACTCCTAGGTAAGATTCCAGGCTCCCTTCTTGCTGTTTAAAACAATGAAACTCCTGGTTCCATCTTCACTGGTAAAAAAAATGAAACTCACCCTCCGCCGTTTTAAACAATGAAACTCACAACTCCCTCCTCAATGATTTAAACATTGAAACTTCCGGTTCCCACTCATTGTTTTAAATAATGAGCTCCCTCCTCGCTGTCTTAAACAATGAAACTCCCAGCTCCATCCTCGTTGTTTAAAACAAGGAAAAATCCAGCTCCCTCCCTCACTGATTTAAACGATGAAAAACACAGCTCCCTCCTCCATTGCCTAAATGAAAACTCCAGTTCTCTCCTCACTGTTCTAAACTATGAAACACCTGATTCCCTCCTCATTGTCTCAATGAAAAGACCAGCTCCTTCCTCACTGTTTTAAACAATGAAACTCCCGACTCCTTCCTCATTGTTAACGTTGTTTTAAACAATGAAACTCCTGGCTCCCTCCTCGCTGTACTAAACAATGAAAAATCCAGCTCCCTCCTCGCTGTTTTAAACAATGAAAAATCCAGCTCCCTCCCCGCTGTCCTAAACAATGAAAAATCCAGCTCTCTCCTCACTGTTTTAAATAATGAAACTCCCAACTCCCTCATCATTAACATTGTTTTAAATAATGAACGTCCTGACTCCTTACTCACTGTTTTAAACAGTGTAACTCCCGTCTCCCTCCTCACTGTTTAAACAATGAAAAATCCAGCTCCCTCCCCGCTGTCCTAAACAATGAAACTCCTGGCTCCCTCCTCGCTTTTTAAGCAATGTAATCTCGACTCTCTCCTCAAAGTTTTAAACAATGAAACTCCCAACTCCCTCATCATTAACATTTCTTAAACAATGAAACTCCTGACTCCTTACTCATCGTTTTAAACAGTGTAACTCCCAGCTCCATCCTCATTGTCTTAATGAAAAGCCCAACTTCATCGTTGCTGTTTGAAACGATGAAAAACCCAGCTCCCTCCTTACTGTTTTAAACAATGAAACTCCCAACTCCTCATCATTAACATTGTTTTAAACAATGAAACTCCTGACACTCTCCTCACTGTTTTAAACAAGGAAATTCCCGATTCTCTCCTCACAGTTTAAACAATAAAATTCTTGACTCTTTCCTTGTTGTTCTAAACAATGAAAGTCATGACCTTATCTTCACTGTTTTAAACAATGAAACTCCCTACTTTCTCCTCCCTGTTTTAAGCAGTGCAATTCCTGCCTCTCTGCTCACTCTCTCCTTGCTGCTTAAACAATGAAATTTCTGACTCTTTCCTTGCTGATAGAAACAATGAAACTCTGACTCTCTCCTCGCTGTTTTAAACAATGAAATCCTGGTTCTCTCTTTGCTGTTTTAGGAAGGTCAATATGACGAGGCCTAATTTTCACACAGACAGAGCGGCTATTAATCGTAGCAAAGATGGCTTTGGAGTTACAAATCCAGAAGTCCCATCCCTCTCATTTTCATGGAGGGGGGAGGGGGAGGTAGGGAACAGATTCTGAATTATGCATTATTGGTTCACAGAGACAACTATACAAGTTCAAGTGCTTCAGTAAGGTTTGATTTTCACTCATGGAATGTCCAACACACAACCTGTGCATTTTGGACCTGGTGGAAGAAGGTCTAAACTTGCCAGAACTCTTTCGAAAGTCAGGGTACTCCTTTGGAGATGACCCCTGGACTCTGTCGAAGACATCAAGTCCCCTTTGGGAGAAGTTAAATTCCCTTTGGGGTTGTTAAATAGGCATGAATGTGTGTAAAAAGTGCATAAACTCCATAGAATTGTCAAGTGAGTTCTCAAAGGGAGCTGTCAAAAGGGACCTTTCAAGCCGTCAAGGGATATAAATGACCTGTCCTTTAAATATTTGCAAAAATAGCCTGCAGTATTAGTACAATCAGTGCTTGCTATTTCACTCTGTATGTTGACATAAGCCTGAGAGTTACCATTATAGTACTAGTACTGTATGACTGATTTCACAACTGATCATCCCAGTGGGGTGTCTTGTCAGTTTACAGTCTGATGGCTCCAGATGGTTATACATGGTTTAATGTGGGGCTGTGAATACAAATGCTTGTTGTTAAAAGGAAATGAAGGAAATTAAATATTGAGAATGTTTTTAATTAATAAGAGTGATTTTAAATAGTAAATTCAGCAATAGACATTTAAGAACTTTATTTAACCTCAGCAAGGTCCTGAGAAAAGCCAACGGAGGGGCATGGAGGGTGTATTGGCAAAGGGTGGTTGGTGAGAGGAGCATGAGTTGATACTATGTTGGAATAAGGACTATAAAGGCCAATAGTGATGAGATGGGGGTACAGATTGGCATGAGGGGTGGGTTGAGGGACATAGAGTGGCATGTATATGAGGGGGTCATGATTTTTTAACATTTTATTCATGGGATCATTATTGGGCATCATTGACTGGGCCAGCATTTATTGCCCATCCCTGAGGGCATTTAGGAGTAACCAGATTGCTGTGGATCTGGAGTCACATGTAGGCCAGACCAGGTAAGGACGACAGATTTCTTTCCCTAAAGCATATGAGTCAACGAGATGAGTTTATAATGACAATCGACAATGGTTTCATAGTCATCATTAGACTTTTAATTCCAGATTTTTATTCAATTCAAATCTCACCATCTGCCATGGTGAGATTCGAACCAAGGCCCCCAGAAAATTACCCTGGATTACTAGTCCAGCGACAATACCACCACACCACTGTTCATGGAACAAAAACCTGAATTTCTGGACACTTTCTCCCAGGTTTGTGGAGCATGGAATTGTCCCAACTGCACTTCTGATCCAGGAGCAAAAATTCAGGCCCACGGATGCAAACAGTCTCAGAGTGATGAGAGGATGAAGTTAGCCACCTTGGAATGAAGCTTGGAATGGGGACCAAAAACAATGACTTCAGTCTATTCAATATTTAATTGGAGGAACCTTTTCCTTGCTCAGTACTAGACGTCAGATAATTAGTCTGATAAGTTGGCAACAGTGCATAAGTCAAGGTGATGGTGAGGTTGAGTTGGGTGTCATCAACGTACATGAGAGAACTAATTTTGGTATTGATGCTGCATGTCGATGAGAAATAGGAAGCCAAAGAATGGGACTCCAGAGGTAACAGTGTGGGAGCATGAAGAGAAATAATTACAAATGATACTCTGGATATGATTAGAGAGATAAAAATGGAATTTCCTTATCTATTTTGACAGACGATGTGACAAAATGACGGCAATTGAGAGCACATGTCGAGTTTTCAAAGAAGCAAGCTGAAGAGATTATATGCTGTATCCTGTCAGAATAATGGTCTTTCATGCAACAGACTGTGTATCACCAAATGCAGAACAATTCTTCAAAATAAATTGAGATAAGAGGCATGCCTTGCATGGCATAATGGGACAAAAAAGGATGTATAAGGAGGGAATTAACCTAAATAAAATATAATATTTGCAATAAAAAAGTAGGGCATCCCAAAGTACTTTAAAATCAGTGGATTGCTTTTCAAATGTTGTCGTGGTTATATAAACAAACACAGCAAAGTATTTTTGAACATGGTTCCACAAAAAAAAATCAGATAATCTGATTTTGATGGAGTTGATTGAAGTAGAATTGTTGCTAGAACACCAGAGTAAGATGCAATCAAAGCTAAGGGAAGGAAAGCTAAATACTCTAAATGATAGGGATGACGGGAACACCAACAAAGGACAAGAATTAGTTAGGAAAAACTGCCCAAAAAGTGCTGAGAACCTTTTGTTCTAATAGACTGCAGAGTTTTGGACCTGATAATAGGGAAATATGTTTCAATGCTTGTGCCAGTTTTAAGATTTATTACAAAAATGCAGACTTGAGTACCAAAGGATTATAAATATTTTTATTGTAATAGTAAATAATTAGATTCAGGGACTACAATAATTTCAAAAGTCCTGAATAATAGTCCTGAATAGAGCGTTGCAAAAATGCTTTTCATTCCAATATCATCCAAATATTTTGTCTTTCTGAAACAAGAATGAACATACACTCTGAAGGATACCATTGACTCAGCACAGTTCTGGAAGATCTCGAGAGTTCTACTCTAACGACTGCCCAAAAATCAAATAATCATGCTTAAATCATTACATGAAAGATTTTTTTGTAATGCTTCCATCTGCAGTAACCATCTTACATAGCTTCTCTATACAAATATGCAAATTAGGAGCAGGAGTAGACCACTCATCCCTTCGAGCCTACTCTGTCATTCAATAATAAGACTATCGCTCAGATGATTGTAACCTCAACCCACATTCCTGCTGATAACCTGTCACCCCTTATTAATCAAGTATCTATCTGGTTCTGCCTTAAAAGTATGTAAACACATTACCGTTTGAGGAAGAGAATTCCAAAGACTTCCGACCCTCTGAGTAAAATATTTTCACCTCATCTCTATCATAAATGAGCAACCCCTTATTTTTAAACAGTGAGCTCCAGTTCGAGATTCTCACACAGAGGAAACAGTCTGTCCACACCCACCCTGTTCGGACCCCTCAGGATCTTAAAGATTCCAATCAAGTCACCTCTTACTCTTCTAAACTCCAGTGGATACAAGCCTAACTTGTCCAATCCTTCCTCGTAAGACAACCTGCCCATTCCAGGTAGTAGTCAAGTAAACCTTCTCTGATCTGCTTCCAATGTTTCAACATATTTCCTTAAATAAGGAGATCAATATTGTACACAATATTCCAGATGTGATCTCACCAGTGCCCTATACAAACGAAGCACAATTTATCTACTTTTATAATCAATTCCCCTCATAATAAGCGATTACGTTCTATTAACTTTCCTAATTACTTACTGTACCTGCATAGTACCCTTTTCTGATTAATGCTGTAAGACCCCTTGATCTCTCTGAATCTCAGAGCTCTGCAGCTCTCCAGAAAAAGATCCATTTATGCAAACTTTCTGTTAACTAGCCTATCTTCTATCCATGCCAATATGTTATCCCCTTCAGTTGCCCCCCCCCCCTCCTCACCCCACCCCCGAGGGCTTGCACCATGAGTTTTTATTTTCCACAATAACTTTTGATGTGGCACCTTATCAAATGCCTTCTGGAAATCTAAGTACAGTGCATCCCATCAGTTCCCCCATATCCATAGCACATGTGACTCCTTCAAAGAACTCCAATAAGTTGATTAAGCATGATTTCCCTTTCAAAAAACCATGCTGACTCTCTCTGATTACCTTGAGCTTATCCAAGTGCCCTGCAATAACATCATTGATAATAGTTTCTAACATTTTCCCAATGAGAGGTGCTAGGCCTGTAGTTTCCCGCTTTCTGGCTACCTCCCCTTTTGAATTAAGGAGTTACATTTGCTATTTTTCAATCTAATGGAACATTCCTTGAATCTAGGAAATTTTGGAAAATTAAAACCAATACTTCAACTATCTCCCTAGCCACTTCTTCAAAGATCATAGGATGAAATCATCCAGACCCTGGGATTTTTCAGCCCACAGCCCCAACAATTTTTGCAATACCATTTCCCTGATGAGTGTAATTTTCCTGAGTCCTGCCTTCCTTTCCACTTTCTGATTTATAGCTGTTTCTGGGGTGTTACTTGTATCCTCTATAGTGAAGACTGATTCAAAATACCTGTTCAATTCATCTACCATCACCCTACTTTCTATTTTCAATTCCTCAGACGCACACTCTTTCTGAACAATGCTCTTTTATTTAAATATCTATAGAAACTCTTACATACAGACCGCGATTCTCCCACAATAGCATTAACAGCATCTAACTGGTGGGATTCTCCCACCTGATAGATGCTAATTTACTCATAGCAGTCAACCCGCTGGCCAGCCCCACTTTTCTGAGACCAGGCCACCATTTTTTAAAGGTTCGCAAACTTTGATGCCATGTGCAAAACTGATTTTCCGTCTGCACGCTATTTTTCCGGGTCAGCATGATCCGTACCAGGCATGGCGAGGTCCTCCAGGATTTCTCATTCAAAGGGCTCAACATGGGTCTGAAAGCTTTAAATGGACTTCCGTTCATGAGGCAGCAGTAACCACAGAAACGGGGAGGAGACCAAGCAAGACTGCCCCCAACCTGTCCCCAGTAGGTGTCTTTCATTCATTTCAAATTCCCCTCCAAGCCACACACCATCCTTTTACTTGGAACTGTATTGCTGTTCCTTCAGTGGCGCTGGAAAAATCCTGGAAGAGCTTTCCTACAGTATTCTGGATTTATTTGCACCACACGGACAGCAGTGATTCAAGAAGGCTGCTCACCAACACCTTCTCAAGGGCAATTCAGAATGGGCAATAAAAATGCTGGCCTAACCAGTGACGCCCATGTTCTGGGAAAGAAATTTTAAAAATTCAGTTTCTGCTGAAGATCTGCAGGAAGGCGATCTTCCCCCAAGGACAGGAGAAAGAGGCCAGCCTCTCAAACCAAGCAGGCGTGCATGGAAAAGACCAGGAATTCAGCAGCAGAAATGTGGTCCTTCCAACATGGATGCAGTGCATCAAGCAAATCAAAGTCCTTCGAGGCTAGAGAATGTGAGCCGCACAAAACTGTTAGGTGCCAAGCCCCATACATTGACTTTCCCAGCATTCTCCTGCACAACACCCCGAAGAGCAATACAACTTGCTGATCCACTCATTGCTCTCCACATCCTCATCTAGATTTTAAAAATCTTGTATTCACACGTCTCCCAGACACCTCCACAAATGTTGTCCTTCTCTCCTGTCCATACAGACATTTCTAATGTACATAATTCTTTCCTTTCAAGAGAAATGTGTGCACAACATTGGGGAAAGGGTAGGCAGGAATGTGGGCTACAGCTGACACACAAACCTGCTGTGAAAGCCTGAGGGACTAGTGCTCAGAATGTTGGGAGAGTTGGTCCACTCTGCCTGTAGCCTCTGTGTTGAGGGCCTTGCCACCTTTGAGCTGCATCTAACATGGGCAAGGAAACCAGCTGATTGCCAGTTACCATCACCCTTCCTCTGCTCACAAATGTTGAATACCACTTGGAAGGGAAACCTGAGGGTAGCAAGTTCACAGAATGTATTCTAAGTGGGGGATTTCAATGTCCATCACCAAAAGTTGGTGGTGCCACTACTGAAAGACTGACCCAGTCTTGAAGGACGTATTTGGCAGACATGGGCTGAAATTTTCCAGCCTTTCACGTCCCGCCACTGCTGCAAACGAGGACAGAGAATTTGGCATTCAGCCAAATCTCCATTCACTGCAACTGGACCTACTGGCATGAATGGCTGGAAAATTCTCGCCATGCCCTGCGAAAGTGGTAAAAGAACCAATACGAGAAAAAAACAACTTTACCTCATCAATCATCATTAATGAGCTTAAAAAAGGGCTTCGGAGAGCAATGAGCTAAAAAAGGGCTTAGGAGAGCTAGGAGGGGGCATGAGAAGTCCTTGGCGGGTCGGATCAAGGAAAACCCCAAAGCTTTTTACTCATATGTGAGAAACAAAAGAATGACCAGGGTGAGGTTAGGGCCGGTCAAGGACAGTAGTGGGAACTTGTGCATGGAATCAGAAGAGATAGGAGAGGCGATGAATGAATACTTTTCTTCAGTGTTCACCAAGGAAAGGGGCCATGTTTTTGAGGATGAGAGTGTGATACAGGCTGATAGGCTGGAGGAGGTAGATGTTCTGAGGGAAGATGTATTAGCAATTTTGAAAAACCTGAGGGTCGACAAGTCCCCTAGGATTCTTTGGGAGGCAAGGGATGAGATTGAAGAGCCTTTGTCTTTGATCTTTGGGTCCTCATTGTCCACGGGGATAGTGCCAGAGAACTGGAGAGTGGCGAATGTTGTTCCTCTGTTCAAGAAAGGAAATAGGAATGACCCTAATAATTATAGGCCGGTTAGTCTTACTTCGGTGGTCGCTAAGTTAATGGAAAAGGTCCTGAGGGATAGGATTCATGACCATTTGGAAAGATGCAGCTTAATCCGGGATAGTCAACACAGATTCGTGAAGGGTAAGTCTTGCATCACAAATTTGATTGAATTCTTTGAGGAGATAACTAAGTGTGTAGCTGAAGATAGAGCAGTTGATGTCGTATACATAGATTTTAGTAAGGCGTTTGATAAGGTCCCCCATGGTCGGCTCATGAAGAAAGTAAGGAGGTGTGGGATAGAGGGAAATTTGGCCGATTCGATAAGTAACTGGCTTTCTCATAGAAGTGATGTGGAGATGCAGGCATTGGACTGGGGTGAACACAGTAAGAAGTCTCACAACGCCAGGTTAAAGTCCAACAGGTTTATTTGGTAGCAACAGGTTTATTTGTTATTGCTACCAAATAAACCTGTTGGACTTTAACCTGGTGTTGTGAGACTTCTTACCTTCTCATAGAAGACAGAGGGTGGTGATGGATGGAAAATTTTCAGACTGGAGACCAGTTACCAGCGGTGTACCACAGGGATCAGTGCTGGGTCCTCTGCTATTTGTGATTTTTATCAATGACTTGGAGGAGGGGGCTGAAGGGTTCGTCAGTAAATTTGCTGGTGACACCAAGATTGGTGGAGTAGTGGATGAGGTGGAGGGCTGTTGTAGGCTGCAAAGAGACATTGATAGGATGCAGAACTGGGCCGAAAAATGGCAGATGGAGTTTAACCCTGATAAGTGCGAGGTGATTCATTTCGGTAGGACAAATTTGAATACGGATTACAGGGTCAACGGCAGGGTTCTGAGGAATGTGGAGGAACAGAGAGATCTTGGGGTTCATGTCCACAGATCTCTGAAGGTTGCCACTCAAGTGGATAGAGCAGTGAAGAAGGCCAAAAGTGTGTTAACGTTTATTAACAGGGGGTTTGAGTTTAAGAGCCGTGGGGTAATGCAATTGTACAGGACCTTGGTGAGACCACATTTGGAATATTGTGTGCAGTTCTGGTCACCTCACTATAAGAAGGATGTAGAAGCATTGGAAAGAGTGCAAAGGAGATTTACCAGGATGCTGCCTGGTTTGGAAGGTAGGTCTTATGAGGAAAGGTTGAGGGAGCTAGGGCTTTTCTCTTTCGAGCGGAGGAGGATGAGAGGCGACTTAATAGAGGTTTATAAGATGATGAAGTGGATAGATAGAGTGGACGTTCAGAGACTATTTCCTCGGGTGGATGTAGCTGTTACTAGGGGGCATAATTATAAGGTTCATGGTAGGAGATATAGGAAGGATGTCTGAGGTAGGTTCTTTACACAGAGAGTGTTGGGGTGTGGAATGGACTGCCTGCAGTGATAGTGGAGTCGGATACTTTAGGAACTTTCAAGCGGTTATTGGATAGGCACATGGAGCACACCAGAATGATAGGGAGTGGGATAGCTTGATCTTGGTTTCGGACAAAGTTCGGCACAACATCGAGGGCCGAAGGGCCTGTACTGTGCTGTAATGTTCTATGTTCTTAATCCATCAATTGTAGATGCATCTGTCCATGAGAGTATTTGTAGGAGTTACCATCACACAGAGACTAAATTCCATCTTCACACTGAGGATATCCTCCATTGCATTGTGTGGCACTAATACTGCTTTTAATGGGATCTGTTGAAATCTGATATTGCAGCTCAAAACTGATCATTCATGAGGCTCTCTGGGCCACCAGTAGCGGCAGAATTGTATTCAGCCTCATGGTACAGCATATCCCTCACTTTACCATTACTATCAAGCCAGAAGACCTGGTTCAATGAGGCGTGCAAGAAAACATGCCAAGAGCAGCACATGACACATCTGAAAGTGAGATGTCAACCTGGTGAAGCTACAACACAGGACTGCATGCCTGATAAACAGCGGAAATAGCATACAATACACTGAGCAAAGCAATCCCACAACCAGTGAATCAGATTAAAGCTCTGAGGTTCTGCCACAGCCAGTCATGAATGATGGTGGACAATTAAGCAGTTAACCAGACGAGAATGCTCCATTGATATATCTGTCCTCAATGATGGGGGAGCCCAGCATGTAAGTGCAAAAGACAGGCTGAAACATTTACGACCATCTTCAGCCAGAAGTTCTACGTGGATGATCTATCTTGGTCTCTTCCTGAGGACCTCAGCATCACATACAACCAATTTGATTCACTGTACATAATATCAAGAAATGGTGGAAGACACTGAACAGAGCAAAGGCTATGTGCCCTGACAATATTTGGCTGTAGTACTGAAGACTTGTGCTCTAGAACTAGCCACGTCCTTTGCCAAGCTTTACCATTAAGCTACAATACTGGCATCTGTCTGACAATGTGGAAAATAACCAAATATGCCATGTTCACAAAATGCAGAACAAATCCAATCCAACCAATTACCACCCCATCAGTCAACTCTCAATCATCAACAAAGTGATGAAAGGTGAGATTGACAGTGCTATCAAGTGGCATTTACTCATCATAATGGCAAATTATGTTGCAGCTATATAAAACCTTGGTTGGGCTGCATTTGGAGTATTGCCTGCAATTCTGGTCACCATACTACAAGAAGGACGTGGAAGCTTTGGAAGGAATGCAAAG
Organism: Mustelus asterias; assembly: GCF_964213995.1. Taxonomy (NCBI): domain Eukaryota; kingdom Metazoa; phylum Chordata; class Chondrichthyes; order Carcharhiniformes; family Triakidae; genus Mustelus; species Mustelus asterias. The sequence continues at coordinate 97,383,921 of NC_135808.1, forward strand.
CAAGTTCACCAGCATGTTGCCTGGTCTCGAGGGCATTGGCTATGAGGAGAGGTTGAATAAACTAGGATTGTTTTCACTGGAAAGAGGCTGAGGGGAGACCTGACAGAGGTCTACAAAAGTATGAGAGGCATAAACAGGGTGGATAGTCAGAGGCTTTTACCCAGGGTGGAAGTGTCAATTACAAGGAGGCACAGGTTCAGGGTGAAAGGGGGAAAGTTTATGGGAGATGTGCAGGGGAAGTTTTTCATGCAGAGAGTGTTGGATGACTGGAACGCGCTCCCAGAGGAGGTGGTGGAAGCAGGTACATTAGCAACATTTAAGAGGCATCGGATGGGTACATGAATAGGGAGGGAATAAAGGGATACGGAACAAATAAGGGCAGAAGGTTTTTTTTAGTTAGGGCATCATGATCGGCACAGGCTTGGAGGGTTGAAGGGCCTGTTCCTGTGCTGCACTTTTCTTTGTTCTAACATGCTCACCAATGCACAGTTTGGGTTCTGCCAGGGTCACTCAACTTCAAATCTCTTTACAGTCTTGTCCAAATATGGGCGAAAGAGCTGAATTCCAGAGGTGACGGCTCTTGATGGTAATGCAGCATTTGACTATGTGCACTGTCAAGGAGCCTTGACAAAATTTAAGTCATTAGAAATCAGTGGGAGAACTCTCTACTCATTGGAGTCATACCAAACACAAAGGAAATTGTTGGTTGTTGGAGGCTGTTCATCTCAACCCCAGGATAATGCTGCAGAAATGCCTCAGCAGGGTAATGTCCTCAGCCCAACCATCTTCAGCTTCATCAGTGACCTTCCATCTATCATTAGTTCAGAAGTGGGAATGTTTGCTGATGATTGAACAGTGTTCAGCACCATTTTCAACTCCTCAGATACTGAAACACTCAATATTTGCATGCAACAAGACCTAGATGACATTCGGGCTTAGGCTGATAAATAGCATGTAACATTCGTGCCACACAAATAATGGGCGCAATCTTACCGGAGCCGGGAAGATTCATGCCAGGCACAAATTGGTTTGCTATCCTCCCGGCCCTATTTTGCTAGCGAGATCGGCAAAGTCAATCAGCGAGAGTTAAAAGGACTTACCTTGCTCCCACACGGCATCAACCGACCTTCTGGAATCTTCCCCCTTGCCGGTGTGAAATCACACCAGCGAAAATCACTGCTGGCCTCTCTCAGCGAAGACCAGGCGCCAGGTTCATGCCAGGAGGATCAGAGACCATTGAAGCCCTGGGGTAGTCAGGGCATGGCTGGGCAGTGCTCAATAGCAATGCCAGCCTGGCACCATAAGTTTGCCAGGGGCAGTGCCATGGGTGTAGAACCTGAGTGGGGGGGGGGACTATGATGGGGGTATGCATGATGACAGGGGGCTTATGCAGGGAGGAGCTCTGCAAGAGGAGTGGTCAGCAGGGGGGGCTATGCAAGGGCAAAGGAGAGTATGCAAGAGAAACAGATCTGATTAGCTCATTATGTCTAAACCATTTATCTGTATCTACTTAATATGTTTCAAATCTTAACAATCTTTGTTGCATAAAAGAAAGTAAAGATTTTGCATCCTAGTCGGTTACAGAATAACTCTTGATAATGTACTTTATTTTAAATCATGGGCCATGTAGTGTCAAATAATATAAGTTTCCAATTTTAACAGACTGAGTATTTCTTAGCAGTATTGAATTGTGTGATGCGAGTAAGCATTTCTTCCACCGTGCATGCATATATACCATTCTGAAATACTATAGAGACTTGTACAAGAGAAGGTACTCTATATATATAACAGCTCCCCCCCTCTCTCCCCAATTCCACCTGGATTATGGAGCTAAAGGGTTTGGAAGGTGCTGTTGAAGAAGCCTTGTAGAGTGTACACACTGCAGCCATGGAATGTCATGCAGCCCATCATGCCAGTTGAAAGCTCTCCAATTTGTTCTACTTTATTACTCTTTCCCCATAACCCTACATTTTTGTTGCAAATGTATATATCCAATTTCCTGTTGAAAATTTCTGTTGAATCTGCTTCCGTTAAGACAATATATTCCTTTCATGAGATCTCATTGTAAAAATAAAATTCTCATTCCCCCCTCTGGTTCTGCTGCCAATGATGGAGGGAATCGATGTTTAAGTTCAATGAACTAGTCATCAAGGAGACTTCCTTGTCTTTGATGGTGTTGAGCTTTTTGAAAGTTGCAGCTGCAAGCAGGCAAGTGTGGACATTTCATCATATTGACTTGTGCCTTGGTGTTGGGAAGCTTTAGGAACTCGAGTTGAACCACTTGTCACAGGATACCCAACCTCTGATCTACTCTTGGAGCCTTGCATTTATGCGGCTGTTACTGTTGAAATTCTGGTCACCACTGGATATAATTGATGTTGGACTCAGTTATTTATGATCATTATTTGGCAGTAATGTGGCATGACTGTTGTTACTTGCCACTTATCAGCCCAGTTCTTACTGTGCATTGACATGGATTGCTTAATTGGGCAGAATGTTCCCAGCCCCTTGGTGGTGAGCTTGGAAGGAGGGGTGGAAGCTGAGCAAATAAGGGGATAGAAGCATCAGTTATTCAGGTTTGAACTAATAAGTGACAAGTAACATTCACACCACGGAAGTGCTGGGCAATGACCATCTCCAGCAAGAGAGAATCTAAATATCTTTCCTTGACATTCAGTGGTGTTACCATCATTGAATGCCCCACTATCAACATCCAAATGGTTACCAATGACCAGAAACCAAGCTGGACCAGCCACATAACTACATGGCTACAATAGCAGGTCAAAACCTGGGAACTCTGTGGCAAATAACTCACCTTCCTGATTCCCCAAAGTCCATCAACCATTTTCAAGGCACAAGTCAGGAGTGTGATGGAATATTCTTCACTTGGCTGAATGACTGCAGCTCCAACAACACTTGAGAAGCTCAACCCTGTGCAGTAACTTACCAAGGCTCCTTCAACAGCATCTTCCAAATCCACGAACTTTTCCACCCGGAAGGACAAGGGCAGCAAAGACATGGGAACACCACCACCTGCAATTCCCCTCCAAGCCACACATTACTGCACGATATGGACTGCAGTGGTTCCACCACTAATTAGGAACGGGCAACAAATTCTCGCCCAAGCAACGATGCCCACATCCTGTGAAAAAAAAAGGAAAGGTCGACAATCCACCACTGGAGAGGTTTCAGATTCGAAGGATTGCAGATTGGCTGCCTGCATCACAGAGGTGCGCAACCAGTTTACATAATTAAGACAGTTTTAATTAGGGTAATTTTACTGCCATGCTGGCATTTTGTGAAATGCCATAGCTCCAACAATTCATGCAGAGGTGTTTCCCCTCCAATTTGCCATCTCCCTCTAATATAGTTATCGAATTTGAAGACACCTTCATGTTGAGGTACCCCTGCTGTCCCTGACCTGCTGAGGTTCTACAGCTAGCAGCATTGGGAGCTTGCCCACTGTCCTTAGTATGCATGGAGGTGACCTTCCAGGAAAGTGGATCCAGTGGTCTGACTCCTAGCCATTTGGTCCTGCGGCAGGGTCCTGAAGCCAGTGGGAAAATCCTGCCTATTTTCTGAGGAATTGAATCAAATGCAAGAGGAAACACCTCAAACTATTCCTGCCGCACACACAATTTTTAACTCATTACACAAATATAAAATCATAATCTTATAAACAAATACATGAAGTAGGTGAATAATCAAAATAACTAGATAGCAAAAAGACCGCACTGAACTCTGAGTCCTTAAAATTAAGAAAACAGCCCTGTTTCTATATGTGCATTATTTTTGCACTCTTTTACCACACCATTGGCAATGAAATTCTCATTCTTAATGTTAATTTTAGTGCCTTATAAGAAATATTCATTTCAGGAATTTTCCAGCTAAACAAACTTTGTTCCACTGCTATTAGAGTATAACAAATGTCTTAAAAGCGAATGCACATTTAATTATAATGCGGAAGGTTGTAAACGCTATTTAGAAAGAGTAAGACAATATATTATCATCTGCTGCTGTGGTACAAGAGAACATCAGATCAATTAAGCCTTATGGCTATGGCACTGAACCAAAATCCTAAGTACAAATCCAGCAAGCACAAGTTACGAAATTTATTTCAATAATCTGATCATTTGTAGGCTAGCACCGGGATAAAATGAGTGTGAAGGCTGCTAGATTATTGTAAAACAACTCAGAATGGGCAATCAATACAGCCTTTTCAGCAGATAACAAAGACAGTTTTTTTTAAATTTCCCAGGCCATTGAGTTCACAAACTCAATCTTGCATCCTGAGGGAAACACTGAACAGAAATCAGAAAGAGAACATGTACCAGGCATCTCAATCTCAAATTCCTCTGAGCAGCTAGTTTAGATTGACTTTAAGACTGGCTGCAGAAAATAAGTAGCTCAGGGGACCAGAGAGAAAAATGCAATTTACAAAAAATATTTCACAATTATTTTGATATGATGTTGATATTTAGATATGCATGCTGAAGTTATCTTTTTGAAAATTGTACATGAAAAATTGTTAAACCTAAGTTGGACCATGGAATATTGCATCTTATTATTCAGCTTCACATCCTTTAATTGCAAATGGCCACACATCAAATTTCACTTTTTTTTTGTTAGAAACGACCAGTTCCTCTGGTATGTGATTCTGCAACTTTGGATACTATTGAATTTGGCTGCTGAATAAATGATGCTCAACATAATATACATGTGTTGAAGTTCTGTGACTAGGAAGAAATAAAATGAGAGTTTAATATGTAATTCTTTTTTGGGTAGTACTTAATTAATTTCTCTAATATATTAAAATATTGTGGAACACTTTGAACACTGATAAGTTCAATCAAAAAGCTCAACTTAAAATTACATTTGATTCTTGATTTTTTTTTTAAGTTTAAACATAGCTCTTATAAGTACCGGTAAATTTGCCCTGTTTTACTTCCTGTTTCCTGTCTCCATGCATTTCAATGGTACTGACTACAGCTGATATAAAAAATACTGGTAGGTATGGAAAATGTATTTTAAAAATCAAAACTATTTACAATCTGAGATTACCAATGATTGTTTTTGAATTCTCAAAATGAGCTCTCACATAATCAGTCTGTGCGTAATAACCAGTTGTGTGTTTCTAATATCCATTTGACTATAAATAACTAAAATTGGTTTGTTGAAAATCCATACAACAATCTTCAATAATTAGTACTGCATTAATAAATCCAACTGCACAACAGTGGGTGGCAACTCCCAGTTAGCATCTGGCTATTTTCTTCTCATGGTGCTTAATTCATGACTCATCAGCCTTCTGATAAGCAGTGAAATAACCTTAACAACATAATATGCTTGAAGCATTAGTTAAAATCATTTTGAATCAAGAAAAATACTGATTATAGTTTGTATGTATGTGTATATATATTAATCTAATTGTATTTTATATCAAATTTATTCTTAAGTCACACAAACACAGAACTTAACATATTATATGTTAGGAAACAAATTAAAAGAGAACTGTTGAATTTCCAAAATACGTTTCAATTCTGGCTTCCAGTTTACAGATATGCAAAACATTTCTTAAATATATAGTGCAGTGATTCAGTTTTATTTAAGTAGCATGATCTGATTCACGTAGCAGAGGATGTTTGTATTGTATTGGTCATTCATGTAATTGTATTATTGTGGTTTTGGTCTTTGAATCATTGAGCCATGAAAACTTGTTACAAACTGTTTCACCCAGTCAGAAACTTGAAAAGAGAGCACACACAGCATTGTTAAATAAGATATTTATACAGCATGCAAGGCTGATGTGACAATAGGTGAATTCACTCATGTAAGATTTGTGTAGATATGTTCTTTATATTTTCTCCTTTGAGCAGAGTAAGGGAAGATTTAATGGAGGGTTGGCAAGATCTGGAATGCACTTCCTATAAAAGATAAACTCATAATTTTCAAAAGGAAACTGTCAATATACTTGAACAGAAAAGGTTTGCATGGCTATGGAGAAAGGGCAGGGGTAGGAACTAAGTGGCTTGCTCTTTCAAAGACCAATGCAACATAGGCACAATTGGCCAAATAGCCTCCTTTTGTGCTGTATTATTCTATGATTTTTGCAATAAATGCAGTTATTATGTTGTACTTCATCGCTAGATTGCAAGGAATGAATTGCAGAAAGGGTACAATTTACACTGATAAAACATTCAGATTAAAAAGTAATTTCTATTAAATGGAAACAGGAATTTCACAAGTATCCCTATTTAAATTTGGAATTAATTAATATCCTGTTACTTGTTACAGTGGAAAATAGCTCTCGAAATCTTCAAAAAACACATCAGCTGGACTTTAAATGTTAGTATAATGTGAGACATACCATCCCACTTAATGAGGTTGATCTTAACTCCAGGCAGTACCATGTTACCAGCATGAGCACCAGACTCTAAAGATATGTCGTACTGCCGGTTCAATATTAGGCAGCCTAGAAGTCGGGCAAGCTGACGAGTATTCCTGTTTCTCTTGGCCCCATAAAATCTAACAGTTCATGGAATTATGGGTAGTATATTATGATGGAGTAAGTATAGGTTAACTGATAGAAGAATCAATGGGTCATTTTGGGGATGGCAGGTTGTAACTTGTGGAATGCCTCAAGGATCAGTGCTGGAGCCTCAGCTATTTACAATCTATATGATGATTTAGATAGGACATTGAGCATAATGTATCCAAATTTGTTGATGATACATGCTAGGAAGAAAAGTAACCAGTGAGGATTCTGCAAAAGGATTTAGACCAGTTAAATGATTGGGCAAAATGGTGGCAGAAAAGGAGATGGGGGAGCATTGTTAATAAAGGATGAGATCGATACCTCAATGAGAGAGAATCTTAGATCAGAAGATCAAGATGCAGAATCAATTTGAGTGGAATTAAGAAACAGCAAAGAGCAACAAACATTGGTAGGAGACCACCAAACCATAGTGGTAATGAAGGGCACAGTATAAATGAGGAAATTAGAGGTGAAAATGACAGGGACTTCAATCCACATATAGACTGGGTAACCTTAGTTGGTGCTAATGCTGTGGAGGACAAATTCTTGCAAAGTATGCAAGATTTTTTTTTAGAACAGTATGTTACCGGGAAAGGTAGTGAAAGCAGATACGGTAGTGACTTTTAAGGGGCATCTTGGCAAGTACATGAATAGGATGGGAATAGAGGGATATGGTCCCCAGAAGGGTAGGGGTTTTAGTTAAGTCGGGCAGCCTGGTTGGTGCAGGCTTGGAGGGCCGAAGGGCCTGTTCCTGTGCTGTAATTTTCTTTGTGCTTTGTTCTTTGTTAAGGAACCAATCAGAGAATGGGCTACTTAGGTCTGGTGTTGTGCAATAGGAAAGAACAAAGAACAGTACAGCACAGGAAACAGGCCCTTCGGCCCTCCAAAAAGAACTAATAAATAATCTTGTTGCCACGTAATCTCTCGGGAAGAGTTACCATAATATGATAGAATTTTACTTTAAATTTGAAAGTAATGTGTTTCAATCCAAAACTAGGGTCTTAAATCTAAACAGAGGAAACTACAAAGGTATGAGGGGCAGGTTGACTGAGGTAGGCTGGAGAACTACATTAAAAGATATAATGGAAGACAGACAATGGCAGTATTTAAAGAATTAATACATAGTTTACAACAAATTTAAGCACAAAAACTCAGCTGGAAAGGTGATCCAACCATGATTAACAAGGGGAAAGACATTTTGTCAAAGCTTTTGTCTGCATTCATCAGAAAAATCGCAAGAATACCATTGTTAGGGGAAGACATTGGTATTCTTGCTATTGTCCACTGTCCAAGTTGTTGGTGAAGGCAGAGACCCCAAACTATTTTACAAAGTACCTGGAGAAGTGCTGTAAGATACAGGGCTATGGGCTGGGTGTAGGAAGGTCCTGAAAGAAAGGGCACCTGGGAGTCCTCTGGCTGGCATGGACAAGATGGGCTGACTGGCTCTCTGGTTTCTATGGTTCTGCATAACCTAATGACTATTATCAAGAAAAATTAAAAGATTGTGTTCGATCAAAGGAAAAGGCTTATAAAGTTACCAAAAAAGTAGTAAGCCTGAGGATTGAGAGCATTTTAGAATTAAACAAAGGAGACCAAGAAATTCAAAGAAAGAGAAAATAGAATGTGAAAGTAAACTGGTGAGAAATATACAAACGGAATGTAAAAACATCTATAGAGAAGTAAAAGGAGAACATTATCAAAGACAATTGTGGACCCACGACAGCAGAGACAGGAGAATTTACAATGGGAAATAGCAAGGAAACCAAAAAAATACTTTAGGGGTGATCTTACCAAAAATATTCCAAGTGCTGAACGAGTGTGAAAACGGGACAGAATCACACTCATTTTTTCGGCGAGAGAAAAATTCAAATCTTATGCCACTTAGAGAAAGAAATGAGGCAAAGTGTGATTCATGCCAGTAGGGGGAATGGACTGAGTCTATTCACGCCAGGAAGCTGGCTGCTGACAGCTAGAGGGTGCCATTGCGCATGTGCATGATCTCCCAGTGCAGTGTAAAGTGTACACAGTTAGTGCACTGGGAGATATCTCACTCCCCCACCCCCCAGTCAATCACTGTGCTGGTGATCCCCGATTGCAGGAGTGCGCAGCTCCCCATGTGCAGCTTCCCCTCAGGTCCTGCCCCCTCTCCTTCGGCCCCTGCCCAGTGTCTGGTGGGCAGTGCCAGGGTGCCTGATGGGCAGTGCCCAAGGAACACTGCCCCCCGCACCCGACCACACGGGGGCCTCAATGACCTCTGGTCCCCCCGGCAAGCCCATCACGTCAGGTCACCCCCGTTGGTGGGGACCATATGTGATCCTCGCCGGTGAGGACCTCCACCAGTGAGGCCATTAAGGCAAATTAGATCAGGACAGAATGATATTAAAATTCAGGTTTAAATATTTAAAAAACCTCACAGCCAGTTGGTCACGCTGGCAATCCAGTGCTGGTATCATCACAAGAGTTTAGCAGAATGAGGATAATCTCATTTAAGTATACAAGCATTCTTACAGGACTCGACAGAATAGATCCGAGAAGGTTTTTTTCTCTGGCTGTGTTTCTAGAACCAGCAGACACAGTTTCAAAATAAGAGACAGGCTATTTAGGATCAAGATGAAGAGGACTTCCTTCACTCAGAGGGTAACCATAAGATGTAGGAGCAGAGTAGGCAATTGGGCTCATTGAATCTGCCCTGCCATTCAATGAGATCATGACTGATCTGATATGATAATCCTCAACACCACTTTCCTGCCTTATCACCACTACCTTTGATTCCCTTACTGATTAAAAATTTGCTTATCTCATTCTTGAATATACTTAACAACTCAGCTTCGACAGCCCTTTTTTGTAAAGAATTCCGTAGTTTCAATACCCTTTGAGAGAAGAAATTCCTCCTCATCTTTGTTCTAAATGAGCAACCCTTTACTCTGAGATTATGCCCTCTGATCTTAGACTGTCCCACAAAGGGAAACAACCTCTCAGAATCTACCCTGTCAGGCCCCCTGAGCGTCCTATATTTGATTTGATTTATTGTCGCATGTATTGGTATACTGTGAAGTCTCAATGTCTCAATAAGACTCCTACCGTTCTCCTAAACTCCAATGAGTACAGGCCCAGCCTATTCAACCTCTCCCCATAACAAAATCCCTCCATACACAGGATCAACCTAGTGGCCGGAATTTTACCGGGGTGGGCAAGGCTCGGAGAATGGCATTCTGTGTTGGCCTCGGACGAAACTCGGGCGGACATGCCGGTAAAATTCCACCCAGTGAACCTTCTCTGGACTGCCTCCAATGCCAGTTTATCTTTCCTTAGATAAGGGGGCCAAGACAGTTCACAGTATTCCAAGTATGCTCTAACTAGTGCCTTGTATACTTTTAGACAAGATTTCCCCATTTTTATACTTTACTCCCTTTGAAATAAAGGCCAATATTGCATTTGCTTTCTCTATTACCTACTGAACTTGCATGCTAACTTTTTGTGATTTATGCTGCAGCTTTCTGCAGTCTTTCTCCATTTAATTAACATTCATAATAAAGTGAATAACTTCACATTTTCCTACATTATATTCCATCTGCCAAGTTTTTGCCCACTCACTTAACCTGTCTGTAGGCTCTCTGGATGGGATTTTCCGACCACGCTCGCGCCAAAACCAGAAAATGCTGCCTGAGATCAACCTACCTTTGCACGGTTCCCCCCCCCCCCCCCCCCCCCCCCCCCCCCGCCTCCCCGCCCGCTACGATTCCCATGGCAGGCAGGACGGGAAATTTCCCCTGTTTATGTCATCCTCACCCTTGCCTTCCCACCTATTTTTGTGTCAACCACAAACCGAGCAATAGTTTATCCACTTACCTAATCAAGTCTATGAATGGCGGAGCAGGTTCAAGGATCCAGATGGCCTACTCTTGCTCCTAGTTCTTATGTTCTTATAATGGAGCAAGCTCGAGGGCCATATAACCTACTCTTGCTACTATTTCTTGTGTTCCTAAAACTGGTTCTATACTTAACTTTTAGGCCCTTTATGATTCAACATCTTTATGCTTCATCCATAACTGAAGGAATGCACATGCACCAATCAGTTGTCCCATGCATATCAAAAGAACCCGATTTGCATGTCGTAATTAATAGGCCTCCGGAAACGTGGTGGGCAAGACCTGAGTCGGAGCAGGGCAGAAAGTGCAGCACAGCTTCTTTAGGGCTAGTCCCATCCCATTTCCACTGGAATTATTAAGATTTGAGCCTATTAATTATATTTCAATCGCCTCTCATGATATTATCGAAACTCATTTATGCAAACATGTATTTTTAAAATACAGAAATTAAATAAAAGTTATATCTAAACATAGGTATTCGTAATGTTTTGAAATTTAAAGGGAGTATTGATAGTTATATTTTAATGTTAATTAATTTTGATATGTTGCATTGAAAGATTTCAGAAAATCATGTCCAACTTCATTTTGGTTTTGTGAAATAATCTATGCTACAAAGAAAAGCTTAGACTTATTTATTTTACATTAGTATTATCCTACATTATGAAGTTAGACATGATTTGATCTCAAGAGTTGAGAGGAAGTGAAATGGAGAGTGAGAGAGGGAGTGCATTACGTTTTTGAAAAACAACCTAAATAAGGATTACAACACTCCAGCTGTTCCTTGTGAGTTGCAGTGTGGCGATACTGTGCTCTACTTTTAAGAAACTAAAGGTTGGCCATCTATAATTCCTCTTAAACAGGGCAGAGTTTGGGATACGGTTTTGTGAACTATGTCGATCCAAAGGATGCAGAAAAAGCAATTAATACTTTAAATGGACTTAGACTTCAAACCAAAACCATAAAGGTAAGAGGCATCCTATTTGTTTTTGAGCATTGGTTTTTGAGGTACATATCAAAGTGTTTTCTTACATAAAAAGAAAATATCTGCCTTGTGTAAACGTTAAGTCACACAAGATAGTTTTGACCTTGGATGATTACATAAAATGGTTGACATCAATTCAGCTACCTGTTACACATTTCAATGGGCATGGAAATTCAGAAATGTATAACAGGCTGTTGAATCATTTGTCCATCTAGTCAAAATTCCCCCTACTGCAGATAGTTTACAGATACAGCTGTTGTTGACTGCAGCCTTTAACATTAAAAGATGCTTCCTAATACCTGATGCAACAAATTTGAATCATGCAGCCTCCAAGAGGAAAACAAGAAAAACGTTAAATCTTTTGAAATGAATATATAGTTAGATACTAAAGTATTGCTACTTTTTACTTTTTCATCTTGTTAATATGTCTAATAAAGCTTTAGAAAATAAGGCAATTTTCTTTAATATATTCTTCACCTCAGCTTTTACTTTAGCTTTTGATAACATAAGTTGAACTTGATATCTCAAACTTGTGTGTTTTATAGCCAATTAAAGCTCAGTGGGTTAAAAATTAGTCCTCACTGTATCCATTTTACAGGCATAAAATGTGCTTAAGAGAGACCAATATAAGGACGCAATAACCCAAAGCTGATTTTGTGTTGGGATACAGATGTTGTTAAATACATAGACATACAAGGACCTTAACTCCTTTAAGGACCCCCTAAAAATTCCTTGGTGCTGAGCAAGACATGTTCCAAGGTTTGCTATGGCCTAACAACTGGCCATCAACAAAAACATTCTGATGATTTTACTAACCTTCATGTGGAAGGATGGTCCCCTAAGCTCCACAGCGCACCTGCGAGCTGCTGCATTTGCCCTCTTCTCATTCTCCACCACCAGTTAAAATCAGGGGTTTAAATTTGCTTGTCAGGTTTTGGCTACCAAAAATTCTGTCTGTTTATAGCATAAATTCCTCACTTCATTCAATTTCATTACAATTAATACACATACATAGATAACATTAATACAGTAGCTCAGCAAACTTTAAATGTAGATTATATTTCACCTTACAAAAATTAGGTTCTTATTTGTTTTCTTGTCCATACAAATGAATTATCACAGGCAGATTGCTTATAAAATATCTGACAGTATGAATTTACCAATTTCTTCATAAATTGATATAGGCAGAACGTATTTTGGCAAGCCAAAAATAGTTCAGACTATTCCAACGTTACTATTCATGACTCAATACCTTCTATTTTCATAAAAGCTTACTTAGCAGAATTTCTTGTTTTCATCTTTTCTCTAGGTTTCTTATGCTCGTCCAAGCTCTGCATCAATTCGTGATGCTAATTTGTACGTTAGTGGCCTTCCTAAATCTATGACTCAGAAAGAATTAGAGCAGATGTTTTCACAATATGGCCGAATCATCACTTCCAGAATTTTAGTTGACCAAGTCACTGGTAGGTGCCACTGATATACTTCTTCCAGATAACCATTTACAATCTTTTAACAACACTAATATTTCAAGGAACAAAATTATTACCAATAAATATCTTTAATTTTTGAGAACGATAGGAATCTTTGATTTTGTTTTATTTTATAAATAGCCACATGAACTGACATGGCTTTTCATTCATTAAGTTTTGCAGCTTATTTGGAATTCATTCTGCTTTGTGAGAACTGTATTTTATCTGATCTTGCAAAGCAACATAAGGCTGATTGTTTTTGCACAATGTTGACGAGATAATAAAAAGAAACAAGAAGTTATGTAAAATATATTGCATTCAACTCTCAAGCTTGCAGGTTTTTCAAAAATAATTCATGTAATTGTTTTGTAAGGTGATGGCATGATCTTTCTTCCCCTCTCTCTCTTTATTGAAACATGTCTCCAGGTTCTTGAGGAGTGGGAGAGATTTCTGTCCATCACAAAGATGTGTCTCTGACAGGCTGATTTTCCAGCCTTGGGTCTATTTTCACATTGGCGACAGGCTCCTGGGCCTAAAAAAAAGAGGATGGTGTTTTGATACAGTAACAGTGTTGGGATGTAGGCAGCCCCAATGCTGACTGCAAAACTGCATGTTTAAATCAATACATTTTTAAACCTTCCCCAGAGCCTTTGTATGTCAGTACTGCCTGAGCATTATTTATACTCTGATTTCTTGGCCCACCTATCATCAACCACTGAATACTAGGTTCAACATTCAAATGGTGGGTATCACAGCAGAGGCTGTTCCCCTCATTTACATCTAGTTAATATATTTCATCCAACTATGGATGGGTGGTGTATCATGCTTTGTTGGAGCCAGCACCCAGCGATGCAAGGATACAGTGATTGTGAGCTTGAGTAGCTCTATGCAGCTTTGCCAACCATAGATCCAGTGAAATATCAACAGACAAGAGCTGAAAATCTAAGCTTATATCTTGAACTCAGGGTAATTCATACATGGCAATGATGTCAGGCGTACAATTAAAACAATTATTTTTATATTTCAGCATCATTTATCTTGGCACAAAGAACTAATAGACTGTGACAAAGGTAAACTTTCCCTCCTCCTGTCTGCAGCCTTTGACATGCTTGCCACATCATCCTCCTCCAACATCTCTCCACTATTATCCACTGGGTGGGACTGCTCTCACCTCCATTCTTAACTATCTAATTGTAGTCAGAGAATAACTTGTGATGGCTTTCTTTCCTGTTCCCACATTATCATCTCTGGTGTTCCCCAAGGATCTATCCTTGGCCCCTTCCTATTTCTCATCTACATGCTGCCGCTCAGTGATTTCATCCGAAATCACAGAGTTAGTTTGTGGTGATACCCAGTTCTACCTCACCATCATCTCTCTCAATTCCCCAGTTGGTAAGTTATCAAATGCTTATCCGACATTGAGTACTGGATGAACAGAGATTTCCTCCAGTTAAATATTGGGAAGGCTGAAGCAACTGTTTTCAGTCCTCACTCCATACTCCATTTCTAATTATCAATTCCATCCAGCTCCCTGGCAGCAGCCTAAGATTAAGACAGTCTGTTTGCAGTCTCGGAAGCATATTCAACCCTGAGATAAGCTTCCGCCCACATATGTGTGCCATCATTAAAACCTCCAACCTTGCCCCTCATCTAAAACACTCATTCATGCCTTCATTACCTCTCGACTTTATTATTCCAATGCAGGCCTGGCTGACCTCTCACATTCTGTCCTCTAAGTTTAAGATCATCCAAAACTCTGCTGCCCGTGTCTTAAATTGCACCATGTCCTTATTTACACTGACCTACGTTGCCTCCCAATTAAGGACATCTTGATTTTAAAATTATCATTTCAAATCCCTCCATGGTCTTACCCTCCCTATCTCAGTAATCTGCAGCCTCACAAACCTCCAATGTATACGCACTCCTCTATTTCTAGTCTCCCTGATTTTAATCGCTCCACCACTGGTGACCACACCTTCGGCTGCCTATGCCTAAAGCTATGGTATACCCTCCCTACACCTTTCCACCTTTCTACCTTGCTTTTCTCCTTTAAGACATTCCTTAAAACCTCTCTTTTTGACCATGCTTTCGGTAATTTAACCGAGTATCTCCTTATATGACTCCGTGTCATACTTCGTTTTATAATACTCCTGTGAAGTGCCTTGGGACATTTTATTACTTTAATAATGTTATATCAATATAAGTTGTTGTTATTGTTGCCACAGGAATAGGTTGAATGTAACTGAATGCTATTTGTTCAAGATACATGTGCTAAAGTTCCTACAGCATAATAACCAGAAATATTGCGATGTGAACATACAGGGACAGAGTTTATCATGTGAGCTGATGCACAGATCCCTTCCTCTTTTTCCACCCAGAAAAAGTTGCACAGGAGTTGAGGTGGTCACAAAATGCATACAGGAAGGCATATTGTGCCAAAATGCAAATGAGAAAATTTCAGTATATAGCATTTGTGTTGTCAGTTTACATTCCAGCAGGATTGGGCTCAATGTTTCCTTGCATCAATCAATGTCAAAGGCTAGGGCAGGATCTTCCCTCAGTCAAGTGCAAATCAGTAGGGGCAAACAGGCCAAAACTGTTTCCAGCTCCTAAACCTAGGGTGACACAGTGGCCCAGTGGTTAGCACTGCTGCCTCACAACCCTAGGGACCTGGGTTCGATGCTCGGGCCACTGTCTGTGTGGAGTCTGCACGTTCTCCCTGTGTCTGCATGAGTTTCCTCCGGGTGCTCCAGTTTCTTCCCACAGTCCAAAAGACGTGCTGGTTAGGTACATTGGCCATGCTGAATTCTCCCTCAATGTACTCAAATTGGCGCCGGAGTGTGGCAACTGGGGGATTTTTCACAGTAACTTCATTGCAGTGTTAATGTAAGCCTACTTGCAACACTAATAAAATACACTTTAAACTTGAAGTGAGAACAACTTTGCCCCACAAGGAATTTCTATATAGTTGGCATAGTACTATTTCTTAGCATTAAATGAAATAGAATTCCAAAGTTTCGATAGGATTATAAGGATCTGTGACGTTATAAATCCTATAAATATGTGATTTCTGGCGAAACAACTTGACCAAGATTAGGAGGTCAAAATAGATTTTTGGGATATTAGAAACATGTTTTAGAACCAGCAATATGACATTACAGATAGTTTGTTCCAAACATGGGCGTGGTGATGATAATGGTGGGTGGACTCTCAGAGGCTTTTTCCCAGGGTGAAAATGGCTGCTACGAGAGGACACAGGTTTAAGGTGCTGGGGGGTAGGTACAGGGGAAATGTTAGGGGGAGGTTTTTCATACAGAGGGTGGTGGGCGAGTGGAATCGGCTGCCGTCAGTGATGGTGGAGGCAAACTCAATAGGGTCTTTTAAGAGACTCCTGGATGAGTACATGGGACTTAATAGGATGGAGGGTTATAGGTAGGCCTAAAAGGTAGGGATATGTTCGGCACAACTTGTGGGGCCGAAGGGCCTGTTTTGTGCTGTAGTTTTTCTATGTTTTTATAATAAATGGCTATTCACTTTGGTGTTGATAAGCATTTTGAAGAATTTATAGCACTGATAAAACCTGCCATTTTATTTAAGACTTTTTCAACAACCAGCATATCTCACCTGGTTCACAGATAGTCTGAAGCACAGTTGAAGTTTTAAACTACTAAAATGAATGTTGATTACTGCTGTAGCAACAAACTTGGTGTTGTTGTCTCAGTGCAGGAATGGAAATTCTAGATGCAGAGTTTTCAGTCGTAGGTTTATTTGAGGAAATGATACTGACGATCCAGACAGTGAAGGGAAGGCTGAAAGGGACTGGATGTTAAGGTTGTTGAACTTAGTTCCAGCATGATTAGTCTATGGATTGTCAGTGGTCCCATTTTTATCCTCAGCCATAATGTCATTAAATCATTGCATTGT
This sequence comes from Mustelus asterias, assembly GCF_964213995.1. Taxonomy (NCBI): domain Eukaryota; kingdom Metazoa; phylum Chordata; class Chondrichthyes; order Carcharhiniformes; family Triakidae; genus Mustelus; species Mustelus asterias. The sequence continues at coordinate 97,400,700 of NC_135808.1, forward strand.
GCTAGTCTTAATAATACTGATCTGGGCTTATCTACAGGATGTTAAAATACACTAACAGGTAATAACCCATAAGGCTAAGGCTTAATCCATAAGGCTACGGCTTAATGTCTAAACTGATTTTGGACATCATGATGTGTATTCTATGACATTTACAATTGGCTTACACTAACATACGTTCCAAAGAGGTATAAACTTCTGTGGTGCCAAGTTTCATGATGTTACTTATCAATCTTTATGGTGGCTTTAAGATAAACTTATTCACAAGGGTGTTCAAACTACATGAGGACAGGTATAATTGTTATAAATCTATCTGTACCAGTCATAGAGAGCTTGAATGTCTAAGCTGAGTCTGGACATTTTCCAGAATGTTGTTGTCAGTCAAAACTTGTAAAGCTATCTGTTACAAAATAGCGCCTTTAACATAAAAGGATCTTTTAAATAGTCTTTCCTGCTAGCATTCCTAACAATTCCCTCCTCAGAACTTATAGGGTGACCTGTACAAAGTATTAGGAATGTACCAAGCAAATACTCAGAAGGAAATAGCTGAATCGATTAAATATTAGCTGGACAACATGGATAATATTTCAGAGGTGGAGGAGGGATTTAATAGATATGGTAAACATATTGATGCATTGCAGGAAATAATTTAAAAGGAATATTGTACATCATTTATTGGTTGGTAAGGTACCTCTGAGTGTAATGTGTAAATTAACTGACAAGATCTAACTTGGACTGAACAAGGGATTGATGGTATAACGTAGATCATGGATAACGCTGGTTAATTTTATGATAACTCAAACTGAGGGGGTCAAGGAAAAACAATTTAAGTAAACCCCTTATGCTCAAGTGCCCCTCTTCACCCCAGATGCCTTTGGCAGTCTTGCCCCACTTTTCTTGTGGCCCGTGATGCCTTGAGGATGATAACCCCCTGCACTGTCTGGAATGCTTACTGCTCACTCACCCTGCCCCACTACGATGAGCCACTGGCATCTGTCCCCCAATGGCTGAGTCCCCTCTGCTCTGTCAGCCCCTTCACGGGGTCCAGCTAACACCCTGGAGCAGCGATGACTAGCTTCCCGCTTTGTGGGCCCTTATTCAGCTAGTGTGCTCCAGACAGCATGTGCAATGATTGTGCATCTGTGAAATTAAGATTATCCTTTGCAAGCTCTTTAACAATCCTAATTGGTCCTCGTAATGGATCGTGCAGGATCACAGGGCCACTCTCCCTCTGTATGGCAAAAAATTGGCTGGTGCCAGGAATGGCATCAGAAAACTGATATTTTTGACCGCCACCCGCCCTTGTTCCCACCCCCACCAAGACCTGAAAATTCATCCCATGATGTTAACAAATTAGTGTACGTTAATCTTGAACTCTATTCCAGTACAAGAAGGGAGATGTTCGAGAAGTTATGTTGGAAGAAAGTGTATTTGGATTAAATCTTGTGTTAAAGATTTCATTTTGTGGTTTAAAAGAAGAGTTTTATCTGCATTTGCTGAAGCAGCTGGTTTATCAATAAGACATCCACCAGCAAATCTGGCATTGGCTTATCATACAAGATAGATTCAGGTCTCTTCTGTAAGCTCTCAGCTTCTGTTGGATACATCTATCTGTTTAACAACTAGGGGCTGGATTTTCCTATAGGCTGCAGGACCCTGACGTTGGGACCAACTGGGATCCTGAGTCCACACATGCCAGTAGTGAGACTGGTGACACAATCATCTGTGAGGCACCTTCCTAATTAGCTACTTCTTCACTCGCTGACCTATTGACGACATTGCGCAGGCGTGCTACCTCTGCTGCTCAGAGAGAGCCAGCAATTCTGCACCTCTGCAGCATGCCCCACCCACACGGTGGGGTAGATGCTACTGAGGGAGATCATGATGAAGCACCATTGGGGACATGGATATGAATAAAACTTTGTGAGAGCCAAAGCTGATAGGACTCTCAGAGCGGAAGAGAAACCCCTCTGGTGGAATTGTTTAGGCTGCGGGACCTTTCCTGCCCATGGTCCTGGCATTGGGGCATTAAATCTCTGGCACTAAGCTGGCTCCATATGTGCATGCCAGCAAGACTACAAAAATCATCCATAATTGGGCTGTAACAATGTTAATTTGCGGCCCACCTCCAGGCCTACCACCACAGGGCTAGAAAACTTCAGCTCTGTATATCTCCAGTATATGTAAGATATGTCCTGATTCTTTGCTGTAAAGTTTTCACCTATGATACCTCGGGACAAGTGAGTCTTTTGAATGTTGAACAAATGAACCTAATACAAACCAGGAGTAAGGAAAATGTATGTGATGGCATCTAATAAATCTTGGCAAAGAGATTGAGGGGAATAAGCACGCCCTGTTTTCTTCAATCCTATCAATGAGAAATACTGTGCAGAGCCTCCAGGAAACTGATGTAGTCTGCATTGCCTCATTGCTGTGTGATGTTTTTCCCATTTAATATCTAGAACTCTCATTCCTCAGCATAGAGCCAAAGCTCCAACTTTCCTCCATAGTATATTGTTCACCAATGAAACTTTTTAGCCTGTTCTGTCCCTTTAATGTTCAAGCATATTGAGGAAATTATGGCTTCTGTTAAGCTCCTGAGATCAATTAGACAGCAATTATACTGCTAGTTTCTGGTTCCTGTCAGAAGAACCCAACAAGAAATGGCTGTTTTTCTTTTTTTTGCATCTGGAATACCACAATCTGGAAGTTCTCCTCCAAACTACTCATTGTCCCAAATATGTCGTTGGCTCTTCACTGTCACTGGGTCAATATCCTGGAACTCCCTCCCAAACAGATCTATGGGTTTACCTGTACCACATGGACCGCAGTGGTTCAAGATGACAGCTCACCAACACTTTCTCAAGGGCAACCAAGGATAAATGCTGGTCTAGCCAGCGATGCCCACATGCCAAGAATAAATTATGAAATAAACAAAGTGCGAAGGGCACACATTCATTTCAATATTAGAAACGGATAAAAAAAATAAGGGAATGATCTTTTCTTCTCAACTATCTTTCAGGTGTTTCCAGAGGAGTTGGATTTATTCGTTTTGATAAAAGGATAGAAGCAGAGGAAGCGATCAAGGGACTGAATGGACAGAAACCTTCCAGTGCTACAGAACCAATTACTGTGAAATTTGCCAATAATCCCAGTCAGAAAACAAGCCAAGCATTGCTTTCACAGTTGTACCAGTCACCTAGCAGACGATATCCTGGGCCACTGCATCACCAGGCTCAGAGGTTCAGGTAATAACAAAGTACATATCTTAATCTCAGCAACATTTAGGTATCTTATATTATAGAATGTTTTACAAATAAAATTAACATCTAAAACTGAATCATTCACGTTAGTGACATTTTTGTTCATTTAATCATCATTTCCAAGTAAAATTGCTTGTGTGAAATATGAAGCTGAAATATTTATGATTGAATTTGAGCTTCTTACCATGATATGGCTTCCAGTATAGACTACAGTTTTATAATAGCCTTTATCTTGGTTCATAATTCTCATAAGGGTTAATTAAAATGTGTACTTTTACCAGAAAGTGGTACTTTAGGCACACCAGTCTGAAATTGAGAAGGTGGAAATGTAAAGAAAAAGGATACAACATCATACAAGTTTTAAAGTAGGAAATCAAAGTTCAAAACACTGAATGTAAACATCTTTAATTCAGCAGGAGAGGCAAAGACTTAGCTTTTGTATAGTCTTTTTGACTCATCTCATTGTTTTACTGGATTGTAGCCAGAGCATCTCCAGCAATGGCTTCCCTCCGCACTGTTACCTTTAGAATCCTGCAAGAATCTGTCCTTGGGCCTCTCTGTGGTGACACTGAGTGGAACCTTTTGCTCTCAGACAATGAGCATGAGTGAGGACCATTTCCAGGTTCCAAATCTAGTCTGACAATCAGGGCGTCCATCTGCAAGATTTTCCTGGAGGCAGGAAGTTAAGGGGCCTCTCCTCATCCCTGGGTCCACTATCCAATTAAGGATGCAGTCAGGTCTCGGAGGATGCAGGCCCAATAAGAGGACCTGCAACCTCGGAAGAACGGAAACCCCAATGCCATGGTGCTGCCACTTTTGGAAGGAGAACAAAAGGGTGCCCCTGAAGAGAGTAGAACTCATAAATGGTGACCAACGGTGTGAAGCCATCTCTGTAGATGGAAACCCCTCCACAGGATGGCTAGTGGCTACATTTACGGCCAAATGATGGTCACAGCTCCGATGGATGGTTAAAAAAGGCTTTGTGTGCTTTCCCAGGCCAACTGCCAGAAAATCACATCCAGGCCTGATCCTCAGAGTGGGAGGGGGGCTTCATCTGCCATATAGAAGATCTCGGCTGGGTGCCCAATCTGTCCATAATTGGGCACTTCATAGAAACATAGAAAAACTACAGCACAAACAGGCCCTTTGGCCCACAAGTTGTGCCGAACACATCCCTACCTTCTAGACCTACCTATAACCCTCCATCCTATTAAGCTCCATGTACTCATCCAGGAATCTCTTAAAAGACCCTATTGAGTTCGCCTCCACCACCACTGACGGCAGCCGATTCCACTCGCCCACCACCCTCTGTGTGAAAAACTTACCCCTAACATCTCCCCTGTACCTACCCCCCAGCACCTTAAACCTGTGTCCTCTCGTAGCAGACATTTCCACCCTGGGAAAAAGCCTCTGAGAGTCCACCCGATCTATGCCTCTCAACATCTTATACACCTCTATTAGGTCTCCTCTCATCCTTCGTCTCTCCAAGGAGAAAAGACCGAGCTCCCTCAGCCTATCCTCATAAGGCATGCCACTCAATCCAGGCAACATCCTTGTAAATCTCCTCTGCACCCTTTCAATCTTTTCCACATCCTTCCTATAGTGAGGCGACCAGAACTGAGCACAGTACTCCAAGTGGGATCTGACGAGGGTCTTGTATAGCTGCATCATTATCCCCGGACTTCTAAACTCAATCCCTCGATTGATAAAGGCCAGCACACCTTACGCCTTCTTAACCACCTCCTCCACCTGCGGGGCCGATTTTAGAGTCCTATGGACCCGGACCCCAAGGTCCTTCTGATCCTCGACAGTACTAAGAGTCTTTCCCTTTATAATGTACTCCTTCATCCCATTTGACCTACCAAAATGGACCACGACACATTTATCTGGGTTGAAGTCCATCTGCCACTTGTCCGCCCAGTCTTGCATCCTATCTATGTCCCTATGTGCAGATTGGCTGCCCATTGCTGTCAGGTTGGAAGTAGACTCTGCCGACACCGACCCATCTCCAGGAAGTTAATCTGAAAATGGAAATCTGCTTGATTCACAATGCATATTTCACTGAAATTTCTCCCAATCCCACCTTGAACCCTGTGCCACATGGGACTGGGAGGATTCCAACCATCAGCTGCAGCTATGAGACTGGATTGTACATATACATTGATAACACCAATTCCCGAAACAGCCCCCACTGCCTCTGTGCTTTCAGACCGTTTGCCTCATTTTCAATCATGGATGTACTTTCCCCCTGTTAAATAGTGGGAAAACTGAACCTACCATCTTTGGCCCTGTGACAGAATCTATATCCTTATCATCAGTCCCATCCCTCCTCATTTATCTCAGGTTGAACTAGACTCATGTTGAGCTGAATTTTGATGTGGAAGAAGAAGCAGAGATCAAATCACTAATCTTAGGATCATAATGTGTAAAGTCCAAGAATACCAGCAGTTAATATACATGTGCTTCATTGATTTTGAGAAGGCATTGAGAATTTGATCTCACACGAGAAACTCTGACAATGTTAGACATGGGATATCCATCACATTATATTGACTTGCTAGCCAACTTTATCATAAGCAACGAGCTGGGGTCAGAGTTGCCGGCACCCTCGCAGAATGGTTCACAATCAAAAAGGGCTTATTCAATAGCCGAACAGAAATGATTGAGAGAGACACTTATTGGATACAAGGATGATGTATTGGCCGGTGCAAGTTTCACATTTTCCAGATGCTAATCAAATTATTCTACTCCCTAACTCAGTGGAGAAGCTACAAGAGATGGTGGATCATCCTGATCAAGTTAAGTAGAAATTCAGTCTCCCGATCAATGTCAACATTAAAGAGGTGATGGGGATGAGTGAAAAGACCTGCAAGATCCTGATTAACCAAGTTCAATTTGAACAGCTTGACCTTCCACTATCTTGAGTCATTCGTTATGGAAGACAAGAGTCTACCAAAGAAGTTTGGGCTAGACTTAAGGGTCATGGCATTGTGAACTCACTTAAAAGACTATAGAGTAGCCACAGCATCTTGATTGCAATGAAAATTGACCTTCTGAAAGCCCTATGTGACCATTGACAATGTACGGCTATGAAAACTGGACTAACAAGGCTTGAATAAGAGCATTTGAAATGAAAGGACTTGGGCAGATATTACGTGTACCAAGCGACAAACGAGTGGGTGCTCAAGAAAGAAGGTGTTAAAAGGAACTTGTCTGAGGCAATGATATCAAGGAAGCTAACATTTTTGGACATGTGATGCGAACAGGAGGGGAGAGTTTGGAAAAAGAGGTAATGCAAGGCAAAACCATTGCACAAGAAAGACCCAAGATGACATGGATGGATATCAGAATGTGACCTGGCCTCTCTATGGAACAAGCAATGAAGGCAGCAGAGAATAGGAATCAGTGGAGAACAATTGTTCATTCTGCAGCCAACCCTTGGAACGAGGCTGGATGAAAGACAAGACAAGAACTAGACTTAGCGTCCTGTTCGACCATGAGTTGAATTTTGAACCCATGTACTCTATATCGACTGTTGACTTACAATTCAATAAGATCACCCGCCTCCAATTCTCTCTCAGTTCATCTTCCACTGAAACTCATATTGTCTTTTGGTCCACCTGAACAGAGTCGGGACCAATGTCCTTGCAAGGTGATTTACCATTGCTTTTGGGGAGGTTTAAACAAACTTGGCAGGGGTATGGAAACCTGGATGTAACATTATTGAGGCAAAACAAGGCACAAAAAACTGAGGGAGAAGAACAGCACTAAATCAAGAAATAGTAAGTTATTAGACAGGGTCAGAGTAAGAGAGAATGTAGTATGGTTTAAATTAGGTTCACTGTGTATGTGTGTGAACATACAAGAATGTGATAAGGTTGGTGAGCTACTGGCGCAGATAGCCACATGGAAGATGGTGTCAAAGTGATAACAGAGAACAGAAAAGGGCAAGTTTAGATACTAAATATTTCTGGCTACAAGGTATTCAGGAAATGTAGGGAAGGAAAGAAAGGAAGAAGGGCAGTTATATCATTAAGAAGAATGTTACACTGCTGGAAAAGGAGAATTTCTTTGAGGGGTCTAAGACTGAATCTATTTGTTTAAAGTTAAGAAATAAAAGAGGCACTGTTCCACAACTGGGTGCATTCTATCGGGCTGTCAACTCATGGGGAAGAGGGACAAATTTACAAGAAAAATACAGAGATGTAAGAATTATGGAGCAGCTATTGTTGGTCACTTTAATTATCCTAATATTCAGAGGGATAGTAATAGTCTAAGGGGAAAAAGAGGCAATAATTTATGAATTGTGTTTAGGGTAATTTTTTAGACCTGATGTTACGGTCCAACAAGAGAGGGGGCCTTGCTGGATATGGTTCTGGGAAATAAGATGGATCAACTGAATCAATTGTTAGTATAGGAACAGTTAGAGGACAGTGATCGTTATATCAAAAGATTTAGGTTGGTCATGGAAAAGGATAAGAAACGATAAAGTGTAAAAATAATTGGGGGAGGGCCAACTTCAATGGAGTGAGAACGGATTTGTCTCGGGTAAATTGAATTCAAAGATTGGCAAGCGAAACGCGAGAGAACAATAGGCTGCCTTTAAAGATCATGTAGTTTGGATTCTACGGCAGTGTAGGCGGAGGACCTAAGATCTCTGAAGACACAGCGAACTGCTGCAATAGAGGATTATCTGGGAAGAGCATTTCTGTTCCCTTCAAACACATGTGAGGAAGGCACTGAGAAACCACCTCATGCTTCCCTTTTCCCTAATCAAATATGGTCAGTACAAACAATTCTTACCAAGACAACAGCACCATTCATGTCAATATCTCACTCCATACGGATGTCCATGGGGGACTAGACCACACAACATTGAAGATTCACTTAATCAGAACTCCAACAACAACCATTGTTGCAATGATTGGATAGTTTGGAAGACCATTCGACATGGCTCTTAGATAACAACAACTAGTTTGGATACAATCAAGGTACATTCCCACAAGGAGGAATTGTAGAACAAACAGATTGAGAGATCTCTGCATGACGAAAGCAAGTGATATGACACACACAAAAGGATTCATATGACAGGTGTGAGATTGATAATATAAGTGAGAACCAAGCTGAATATGGAAAGTTCAGGGGGAAAGTGAAAAAAGAAATAGGAAAAGCAAAGAGAAAGGATGAGAAGCGTCAGAGAGCTACCGTAAAAGGAAATCCTAAAGCCTTCTACAGGTATATAAATAGTAAAAGAAGCACAGGCCCAATTAGGGACCAAAAAGGGAAATTTACACATAGAACCAGAGGCAGAAGTAATAAATGAGTACTTTGCATCTGTTTTTACCAAAGAAGATGTTCCCCAAGTCATAATGAAAGAGAAGGTAGTAGCAACATTGGATGGGCTAAAATTTGATAAAGAGGTGAAAGATAGGCTGGCTGCACTTATAGTTGATAAGTCATCAGCACTGAATCAGATGCATCTGAGAATAATGGGGGGGCAAGTAAGGAGGAAATTGTGGAGGCGCTGGCCATGATCTTCAGATCTTTCTTAGACACAAGGATAATGCCAGAGGATTGGTGATTTGCAAATGTTGCACCCTTTTGTGAACAAGGGTGCAAGATCAACTCTGTAACTACAAGCAAGTCAGTTTAACCTCAGTGTTGGGAAACGTTTTAGAAACAATAACTTGGAACAAAATTAACAATCATTTGGACATTTGTGGATTAATTAATGAATTATCTCATCCTGCATGGATTTACAAATGGCAAATCATGTTTAACTAACTTAATTACATTTTTAATAAGATAACAGAGAGGGTTGAGGGTTGATGTGGATAATACATTTGATATTGCATACATGGACTTTCAAAAGACATTTGATAAAGTGCCATATAACAGGCTCGTCGACAAAGTTAAAGCCCACAGCTTAAAAGGGACAGTGGCTGCATGGATACAAAGTTGGCTGAATGACAGGAAACAGAGGGTGGAATTCTTAAATATTTTTCTAAATGCGGTGGCATGCAGTTCCAATGGCACTGTTCTAGCTGGTCAGAATGGTGTGCACTCGCACCCAATTCAGCACCTTGAGTCTCATTAATCATGCACACATGAACATCTGTCTGAATCATCTGACGGGTCAGGAGCTGATTCGTCCTACCCACCATCAACTAGCAGGTTCTGAAGTCTAGACGCCACATGTAAATGCCAGTCTAACATACTCAGGTCAGTCTCTCCAGCCTACCTGGGCCCAATTTTACCATTTTCATTTTAAGTGCTGAATCTGGGCACAATTCAGATCCGACTTGGAAACCTGTTCTCAGACGCCCCCATACTCACTTAGCCTGGAAACAAAATCACGAGTCTGAATTGTGCTGTGGGCAGGGCTTATCCTGCCCGAAACGCTGCAGCTCCAATCGGAGCTTTGAACTGCGCATACACAGTGAGAAAGAAAATTGAAAAACGTGCCCCTGTCAGCGGCCCGGGAGCGAAAAGCAGGAGCGATGGTCCACACAGATATTGCCCCACCCCCATAACATAACTTTCCCTCTTATCCACCTATCCCCCCACTATCCAGACCAGTCACAATCCTCTGCTCCCCACCGATCACCCGCAGAGTGGCAGCGGACCCCCCTGCCCCCACCAGAGATACATCTGGCCTCCCTGCCTGCCCTGCGCGCCCCCCCCCCCCCCCCCCCCCAGAGAATGATCGGGCCTCCCCCTTCCCCCACCAACCAGAGAATGATCTGGCCTCCCACCAACCCCCCCCCCCCCGCCCCCCCCCCCGCAACCAGAGATACATCTGACCTTCCTCCCTCCCCCCAACCAGAGAATGACCGGGCCACCCTCCTCCTGCCCCTCCACCACCAGAGAATGATCTGTCCCACCTCCCTCTTCGCTCCCTCCCTTCCGCCCCCCGCCCCCGACCACTGATCTGAGTTAGAGAGCTGTTGGAAGCTCTGACCTTACCTCTTCAGAAGCTGGAGCGCTCGAAACAGACCTTTGCGGAGCATGTCTGTTTTGCGCCGAATCTGGATGCGCGAACACGATGGTAAAGGGGGAAGTGCTGGTAAAGTTGGGCGGACAGCCCATTAATTCAATTTAAATGCATGCAAATGCATTTAAATCGCCGTTGCGCCCGTTTCGGGCGCGATTCAGATTGCAGCCATTTTCAGGCCTTGGTAAAGTGGGCATCTGCGCAGACGCGGGCACGGATCGCATTAATGGCCTCACACCCGACTTTACCAAGTTTTCAAGATCGTGCAGATTGTCTGGAACCCAGATGCAATAGACAAGCAACCTCAATAAGAGGTCTGCACACCGATTCAACCATCATGTCCTTGAAATGCCTCGATTCAAGAAATTTGAGTGCAGAGGCATGTTCTCCGCCCAAAGCATGGCTCCAGGAAGCACACCAATCTCACCTCTCTGGCCTGGGAGGCCATTTCCCAGGAGGTCAGCATGGGCAACCGCACCAGAAACACCACGTAGTGCAGGAAGCAGATGAATGATCTCATCCGCTGCAGCAGAGAGCTCTCTCAGCTTCCTCCACTATCATATTCTCAGCATGGCATCATGTACTCAAACGGCAACTCTCTTCACAGATCTCACACATCCATTAGTGACTGATACATGTCAACAGTCATTCTCTCACGACCATAGATTGTGGATGAATACAATTATGGTGCAGCTATTGGCCCGCAGTGCCTCCTGGATGCTCACTTTTGAGCTACAAAATCTTCATAGAAGAAATCTGTTTGAAATCTATCCCTTTCATGGGTGGCACAATGGTTAGCACTGCTGCCTTACAGCGCCAGGGACGGGTCACTGTCTTTTTGGAGTTTGCACATTCCCCCCGTGTCTGCGTGGGTTTCCTCCAGTTTCCTCCCACAGTCCAAAGATGTGTGGGTTAGGTTGATGTCTATGCTAAATTGACCCTGGTGTCAGGGGACTGATTAGCAGAGTAAATATGTGGGGTCACGGGAATAGAGCCTGGGTGGGATTGTGGTCGGTGCAGACTCGATGGGCCGAATGGCCTCCTTCTGCACTCTAGGGATTCTATGATTCTTTTAGCATGGTGGCAGTGCAACATAACACAATGGAGGGTATCCTTGATGTGGAAGTGGAACTTTGTCTCTGCAAGGGCTTTGCTATGGTTATTCCTGGTTATTGGGCGGCACGGTAGCACAGTGGTTAGCACAGCTGCTTCACAGCTCCAGGATCCCGGGTTCGATTCCCGGCTCGGGTCACTGTCTGTGTGGAGTTTGCACATTCTCCTCGTGTCTGCGTGGGTTTCCTCCGGGTGCTCCGGTTTCCTCCCACAGTCCAAAGATGTGCGGGTTAGGTTGATTGGCCAGGTTAAAAATTGTCCCTTAGAGTCCTGGGATGCGTAGGTTAGCGGGATTAGCGGGTAAAATATGTGGGCGTGGGGCCTGGGTGGGATTGTGGTCGGTGCAGACTCGATGGGCCGAATGGCCTCCTTCTGCACTGTAGGGTTTCTATGTTTCCTACCAACATTGTCTTGAACAAATGCATCTGCGACAGATCAATTGGTGGCAATAAGGTCAAGGTTTATCACTCTTGTTTACCTCAGATCCAGTGTAGCAGCTACATCCTTTAGGGCTTGTACAGCTCAATTAATGTTGATGCTACCGAGCCAATTTTGGTGATGAACATTGAAATAGCCCACCCCCCCCCCCCCCACCGCAGCAGAGTACCTTCTGTGCTCCCTGCAATTGATGTTCAATATGATTCACCAGCTGAGGCGATTGGAAAGTGGTAATCAACAGAAGGATTCCTTTCCCATGTTTGACCTGATGCAATGAGACTCATGGGGTCCAGAGTCAATACAGAGTTGGTATGGAGGGCAACTCCCTCATGATTGTATATAACCGTGCCTTCACCTCAGTTGGGTGTGTCCCGAGAGGGCTGAGTTTTCCATTGTCATTTTCAGTGCCTCGATCGATGCCAATTTCATTCCTTTTAGACTTGGCAGCAAATAGAAGGTTATTTGATCATTTATTTCAGAGTCAACCACATTGCCATATGTCTGGAGTTACATATAGACCAGACCAGATAGACCAGAAATAAGCAGATTTCCTTCCCTAAAGGACATTATTGAACCAGGTGGATTTTTACTACAATAGTTTCAAGGTCATAATTATTGAATGTAGTTTTTTTTAAATTGTAGCTTTAGTAAATGGATTTAAATTTCATCGGCTGCCATGGTGGATTTGAACCGGTGTGCCCAGAGTACTAGCAAGGGCTTCTGGTTTACTATCCCAGTGATATTACCATCAAGCTACCATCCTCCACCCCATTAACCATATCCTCCTTTATTCCTCAAACTCTGGCCTTTTGTGTGCACTTTCTCCAATTGAGCCTCGGCCTTAAGTCACTTATGCCACACAATCTGAATATCTCCTCTCATCCTTACCTTTGGTCATCCCTCCTAGTATTTCCTTCTTCGGCTTAACATTTATTTTTGACTGATTACCACTCCATGAAATGCCTCAAAATGTTTATGTTAAAGGGAATGTATAAATGCAAGCAATTATTGTTACTGAAAACCCTTGATCACATTTCATATTCCACAAGTGATTGATCTAACAACCTCCAGAAGCAACAAATTCAAGCAACATAGCCATGGTCAATGCCTCACATGGAATACAGTTCCTATTCTACAACTCTTATTCATTCTGCTTATAGCTACATTAAGTAACTTAAAAATAAATTTAGCTGTCTTACTTAAGACTTAAATTGATGCATTTAGAATTTTATTACCAAGATACTACCTCATCCAAACTTTAAGGAGATTGTATAAAATGTGCTATAGATCAAACTGGAAGTAAAAAATTGAAGGTTTCCTTTGATTCAAGGCCTTGCATTATAAAATATGTCGACATAAAAATAATGTCATAGCTATAATAAATAAGCTACACACAAGAACCTGTTTATGATGTAGTGTCACCAGGGCTGTGTGCTGGACAGTATTTCCCTCAATATATCCTCCAGTTTCTGGATAAGAACGTTCCCTACCAAGTAGCCACAGGAAGTCATGTGGCAGATTGATGAGGAATTGATGCATTGAGGATCAGCTCTGCAGCTTTATCACACCAGAGAAACAGAGTATTGAACCCTGATAGGCAAAAAAAGAAGGCCACTTGTAGAGCGAGGAGAGAGAGGGCTGCCTTGGAGAGGGAAGAAGTTACAGTGGGCAAAACTGTGTGTAAAGTTAGGCTCAAATAGAATTGGGTATTTATTTCCTTTTCTTTGTTTTGATGAGTATCTGAAGACCTGTAAATAGATATTCACCTTTATATTGTATCTGGACAACTGTGAGTTATTGAACTAAGAGAATTCCACCCCATTTATTGCAATCCCCAGCCCCTAGCAACCTCACAATGACGTCAAATTTAAACATGGGGAATGAATCACAAATGTTACACAATTATGTTTGATGTTAAAACATTTTTAACTCAAAGGCAGAGGGCAGATGCCTATGACATCACCAGCTTGAAACCCAGATGACTTTTCATATGTGGGGCTCATTTCAATGTGACCAATTTGGAAGTTTGTTAAATGATAATACAAGACTAACAGAGGGAAGGATGACTGGTAATGTAGTCTGGAAGACTTTGTGTACATTTTTAGGACAGGGGAATGAGCAGATAAACCAGTATCACAGCAATTAACTGATCCCTTGAATCTCATGCTGCAGGGTAATGTCCTCCTTAAGGTTACTTGCCCTCACCCTGATCTTCTTTGTGCAAAGTGGAATGCTGCTCTTGATCTGCTTCCTTCAAATGCAACTTTTCTGTAGAGTACCATGCAACTTACAACCATGATATGAGAAAATCTTTTGGGGGACATATTGGCGATGAGCCCCAAACTTGTTCAGACTCCTAATTCTTTGTTTTGGTAGCCCTGCTGTATGCTTGGTAATCATCCAGATGGTCTCCTCATTTTGATCAAACTTTTGATACTTAAGTATAGTGAGGTAACAGATGGGTGTCATGAGCCAGTTTTATAGGATGTAACCCTGGTTCCCAAGCACCTGTAATGTTAATTGATGAAAGGGTCAAATATTGGGAATGTTGAGTTTCAAGGGATAAAAATGTTATGACAGCTGCATATGGGAACTTGTTTCTGTGGTCAGAGACCAGCTATGTATTAATGGAGTAGTTACCTTTCCTATTCTAGAAAGCTGCTGGCTGATGCTACATGGACACAGGAAATAACATACTTGAAATAAAGAGAACCAGCCACTGCTGCAAATCTCTGAAGTCACTTGTGTTGTCTACTGACATTGGGGACCTTTTTGAGCCAGAGTAGGCATTCAGTCCGTCAAGCCTGCTCCACCATTCAAATAGATCATGGCTGATCATCTGCCACTACGCCATTTTCCCCATTATCCCCATATCCCTAGATGTCATTGGCATCCAGAAGTCTAGTGATTTTTGCCTTGAACGTGCTTAGTGATTGAGCTTCCACAGCCCTCTGGAATAAAGAATTCCAAAAATTCACCACCCCCGTCATCTTAGTCCTAAATGGCCTCCCCCTTATTTTGAGACAGTGCCCCCTGGTTCTAGACTCATCAGCCATGGGAAACAACCTATCTACGTCTGCCCTGCCATGCCCTATAAGAATTTTGCGAGTTTCAATGCGATCACCTCACTCTCCAAAACTCTAGGCAATACAGGCCTAGTTTCCTTAATCTCTCCTCTTAAGGCAATCCCACCATTCAAGCCATTAGTCTGGTAAACATAGAAACTATAAGCAGGAGTTGTCTATTCGGCCTTTCGAGCCTGCTCCGCCATTCATTATGATCATGGCTGATCAGCAAATTCAATATCCTGACCCACCCTCCCCCCATATCCCTTGATCCCTTTAGCCCCAAGATCTAGATCTAATTTCTTCTTGAAATCAGACAACGTTTTGGCCTGAACTACTTTTTGTGGTAGTGAATTCCAGACATTCACCATTCTCTGGGTGAAGAATTTTCTCCACCTCAGTTCTAAAAGGTTTACCCTTTAACTTCAAACTGTGACCCCCTAATTCTGAATTCCCCCACCATCGGGAACATTCTTTCTCAATCTACCCTGTCTAACCCTGTTAGAATTTCATAAGTTTCTATGAGTTCCCATCTCACTCTTCTAAACTCACAGTGGGTGCAGTGGTTAGCACTGCTGCCTCACAGCGCCAGAGACCCAGACTCAATTCCGTACTCGGGTGACTATTTGCATGGAGTTTGCATGTTCTCCCTGTGTCTGCATGAGTTTCCTCCAGGTGCTCTGGTTTCCTCCCACAGTCCAAAGATGTGCGGATTAGGTTGATTGGCCATATTAAATTGCCCCTTAGTGTTAGGGGGATTAGCAGACTAAATACGTGGGGCTACGGGGATAGAGACTGGGTGAGATTATAGTCGGTGCAGGCTCAATAAAGTTTAAAGTTTATTTATTAGTGTCACAAGTAGGCTTACATTAACACTTCAATGAAGTTACTGTGAAAATCCACTAGTTGCCACACTCCGGTGCCTGTTCAGGTACACTGAGGGAGAATTTAGCATGGCCAATTCACCTAATCAGCACGTCTTTCAGACTCTGGGAGGAAACCGGAACACCCGGAGGAGACCCACAGAGACACAGGAAGAACGTGCAGACCCTGCACAGGCAATGACCCAAGCCAGGAATCGAACATGGGTCCCTGGCGCTATCAGGCAGCAGTGCTGACCACTGTGCCACCGTGCCAAATGGCCTCCTTTTGCATTGTAATATAATTCAATGAACTCCAGTGAATATAATCCTAATCAACTTAGCCTCTCCTCATTAGACAGATCACAGATATCAGCCTGGTAAACTTTCGCTGTACTCTATAGCAGGATATTGGTTAGCAGGTTGGCTAAGGCTACTGGAGAGACTTTAAACTAGAAAGGTTGGGGGGAGGGAATCGAAATGAGGGGACTGAGAGCGAGGAGGTTAGCTCGCAAATAGATAAGGAATGTAAACAGGGTAAGAGGGAGGTTAGACGAGTGATGGAGAAGGGAAGTGCTCAGGCTGAAGGTCTGAGATGTGTCTATTTTAATGCCAGGAGTGTAGTGAATAAAGTGGATGAGCTTAGAGCGTGGATTGCTGCTTCGAATTGTGATGTGGTGGCCATTACGGAGACTTGGATGTCTCAGGGACAGGACTGGGTGCTTCAGGTGCCGGGTTTTAGATGTTTCAGGAAGGACAGGGAGGGAGGCAAGAGAGGGGGGGGAGTGGCACTGTTGATCAGGGATAGTGTCACGGCTGTAGAGAAGGTGGACGCCGTGGAGGGATTGACTACGGAGTCTCTGTGGGTGGAGGTTAGGAACAGGAAGGGGTCGGTAACGTTGCTGGGTGTTTTCTATAGGCCGCCCAATAGTAACAGAGATGTTGAGGAGCAGATGGGGAAACAGATCCTGGAGAGATGTAGGAATAACAGAGTTGTCATGATGGGAGATTTTAATTTCCCAAGCATAGATTGGAATATCCCTAGGGCTAGGGGTTTGGATGGAGAGGAGTTTGTTAGGTGTGTCCAGGAGAGTTTCCTGACACAGTATGTGGATAAGCCTACTAGAGGAGAGGCTGTACTTGATCTGGTGCTGGCTAATGAACCTGGACAGGTGGAGGATCTCTCGGTGGGTGAGCATCTTGGGGATAGCGATCATAATTCTATCTCCTTCACGATAGCATTGGAAAGAGATAGGATCAGGCAGGCTAGGAAAGTGTTTCTCTGGAGTAAAGGGAAATACAGTGTCATCAGGGAGGAAATTAGACGGGTAAATTGGAAGGAGGCATTCTTGGGGAAAAGTACCGAAGGAAAGTGGAGGATTTTCAAGGAATGTTTGTCTGGAGCTCTGCATGACAACGTTCCGATGAGACAGGGGGGTGTTGGTAGGGTACGGGAACCGTGGTGCACGAAGGTTGTGATGAACCTGGTGAATAAGAAAAGAGAGGCGTACAGAAGGTTCAGAGAGCTAGGAGGTGTTAAGGATTTAGAGGAGTATACGGGATGTAGGAAGGAGCTTAAGAAGGAAATTAGGAGAGCGAGAAGGGGTCATGAGAAGGCCTTGGCGGGTAAGATTAAGGAGAATCCCAAGGCTTTCTACAAATATGTCAAGAGTAAAAGGATGAGATGTGAAGGCATAGGACCCTTAAAAGGTGAAGGGAGAAAAGTTTGTGCGGAACCGTTAGAAATGGCGGAGCTGCTTAATGAATACTTTACCTCGGTATTCACGGTGGAAAGGGATCTGGGTGGTTGTACTGCTGGTTTGCGGTGGACAGAAAGGATCGAGCATGTGGACATAAAGAAAGAGGATGTGTTGGAACTATTGAATGGCATCAAGGTTGGTAAGTCGCCTGGACCGGATGGGATGTACCCCAGGTTACTGTGGGAGGCGAGGGAGGAGATTGCGGAGCCTTTGGCGATGATCTTTGCATCGTCGATGGAGACGGGAGAGGTTCCGGAGGATTGGAGGATTGCAGATGTGGTCCCTATATTCAAGAAAGGGAACAGGGACAGCCCGGGAAATTACCGACCGGTGAGTCTAACCTCAGTGGTTGGTAAGTTGATGGAGAGGATCCTGAGAGACAGGATTTATGATCATCTAGAGAAGTTTAGTATGATCAAAAGTAGTCAGCACGGCTCTGTCAAGGGCAAGTCGTGCCTTACGAGCCTGGTTGAGTTCTTTGAAAATGTGACCAAACACATTGACGAAGGAGGAGCGGTGGATGTGGTCTATATGGACTTCAGCAAGGCGTTCGATAAGGTCCCCCATGCAAGACTTCTTGAGAAAGTGAGAGGGCATGGGATCCAAGGGGCTGTTGCCTTGTGGATCCAGAACTGGCTTGCCTGCAGAAGGCAGAGAGTGGCTGTGGAGGGGTCTTTCTCTGCATGGAGGTCAGTGACCAGTGGAGTGCCCCAGGGATCTGTTCTGGGACCCTTGCTGTTTGTCATTTTCATAAATGACCTGGATGAGGAAGTGGAGGGATGGGTTGGTAAGTTTGCTGACGACACCAAGGTAGGTGGTGTTGTGGATAGTTTGGAGGGATGTCAGAAGTTGCAGCGAGACATAGATAGAATGCAAGACTGGGCGGAGAAGTGGCAGATGGACTTCAACCCGGATAAGTGTGTGGTGATCCATTTTGGCAGATCCAATGGGATGAAGCAGCAGTATAATATGAAGGGTACCATTCTTAGCAGTGTAGAGGATCAGAAGGACCTTGGGGTCCGGGTCCATAGGACTCTTAAATCGGCCTCGCAGGTGGAGGATGCGGTCAAGAAGGCGTACTGGCCTTCATTAATCGAGGGATTGAGTTTAGGAGTCGGGAGATAATGCTGCAGCTTTATAGGACCCTGGTTAGACCCCACTTGGAGTACTGCGCGCAGTTCTGGTCACCTCATTACAGGAAAGATGTTGAAGCCATTGAAAGGGTGCAGAGGAGATTTACAAGGATGTTGCCTGGATTGGGGGGCATGCCTTATGAGGATAGGTTGAGGGAGCTTGGTCTCTTCTCCCTGGAGAGACGAAGGATGAGAGGTGACCTGATAGAGGTTTACAAGATGTTGAGAGGTCTGGATAGGGTAGACTCTCAGAGGCTATTTCCAAGGGCTGAAATGGTTGCTACGAGAGGACACAGGTTTAAGGTGCTGGGGGGTAGGTACAGAGGAGATGTCAGGGGTAAGTTTTTCACTCAGAGGGTGGTGGGTGAGTGGAATCGGCTGACGTCGGTGGTGGTGGAGGCAAACTCGTTGGGGTCTTTTAAGAGACTTCTGGATGAGTACATGGGATTTAATGGGATTGAGGGCTATAGATAGGCCTAGAGGTGGGGATGTGATCGGCGCAACTTGTGGGCCGAAGGGCCTGTTTGTGCTGTGGCTTTCTATGTTCTATATGTTCTATGATATTCTTCCTCAGATAAGGACACCGAAACTGTACACAGTACTCCAGCTGTGACCTCACAACGCACCATACAATTGCAGTAAAACATCCCTATTCCTATACTCGCATCCTCTCACTATGAAGGCCAACATATCATTTGCCTTCTTTACTGCCTGCTGTACCTGCACTCTCTCTCTGGCAAGTATATCCTTAGATAAGGAGCCCATAATATGCATAATACTCCAAATGTGGTCTCATCAAGGCTCTATATAATTGCAGCAAGACATCTTTACTCCTGTACCCAAATCCCTTTACATTGAAGGCCAACATACCATTTGCCATCCTAATTTCTTACTGCACCTGCATGCTAGCTATTAGTGACTTTTAGGACACCAAAAACCCATTTGACATCAAGGATGGAATTTTCCCATCCCACCCGCCACAGGAATCATTGTGGAGGGGACAGAAAATTTGACATTAAAAGTTTGTTGACCTCGGGCAGGAATTTCTGGTCTTGGGGCACACACGGCCGGAAAATCCCGCCCCAACACTTATCATCTTTTCCCCATTTAATAAAACTCTGTATTTCTGATTTTTCTACTAAAGTGGATAACTTGATACACATTCACATTATACTGCATCTGCCATGTTCTTGCCCACTTGCTTAGTCTGTCCAAATCTCCTTGAAAACTCCTTGCATCTGCCTCATTAATTACATTCCCACCTAGTTTTGTGTCATCAGCAAATTTGGAAATATTTTGTTTGCCCCCTCCATCCATATTATTTCTATAGATTTGAACACCTGTAACCCCAACACCGATCCCTGTAGTACTCTACTAATCACAACCTACCATCCTGAGAATGACCTATTTGTTCCGACTTGCCATTTTCTGTCTGTCAACCAATTCTCAATCCATAGCAGTATATTACTTCCAATCCCATGCACTCCACTTTTGTTTATTCATGTCCTGCGTGGTACCTTTTCAAAAGCCTTCATGAAATCCAAATGCACCATGTCTACAGGTTCTCCTTTATCTATGTTTCAAGTAACATCCTCAAAAAATTCCAACAGGTTTCTCAAACACAATTTCCTTTTCATACGTTCGTGTTGACTCGGCCCAGTCATATCATTAGTTCCTAAATGTTCAAATAGATTAGAGTCAGAGAGGTTTACAGCATGGAAACAGGCCCTTCGGCCCAACTTGTCCATGCCACCCTTTTTTAAAACCCCTAAGCTAATCCCAAATGCCTGCATTTGGCCCATATCCCTCTAAACCCATCGTACCCATGTAACTACCTAAATGCTTTTTAAAAGATAAAATTGTACCCGCCTCTACTACTACCTCTGGCAGCTTGTTCCAGACACTCACGACCCTCTGTGTGAAAAAATTGCCCCTCTGGACACTTTTGTATCTCTCCCCTCTCACCTTAAACCTATGCCCTCTAGTTTTAGACTCCCCTACCTTTGGGAAAAGATATTGACTATCTAGCTGATCTGTGCCCCTCATTGTTTTATAGACCTCTATCAGATCACCCCTCAGCCTCCTACGCTCCAGAGAAAAAAGTCCCAGTCTATCCAGCCTCTTCTTATAACTCAATCCATCATGTCCCGGTAGCATCCTAATAAATCTTTTCTGCACTCTTTCTACTTGAATATCCTTTCTATAATAGAGTGACCAGAATTGCACACAGTATTCCAAGTGTGGCCTTACCAATATTTTGTACAACTTCAACAAGACATTCCAACTCCTGTATTCAATGTTCTGACCGATGAAACCAAGCATGCCAAATGCCTTCTTCACCACTCTGTCCACCTGTGACTCCACTTTCAAGGAGCTATGAACATATACCCCTAGATCTCTTTGTTCTGTAACTCTCCCCAATGCCCTACCATTAACTGAGTAAGTCCTGCCCTGGTTCAATCTACCAAAATGCATCACCTCACATTTGTCTAAATTAAACTCCATCTGCCATTTGTCAGCCCACTGGCCCAATTGATCAAGATCCCGTTGCAATTGGAGATAACTTTCTTCACTGTCCACTATGCCACCAATCTTAGTGTCATCTGCAAACTTACTAACCATGCCTCCTATATTCTCATCCAAATCATTAATATAAATGACAAATAACAGTGGACCCAGCACTGATCCCTGAGGCACACCGCTGGTCACAGGCCTTCAGTTTGAAAAACAACTCTCTACAACCACACAGAAGCCAATTTTGTATCTATTTAGATACCTCACCCTGGATCCCGTGAGACTTAACCTTATGCAACAACCTACCATGCGGTACTTTGTCAAAGGCCTTGCTAAAGTCCATGTAGACAACATCAACTGCACTGCCCTCATCTACCTTCTTGGTTACCCCTTCAAAAAACTCAATCAAATTTGCGAGACATGATTTTCCACTCACAAAGCCATGCTGACTGTCCCTAATCAGTCCTTGCATCTTTAAATGCCTGTAGATCCTGTCTCTCAAAATACCTTCCAACAATTTACCCACCACAGATGTGAGGCTCACTGGCCTGTAGTTCCCAGGCTTTTCCTTGCAGCCTTTTTTAAACAAAGGCACAACATTTGCCACTCTCCAATCTTCAGACACCTCACCTGTGACTATCGATGATTCAAATATCTCGGCTAGGGGACCTGCAATTTCCTCCCTGGTCTCCTACAATGTCCTGGGATACACTTCATCAGGTCCCGGGGATTCATCTACCTTGATGCGCTTAAAGACTTCCAGCACCTCCTTCTCTGTAATATGTACACTCCTCAAGACATCACTATTTATTTCCCCAAGTTCCCGAACACACATGCTTTTCTCAACAGTAAATACTGATGCGAAATATTCATTTAGGATCTCACCCATCTCTTGTGGATCCGCACATAGATGACCTTGTTGATCCTTAAGAGGCCCTACTCTCTCCCTTGTTACTCTTTTGCCCTCTATGTATTTGTAGAAGCTCTTTGGATTCTCCTTTGCCTTATCTGCCAAAACAATCTCGTGTCCCCTTTTTGCCCTCCTGATTTCTCTCAACTCTACTCCTACACCCCCTATACTCTTCAAGGGATTCACTTGATCCCAGTTGCCTGTGCATGTCATGTGCCTCTTTCTTCTTCTTGACCAGGGCCTCAATATCCCGAGTCATCCTGGGTTCCCTACTTCTGCCAGCCTTAAGATTCTAACATTTCCCTACCACTGACATCAAACTAACAGATCTTTAATTTTCTGTTTTCTTTCTCCCTTCTTAAATAATGGGGTTACATTTTCTACTTTCTAACCTCCAGAAACCTTTCCAGAGTCTATAGAATTTCAAAATATAACAACCAATGTATCCATTCAACACTCTGGGATGTAGCTCATCTGGTCCAGGTGATTTATCAACCTCAAATCCAATTATTTTTTAGAGTATTGCCTTTTTATGAATGCTAATTTATTTCATCACTTTCACAAGGCCCTTGGTTCCCTAATATTTCTGCTAAATTTTCTTTACCTTCTTCCATGAAGACAGACACAAAGTAATTTTTCTGCCATTTCCAAATTAATTATAAATTTTCCTGTCTCTGCCTATAATGGACCCCTATTTGTGCTTGCTAATCCTTTCCTTTCACATACCTAAAGAAACTTTTACAGTCTGCCTTTATGTTTTTCACTAGTTTACATTCATTTTCCCTTTATCAGTTTCCTGCACCTCCTTTGCTGGATTCCAAATTGTCCCCAATCTTTGGCTTACCACTTTTTATGGCAGCTTTATAAGCTACTTCCTCTGACCTAATGCAATCTTCAACTTATTTTCTTAGCCACAGTTGATTCACCATTCCTATTGGATTTTTGTGTCTTAGAGGAGCATAGGTTTGTTGTAGGCCATGTAATACTTATTAAAATACTATACATTGCCTGTCTATCATCAAATCTTTTAATGTATTTTCTTAATTCGCCATAGCCAACTTGTCCTTCAAACCTTAATGGTTCCCCTTGTTCAGATTTAAGACCTTAGTTTCAGAACGAACAATATCACTTTTAAATTTAATGTAAAATTCTATCATATTATGGTCACTATTTCCTAAAGGCTTCTTTACAACAAGGTTATTAATTAGCCCTTTCTCATTACATAACATGGGGGTGGCACGGTAGCACAGTGATTAGCACTGCTGCCACACAGCGCCAAGGACCCGGGTTCAATTCCTGGCTTGGGTCACTGTCTGTGCGGAGTCTGCACGTTCTCCCCTTGTCTGCGCGAGTTTCCTCCAGGTGCTCGGGTTTCCCCCAGTCCAAAAGACGTGCTGGTTAGGTGCATTGGCCATGCTAAATTCTCCCTCAGTACCCAAACAGGTGCCAGAATGTGGCGACTAGGGGATTTTCACAGTAACTTCAATGCAGTGTTAATGTAAGCCTACTTGTGACACTAAAAAATCAACAGCTAACATTAAATCTAAAATAGCCCAATCCCAATTCTCCTATTCCTATGCTCACGAGCATGAGGCACTGAGAGTAATCCTGATATTACTGCTTTTAAAATCTTGCTTTTTAATTTCTTTCCTAACACTCTAAAATTTGCTTTCAGCACCTTATTTCTACCTCAGTCATTGTGGACCACAGGCTATGGCTGTTCACCCTCCCCTAGAAAAAAGTCCTGCAGCCATGCTGTGACATCCTTGACCCTGGCACAGGGGAGGCAGTATAGCATTCTGGAGTCACATCTATGGCCTCAAAACCACCTGCCTGTTCCCATAACTAACACAGACTTGGTTCTTGCTGCACTCATCTGGGGCACATTGCCTTCACCAGTATCCTGAATGGAAGACCAGTTATCAAGTGAGATTGACTCAGGAGACTCCTGCATTAACTGTCTGGTCTTCCTAGACTGCCCGACGGTCTCCCATTCCCTCTCTGCCTGCATGTCCTAACTTGCAGTGTGACCACCTCCCTAAATGTGCTATCCACATAATTCTCAGCCTAGCGGATGCACCGCAGTGACTCCAGCTGCTGATTAAATTCTGAAACCCAGAGCTCAAGTTTCTGTAGCGGTGACACTTCATCCATATGGTGCATCCAAGACTTCTCACATGCACAAGATGCACCTTCCACTTAGCTGAGCAGCTCTGCCATACCTTAACTTTACAAACTAATTACTATAAATAGAATTACCAGGTTTTCGCCAATAGCTTCTTCTGTACTGAACTAAGAACCAAATACTGGAGGCTGAAAAGGGTAGAAAAAGAAAGGAGAATCTCTTTCACCAATCTCCCCCATTTACCAAACTCCCAGCTTCTCGCTCGGTGCAAGCCATAATCCATGAATTGTATACTGAAGACTGATGGAAGTCCCCTGTAGCAGTTGGGAAAGAGCCAATGGCAGAGAAGTTAATGGCTGTGGTGACTTTGAGCACCATTGGCTACGCAGTGGCCAGGAACACCAGACAGACGATCTGCTTGGAGAAGTGCAATCTGCTGATTCAGTACTCCAGATGAATCTCAGAAACTTACTTTTGGCTTATGTATACTTTGTGCTGTGAATGGCCACCCACGAATAGTACTCCAATACTACTTGTGCTGGACGCTGAGGTGGCGGCTGTTATTTCTCTTCTTCCAACTGTTGATTCTAATGAAACTGGCAATAAGCACACCCGTGATAAGGAGATAAAATTTACTAAGTAAGGGAAAAAGAAAATCATAAAGATGCAAACTGGATACTGGAATTTCCAAGCAACACAATGGCACCCAGATCCTCTGATTCAGTTACCTGGATCTAAGCATCTCTTCAAATGCAGCTATGACGTTCTGGAAGAGCAACCCTTCAGGCTATACCTGCAAGTCGGGTGGGACTTTACTGACTTGGCATTAAAAAGATTTTGGGACCTTAATTTGGGACCTGGGGCGGCACGGTAGCACAGTGGTTAGCACTGCTGCTTCACAGCTCCAGGGACCTGGGTTCGATTCCCGGCTTAGGTCACTGTCTGTATGGAGTTTGCACGTTCTCCTCGTGTCTGCGTGGGTTTCCTCTGGGTGCTCCGGTTTCCTCCCACATTCCAAAGATGTGTGGGTTAGGTTGATTGGCCATGCTTAAATTGCCCCTTAGTGGCCTGAAATGTGTAGGTTAGAGGGATTAGTGGGTAAAATATGTAGGGATGTGGGGATAGGGCCTGGGTGGGATTGTAGTCGGTGCAGACTCGATGGGCCGAATGGCCTCTTTCTGTACTATAGGGTTTCTATGATTTCTATGATAATTATGTCATAAGACCCTTTTTCATGTCTTCATAAAAATGCCACTTTCATCTGGCAAGCGCCTCAGTCAACAGCTGTGTGATTAAAATGGCAGCTGTAAAGAATGGAACGGTAAGCCCTCTGTCACAATCAAAATGTCCTCTTACCTGTCTCATCTGGTAGGCAGAATTAAAATCATCCCTTTAGTTATTATAAAGTACAGGCTTTTTACACCAACCATTTATCAATGAAAAACTGGATCTGCATTTAATGAAAAAAGTGCCTTATTGTGTAGTAGACAGGCCTATTTAATATTTGTTGCATTAATGCGAAGTATAAAAATAAAAAGGCCAGATCAAAATGAAAGTCTGACTGGGGAAGTACTGGTTACTAGATTACATCTTTTGGAAATTCTAGATCTATGGGCGGCATGGTAGCACAGTGGCTAGCACTGCTGCTTCACAGCTCCAGGGACCTGGGTTCGATTCCCGGCTTAGGTCACTGTGGAGTTTGCACATTCTCCTCGTGTCTGCGTGGGTTTCCTCCGGGTGCGCTGGTTTCCTCCCACATTCCAAAGATGCGCGGGTTAGGTTGATTGGCCATGCTTAAATTGCCTCTTAGTGTCCTGAGATGTGTAGGTTAGAGGGATTAGTGGGTAAAATATGTAGGGATATGGGGGTAGGGCCTGAGTGGGATTGTGGTCGGTGCAGACCCGATGGGCCGAATGGCCGCTTTCTGTACTGTAGGGTTTCTATGATTTCTATGATCTCTTGCTCAAAATGGACCATTTAGCAGGAGTTCCACTGAATGAGTTACCATCTGTGAAACATTAACCCAAGGACCTCCTTCTCTTTTCAGGCTGGACAATTTGCTTAATATGGCCTATGGCGTAAAGAGGTAATTAGAACTCCACGGACTGCCAGATGTCCATGTTGGCACAGATTGTTAATTTATTTTGACTAACTTTTTTAATTTCTTTCACCAGCATGTCAGACTTTTGTTTCAGACTTCAGTTCTTTTGGTTCTGTTAAAAAATGACCCATAACTCTTTTGTTTACACACTTCTTTAATTTGCAGGTTGTTCTATTTAGTTGATTCAGGTGCAACAGCTACAAATGATATTGTACCAAAAATGCTGGAGGGCAAGTACATTGGCTATTGCTGCTGATTGAGCTTAAAGGGAAAGATGCCTCCAGTAACTCCATGTCTCATGATCAATGAGAAGCAATCTACCATGTGTACACCCTGAATGAAGTATATTACTTGAGAATTTTTCATAAACTTTTCAGTTGAATAAAGAAAACTGTGTGCACCTTTATCACAATGTTTGGAGTTTTTACAGTTCTGTTCTTTTCCCAATGTTTTCTGCTTTATTCATAAACCCAAGTTACATTATGATTTATTAGAGCTTCAAATGCAGTTTGAATTTTACTTTAAGGCTAGGCTGAGGCCTATTTTTGAAAAGAACTATACAAAAAATGGGAAGGAATATCAGAACAGAAGTAATCAACCATTGTTTATTTTAAATCGGGTTTAAACTGTTGTATTTATCACATTTGCCGTTATTCTGCAATATATATGAATTATACAAAATTCAGTATTAAATTTTGTATGTGAATAAAGCTGAATTTGAAGCCCCAACAAAGTAAAAAAAAAAAATTTCTCAGTGACAGCTGATTTTCAAATTTTCTTGAAAAAATATTTCAAATAGAAAAGCATAAAAATGAAATTCTGATTATGAACTGTTTAGATACATGTAAGAAAAATATGCACATGATAAGCTGTAACAAACAGGTTAATAAAATATTCTATAAAAATTTCAAAACATATTTATTATATTAAATGTTAACCTTAGTTTATTAAATTTTATGTTAGATGTTTATCCAAAATACCAAATTCATCAATTATGAATTGATCTAATCTCTCAAATATCCGAAGTAGCAGTTTTCTTTGTTTGACAGATTCTCACCAATCACAATTGACGGCATGACCAGCCTTGTTGGAATGAATATTCCTGGACACACTGGAACAGGCTGGTGTATCTTCGTCTACAACCTTTCCCCTGACTCAGATGAAAGTGTTCTCTGGCAGCTGTTTGGACCATTTGGAGCTGTAAACAATGTCAAGGTCATTCGTGATTTTAGCACAAACAAATGCAAGGGATTTGGGTTTGTCACCATGACAAACTATGATGAGGCAGCCATGGCAATTGCAAGCCTAAATGGATACCGCTTGGGTGATAGAGTTCTGCAAGTATCATTTAAAACCAACAAAACCCACAAATCCTGAAGTGCAGATATAAGTGTTACATTCAAGAACAAATTGAACTTTAAAAGGCTTATACTAAAAATGGACTTCATAAGCCAGTGTTGCCTAAGTATTAACATAGGATATCCTGTGATGAAGCAGGAAATGATTTTATAATGCTAGAAGATTTGATGCATTGAATGTTCTTTCATAGCTGTTATTGTTCAAAATATACATAGATAAAATGTGCAGGAATTTTTACCCAGCCTGCTACTTTTTCTACCTTCTTTGAAGGTGGACCTTTTTAAGTCACCCATTCACATTTAAAAGATGAAGAAAAAAATTGACGTTTTTAAAGAAAACTTCTCAAATATACACCTAAAATTGATTTCTTAAAACAGCCACCCTCCCCCACCCCGTCCCCCCACTCCCTGTTCAAAGAAACAGATCTGCTGAAGCGCTTTTGCAGATGTTTTAGTTATTCCCTTTACTTTTTATCATGTAAACATGAAATAATTTCCTGGTTGGGAAGGGGAAAGGGGGGACACCTGATGACATGACTTAACTTAAACAATGTTGCCAAAGAGATGGTCTCTTTGCTGAAAATGGGTTTCAAAAGATCTATTTTTATAAAAAAAAGGAGAATTTTTACAGGATCTGGATTTGAAAAAAAGTATTTTGACTGGCGAATATGGGGGATAAAGGACAACTTTGTCATGTTCATACTGTTCTGGTACTTTTTAGGATCAAGATGTATGTTTTAAATTGGGATATAGATTGTTTTTTGAACGATGGGAAAAAACAGATGATGTTCATATCTTTCATAAAGTAATAATCGGGAGTGATCTCCCCAGGCACACAGTTCCCCACAGTCAAAACCCAAAAGCAAGGAGATTAGTTGCTAGAGTTTTTTTTAAGTCATCAGTAACAGCCGGGCAATATCATTAAAATTGCTGAATTCTTTTTTCCTAAAATAAATGTCAGAACTTCCTTAGTTGAAGCAGTAGGTAGGTGCTAATGAAATTACATATCTTGTACTCTAAATAAGAACTTGTTTTTTCTGAACTGATGTTACTTGTTTGTGTTGAATTTGTTGAAGACTTTGAATCCATTTTAGCCCTTGATATTCCATTTTGGCAAACAGAACACTATTGGCATTGTTTCATCCAATCATTTATTTATTTTATTGCTGATCTGATGCATATTGCCAAACTGAATTTAGCTAGTTAGTTATTTGTTTATTTTATCTATGGAAATATGTTTCTTAAGTTTGTGTCTTGTATATAAAAATTGATTTGTTTTTATTTATGAGTTGTAAGAACTTGGTTTAATTGTTAATAGGACAATGGTTCCAGATGATACTAAGTGAAACTTAAGTATCTAAATATTTACTTGTGCAGAAATAACAAAATATTGTTTAATATATTGTCATGTTGGTTGTGAATATTTTTTTTCATATTAGGGATGGACAAATTGCTTTTATTTTCCATTACGCAGAGAGGAAAATTGAGCTACGGGAACAAAATGGCTGAGGGAGGGCTCTCCTTAGTCCAGTGCACTGATAACTTTAGTATGTTGTGCTTTGTAAGAGTAAAGAGGTCATGCTCTTCCCTGGGTACTAGAAAAGTAACTCGCTATGCATAATATAGTTGATAGTTAAATTTGCTATTGCTTTTGTCTTGTTAACCTTTTCAATAAAGTTGTCTTAATAGTACCGTTGTTATGGTTAATGTGCTTATTTTGTGCATTTTCCATGCTAAACCCACTAACTGCATGTAAAAGAAATAGTTTTAAATTGAAGGTGGATTATAGTGAGCAAGTGTGTAAGAATGCATCATATAATTTATCACTAAAAATGCTAAACTAAAATTTAACAGAACCCTCATGCAATGTTCAGGGATTATATATTACCATCTGCTGTGAATGAGCTGAATTGCTGGGAGAGTTTGCTGCATTTACTAAGCATTAGTGGGGAAGGCATGTAAAATTTTCTCTACAATGTGTTTGTTTAATTGGAATATTTCTAGGACCAGGCAGTAAAATATACACTTCAATAATTATGAATGACTTAATGTTAGCATAGCTAATTTAGATTATTTCTGAAAACAGCTGTAAATGTTTTTTTCATAAAACTGTTGTGTTGAATTATTTGTACTTTTAATGTCAAACAATAAACTGAAGTGTGCAGAATCTTGTGTTCTCGATGCCATGTTTCTGTGTTCTCACATTGTTTCAGCACTAGATTTGTAGATAACCTTACCTTAACTGAACCTAAATAACAGCTGTCCTGCTGGGAGCTTCAAGGAATTCTCCATGCTCTTTTCTGAGAAGATTTAGCCTACAATGTAAAGTTTACTACTACATTGCCTCATTCTCCTCCCTCCCGTATTACAGTATTATCACGCATTAGGAGTGGAGTCAAATTTGAATTTTGGCTGGCAGAGCGCACCAGATCGATGACACTGAAGAGGTTGCTGTAATTTTGAAGTCTCATTTCTGGTCCTTTCCTGATTGGAATGTCAGGACACATGGGCAGATAATGCATGGTGCAGGCTCCATCCATGTGTCATTAAAATCAGCGACCAGTACCATCAGAATTTCCATTGGAGTGAATAGAAAGTTTCCTGTTAGCCACAGAATTTCCCTGTGCTGCTGTGTTGAACCCCTATCTGAAGAAATTGCATTGGAGTGGAGATGAGTGGAAGTCCTGCCCCATCAGAACTCCACTTTGAAGAGTATCCCAGCCATTAACTCCTAAATGAAAGTTCAAAGCAAATCCAACATCCCCGAAGTCTAATTTTGTTATTGTAGTAAGCACAGTATGAAGGAAAAGGCAATCAAAGTAAGGCATCTGTTACTTTAAGATTGAAGCAGCAACAATCTCCCTGGATGACGTATTTATTCCTCACATGATAGAAATTGGGTTGCCCTGAGTAGACCTTGGAAGCCTCCTTTGTTGCTTCTTTCCATATAGTTTTGAAGCAATCCATTCAGGTGTTTTCTGTAACTACCTTCAATAAGGTATTTGATACAATTTTCTTCAACATTTATGTGTTTCTGAAAATATTTTAAAGCTTTCATCACTATCCACTGTCATAATCACTAAGATGTCCATTCTCGCCCTGACTCAGAATTTGCAGGACAGAAACAAGCCACGCAGCCCAATTGGTTCATGCCAGTGTTTATGCTCAAAAAAGCTTCATGTAAACCAATGAGTATATTACAGTCATAGAGGTTTACAGCATGGAAACAGGCCCTTCAGCCCAACTTGCCAATGTCGCCCAGTTTTTACCACTAAGCTAGTCCCAATTGCCCGCATTTGGCCCATATCCCTCTATATCCATCTTACCCATGACCCATGTCTAAATGCTTTTTAAAGGTCAAAATTGTACCCGCCTCCACTACCGTCTCTGGCAGCTCATTCCAGACACTCACCACCCTCAGTGAAAAAATTGCCCCTCTGTTCCCTTTTGTATCTCTCACCTTAAACTTAAGCCCTCTAGTTTTAGACTTCCCTACCTTTGGGAAAAGATGTTGACTATCTACCTTAGCTATGCCCCTCATCATTTTATAGACCTCTATAAGATCACCTCTAAGCCTCCTACACTCCAGGGAAAAAAGTCCCAGTCTATCCAGCCTCTCCTTATAACTCAAACCATCAAGTAGCATCCTAGTAAATTTTTTCTGCACTCTTTCTAGTTTAATAGTATCCTTTCTATAATAGAGTGACCAGAAGTGTACACAGTATTCCAAGTGTGGCCTTACTAATGTCTTGTAATGTCTTGTACAACTTCAACAAAACGTCCCAACTCCTGTATTCAATGTTCTGACCAATGAAACTAAGCATGCTGAATGCCTTCTTCACCACCCTGTCCATCTGTGACTCCACTTTCAAGGAACTACGAATGTGTACTCTTAGATCTCCTTGTTCTATAACTCTCCCCAGTGCCCTACCATTAACTGAGTAGGTCCTGCCCCCGATTCGATCTATCAAAATGTATCACCTCACACTTATGTAAATTAAACGACTGCCATTCATTGGCCCACTGACCCAATTGATCAAGATCCCATTGCAATCCCAGATAACCTTCTTCACTGTCCACTATGCCACCAATCTTGGTGTC
This sequence comes from Mustelus asterias, assembly GCF_964213995.1. NCBI lineage: Eukaryota > Metazoa > Chordata > Chondrichthyes > Carcharhiniformes > Triakidae > Mustelus > Mustelus asterias. The sequence goes on from NC_135808.1 coordinate 97,432,432, forward strand.
ATAGAATCATAGAATCCCTACAGTACAGAAAGAGGCCATTCGGCCCATCGAGTCTGCACCGACCACAATCCCACCCAGGCCCCACCCCCATATCCCTAAATATTTTACCCACTAATCCCTCTAACCTACACATCTCAGGACACTAAGGGGCAATATTAGCATGGCCAATCAACCTAACCCGCACATCTTTGGACTGTGGGAGGAAACCGGAGCACCCGGAGGAAACCCACGCAGACACGAGGAGAATGTGCAAACTCCACACAGACAGTGACCCAAGCTGGGAATCAAACCCAGGTCCCTGGAGCTGTGAAGCAGCAGTGCTAACCACTGTGCTACCGTGCCGCCCATAACATCTGCAAACTTACTAACCATGCCCCATAAATTCTCATCCAAATCATTAATATAAATAACAGTGGACCCAGCACCGATCCCTGAAGCACACCTTTGGTCATAGGCCTCCAGTTTGAAAAACAACTCTCGACAACCACTCTCTGTCTTCTATCGTCAAGCCAATTTTGTATCCAATTGGCTATCTTACCCTGGATCCCGTGAGATTTAATCTTATGCAACACCCTACCATGCAATACTTAACAAAGGCCTTGCTAAAGTCCATGTGGACAACGTCGACTGCACTTCCCTCATCTACCTTCGAGGTTATCCCTTCAAAAAACAATTTGTGAGACATGATTTTCCATTCACGAAGCCATGCTAACTGTCCCTAATCAGTCCTTGCCTCTCTAAATGCCTGTAGATCCTGTCTCTCAGAATACCTTCTAACAACTTACCACTACAGATGTTAGGCTCACCAGTCTGTAGTTCCCAAGCTTTTCCCTGCAGCCCTTAAACAAAGGCACAACATTTGCTACCCTCCAATCTTCAGGCACCTCACCTGTGGCTGTCAATTATTCAAATATCTCTGTTAGGGGACCCGCAATTTCCTCCCTAGCCTCCCACCAAGTCCCGGGATACATTTCATCAGGTCCTGGGGATTTACGGGGCGGCATGGTAGCACAGTAGTTAGCTCTGCTGCCTGACAGTGCCAGGGACCTGGGTTCGATTCCCAACTTGGGTCACTGTCTGTGTGGAGTTTGCATGTTCTCTCCATCTTCCTCTGGGTGTTCCGGTTTCCTCCCACATTCTGAAAGGCATGCTGGTTAGGTGCATTGACCCGAACAGGCACCAGACTGTGGAAGCTAGGGGAATTTCACAGTAACTTCATTGCAGCGTTAATGTAAGCCTTACTTGTGATTAATAAATAAACTTTACCTACCTAGATGTGCTTTAAGACTTCCAGCACCTCCTTCTCTGTAATATGTACACTCCTCAAGACATTACTATTTATTTCTTCAAGTTCCCTAGCATCCATGCCTTTCTCAACAGTAAATACCGATGAGAAATATTAATTTAGGATCTCACCCATCTCTTGTGGATCCGCACATAGATGACCTTGTTAATCCTTAAGAGGGCCTACTCTCTCCCCAGTTACTCTTTTCCCCTTTATGTATTTGTGGAAGCTCTTTGGATTCTCCTTTGTCTTATCTGCCAAAGCAATCTCATGTCCCCATTTTGCCCTCCTGATTTCTCTCCACTCCAACAGCCTCTGTACTCTTCAAGGGATCCACATGATTCCACCTGCCTATGCATGTCATATGCCTCCTTTTTGACCAGGGCCTCGCTATCCTGAGTCATCCAGGGTTCCCTACTTCTACCAGCCTTGTTCTTCACTCTAATAGGAATGTGCTTCCCTGAACCCTAGTTAACACACTTTTGAAAGCCTCCCACTTACCAGCCGTCCCTTTGCCTGCCAACAGACTCCCCCAATCAACTTTTGAAAGTTCCTGTCTAATATCGTGAAAATTGACCTTATCCCAATTTAGAATTTTAACTTTTGGGCCAGACCTATCATTCTCCATGGCTATCTTAAAACTAATGGAATTATGGTCACTGGTCCCAAAGTGATCCCTCACTAACACTTCTGTCACCTGCCCTTCCTTATTTCCCAAGAGAAGGTCAAGCTTTGCCCCCTCTCTAGTTGGGCCATCCACATACTGGATGAGAAATTCCTCCTGAATACACTCAACAAATTTCTCTCCATTCAAGCCCCTAATGCTATGGCTGTTCCAGTCAATGTTGGGAAAGTTAAAGTCCTCTACTATTACCACCCTATTTTTCTTGGCGCTATCTGTAATCTCCTTACATATTTGCTCTTCAATTTCCCGCTGACTATTTGGGGCCTTATAGTACAATCCTATCAAGGTGATCTCTCCCTTATTTTTCAGTTCTACCCATATAGACTCAATGGGCGAACCTTCAGATATATCCCCTCTCAGTACTGCCGTGAGTTCTCCCTAATCAACAACGCAGAACCGGTTCCATTGTCCCAGGAATTTGAATCCCTCCCTCTTGCACCATCTCTCAAGCCACCTATTCATCTTAGCTATCCTGACATTCCTACTCTGACTAGCACATGGCACTGGTAGCAATCCTGAGATTAGTACCTTTGAAGGCCTCCTTTTTAGTTTAACTCCAAACTCCCTAAATTCAGCTTGTACAACCTAATCCCGTTTTTTACCGATATTGTTGGTGCCTATATGCACCATGACAGCTGGCTGTTTATCCTCCCCCTCCAAAATGTCCTGCAGCTCCAAGACACCCTTGACCCTTGCACCAGAGAGGCAACATACCATCCTGGAGTCTTGTTTGCATCTGCAGAAACGCCTCTCTATTCCCCTTACAACTGAGTCCCCTATCACTATAGCTTTGCCACTTTTTTCATGCCCTCGTGCACAGCAGAGCCAGCCACAGTGCCATGAACCTGGCTGATGCCACCTTCCCCTAGTGAGCCATCTTCCCCAACAGTATCCAAGGGTATATCTGTTTTGGAGGGAGATGACCACAGGGGACCCCTGCATTGCCTTCCTACTCTTCCTTTGTCTGGAGGTCACCCATTCCCTATCTCCCTCAGTAATTTTTATCTGCGGTGTGACCAACTCACAAACGTGCTATCCATGACTTCCTCAGCATTGTGGATGCTCCGAAGTGAGTCCATCCGCAGCTCCAGAGCCATCAAGCAGTCTAGCAGGAGCTGCAATTGGACACAATCCTTGCACATGAAGGAGCCAGGGACACCGGAAGGGTCCCTGAATTCCCACATCACGCAAGAGGAGAATGACACAGGTCTGGGATCTCCTGCCATGACTTAACCCTTAAGTTAACTTACAAAACAGCTACAATGCCAAGAGAGAAAAAAGACAAACTATTTAGCAGTCACCAGCCAATCACTTACCTGCTGGCTGAGATGTCACAGTTCGATTTCTTTTTACCTCTCACTTGCCCTCAAGTCTCCCTCGCAGGTCCGCCTCTGCGCTCCTCCCAAAGATGAGCACCTCTTTCGTTTTCTATTCCTTTCTCCTTCATGCATTTATTTACTTTTCCCTTGAATACACCTAAACTAGTCAGCTGAAATACTCCATGTGAAAGCAAGTCTCACATTCTGACCACTCTGGCTAAAGAGATTTTCACTTAATTATTTATTAGATTTATTTGTGGTAATCTTATATTTAAAACCCCAAGTGTTAGACATTCCCACAATGAGAAACGTCACGACATCTATCCTATCAATTCCCTTCTTAACAGCTCAACCCCCTCAGTCTTTTATAGAGAAAAGTGCTTCAGCCTGATCAAATTATTATAATATTGAGGTTCTGATAGCATCCCTGTAAATCATTTCTGCATCTTCTTCAATGCCACTACATCCTTTAATATGGAGACTAGAGCAATGGAAAGTACCTTCAATTTTGCTAAAGGAAGATTCCCAATAAATTGAACATAGTCTTTCTGCTTGAAATGTATTCCCCTCCCTCCACCACACTACAATTTTTAGTGGCCTTGTTAAACTGCATTGCTACTTTTAATGATTTATGAATCCAAATCTCTGGCATCCTTTGTTTGTCTACTCTGATTTAAACACTTTTTTCCAAAGCATAAGCACCCTCCTTATTCCTCCAAACAAAATGCAACACATAAGGCTTACCTATATTGACATTTTCCACTTACATACCAATTCTACAAGCTAATACCATCTTAAATATATTTATCTAAAAGGGAATAAATTGCAGGCCATGGGGAAAGAAGAGGGGACTAAATGCATGGCTCTTTCAAAGAGCCGGCCCATTTGACTTTATGATATCTCTTTCCTGTAAGATTCTACAATTATGGATTTTGCCTTTAATAGACTAACTGATCTATAATTATCTGGTCTAACCTCACCCATCTTGGATCATTTAATGATGTTAGGTCACGGTGCATAGGACGGTCTAGTATGAATGAGTGTTGGCATTTGCTCCTGTATCTATCTTGTTTGGAAATACAGATATCATTGAGGTTGCTTCATTTAGGAATAAAAGTTTCTGTGACCTTTACACAATGAACCTTCAGTGCACTGAAGTCAGAAAGGTGACAACTGCACACCTGGCTACAATTTTTCAAGACTCCTTCAATATGCAAATTGTGCTGTTGGGAAGGAAGGTAGCTGATGTAATGCCTCAAAAACAGCTCCTTGTAAACTCTTCTTGAGGGACAAGAATCCCAGTTCCTCTGGTCTTGACATCGCTGAGGCGCCTCATTGTTAGTCTCCTGGTAAATCTCCTCTGAACCCTCTCCAAGGTGTTCTTTATTGTGTGGTGCTCAGAATTGGACACAATTCTGCTGCCATATCTCCTTCAGTCCCATGAGTTTGGATTCTGTTGACAAGCCAATTATATGGTACTTTAGCAAACTTCTTTTTAAAGTCCATAAATATGACATCAACTGTAGCTTATAATAGAAATTCTACAAGCAAGAATCTTGCCAGTAGAAGTTAAGGGCCACCCAGCTGAGATCAAACACACAGAGGAACCAACAGTTTAGACAAACAATAACGTAAAAGCAAAATACTACGGATGCTGAAAACTGAAGGGTCATCTAGACTCAAAACATTGGCTCTATTCTCTCCCCACAGATGCTGTCAGACCTGTTGAGATTTTTCAGCATTTTCTGACTTTTGACATACAAATGCCTGAAACTTGCATGGGTCGGGTTAACTGCAGCATTTCAAAGAGATAATGAAAGCAGTCATGCAAGGCCTCTACAACCTGGAAGAACCCCACCCCCAGGTCAAACCCTTCCATCAAAACTCAATCCCTTCCATCAAAACTCAAAACCCAGTTCCCCATTGAGTTGGACCTGCCCCACAGCAAGACAAAAACATTGAAAAGTGAACACTTACCTCCTAGCTCCCCCACCTTATCACAAGGTGCCTGTTTTTTAAGAGTAACACCAAACTGCCTGCATGAATTCCAGCAGCAAGGGTGGGTGAATATCATGTGGCCGCTGCATCTGGGTTCAGTCCCGCTATTGAAAGTATTTGCATAATGATTGGGTTGCCACCCGCTCTGGGCAGAAACCCAATCGGGACCAACGGGTTGGGTGAATCCTGAGAGCCCTCACATCCATTAGGCGGCATGGTGGCACAGTGGTTAGCACTGCTGCCCCACAGCATCAGGGACCCGGGTTCGATTCTCAGCTTGGATCACTGTCTGTGCGGAGTATGCACATTCTCCCCGTGTCTGCGTGGGTTTCCTCTGGGTGTTCCAGTTGCCTCCACAGTCCAAAGATGTGCAGGTTAGGTGCATTGGCCATGCTAAATTCTCCCTCAGTGTATCCAACAGGCGACAAAGTGTGGCGACTAGGGGATTTTCACAGTGACTTCATTGCAGTGTGAATGTAAGCCTACTTGTGACTAATAAGTAAATAAATAAAGAATCCTGATTTTCCACTGATGCCCCATTCACCAGGGCATTGGGATTCCCACGGACCGTCTGAAGAGTTTGGAGAAACGCCCCTTTTATGTCACCTGCAAACTTTGAAACTGTCGTCTGTATACAAAGATGTAGATCATTAATATAAATCAGGAAAAGCAAGAATCCAATATCAAACCCCAGAGAACACCACTACAAAACCTGTAAAGGTCATTTTACTCTCCACACACAGACTGGTCTCAGATGCCACTGATAACTGTGGGTGTCTCCCTCATGCCGGTGTTCAACTCACAACCCGGAAGTGTCACGCTAGGACAGCTTCGCAAGAGAAAGAGAGAAAGACTCACTGTTTATTCCTGACCAATGAGCTCACCCTTATGCCACATGAGTTACCCTGGCTGCCACCTACGACCGTGTGTCTCTCTTTCCTGTAGGTAGTAAAATACAACCCAGAAGTGCCACACTGGGACAGCTTCACGAGAGAGAGAGAGAGGGACCACTGTTTATTTCTGACCAGTAGACCCCCTTGAATGAGCAGTTTCGAAGTGCTTGGTCTCTTTACGGTTCTGTACCCCGGAATTATGTTCTGGCTTTTTAGTGACTCACCAAGATGGACGATGAGAAAGAGAGAGACTAGTCAAAGTTAATTTAAAAATAATTCAAGAATAACCCCAACCAAACTCAGTCAATAAAACACAGACACTACAGTACTATGCTATGGAAAGAAAACTAATAGCATAACGTAAATTCTTAGCATTACACAATTTACACGGAGAATCCTAGACCCTTCCTCAACCTTTACCTAATTGGGGGATTTCTGAAGGCTGAGAGAATATACTCACCACTCCTCGGATCGATTTAAAAACAAAAGGTCCTTGCTACTGGATCTTCCTTGTTCTTTCTTCTGCCACAAAGTAGTTGTCTGGCTGGACACCTGAATTCACTCCTTCCCGACTTCACAACTCTCCTGCCTCAAACTTCACACAACTCCTTTCCGAGTTAACTGCTGAAAGGTCAATCACCTCTCCTTCTTGTGTGTCCTCTTGGCCAGAGTTCGATATTATTTTAAAAGGCAGTTCCTTAATCAAATTGGCTGACTCCTCCCATCGGTCAGCTTCAAAACAATGGAGGTATCTGGTGCACTGCTAAGTGTCCCAAGGTGGTTTCCGGGAACTGCTAAATGTTTTCCCATTAGTGGAGGCATTATTCTATATAGCTGGGGTAAAACTCGTTACCATTGTCTCTCCTGTAGTTGGTCAGGGCTATCAACACCCCTCTGCATAATCTTGTCAGCTAGCTAGCTTTGCCACGACTCATGGTCCCTTTTGTTCACTCCTTGGATGGTCTGGTGGTGTTGTATGTTCCGATGTCTGGTCTGCAGCCATTTTGCTTGAACGTTAGCCTTTTAAAATAATACTGTCTTTAAAATGGCCATTGTTCCACTTGAAATTGGCCATGTTGTATCAGGTTTAACATAATGTCCGTGTGTCCTATGGAGTTCATCCAAATGATGGATTTGCTCCATCTTACAAACCATCCCCCAGCCCAAAATATCCATTGAGCATAACTCTGCTTCCTATTATTCAACCAATTTTATATCCATATTGCTGTTGTACCTTTAATTCCATGAGTTAAAACATTTCCCACAAGTCTGTTGTATGTGACTATATCAGATGCCTTTTGAAAGTCCGTGTACTCATCATCAATAGGATTACCCTCATCAACTCTTTCTGTTACCTCTTCAAAAAACTCCAGCAAGTTTGTTAAATACAATTTCCCCTTTAGAAATCCAAGCTGGCCCTTCCTAATCACACACATTTTTTCATGTCACTACTAATTCTATCCCGAATAATTGTTTCTAGAAGCTTGCCCACAACTGATGTTAAACCGACTGGTCTGTAATTGCTGGGGCTATCCTCACAACCTTTTTTGAACAAGGGAGTAACAATTGCAATTCTCCAGTTCCCTGGTGCCCCCACCACCCCCAAACCCCCTGAATCCAGAGAAGACTATAAGATTGTGGCCAGAGTCCCTGCAATTTCCATTCCCACTTCCTTCAATATGCTTGCATGTATCTCATCCGATCCCGGTGTCTTATCAACTCTCAGAACCGACAATCTATTCAACACTTCCTCCTTATCAATTTTGAATGCTTCTACGGACAGTTTCCTCGTCTGTCACCAAGGGCCGTGTAGCATCTACCTTCTTGGTAAAGATGGATGCAAAGTATTCATTTAATACCTCAGCCATGCCCCCATATGCAAATTCCCTTTTTGTCCCTAATCAGCCCTACACTATCCTTCTACCTTTTACTATTTATATGCCTCTAAAAAACTTTCGTATTCCCCTTTAAGTTGGTTGCCAGTTTTTTCTCAAAGTCCATTTTTGCTTCTCTCATCTGCTTTATCACCTCTCTCTGAACCTATTGTATTCCTCTTGATTCTCAGCTGCATTTTCTACCTGACATCATCATAAACACACTTTTTCTTCCTCAACTTAATCTTTATCTCCTTTTTCATCCGGGGAGCTCTGGATCTCTTTGCCCTATCTTTCTCTTTTCAGAAAATATACCTTGATTGCTCAGACCATTTCTTTTTTGAAGGTAGCCCATTGTTCAATTACAATTTTCCCCAACAACTCTTGTTTCATCTGGCCCAGCTCTGTTCTTGCCCCATTGAAGTCAGCTCTCCCCCAGTTAATTATTTTTACTGTGGATTGCCAATTTTCTTTTTTATTATCATCCTAAACCTCTCCTGAATGGCCTGGCCCTAATGTTTAGACAATGCCCCTAGTTCTGGAGTCTACAACCAGTGGAAATAGTTTATCAACCCTGTCTTTTCCTGTTAATATCTTGAAGGCTTTGATCAGATCAACCCTTAACCTTACAAATTCTAGAGAAAACAGGCCTAATTTGTATAATCTCTCCTCATAATTAAACCCCTGAAATCCTGTTTTTAACCTGCTTTGAAAGAAGAAAATTCCGAACAATATTCACATCATCGGGAAACTGATCTTTGGATTCACACCAAACTAAGCCCATCACAATTCCTGCTCTTAACTTCGCTACTGGCAAGAATGGAAGTGTCTCCCTTTGAGTGGAAAAATTGGAATTTGGGAGATTGTGACGAAGAAAAAATATACTAAAGAACAGAAATGTGATGCCTATTCTCCTTTGATCTGTTAAGAATCGTTAAGTGTAATTGTATCTCTGTTTAACACTCATAGTCCTCCCCTAGGCTTGTTAGTTACTAAATTACAGAACACTACCTGGCCAATGAAATATTTTTTTGAAAATAAGTCGCCATTGTGAAAGGAGACAGTCAATTTGAACACAGGATCTCACAAGAACAAGGGCTGTTTTAGTGGTTTTTGTTGAGGAAAGAATGATGGCCAGAACACTGGGAGGACCCAGTTGCGCATCTTCGGATAGTGCTATGGAATCTTTCACTTTCACAGGCTGGATCTTGGTTTAATATATCAACTGAAAAATGACACCTCCAATGATGCAGTATTCCCTCAGTACTGCTGCAGTGTCAACTGAGATGTGCTCAAGTCTCTGGAGCAGGGCTTGAACATTCTATCTGAGAGATGAGAGTGCTATCACTGAGTGCTATTACTGGGACTAGTAGGGAAGCATGTGCAAGTTGTTGTCTGCACAGATGGTTTGTCAGATGTCCTGGTGAGTGTACTGACTTTGGTTTCAAAGCATGTAATTTTTTTGAGACAGCTCCGAACTGAAAGAGAAGCTAAAACTTCAGGTTTTTAGGTAAAGGGGTTGTGACTTTAGGGCCAGGATTTTCCAATCCCAAATGCCCACCGAAAGCCAATGGACTTTCGGCTGCCTCTCCAAATTTTCCATCCCACCCTTGATGTTGTTATGAGTGATGGAAAATCCCAGCCTAGGCTTCTGGCTCTCGACATCAGATTTCTGGGAATTCAGACTGTAACCATAGGTTGCTAGGGAAATGGAAGTTGATTGAAACCAAAAGAAAAACACAGAGTCCTCAGAGATCAGATTTTAGCAGCAGAGGAGTACAGGCAAGCTGAGGAGAGGGTATGTGGGGGTCAGCTGAAAAGAAGGAAACCTGACGGCTGGACTTAACAGCAGGGATAAGAAATTGAATATTAGCGTTGCTGCTCCAGTTATTTTGAAGGGACTGATTAACCAGAGCTGTTCATTTTGGTGGAGGGGACCATGTCTGTGGCTGGGAGTGGCTGCTGGAGGAGAATCAGGTGGTTAAAGCCCGCGCCAAGTTAAGAGCTGGAACTCTATCTGATGAAAACAGACTTTTGAAGGACTTTCTGACTGAACATTGTGCTATCTGCTGTGCTAAGGGGACTATCAGTAAATCGTGAGATTTATCTTTATTGTATTAGTTATTTAAAATGCAATTTATAATTTCTATTGAATACAATCAGCATGTTAATTCATCTTTAACTTAAGTTGATTTTGTTTTTATTGTTAAAGTAAAAGTTAGACTCAATCAAATCTTATCCATCAGTTGCTTCCATTGGATCATTTGATAAGTTTGGTATTCTTTTAGTTTATTGGACTCCATGGGGATCATAACAACTGTGACTTCTCAGTTAACATGAGCTCTCCAATCTAATCCCATTCTCCTGTTCCTTACTGTATCCTTGTATTTTGAAGCATTGGATTATTTTATAAGATCCCTTTTGGACTCTGTTCAAAAGCGAGTCAGAGCCTTTCAAATTCTAACCATCTTCTTAATAAAGAGTTTTTTCTTTCTAACCTCCTCTTAAGTTCATTTTGCTATTTTGTGTCATTCCTACGCGATGAGTATGCCAAATGAAGATATCGAGAAATCACTCAGGAAGATATATCTAAAATGCACGTCAATAACAGCCCTTTCCATTAGCATGGAATTCAGCAAGTAGCAAGATAACAGATCAATGTGCAAAAGGTGTTAAAGAAATTAGATATTGAAAACTATTCAAAATTTCCCTCAATTACTTCAGGTTTGAAGCAAATCAATGAGATAAAACAAGTTATTTATTATGTGGGAACCTTCTCAGAGAGAGCTGCTAAAATTGTTTAATTTGGAAACCTGAGCCGCGATTCTCCCGAATGGGGACTAATTGCCCAATGCCAGCTGGAAACCCTCCAGGATTCTCCCACCCGATAGATGCTAAATTATTCATATTAGGCAGCTCTGCTGTTCCGAGAAAGGGCCAGCGTTTTTAAATGGTGCCCAGATCTCCGCCCTTGGAGACAGCTCTGCCCCCACAAAAGAAAATGAAATGGTGCCCCCCACCTCCCCTGATCAGGGGAGCACCACCAACCCCTCACCAAAGAAAGGCATCCTCCCCCCATGCAGAAGTAAGGGGTAACCCCCCCCCATACTACATAGGCGTGAGGGTGACCCAACCTGAACCCCCCCCCTCCCCGCAACTCAGGCCCCCTTGCCCTTGTACCATCAGCTAATGGGAACAGTTTTCTTTGACTATCTTGTCTAAACCTGTCATAATCTTGTGCACCTCTATCAGATCTATCCTCAATCTCCATTGCTCCAAGGAGAACAACCCCAGCATCTACAATCTAACAATGTAGATGAATTCCCTCAACCCTGGAACCAGTCTGGTAAATCTCCTATGCAGCTCCTCAAGGATTTTCACATTCTTCCTGAAGTATGGTAACCAGCATTGAGTGCAATATTTCAGACCCCCACTCAGCCTCCCTTGAGGCCAAGCACCTTGGCAGTGCCAACAGTGCACTACCCCTGGCACCCCCTGGCTCATTGAGGTAGTTCCAGTGGCCATTTCCCCCTCTGCTGCTTCCAGGCTGCAGAGGAAGGGTCCCTCAAAGGTCCTGGGGGTTGGGTGAGCTAAAGCTTGGGGCAAGCTTGCTACTCTCTGTCCAGATGGGGTTGTCATGGCTGGACTGCCCCTTCTAGCCCTGGCAGAACTGAAGATCACCCCAGGCATGGTGATTTCAGGTAGCCCTGTGATCAATATCTGCATTCCTGCCTGTCAGCTAAGCAAGCTCTGAAGAGGCGAGGTAACTTAAACCTTCATGCCCCCCTGGAAACCTAGCAGGATTTCAAATCATTGCAGCACTCCATTCTGCAGCAGAGATTTTCCTTTCTCCCTGTCAGAAGCTGCAGATGAGAACAAACCCCTTTGAAGTCCTCTGATAGAGAGGGGATGTTCATTTCACCTGGGGCCAGGGGACGGCAGGCTTGCAGTCTACCCAGCTGTGCACTCAGCCATCATATATGCGTACAGCAGTAGCTGCAGCTTCCCAGCAAGCAGAAATAATTGAAAGCCTCCCCATTGCACTTGAAGTCTTTGATCTGTAGCAAGTGCAATGTTTAGTGCCTCGTGAAAAATTCAACTGTTAGATCAAAGGATTTCTATCATTTTCCAGCCACCTGTGTTTATTTTAGAAACATAGAAAACTACAGCACAAAACAGGCCCTTCGGCCCCACAAGTTGTGCCGAACATATCCCTACCTTTTAGGCCTACCTATAACCCTCCATCCTATTAAGTCCCATGTACTCATCCAGGAGTCTCTTAAAAGACCCTATTGAGTTTGCCTCCACCACCACTGACAGCAGCCGATGCCACTCGCCCACCACCCTCTGTGTGAAAAACTTCCCCCTGTACCTACACCCCAGCACCTTAAACCTGTGTCCTCTCGTAGCAGCCATTTCCACCCTGGGAAAAAGCCTCTGAGAGTCCACCCGATCTATGCCTCTCAACATCTTATATACCTCTATTAGGTCTCCTCTCATCCTACGTCTCTCCAAGGAGAAAAGACCGAGCTCCCTCAGCCTATCCTCATAAGGCATGCCACTCAATCCAGGCAACATCCTTGTAAATCACCTCTGCACCCTTTCAATCTTTTCCACATCCTTCCTGTAATGAGGCGACCAGAACTTTTGATTTCCCTTCATGGCTAACTGTACCTCAAGTACCCCATTGATCCTGAACGCAATGTAGACAGAGTCTAATCCTGATTGACAGCCTGTGGTTTCACTCCCGCTATGGGGAGGCGGGTGAATAGCGAGGGCCATTTGACTCGGACTGCAAGCCTGCTAGCTACATTTAAATATGTGGGTTTGAATATGCTTCGGGTTCCCACCCACTCTGGCAGTGCAGCCTGGGAGGGTCACAGCAAGTTTGGCATTCGGTGCAAAACATGCTCTCCCGCCAACTCTCAATTCTCCGGGCCACCGCGATCAGGGCTAGCGAGCCCGGAGAATCCCACCTGGTGTAACTGTACCAATTGTAATTGAGACAGTGATATTTAATTTTCTCATAATGCTTATGGTTCATTAACAGAACCCGAACAGAACGAATTATGTTATTTTGCATGGGGATTTTTTTCAGTAATTCTCTACAGTAGGTGGTGATAATGCACGCAAAATCCAAAACTAATCCTTGAAAATAAGTGTTGAAATAAGTGTTAAGGCACTCAGTGAAAAGGGCTTGCTTAAACCTGCAAACAAGCACATACAATACTGTCATCATTTGTTAAACACTGATCAAAATGAATTTTTATGCCCAAATCCAAAACTGTGAATTAAAAAATTACATGTTACATATTTTGGGCTTTTGGCATCAAACGTTCTTTCTAAAAGTGACTGTCAAGCTCAAGGTTCAGAAAACCTGTGAACAGAGGGAGGCCAGATGGGATCATGTATTATAGCGCTGCACCATAAATGGAGCAACTCAGTTGCAGCTGTCATTTGCACTCATCCTTCTCCGAAATGTCAGATTGCTGATCTCATTTCAGTTGTTGAAAGATAAGACCTAACAAAGGTGTGGTGGCTATCCAAACACTGAACACATTGATAGGATTTTCCTTTTGGACTATTCTGTCCAGTACTTCCAACGGCTGGTCACAGAGCAGCAATGTCATAACCCAGGCCAAGAAATACTGATTCTCTTAAAAGGAGTGCCATGTGGGAGGCTACACGGCAAAATAGTAGAGATGAACATTATTTAAAAAGTAATTGACCAAATCAGCAGATTTGAATTATGTCAGCACAGTTTTTTTTTATACTTTTCCAATTCAATCAAATCCAATCCAATTCAGAGTCTCAACAAGTTGAGACATTTCCGATCCAGGCTGACAAGACAGGGCGAGCGACCAAACCACCCTGTCCTGGGCCTGATCTACATGAGCCAAGCTGATTGGAGAAGGGGGAGGTTCCTCCTCCAAAACTTGAGCTCATTTGCATCTTAGCCAAAAGGCCGAGATGCCGCTTTAAAAAATTGCTTCATATGAAACATATGAAGCCTCAGCGCAACCTAATGACCTCAACCAAGTGCGGCCGACCATGGGCTGCCGATCATACTACACTTGATCTTAGCCAAAAGGCCGAGAAGCAAGCTCAAGAAAGAAATAAAGCAAAATTAAGCGGTTATCAGATTACTAAATAAAAAGGTCACATGCCATAGATTGTGGCGGAATCTTTTCACTGAGGGTTGTGATTCTTTGAAACTCTCTTCCTGAAAAGGTGGTGGAAACAGAGTCTTTGGATATTTTTAAGGCAGAGGTGGATAGATTCTTAGTTAGAAAGGGGGTGATAGGTTAACAGGGGTAGGTGGCTGAGCGATGCACCATGATCTTATGTAAAATAGTGGAGCAGGCTCGAGAGGCTGAATGGTCTACTCCTGGTCCTTCTTCGTATGTTCGTATTCAGAGGGGTCTGGGAGTTCAATGTGCATTAACAGTTGAAGGTGACAGGACACATTGACAGATTAGTCACCAAAACATATGGAATCTTTGGCTCTATAAGTGGAAGTATTGACGAGAAAGGGAGAGAGGTTATGCTGAATCTTTATAAAGGCGTGGTTGGTCACAACTAAAGTATTGTACTCAATTCTGGTCACCATACTTCAGGAAGAATGTGAAAATCCTTGAGAAGCTGGGTTGAGCGAATTCATCTACATTGTTAGATTGTAGATGCTGAGGTTGTTCTCCCTGGAGCAACGGAGATTGAGGATAGATCTGATAGAGATGTACAAGATTATGACAGGTTTTAGGCAGGGTAGTCAAAGAAAACTGTTCCCATTAGCTGATGGTACAAGGGCAAGATTTAAAGTTTTAGGTAAGAGATACAAATGAACTGTGAGGAAGAACTTTTTCATTCAGCAAGAGGTACTGATCTGCAACTTGCTGCTTATGCAGGTGGTAGAATCGGAGGTGATCAATGATTTCAAAAATAATTTGGATGGGTACTTAAGGAAGTAAACTTGCAGGTCTGTTGGGATAATATGCGGAAATGGGACTTATTGGATTTATTGACAGTGAGCCCAGAATGGCCTCCTTCAATGAGTCTATAGGCAGGATTTTCTCCTCCATGGACTAAGTGCAATGACGGGCAGGAAAAGCAGTTTTTTCCCTGTCGATTGCAATGGGACATTTTTGCACCCGATTGTCCACCTCTCATCTCATTAAATATGCATCAGCTGGAAACCCACCATTCTGTCAGTAGACAGCTTGTGATTCACTTGCCCCACCATGACCTAAGGAGATCCTCACTCCGGATGCCATATTTAAGCCATGGCTGCAGCCCAGGAGTGCTCCCTGAGACAAATGGTTACATACGATGCTCAAAACAACCTCCCAGCAGGTGTGGCAGTAACCTTGTTTGATAGACCCCACAAAAAATATATATTAATAAGGCTGCCTGTAAACCCTGTAAATCAGGAATGCTATCCTGCAATTTGCACTATTCTGCTGACACTCCGTCTCATACCAGGCTGCAGATTTATGAGAAGCAGGGTATTGCTGCTCCTGCCGCTGCTGGTCAGCTTGGGCCTCATCTGAGGTCCAAAGTAACACAATATAAGCAACACCCACGTCAATCTATAGGTTAGAGCTTCAAAGTGCAAACTGGACTCCAAAACTGTCAAAGTAACCTCCCAACAAAGCTTTTCACACCGGCAAGTGAGAAAGCAGCTGTGAGGTTTCAGTATTTATTGGTGTATTTACCTGTCAAATCTTCATCCCGCTTAACTGCCGCTGTGTTCTCGCCTTGCTTTCACTGGCAAGGTTTGTTAGAATGTAATCAATGATAACATTGGATCTGTTATAATGTGACTAATGGTAACATGCTCTGAGGGTCAGCTGACTAGCTGACCCAGTCGACTATGTAACCAATAACAAAATGATGCGGTGGTCAGTTGACCAGCTGGCTCAGTATAAATAAGAAGCAGTTGGGAATTGTGGGGAGCTTGGATGGCCCAGGGTGTGGCCTCAAATGTTGGAGTAATGAAGTTTCTTTATTAAACCTTTTTGATTTGACTTACTTGTTGGAGTAAGTTTTTGTTTTATTTTATTTCTTGCAACTGAAGAGTTCCTTCTGCTGGATGAACAAGGTTCAGGAAGCCCAGAAAACCCATGGACCCACATTTAAATTGCAAAAGCCACGTTAACAGCACTGTAATTGACCAATTATCATGCTCAAATTGACAATCCGCCTCTCCCGAGGGGGTTGCACGCATGCAGCCTAAAGTAGTACAATTAAATACAGAAGTCAGCGGGTTGGAGCTCGCTTCCTGCTGTGCTGTCAATTTCCCCAGTTTTAAGCCCTCACCTGCTCCCAAACCCACAGGATTCCTGCACATTAGAATTCAGCCCTATGTGACAGAGACCAAGTCAATGCAGAACAGTGGCCAGGAAAGTGTCAAATTCATTGTGAAAAAACATTAAGTGAGATTAATGGTCATTGTCAGAGCTTGTTACTTCAGGACTGCTGTCATCATTGTATTTCAGCCACATGTACCTTTTACCATATTTCTCATTACGTTTGTGATGGCTCATTATCTCAAAACTGTTTTTTTCTTCTCGCAGTCATAATACCAAGGGCTAGATTTTATGCCACCAACCTCCCACTCCTCCTGGGCGTGTTTTAGAAACTATGATGTGTAACATACTGCCTTCCTGCCCACCCCAACCTGGTTCCCATAATACAGGAAGTGGGTCAGGTGCTCACTAGTCCACCCATCCTCAGGCCTAATGTAGTCTTTAAGGAACTCAATAGATCTCTGCTGCCATAATACACTGGGCAGTGGAAGGTGGAAAGGCTGTTTTTTTTATCAAAGTTGGTTAAAGGGAGGGAAGGAAGGAACCTTACATCCTTTAGGTGGGTTTGCATGGGTGAGATGTCCTGTGTGCATCAAAGTCATTCCTCCCTTAGATCATTTCTGATCTTCATGTCAGCCCACCTAGCCTCAAAATCTTGTCCATCCCCCCCCCTCCCTATAGTGTCTGATCCCTCCCCCCCAATAAAAGCCTGCATGAATATCTCTATGTAACTTGCTATGCCTATAAACATATGTCAAAAACAACACATTAAAATGCCGATTGAAAAGATGGTAAAGCAGTAAATGTGTGAAAAAGTCTTTATTCAATTTATTCACACCATACAATGAATTGACCTCGTAAAAGGTCCGAACTTTGCATTGAAAAATGTCAGGAGTTAGCTCCAGAAAATTTCTGCAAACCTTTTCTGCTCAGTGTACTGTTTGCAAACATGCATGATAAAGTCCACCATGTTGTCAAACATGCTTTCAGTGGTTTCATGCTGCAGTGTGGAATCCAGGAACTTGTCTATGGCCTTTGCTACATTGGCTAGGGAAACAGGTGGGCAAGGGGCAAGCATTCATTGGTCTCTTGACGTTCACCGGCCACCTCAGTCTCATCGTTTGAAGAATACTTCTACGATTATGTCATCTGTCAGTTCCATTGTGCATTACACGCATTGCTCATCTCCGCGTAAGTTTCCATGGTTGTTCACCTCCCTACTTTTGTATTCAATGCCCCTCGCCATAAATTATAGCATTCTATTAGCTTTCCTGATTACTTGCTGTGCCTGTATATTAGCCTTTTGTGATTCTGCACCAGGGCACCAGATCCTTCTGCACCTCAAAGCTCTGCAATCTCTCACCGTTTAGATAATACATTTCTTTTTATTCTTCCTGCCAAAATTGACCATTATGTATTTTCCCACATTATATTCCATTTGCCAGAACTTTGTCCACTCATTTAACCTACCTATATATTTTTGTAGACTCCTTAGGTCCTCTTCACAAATTACATTCTACCTACCTATGTATCATCAGCAAACTTGACAACTATCATTCATCCAAGTCATTTATATCAATTGTATATAGTTGAGGTCCCAGCACTGACCCTGTGGCACACCACTTGTTACACCTTGACAACCTGAAAAAGACACATTGATGCCTGCTCTCTGTTCCCTGTTAGCCAACCAATCTTCTGTCTTTGCCAATATGTTACCCCCTATAACATAGAAACACAGAAACATAGAAGATAGGAGCAGGAGGCGGCATTTGGCCCTTCGAGCCTGCTCCACCATTCATTATGATCATGGCTGATTATCAACTCAATAGCCTAATCCTGCTTTTACCTCATAACCTTTGATCCCATTCACCCCAAGTGCTATATCCAGCCGCCTCTTGAATACATTTGATGTTTTGGCATCAATTACTTCCTGTGGTAATGAATTCCACAGGCTTACCACTCTTTGGGTGAAGAAATGTCTCCTTACCTCCATCCTAAATGGTCTAACCTGAATCCTCAGGCTGTGACCCCTGGTTCTGGACTCCCCCATCATTGGGAATATCCTCCCTGCATCTACCCTGTCTAGTCCTGTTAGAATTTTATAAGTCTCGATGAGATCCCCCTCATTTGTCCAAACTCCAGCAAAAACAATCCGAACCAAGTCAATCTCTCCTCATATATCAGTCCCGCCATCCCCGGAATCAGCCTGGTCAACCTTCGCTGCACTGCCTCGAGAGCAAGAACATCCTTCCTCAGAAAATGAGATCAAAACTGCACACAATACTCTAGGTATGGCCTCATCAAGGCTCTGTATAATTGTAACAACACATCCCTGCTCCTGTACTCGAACCCCTCGCATTGAAGGCCAACATGCCATTTGCCTTCTTTACCGCCTGCTGCACCTGCATGGTTACCTTCAGTGACTGGTGCACAAGGACACCTAGGTCCCACTGCACACTCCCCTCTCCTAATTCAGGTAGTAATCTGCCTTCTTGATTTTGCTTCCAAAGTGAATAACCTCACACATGAGCTTTTATTTTCCAGACTAACGTCTGATGTGGCACTTCATCAAATGCCTTCTGCAAATGTAAGGATAGTACATCCACCAGTTCCCCTTAATCTACAGCACATGTTACTTCCTCAAACTACGCCAATAAGTTGGTTAAACATGATTTCCCTTCCAAAAAAACTATTTTGGGCCTGATTTTGCCATTTTGAATCTAAGTGCTGAATCTGGGCGTCAAATAGATCCGAGCCTGGAATCCTCTTTCCAGTGCGCCCATACACGTTTTGCCGGCTGCAGTCCAAACCATGCTGTGGGCGGGGCTTAGCACTGCCAGACCGATCAAAGCTCTGAACTGCGCATGCGCAGTTCAAAAAAAATCCGAAGCAGCGCGCCCGGGCGCGAAAGAAAAAAACAGCAGAGAGAGCAGAGAGGGGGGGAGGATGGACTTGGGAGAATCTTGCAAACTGCAAATAATGTAGCATCTTCTTTGTGCTGCCTAATTATCTATGGGAAAGGTAATTAAACTACAGTGTCCTAGTGAGCAATTAGTGACCTGTATAATACATTTGTGATCTGTAACTGGATTGTTGATGCTCAAATGTTCAGATTTCCTGTGGTGAACTTGGAAGAATTGTCCCCGTGGTGGAACTTGGTTGGAAATAAGATTCAAGGAGATTACTAAATCTTGTTTTCATCTGAACATTGCACAGAATTAGAGGAATTCCCTTTGGAAGATAATGTCAAAATTATAATCGCAGGAACTAAAAACCTGACAGTCCACAATTTGGGAAAATATTTCAAAATATGGGCGGGGGGATATATATCCTGGCCTTCCGCTGGCGTTCCAGCGGAAGGCCAGGAAGGTGCTGCAGGCTCTCGAAGGACTGCAGGTTGGAAGGATGGTGGAGGGAGACCAGCGATTGAGGTAGGTTGGGGGTGTGCTCTGACGAGGAGGGCCTGCCTCCCAGGGGTGTCCGATCCCGGGGGGGAGTCTACCGAGGGGGGCTTGCCTTCCAGGTGGGCCTGATCCTGGGGGGGGGGGGTCTGCCGAGGGGGGCCTGCCTCCCAGGGGGGCCTGATCCTGGAGGGGGGGGTCTGCCGAGGGGGGCCTGCCTCCCAGGGGTGCCCAATCCCAGGGGGGGGGGTCTGCCGGGGTGGTTAGCAGGGGCGTCCGCGAAGGAGGGTCGGGGAGGATGGGCTTCGGAGATTCCCCTGCAGAATAGAAATCCGCTTCGGACTTTTATTCTGCAGGTTGCTAAAAACGCGGATCCGGATTGGGCCGCACGGTGGTAAAGTGGGATTTGGTGGTAGATTTGGGTGTGCGGTTCATTAAGTCGATTTAAATGCACGCTAATGCATTTAAATCGTCGGGCCGCCCGATTCGGGCGCGGGCTGGACCCATGCCCGAATCGGGTGTCGGTAAAGCAGCGATCTGCTCGGATACGGGTGCAGATCACATTAAAAGCCCGACGCCCAACTTTACCGCGATTTCGCGCCCGAAAACGGGCGTGAAATTTTGGTAAAATCGGGCCTGGTGACTCTGCCTGATTATCTTGAGCTTATCCAAGTGCCCTGCTATAACTTCTTTAATAATAGCTTCTAACATTTTCCCTGTGTCAGATGTTACACTACCTGGCCTGCAGCTTGGGGTAGCACAATGGCACAGTGGTTAGCACTGCTGCCTCACAGTGCCAGGGACCCAGGTACAATTTTGGCCTCAGGTCACTGTGTGGAGTTTACACATTCTCCCCATGTCTGCGTGGGTTTCCTCCGGGTGCTCCGGTTTCCTCCCACAGTCCAAAGATGTGTGGGTTAGGTTGCTTGACCATGCTAAAATTGACCCAAGCGTCAGGGGATTAGCAGGGTAAATATGTGGGGTTACGGGAGTGGGGCCTGGGTGGGATTGCAGTTGGTGCAGACTCGATGGGACGAATGGCCTCCTTCTGCACTGTAGGGATTCTATGATTTCCACTTTCTGTCTCCTTCCCTTTTTGAATAATTGAGTTACATTTGTTACATTCCAAACAAGTGGGACCTTCCCCGAATCTTTTGGGGGTTTTGGAAAATTAAAAGCAGTACATCAACTATATCACTAGAAATTTCTTTTTAGACCCAAGGATGAAGTCCATTTGGATGCAGGCACCTGTCAGCCTACTGCTTGAACAATTTACTCAGTACCACTTCTCAGTACTTTTCCGGGATTCATCAGCAGCATAAATCAGAAATTTAGATTTTCTGCCTGAAACACCTGACCAGCGACTGGTAAATCATTGTCAGGGTTCCTCACACACAACACTGATTCAGAAAATTACCCCAAATATCTGTTGTCACTCTGGTGCACAATTTATATGTTACTTAATCAGTAAAATGTGGAAACCATTTTATAGAGCTATTCGTCTGAGGTAATGATGCGTAATTAGTGTTTTCCTGGCACTTAAGCCGACACGATGTTTTGTTTCCTCTTTTAATTACTCTGCATTCTACCCGGAAATCAATTCATAATTTACTTTTTTATTACCAAGTTCGCATGCTGCTCCGAGCATTGCACTAATATAAAAATTGACATTTTGTTCCTGCTAGTGGGGTTCAATCTTTTATTTGAAGCCATACACCACCGTCACTGTAACTTGGTGTTATTTTACAGAAAAGGGATAACACATATGCATCATCTCACTAATTGTGCACGATAATGCAAGAATTTTACTCAAACTTGAACATTTATTTTGGAACAGTTGAAGATAAAGTTACTGCTCCATGCCCCTGGAATTTCTACTGCTTATTTCAGGGAAATAATGAACTATTGCAAAAGCACTCGTATCTTCAAAGCTAATTTATTCACAAGGCTTTAAAATAATAAAAGTCACATTAATTACAGATTGATTCTGGCAGAATACAAAAATTGCATAATATTAAGAAGTGATTGAGAAGGAGAGAATTTTCAGATCAAAGATCACACAGTTTTTCATTAATAAATTCGGAAAGAGTTTCAACTTTAATGAAGAACCAGCAAAGGAAGTTCGTTCAAGTCTGATACCACTAGCCTAATTCAGTGCTCTTAAAAAAACAGCCTCATGCATTGTATCTACAAGCAAACTATTCAAAATTGCATCATATTAATGTGTGTAGATGTTCTACAGCTTTAGAGAAATCCAATTTCTCAGATAAGCAAACACAACTATATAATTTGCGTAGATTTAATGAGGGACATATATAGATAAGTGAAAGTTATGTATGCATGCATCGCCAGCCAAGAGCAAACTGCATACCAGTTTGTAAGCTCAGAGAAAAGTACTGTTATAGATTAAACCACTGATATTTTCTTCAGCAAACAATACTACAAACTAAACAGAGCACTTACGACAGTATTGTAAATACAGGACTCAACTTAACAACCTGGTGCATACAAAGGATGTAACTTCTCAAGGTTTAATTGATTAAGCCTCATTCTTAGATCTCTCCTAATTCAAAACATTACTCATACTGATATCCATTCATATTGATATCCACTTTGATAACTTTTTAAAATTCCATAAATTCCAGATCATAAATTATTTTTACCCTAGCTAGTCAACTTGCAAAAAATCATTTGGATGAGTGCTAAAGTCACCCTTTCAACTTTGGAGGTCAATAAAACAACATCTAAATGCAACATACATATTAGTTTGATTACATTTGATATAAAAACGAACATAAATCAATTTACTCCAAAATGTATTAACTCCTCACAACTTTCATCAAGAAAGTGAATTATAGCCTTAGCAGGACAAAGCAAGACTATGCGGCAGCGCATTTCCACACATTTTACCACCAGCATTATTGTTACAGAATTTATTGTAGCAGGATATCTAATAGCATCAGTCATTAGACTTGAGCTTGCCCCCTTGAGCTCCAGCAGATTTCCACAAAGTTTCCTGAAAGTGTGAGCTGATGCGATGGGCTAAGTGGCATCTTTCTGCACCATAATTTTTCAACGGTTCTATGGCTGTATAACAGCACCAAAAGGTTATTGTCTTAGAGTTTTAATGGTTAGGAAATAAACAAAAGAAGGACTGAGTAGGATCATGAGTTCACTGTCAAATAAGGTACAGGTAAATAAATGAAGAGAAGAGAAGAAAGGATGGACTGAGAGGGTGGAGAGAGAGAGAGTGAGAGACTGACCGAAGAAAGAAAAAGGAAGGTTTTTAAAAACTTGACATTTTTAAACTCTTCAAGAAAAATACAAAACCTGAAGGAATGAAACTCCATACTTGTAATAGATTGTTTGCAGTGCCAGAGAGATTAATTGGCACTAGTAAGGATAAGGATAATGATACTGATAATGAGAAATTTAACTTTCTGTGGTGAGCTTAATGGGCAAACAAAACAAGGGAGGCTAAGAGCGAGATGCCCTTTTCAGCAAGAAGCGCAATTTGCACTGTAGCTTTTAGATATTCACATTGTGTGATTTCAAGAAGAAATTAGATATAACTCTTGGGACTAAAAGGATTAAGGGATATTGGGGGAAGGCGGGATCAGAATATTGAATTTGATGATCAGCCATGGTCAAATTGAATGGCTGAGCAGGCTCGAAGGGCTGAATGGCCTCCTCCTGTTTCTATTTTCTATGTTTCTATGTTTAACAATGTGCGGAATTTTACCGGCACGTCCACCCGAGGCCAACAGAGAATGTCATTCTCCGAGTCTCGTCCGCCACCGGAATCAGGGCGGGCGTGCCATTAAATTTCCGGCACGTATCCATTCTTCACTTGAAGTTGCTTTGTCACTTACCCACAGATAACAGCAAATGGCTGTTAACCTTGCCATTATTTTGACAGCAAATTCTGGCCCAAATTTGAGATTCAACCAATAAAAACAAAAAAAAGGAATGCAGTTGTATTTAGCTGCCTTCATAGCTAAGTTTCATAAAAGGAATAAATAAAACTAGTGGGAATTAACAATGATAACTTTCTTATATTGATATACTGAACAAGAAATAGGTTCATCCTAATGATTGAAACTAAATCAAATTACATAAAATAATATTGATTACCCGCATCCAACTATACCATTTATTTCTCAAAACAGGTGAATAATATTGAATAATTGGAGTTTTTTTATTAAATATTTTAAAAAGACTTGCTTAACAGTTTTGTTTAGAAATCAAATTATAGATTGCTGTTTGGTTAACATTGTATGGAAGGGGTTTGAAAGTAATATTCCCTTGAACAGCTAATGTGATCAGACTTTATTTAATATTTTCCTTCGTTGCAATAAGTGAGTACCGGCTGATGGTAATTGTGATCATTAAATGTTTTATTTCATTACTTTCAGGATAATTAAAGCCAAACTCTAAAGCCTTGAGTTTAACTGCCTGCATCTAACAAGAGTGTGCAAGGCTTAAAATTGGGTATAATTCCTCCATCCACCCACTGGCTTTGTACTTTCTTCAGTCGCAATTTTTCCTCCTAGATTTCAGGAGAGCCCGAACATGTTTTAAAATATGGGCCTAATGATGTCCTTTGGACCTGCACATAACCTTAACCCAAGGTTGCCCATCTTTCTGTCATTGAGTGTTGGACCTGCCCAAGTAAGTGGGTGTCAGGCAGTATTGATTCCAGCAGAGAATGAGGAAGGTAAGGTCTAAACATTTTGTAATGTTTCCTTGTGGCCCAGAATCAGGAATGCTTCATACATGCCATACAAGTAAACCCTGAGCTTCGCTGTTCTTTCCCCAATTAAAAAACGTCTGAAACACCCATTGTCCTACTTATCAAATGCCGAGGACTGTTCCAACAAGTGACCAGCAGCGGCCTCCTCTCACCCAAAATTCCTCTTTCCCTTGTCGGATAGGTGATGATTCTGGCCAGGATTAGGTGGAGGCCTCACTTAAAAAAGGAAAATGAGACCATGGGCTTAAAACAGTCCAGCAAGCTTGACATTCACCCCATCGACTTACCCTCGATTCGAGGATGAGATACGCCCATGCCCGCAGGTTTCTTATATGGTCTTCATGTGACAGAATGCGCTTGACCAGGAGCGGGAGGTGTGCAACATGCAAAACACTGGGGATCGGGGCTAGAGGAGGCCTGGTGTTCTAAACACAGTTCTTGTTGTTGTCCAAGCCAAGCAGCCAGCACTACAGACCTGAAGGGTTGTTTTTTTAAAAATCAGAACTGTCAGCTTGACAGTTCCATTTTTTATAAAGCTGGTCTTTCAGGTCAGGTTTACTGATGCTGTGCTGCTGTTTTCAACATTCAGGTAGATTTATAGTTCTATTTTTTTTAAACCAACCAGAAAAACACAAAAGTCAGCAGCTGCAATTTCATATTTTTAAGAATTTTTTATTGAATGTTTTCAATTTTACATTTAACCCAAAATGCAACAAATCCCAGAAATCTACTACAGCACAGAGTAATCATTATTCCACATAAACATACAGAAAAGATCAGTGAATATTCACACAAATTATCAAATGATTGATCATTTCAGTTGTAGCCAGCGTCTCCTCGCGTATGGATAAAAAAGTACCAGAAAAGGTAGGGATCTCAAGATAACAGGATAAAGCCATGAGCACTTGGCACTATGGTACACAACCCCCTCCATATGATAACAGGAACAGAGTTACACATTACACAGGATCCCTCATGGGGTAATATGCAACCAATCGAGGACTAACTCAGCATTCCAGGACCTCCAAGCAATGAAAAGATAATTCAGAAAAAGGGGAAAACCAGACTACTACCTTCAGTACAAGACATGGTGTGACAACGTACACTGTCATATACAGGAACCAGTAAGCCAAGGATTCATACACCTCGCCAAGGCAAACCTTTCTCCTCTCCAGCCATATCAGAGGCACTGATCAGGTTCCCCATCACCAGAAAACTTAAAAACCATTTTCCACCAAGGAAACCCGAGTGACAAGGAGAAGAAGAATCATTAAGACACCCATCCACAGGGTATGTTGGGGAGAGATGTGACTCTCCTCCTCCTGACAAGATAAGGGAAACCTTCTAGGATTACCTATAACAAGACAGAGCCTCTATCAACACCCCACCTACCCAGATAAAGAAAGGAGGCTCCAAGGGTAGAGCAGCATCAGGATTATCCAGTGGACAGCATGGTCTTTCAGCATACATTTCTGAAGGAAGGATACCAGGTACAGAACAGCACAACCTGAATAGAAACAGGACACTGAACACCTCCCCCCACCAACCTCCACCACCACCACCCCCCCCCCCCCCCCCCCCCACCCCACCCCACCCCCCACCAGCCTGGAGAGTCCAAACCTCAAGAAGGTGGACCGACTGGAAATCTCCATATAACACCACTGGGGGAGGCAACCTACTCCTCCAACCACCCTCATCTCCAATCAAAGGAAGACTCCAACCATGCTGAACCGAAGCACTCAGACTTGCACTCTCGCCCTGCAACCAACAGGACACTACATCCCCAGGGGAACCAAGTCTCAGGAAAGAGAGCAGTCCAGAGGCCCCCAAAGGCAGCGTTTCATGGGAGGGCAAACCATTCCCCCACCCAACATACCCTCCACCTGACCCAGATAAACATAGCTACTGCTGCCTTAACCTATTCAATCACACACCACAATAAGAACCAATAAGGCAAAAATCCTCACCACACTCTTACACTTTGAACAAAGTAAACAACCACAGCTCTAGGCACCCCAGATATGCCGTTTAGACCACACCATAAACAAGATCTCCCCTCATCAGGGAAGCCTTAACAATAGGATGATAAGGCCTTCCATGAGCCAAGTAATCAAGTAACTACTGTCCGTGCCCACACAGCCAAGTCAAAATGATGCATAAGGATTAAAAAAAACAGATTAAAAGATGAGTAGCACCAGAACTCGCAAAAACGCTGCTGCTCCTGTGCCTACATCACATGACCCCAGCAGTTTCTATTCAGAGTATTCTTGGTTGAAAATCTGGTCACAAAATGTGGTGAAGTCCCTGAAATCATTTTAGAGGCAATTGAATGCTGTGAGGGAGGGGATCATTTAATCTCATTCCAGATGGATTAGATTGCCATCCATAATTACCTTATGAACAGAGGCTGGAATTGTGGCTGGAGATCTGTTTATGTTATCACTAATGGAAGTTTACTGCGAGCAGGCTTTGCAGAGTGAAATTCCTAGAAGCGCATAATGGGCTCATAGTGAATCAGGAACCTGTTTTACACTGCACATGATTCTCAAGAATCATGATTATCAATCTTGCCCTATTTGTCTGCTTTACCTATTATCCCACTCTATCTTGGTGCTTTTATGAGTTTCTTTAGGTGTTAAAATATCATGATAATGTTATGTCACGTCATAGATATCATGTAGTGAGAAGCATTAATCAGCAGGATCTTTATAATTTCTGATCAAGAAAATACAGTTACAGATGTGAACCATTCAGTCTCATCCCACAGAGTATCACACAGAGACACCTGAAGGCTCCAATGCTTCTCACTTGCAATGAAGACCTATGTTATTCAATCATTTTGTTCTGTTGCTCAGGGGTCATTTGATCATTTAATCCTGTTAAATTACTTATAAAATAGAATACAATTACACGTCCTGTATCAAATATTTATATTGAATAACATCATGCACCCGGGCAGGAGAAAATCTTCTACTTCTTTTAAAATGGAAAAGATCTTGTGCAATTTAAGTAGTTTTCATAACCACAGGACATCTCAAAGTACTTCGCAGCTAATAACATATGCTTGAAGTGGACCCACTGCAGTAAAACTGATAGTTCTGATTTTTTTGTGGTAGATAATTCCACAGGTTCACCACCCTCTAAGTGAAAATGTTTCTCCTCATCTCAGCCCTAAATGGCCTATCCTGTATCCTGAGACTGTGACCTCCCCCAACTGGAGGAAAATAAAAAATGGAATAAACATAATGGATGGTTCGATCTGTCTGTGGGAGTATACTGCCAAGGGCTTTCTTTTGAAACTCAAATGTTAATTTCCCCTGAAGTTCCTAAGACCAGTTAAATATTAAAAGGACTTAAGGGTCTTTAGGAGCCCTCAAACTGAGGCTAAACACCTCAGTTGAGTAGTTGTTGGAAATATTCTTTCCAGTCTTGACAGATGACAGAAGAGAGACAGCATCCTGAGAGCGAAAATAGTTTTCTCCATTTTACCTTGGTCTCCAGATGGCCCTCGTGACTTCAGAAATGTTTTGCATGCACTGCTGGATCTCTTAGGCTTTCTCCTCCCACCACTTGTCTTTTGTCTTCTGGATTTGTCTTTGTGTGTCAAGCTTGAGCAGTTGGAATGCTGCCTTCTTGACTTATGACCTTGGGTGGTTCTGCCAGGTAAGAAGGTTGCTTGTTTTAGTTCCAGGGGATAACACATTTCAGCATTGTTTTAATCAAACCAGCCCAGGTGGCGACAATGCGTGAACCCAATCATTTGGACTCATCTATTTCACACATACGGAACTCACACACCAAGCTACAATTTAGATGGAAGCCAGGTGAGGTGTGGTTAAAATAGAGCAGGACACTTACCTGCCAGCCTACCACCCTGATTCTGATGACTGCAATTTTAAATTACAAGTGTCTAGGACAACAAACCAAATCTGTCAGGATACTGACTAAATGTGAAAATCCGATCCCATTGACTGCAATCTTAACTACAGGTTTTGTGGCTTCCCTGCTAAGACATACCTTCTGGAACAGGAGCCAGGGGTAGAAATGGCTTAGCAAGCTTCCTTAGGCACAATAAGGAGGCCTTACTGCTCAGTTAGCTTAGGCTTCCCTCCATATGGCCCAACCAAAATATCCTCCAGCCCTCCCACATTGCCACTGCTCCCTAACTACTGATGTCAGGGTCATTACCTTGAGAACTCAGAGGAGACCTTATAATTTTCACCAGGTTCATGTGGAAGTCCAATCTGAAGAATGGCCAGGATTTTGTTGACCCACCCAGCCAGCAGGATATTACAAGGCCTCCCAACTGAATGGAGATTTAAAAATAGTTTGCTGCATCGTCCGGGGGTGGTGGCACAACACAGTGGGATCATAAACTCCTGACCAATGTCAATGGAGCCTTTTGGGGCTCCTGCTGTTGTTGCTGGATGGGCGAGATGCATTGCATGACATGTACCCATCCAAGGGTTAAAATCAATCTCCACACTTTCCTGATAATCTCTCAACCATGAAACTTCAATGCTGATTTCATCAGAATTTGGATCTCACGTTTATTTGGGAGCAGTTCACTCCTTTTAGTGATCAAAGTCATCAGGAAGATCTGGATTAGCTCCTCAAGAGATGCACTTCAATTACTTATATACTATTTTCTTATTTTATTTTAATTTTGAGTAAAAGTAAAATATTCTTATTTATTCTATAAAGTAAAAACACCCGGATATTCAGGAAACAAAAGGCCCTTTTTGATATGATTTGATTTATTATTGTCACATGTATTAGTATACAGTGAAAAGTTTTGTTTCTTGAGCGCGATGCAAACAAAGCATACTGTTCATAGAGAAGGAAACGAGAGAGTGCAGAAAGTAGTGTTACAGTTATAGCTAGGATGCAGAGAAAGATCAACTTAATGCAAGGTAGATCCACTCAAAAGTCGAATGGCAGCAGGGAAGAAGCTGTTCTTGAGTCAGTTGGTATGTGACCTCAGACTTTTTTCCGATGGAAGAAGGTGGAAGAGAGAATGTCTGGGGTGCGTGGGATCCTTAATTATGCTGGCTGCTTTGCCGAGGCAGCAGGAAGTGTGGACAGAGTCAATGCTTTGCTACAGCCAACATTATTCTAAACACAATTACCTAAGTATGGTCAGATGTACTTGTTCACAGAGATGACTATGGTTTGAATTGCTCAGATATTGAATTTCAAAGCAATCCAAAGAAAATTATTCTACTTGCTTGAGGCTGAACATTTACAGAGGATTAATTTTGCAGCGATTCTCACAATGAATTGAACTATTTGGTTAAAGTTAGCTATGAAAATAGAAGTTTGAAGTAGCTATATTTTTTCTCTTTGAGCTTTCATTGCACTTCAATGACCGCCTCAAAAGGTTATTTCACTGTCTGTAAAGGATTTGGTCTTTCTCACAGGATAAATGTGCAGCTAAAAAACTTATTGCATTGAATTGTTGTTTTATCAAGAATCAGCTACTTTTTCTAACAGGATGGCAACAAATATGTGCCCTTGTCACAGATAATCATTTCTGTCAAATTTTACCATAAATCATATTTATTAGACAGCAACTAACGTGACTATGCAATTTAAATGTGAGCAGCTGTTTAGAAAATCTGGTGCTTAGTGCTGCCTCAGGCAAACCGAAAGCTACCAAACAAACAACAGAGTCTGGAAAAATAATATGACGCTTCGTTTGATTGGATGGCTGTCAGTCAAAATGGCAAATGCAATAAGCACAAGTAAACTTTAGAGCTGTGGATTTAAAATTAAGCCCCAAAATAAATAAAATTCAGCAAAATTTAATTTTTTTAATGACCAATGATGAATGCGGCTGTGTACATAAATCCCTCAAAATTATTCCATTGTACTTAGGCCTGCTGGGTAATTTCAAATGACTTAAGTATACAATGTGGATTACCTTTTGAGGGGGTGGTGGGCAGTTACAAATAAATACATATTCAGATTTCACTGAATTTGACAAGAGAGATACTGACTGTATTGCATCTGTTTGAACTTTGCCAACAGGTTCTTTCGCCCTTACATTTTATTGTATTGAATTTGTTGTCTTCCAGCTCAGCCGAGGAATGTTATGTTCTGCCCAATGGTTAAAATAAAAACAACTGTATTAAATTCCAAAATTATAAAAAATAGCAATTGCATTACATATCTAGATCCAGAACGACTCAAATACAATTTTATCTTAGCCCTGAAGAAGAGTCATACGGATTCTATTAACTTTATTTCTCTCTCCACAGATGCTGCCAGACCTGCTGAGTTTTTTCCAGCATTTTCGGTTTTGGATCAGATTTCCAACATCCGCAGTGTCTTGCTTTTATTTCGCTTTTTCTTTGTTGTGGGAATCCTACATGGGCTGAACTTCAGCAGCCTCAACCTTTCTTTATTGGATACACAAAGCGTTGGCCCGAAACATCCCGAATCCCGACTTAAGTCGATTGTGCGCCACGCATGCGCGTCGGGACAATATGGAAGCGTGCCAAGTTTGAACTTCCGATTCTGCTTTCTGAAAATACCAGTATTGAAGCGCTGCGCTGCAGTCTCTCCCCAACCTCCGTCACATGTGCTGATGATAGGTGAGTATTTGCACCCTTATTGTTTGGCCTAGTTGCAGCGAGTAGAGGCAGCAAAAATTCTTTGTGTGGTTTTGTAAATGTTTATAAAAAATGCTTGAGATGTATGTAATACACAGAAAGTGAAAGAATTTTTAGTGACTGGAGTAAGTTTCAGCTGAAGTCCACTTGGATTTTGCTCTATGTTTTAAACAGTGTCTATCTCAATTTTAAGAGTCTGCTTGATGCAGCGTTCATCCTTAGAAGCCTACATTTACCCATGGGAAGTATGCAATTTGCCTATTTTAAATGCTTTAGGAAAGTATATTCCTTAAGATGACATATGCAGGCCTCTTGTAAACTGATGTGAATTCTCTATCTGATAGGTATTGCAGAATCCTGCACAGATTGAAAATCTAGAGTCACGTTCCACCATTGGTACATTGCATTTAGCTTGGCTTCTTAACTGAAGTTTTTTCTGAGACTTTGACATAGGCGCAGAAGGGTCAGGCTACATGTAAAATGTACAGTTTTTATGTCCAAACCCTTTCCCCTCCCATTTCTTCCTCCCCACCCCCTTCCCCCATCCCCTTTTCCCTTTTCCCCCTTCCCTCCCACCCTCCCACTTCCTCCCTCCCCTACCCCTCCTCATATCCCTCCCTCACCTCCTCATTTAGAGACAACAGGACTGTTGTGTTAATGTATAAAATATTTTATTGATTGTTGTGTTAGAGAAAAAATATATTTTGTAAGGTATTTGAAAAGATGAGGCAATTAAACAAGATGTCACAATGCAGCTTCTGCTGCTCTGCTTGCATCATTACTATGTTTGGACTCAAAGAATGATGCAGCTTGATGGACATGTTGTACAATCTTGAATGTTTAGATGCAAGCTCCTCCCAGTCATTGATGTCAATGCTCCGTGTTTCAAGGAGAGCTTCACACTGGATTGTGGTCAGTGCAGACTCGATGGGCCAAATGGCCTCCTTCTGCACTGTAGGATTTTATGATTCTACTGTCGTTGTGAGACGATACTGTGCCTTTAAGAAATATATTTTAGGCATGCTTCTCGTGCAGGATCCGTTCTATGCACTTGGAGCCACTTTGTCTGGATCCAGCAGCACTGTATTCTTACTGCAACAGCAAAATTGATCTTAATTGATACAATGTTTGTTTTAATCTGAACAAATGCAGGGTTCTGTTGTTCTGTATTTTCCCTTGGGGAATTG
Organism: Mustelus asterias; assembly: GCF_964213995.1. Classification (NCBI taxonomy): domain Eukaryota; kingdom Metazoa; phylum Chordata; class Chondrichthyes; order Carcharhiniformes; family Triakidae; genus Mustelus; species Mustelus asterias. The sequence goes on from NC_135808.1 coordinate 97,464,747, forward strand.
CAGAGTAGGGTGGTGGTGGTGCTGGGGGAATGGGGGTGATGGAGGCTGCCAGGGAGGCCAGCGATCAGGGGTGCTGGGGGGGGGTCGCAAGGCCAGCAATGCGGGATTGCTGTGCTGACCAGCAATCGAGCTGGCCAGCAATCAGGAGGCCGGCAGTGCGGGCTACTGTGCATGAACTGATTTTCACTCTGACAGATTTGCGCAGTGGCCCGCTCAGCACTATGCTGCTGGCCTCTCCAGTGAGAATAGGTCCCACTCCCAGATTTGCATCATGCTTCACGCTAGGGCTCTCTGTGATGCATAGAGTGTGGGAGATTCATTTTGAAAGTCCTGCAGAAAAAAGCAGCGGGATTTACTTCAGTTCTAACGCGAGTTCAGCACTTAGAATTTTGGGACGAGAATCCCACCCCTGGCCCTTGACACTTTGCAACATTTTTTAGTCTACCCCTGGAATGCTGGCCATCTGAGAGTTGGGAAAACAAGACCTGGAAGGGGAGACACTTTTTGATTATCCAAAAACAGTGTCTAAGACTTCATAGTTGGTTTTCCAGGAACTTTGGCTGAATGCAATGAATCTGGCATCAAGAAGGGCACTGGCATTTGTTTGTTGGTTATCCCAGTTATCCAATATGTTATTGATCGTTGTGTTAGGGAAAAAATATATTTTGTAAGAAATTTGAAAAGATGAGGCAATTGAACAAAATGCCAGAATACAACTGCTAAAGTAAATGTTTAGTTAAATGTTAGCATGGTATCAAACTTTTGTATTTATAAAATTATTTTTGTTAATAAATGTTTTACATTAAACTTTACAAAATTATACAAATGCTTTATTGAAACATCAAAACAGAACAGTTAAATATGAGAATTATAAATGAAAAGTTAATTTATTAGTGTCACAAGTAGGCTTACATTAACACTACAATGAAGTTACTGTGAAAATGCCTTAGTTACCACACTCTGTTTGGGCACACTGAGGGAGAATTTAGCATGGCCAATGTGCCTAACCTGCATGTCTTTCGGACTTTGGGAGGAAACTGGAGCCCATGAGGGAAATCCACACAGAAACGGGGAGCACATGCAGACTCCGCATAGACAGTGACTCAAGCCAGGAATTGAGCCTGTGTCTCTAGCGCTGTGAGGCAGCAGTGCTAACCACTGTGCCACCGTGCTGCCATAAGCAAGACAAAAGAATACTAATGATAAACACATTTAGGTTTTCCACTGCCCAAAATGTGAACTCTCCTTTGCTCAACCTCGTGCAATAAGGCATTCAAATCATGGTCCGAGAAGTTCTGACCTCTCATCTTCCTAATTAATTTTCAGTTTCCATATTCTAAATTGAAACATACAAACACTTCTAAGCATGCCACATGTAAAGTTATATAATAATATAATGCAGATTTAAATAGTAGTTTCACAGATTTAGAAAAAATATCATAACTTCTGTTCATTTATACATTAAGTAATACCCATCTTCAATCAGAAAATAATAAAAATTAGTTTTCAAATGAGCTAATAACAGTAGGATTAACTACTTAAAATAAATAGCAAAAAAATTTAAAATCTTCAACATACTTCAGTTAGGCCTTTGACAAGGTCCCTCATGGCAGACTGGTGCAGAAGGTGAAGTCGCATGGGATCATAGTTGAACTGGCAAGGTGGATACAGAACTGGCTCAGTCATAGAAGACAGAGGATAGCAGTGGAAGGGTACATTTCTGAATGGAGGGCTGTGACAAGTGGCATTCCTCAGGGATCAGTGCTGGGACCTTTGCTGTTTGTAATATATATAAATGATTTGGAGGAAAATGTAACTGGATTGATTAGTAAGTTTGAGGATGACACAAAGTTTGGTGGATTTGTGGATAGCAATGAGGACCATCAGAGGATACAGCAGAATATAGATCAGTTGGAGACTTGGGCGGAGAGATGGCAGATGTAGTTTAATCCGGACAAATGTGAGATAATGCATTTTGGAAGGTCTAATACAGATAGGAAATATACAGTAAATGGCAGAAACCTTAAGATTACTGATAGGCAGAGGGATCTGGGTGTACAGGTACACAGGTCACTGAAAGTGGCAACGCAGGTGGAGGTGGTAGTCAAGAAGGCATACGGCATGCTTGCCTTCATTGGCCGGGGCATTAAGTTTAAAAATTGGCAAGTCATGTTGCAGCTTTATTGAACCTCAGTTAGGCCACACTTGGAATATAGTTATCAATTCTGGTCGCCACACTACCAGAAGGATGTGGAGGCTTTGGAGAGGGTACAGAAAAGATTTAACAGGGTGTTGCCTGGTATGGAGGGCATTAGCTATGAGCAGATGGAGTTTAATTTAGACAAATGCGAGGTAATGCATTTTGGTCGATTGAACCGGGGCAGGACTTACTCAGTTAATGGTAGGGAGTTGGGGAGAGTTACAGAACAAAGAGATCTAGGGGTACATGTTCATAGCTCCTTGAAAGTGGAGTCACAGGTGGGCAGAGTGGTGAAGATGGCATTCGGCATGCTTGGTTTCATCGGTCAGAACATTGAATACAGGAATTGGGACATCTTGTTGAAGTTGTACAAGACATTGGTAAGGCCACACTTGGAATACTGTGTGCAATTCTGGTCACCCTATTATAGAAAGGATATTATTAAAGTAGAAAGAGTGCAGAAAAGATTTACTAGGATGCTACCGGGACTTGATGGGTTGAGTTATGAGGAGAGTCTGAATAGACTGGGACTTTTTTCTCTGGAGCGTAGGAGGCTGAGGGGTGACCTCATAGAGGTCTATAAAATAATGAGGGGCATAGACAAGGTAGATAGTCAATATCTTTTCCCAAAGGTAGGGGAGTCTAAAACTAGAGGGCATAGGTTTAAGGTGAGAGGGGAGGGATACAAAAGTGTCCAGAGGGGCAATTGTTTCACACAGAGGGTGGTGAGTGTCTGGAACAAGCTGCCACAGGGTAGTAGTAGAGGCAGGTACAATTTTATCTTTTAAAAAGCATTTAGATAGTTACTTGGGTACGATGGGTATAGAGGGATATGGGCCAAATGCGGGCAATTGGGATTAGCTTAGGGGTTTAAAAAAAAGTAAGGGCGGCATGGACAAGTTGGGCCAAAGGGCCTGTTTCCATGCTGTAAACCTCTATGACTCTATGACTCTATCTATGAGAGAATGGAGAAACGTGTTTTTTTCTCACTGGAATGACGGAGGTTGAGGGGCGATGTGATAGAAGTCTACAAGATTATGAGGAGCATGGACAGAGTGGACAGTCAGAAGCTTTTTCCCAGGGTTGAAGAGTCAATTACCAAGGGGCATAGGTTGAAGGTGCGAGGGGCAAGATTTAAAGGAGATGTACGAGGCAAGCTCTTTACCCAGAGGGTGGTGGGTGCCTGGAACTCGCTATCGGGAGAGATCATGGAAGCAGATTTGATAGAGACTTTTAAGGGGCGTCTTGACAAATACATGAATAGGATGGGAATGGAGGGATATGGTCCCTGGAAGGGTAGGGGGTTTTAGTTCAGTCGGGCAGCATGGTCGGTGCAGGCTTAGAAGGTTAAAGGGTCTGTTCCTGTACTGTAATTTTCTTTGTGCTTTGTTCTTTGTATACCTTTTACAATATCAGTAAAATCATTTTCAGTTTTCAATGCAAAATTGCTATTTCCAAGCTGGACCTCAATGGATGTCCCCAGTCTGGCAGTGTCATAGGGGGCATAGTTAGGGTCCTCCTGCAACATGCTTGGGCCTGCAGAGATGCATCGGCTGAAGGCCGAAGGCTGCTGCTCCCATCGGGAGTTCAGGTGTAATTTTTAAGCTTGGATAAGTGCACAAAAAAATATTTTATTTCTGGCAGCCCATAGCTTTCCGCCGCTGTTCAGAAGTTATGGGCCAATATGTTAGTCAGCAAAAATTGATTATTTCATTCAGAGAGGCTAGAAAAATGGGTGACTTGGTAAGTGGGAAATTGGAAAATGTAGAGTGGTCCAGCACGGATACTCTCTGGAGCTTGGCATGGCTACATCTAATTAAGAAATGCCTGACGATGGCACTGATTGTCAACAGTGAAAAGATGCCGTATCTGGAGGGATTCAAATTCTGCAACATAGTATTTGAGTGAAGTATTACTGATCCTCCCCACCCTCCCCAACCGACCACACTTTCCTGAAAGTCTACCTTACCATTCCCCACTGGCAGCTGAGAGCATAAGAATATCTCTCCTCACGATTAAATACCATCCATACCCATCCAATCTGAATCAGTGGTCAGTGCACAAATTGGTTCATGTTTCTGCTCAGAGCAGTTTTTCTGCCTACAATATACAATTATATGTGCAGGGACAGCTTCAAGGGGAGAGACAGGCCTTTAAGACAGACCTGTCAGAAGACCCAGGATAAATGAGACAAGAAAGAGAGAGAAAGAGAAGGGGTGGGAGATGGAGGTAAAGGAGCTGCACTGATCCTGGGGGTTAGCTGACACTTGGGCATGTGCAAATAGAGAATGTAAAATTATTCATTCTTGAAAGTTTTGTCCTCTACTTTTAAAAGGTTTTCAACCCTACATTGCAATGCATATATAATCTGTCATTAAGTTGACTGGATTGACTATTAAAACAGCCTTCCAGACGACACTAAAATGCAATGCCCTGCAAAATCTTTCTGATAATATCTCATTGTATATGCATTCAGTGATTGTATTTCATTTTAAAATGTTCACACTTGTACCCCACTGCCAAGAGTAATTTCTTATGCATGGCCACTTCGACATCAGCATCGGTTGTTGCCCAGCAACAAATGATCCCACACCATAGGGCCCTGACATTAGTAGAAGTAAATTGACCACGGGAGGACCAGTCTAGCATAAATACAATTGCTGTGCTGGGTTTCTCCGAAAAGAATTACCTAAGCAAGAAGGGCCTCTTCAAAACGTGAGCGGAATTGCTTGGTTTCATAGTTGTTCAGCTTAAAAGAATTATGTAGCAAAAAAATTACTCATTTAAAAATTGGGAAAAACAAAGAAAATAAAACTTACTCATTTGTTACTTCAAAGCGTTTGTCAAACAAATATGGAAATTCATCATTTGCTCAAATTTGATTCTCCAAATTCCTGAAATAACAAAAAGAAAACAGACCAGTTGCACCAATTGGTTTCAACGGTAACGATTTAGTAACTTTCCAAATTACAAAGTTCAATGTTATAAAATAGTATTAGGTATTTTATTGAAGTGCAGACATCAGACTTGAAATACTGTTTACTTCCTTTTAAACAATGTATCGGTGTTTCACTCAAATAAATCAATTACATTTCAAAATAAACCGCATGTGAGTGTGGTGTAGGGTTCAGATTACATCACAGGTTTTCAACAAAAATCTTGAAAATAAAAGGAGAACTCTTAGCACTTAAATCAATAATTTCCAGCAACTGACAAATAACCCATGAAAAATAAGTTGGGAGCAAAGAACACAATATCCCCAAACTTAAGGCAAATGAATGGAAAGCAGTGAGAAATGTGGCATTCTTGTTGTGAAATCAAAGTGCTGCATACAAATTGTACAGAGTAACTTGCAAAATAGTGTAACAAGCTCATTTTAATAAGTTAATGGAATTGTAACGATTCGTATTTTTATCCTTGTTCTCTCAGGTGTTACAATTTGCAAAGAGAATAATTTCAAATTTAGTTTGATCTATATTGCCAGAATGTGAAATAGGTTGGATTTGAGCAGATTTGAACTACGATTGATGCATTTATCCTGTATCTGTTCTGCTGGCATTAAAAATAAAACAGGATAGAAGCTCAATACTACGAATAATACAAGAAGACAACTTACAGGCATTGCTCCAAGCATAGGACCCCACTTGACAGAAGGAAGGAATGGAGAATTAATACGTTCATGCTGGCATTTATTTTCATTGTCATTCTGACTGCTGGCAAATTGGGAGTCTTGCAAAATTTGTCTTGTAATGCTTTCTGGAGCAGAAAAGACTGACTGTACATAGAATGTCGAACAACTGAAACATTTCTGTTTGCAATAAATCTGAGCAGATTTGCATCAGTAGAAAAAATGATTATAGTAACGCATATTCTCTCTACGGTTGCGATTCTGTGAATTGGTTCAAAGCAGTTATTAAGATTAATGGCTCTGTTAACAGATTATTGCACTTTGGGCTTTTAAAACAGTTTCCTTGTTTAATAGTTCCCGTAAGTGGACTGTCCTTTATGATATCATATCTGTTCCTTTCACCTTCTGCCCTTTATCCAAATGTGAAAAATTGTGCAGCAATTGTGGCACGGTGGCACAGTGGTTAACATGGCTGCCTCACAGCGCCAGGGACCCGGGTTTGATTCCCGGCTTGGGTCACTGTCTGTGCAGAGTCTGCATGTTCTCTCTGTGTCTGCCTGGGTTTCCTCTGGGTGCTGCAGTTTCCCTGTGCCCGATGGGCAATGCCAAGGTGCCCCCTGGGCATTGGCACCTTGCCCCTTGGGCAGTGCCAGGGGGCACAGGCTGGCACTGCCAGGGTGCCAATGCCCAAAGGGCATCCCCTCTGGGGGGCCCCGATTGCCCCAACCCCCTGAGGGGCCTCAATTGCCATCCCTTCACTCCAGCGGGATCAGGCCGCTAGCTTCCTGAAAGTTGGGAGCTACTCTGAACCCGCTGGAGTCAAACACTCTGGCGGGGGCGAGGGGTGGGGGCTGGAGAGGGGGGAATGCTAGGCGGCCCGGAGACTTCAGTCCCGGGCCTGCTAATCATACTTAAATAACATTAAAATCCACCCCCCCCCTCCCCCCCGCGTACCTAATACAGCTCCGCGCCTATTTCCAACATGGAGCTGACGGCACTTGGGGCCGGATGCCCAGTGCGGATCACACTAATCCGGTCCCGCTGAAATCTCCTAGCCTGCTGCACTATGGGAGAATCACCCTCACCATTTTTCTTTTGGACTTTAGTTGCTGTGATAACCCCCATGAGGTCCACGGGGAATCATTAATTGATCTCTCTGTGGGGTTTGTTGAATATGAGTTCCCCTGGTAACAGGCAATGGCCTGTCCAGGATGAACTCATCACCTGAGCCCTTTATAAGGCAGACACCGGGAAGGGGCTGTAGAACTATTGTCCCCATTGGGACTTGTGTGAGAAATGTTGTCCCAGTTGGGATTTGTGTGAAAACTGTTGTTCCGGTTGGGGCACGTGTCCTAGAAGGAACCCCGAAAGGTAAAACCCCAGAAGGCGAAGCTCCAGGAGGTGACAGATAACTTAACTTACAAAGGATTCCATTTTCATTGGAAGGGAGGTTGTTGCTGCTGTATTAAGGAAGGTATATTTGCTGCTATGATTATATCAGCTTGCTGTTTTAATCATTCATCATTTTGAAATTATAATCTTTTTGGATTGTAATGTATTTCGATGAATTTTTTAAATAGAAAGAAAGCTGTGCCTTATGTATATACACCACAGAGTAGTGGCTTAATTTTGTGTTTGACAATAATACCATTCCTTTCTAATCGGGCCTCCGAGTTATTACGTTGGTGATGAGGAACAAGGAAGGTTTCATATAACCTTGCCTTTCAACAAACCCAGTGAGACAATAATGGGAATATTTGAAATTGCTGCTGTTTGGTAAATTGGAACCGTGTAATACGGGTGTGGAGGATTGGCCTCAGTACAGCAAATCAATGAAATACTTCTTCCAAACAAATGGGATTCAAAATCCTTCAATGAACTGATAGATTTGGTCGCAAACCACTATGACCCCAAACCATTTGTCATATTGCAATGCTACAGGTTTAACATTGCAATTAGACTTTCTGGGGAATCAGTAAACGAAATTCATGATGAAACTGCGTAAATTGGTGGAACACTGAGTACAGGCCAGCACTTCCAGAAATGTTACGGGACCACTTGGTATGCGGAATAAATAACATGACGACCCAAAGGAAGCTACTGACTGAGCCAAATCTGAACCTTAAGAAAGCCATAGACCTGGCTCTTCCACATGGAAATGCAGAGAAAAGGGCCCAGGAGCTTCAGGAGTCCATGGAAGGAACCATCCTCAGCTTGGGGCAACACCCATACTACAGAAACAAGTCCCCAGTGGATAATACTTGCGTCTCCCTTTTATTGCCAAGGAAGGACAATTGGATGAGGAGGCCATGAGATTCCAGAATTGGATGGGATGTTTTTCCACAGTATAGTGAGGACCAAGAACAACTACGCTGTACTTTTAGCTATAGGGTTTGCCCTAGACAAGACTACGGAAACAGGTAAAATGCATATCATTCAAGCCAAATGTCAAAGCCACCTCAAGACAGGGTTTTGCAAATAAACCAATCTGAGGATGAGGAATTGATGCAATTAAATTGCATTACTGCACTCAAAGTGGCCTCAATCAAGATTAAACTCCAGATAAATGGCCACCCCCAGACATGGAGGTAGATAAAGGTGCCGCAGTATCTAACACTGGGGAATACACCTTTGCCAAATTCCGATTGGGCATCTTGCCTTTAAGCCCACAAGACACTAAGGCCAGATTGGCCACGTATAGTGGGGAGGCCTTTCATATTATTGGAACCACTGTGACCCCAGTTACACATGGGCAACAGCTAATCCAACTCCCCCTAATAGTGGAGCCCTTTTGGGAAGGGACTGGCTACAGAAACTCTGTCTGGATTGGCAACAGAGCTTTAAAATGCATATTGGCAATTTATACAAAGTCATTGGGAAATAACCCAAAGTGTTTCAAGAAGGCCTCAGGAAGATGAAAGGTGCCAGGGCCAAGATCTATGTAGACCCAGAGTCCGAACCTAACACTTCAAGGCATGACTGGTCCCCTTTGCCGTGTGTGTCAGAAGCCGAATTGGAACGTCTGGAGGAACTTGGCATTACACGCCCAATACAGTTTGCTGAATGGACTGTGCCAGTAGTCCCAATTTTAAAATCCAACAACTTGGTCTCTGCGGAGTTATATGTTGATGGTCAACAGAGCTTTCCGCTTAGACAGATACCCTTTGCCACACATAAAAGACTTGTATGTGAAACTGGCTGTGGGTTATATATTTTCAAAATTGGGTATGAGACATGCCTCCCTTTAACTGGAGCTTGAGACGTCAACCTGGAAATAAGTCACTATAAATACCCACAAAGGACTGTATGAAAACACTCACTTTCCTTTTGGGGTGTCTTTGGCTTGTGTCATTTTTCAAAGGGTGATGGAGAACATTGTTCAAGGGGTGCCCAGAGTTGCAGTCTACCTGGATGACATTTTAATCTCAGGAGCTTCTGTAAAGGAATGTTTGGAGCATTTGAAGGAGCCCTGACAGCGTTTCTCTGAGGCTGGTGTCAGGGTATAAAGGGAAAAGTGTGTGTTCCAGGTAAATGAAGTAACTTACCTGAGGTACAGAGTTGACAAAAATGGACTACACCCTGTTGAGGAGAAGCTGAAGGCCATAAAAGGGGCCCTGACTCCAAGGAACACAACAGAGTTGAAATCTTTCCTGGATCTCATAAATTACTATGGGAAATTCGTACCAAACCTGGAAACCCTACTGGCACTCCTCCATGTCCTGATAAAAAAAATCAGAAATAGTTGCAGCAAACGCCACTGGAGAAAGCCTTTACAAGTGTCAAACAGCAATTGCTGCTGACAAACATATTGGCCCATTACAATCCACCAAGATCACTCAACCTAACCTACGATGCCTCACACTATGGGATATGAGTGGTATTGTCTCACCATTGGGACAATGGGACAGAACATCCAATCGCATATGCTTCACGAACCCTGGCAGATGCAGAAAGGAGGTACGCCCAAATTGAGAAACGTTTGGTCATGATATTCGTGGTGAAACAATCCCACCAATACGTGCAAGGTCGGCATTTCACTTTGTGATGGACCACATACCTCTGTTCAGCCTCTTCGCAGAAAGCAAGGCGATTCCTCCCATAGCATCAGCTCAGATTCAATGATGGGCACTGCTATTGTGTACGTACGAATACACCCTATATCATCGTTCAGGGAGCCAACGTGGATGCCTTGAGCCGTCTTCTGCTATCCACCAGCTTACCATCATCTCTGAAGATCGATGAAATCATTATGACTTTGAACTTCACGGACACTCTGCCAGTTTCCACCAAGCAAATTCAGGCTTGGACCAAAATGATCCCACGTTGGCAAAGCTACGTCACATCATCCTAAGTGGCGGAACACAAGGGAGTCCTACAAAGGATCTAAAACTTTATACTTTCGAATATCAAGAGCTGAGCATTGAGGATGGTAATCATCTTGTGGGGAGCCGGGTGGTTGTTCCACGACCAGGCCAGCAACCAATGCTGCATGAACTGCATAATGGCCACCCAGGGATTTCAAAAATGAAAATGTTTGCAGGAAGCTATATCTGGTGGCCTGGTACAGACGAGAACATTGAAAACCTGGTCAAGTGGCGCAAAACCTGCCAGGAAAACCAGAAGGCCCCAGCAGCAGCCTTGTTGCAGTCCTGGGAATGGTTGGGGAGACCCAGGGTGCGAGTATCGCAGACTTTGCAGGGCCATTTATGGACTTTATGTTCTTGATTCTGATTGATGCCCATTCAAAGTGAATCAACATGCACCAAATGGCCTCTACGACCTCCTGCAACATGGTAGAAAAACTCTGGCAATTGTTTTGCATGCATGGCATACCTGAGGTCCTTGTAATGATGGGACCCGCTTTACCATTGGGAAGTTTCAGACCTTCATGGATAAATATGGAGTGAGGCACATACTCACTGCACCCTATCATCCGTCTTCGAATGTCTGACTGATCGAGCAGCCCAGGTATTCAAAATCAACTTGTAAAAACAAATGGCGGGCTCTTTGGAAACAAAGCTTGCTCATTTCCTTTTCAATTATAGGATAGTGCCGCACATGACCATGGGAGTAGCCCCATGGAGATATTGATGGGCTGATGCCTTTGGACCAGCTTAGCCTGACTTTTCCAAATCTGGGTGGTAAAATCAAAAAAAGAAAAGACTCAGCCTCATAAATGGAGACAGAAGCGGTGGAATCGCCACTGAGGACGAGCCCCCAACAATTCAACATTCCACAAGGAAGAGGCGTTCACCCACTTGGTATATACCCTCTGACCAGACTGTGCAAATGGCAAAGATGGCCCCATCACCATAGGAGCGATGGAGAACCCTTGGATTTGGAGGGGGATGGGGTGTGATAACCCCCATGAGTTTCATGGGGAAACATCAATTGATCTTCCTGTGGGGCTCATTGAATATGAGTTCCCTTGGTAATGGGTAATGGCCTCCGCAAGTGGAACTCATCACCTGAGCCTGCTGTAAGGCAGACACCGGGAAGGGTTTGCAAAACTCCGTTGGGATTTATGAATGAACGCCACGGAGCAGTGCCTTAATTTTGCGTTTAACGGCAAATACCATTCCTTTCCAGCCGTGCCACCTGAGTCATTACTGTTGCTCATTCCTGATTGCTCTTGAGAAGAGGGTGGTGAGCCATTCTGAGCAGAAAGCTGCAGATAGTTTCCTGGCACATCAACCTAGAGTGTTCCTGACAGGTCAACCTAGCGTGCAAGAGAATGAGAGCCAGAAGAAGACCAAAAAGTTAAACTTTTTAAACTTTGAAATTTCATTTGTGTTCATTCTGAGGCCAGAAGGAGCAGAAGGTGCTTCTCAGGGCTCCACAAGAAATGGCCTACTGCATCACAGACCTGCTTCCATTGCCAATTCCAAAACCCTTGCAGAATGGTCCTGGCAGCCAATTCAGTCAACTGACAGGTCTCAGTGGCATCCTTCAGACCATCTGATTTTGTGCCACCTCCTGGTTGGATGAGTGAGAAGGTCAGCCAGCAGGATTCAAGTGATACCCACAAGTTTATATACTCCAGGTCTCATTACGGCACTTCAACTCGTGGTTAGAGTTCAAAACAGGCTGTTTATAGGGTTCAGAGTGCAGGATGAGTTAACATATCACATCCTAAACCAGAAACAACCCATGCAATTGTATTATTCATAATTGGATATTAGGCGCATCCTGTGGAGCAGAGGGAAAACGATACTTTAATATAATACACAGAACGTTTGTTAGAATAGTTTTCTCCGAGCTTCTTTTGTGCTGTAAAACAGCTCTTTGCTTTATTCTTCAGAGCTTTAAGTGAAGCCAAATTCTTATCATCTTTAAGTCCAGATTGTGTTCAAAAATGCAGCAGTACTAAAAAACAAAAAGGATCTACTTCTACCGTGTTTGATTATTTTGATGCAGAGGGGAATTTCAGTGAAGTAGAAATGCAGGCATCGCCCAATGATATAATAAGAAGGCATTTTAATTTGGAATCACAAATTGCCACAGGCGTCTATCACTCAAAGCACCAGAATTTAATACACCAAAGCAGTTGAAAATCAGATTTCCTGTTTGGCATAAGCATAAGCAATGCAGAAGCAAATTCTTCAAGGTAAACTTGTTAGTTGCAATAGGATATATGTTCTTATACCACATGCTACAGTCTTCTTCTTGTACCAGGCAGTCTTGTACCAGGGATTTCCAGGTGTCAGTGGGGGTGTTACACTTTTTCAAGGAGGCTTTGAGGGTATCCTTGGAGTGTTTCCTCTGCTTTCCTGGGGCTCACTTACCATGTCAAAGTTGTGAGTAGGTGCTTGTTTCAGGAACATAAGAACATAGGAACTCGGAGCAGGAGTAGGCCATCTAGCCCCTCGAGCCTGCTGCGCCATTCAATAAGATCATGGCTGATCTTTTCATGGACTCAGCTCTACTTACCCGCCTGCTCCCCATCACCCTTAATTCCTTTACTGTTCAAAAATTTATCTATCCTTGCCTTAAAAACATTCAATGAGGTAGCCTCAACTGCTTCACTGGGCAAGGAACTCTACAGATTCACAACCCTTTGTGTGAAGAAGTTCCTCCTCAACTCAGTCCCAAATCGGCTTCCTCTTATTTTGAGGCTATGCTCCCTCGTTCTAGTTTCACCTGCCAGTGGAAACAATTTCCCTGCTTCTATCCGATCTATTCCCTTCATCATCTTATATTTTTCTGTAAGATTTCCCCTCATTCTTCTGAATTCCAATGAGTATAGCCCCAGTCCACTCAGTCTCTCCTCATAAGCCAACCCTCAACTCCGGAATCAACCTAGTGAATCTCCTCTGCACCCCCTCCAGTGCCAGTATATCTTTTCTCAAGCAAGGAGACCAAAACAGTACACAGTACTCCAGGTGTGGCCTCACCAGCACCTTATACAGCTGCAACATAACCTCGCTGTTTTTAAACTCCATCCCTCTAGCAATGAAGGACAAAATTCCATTTGCCTTAACCTCCTGTCAGGCATGTGGACAATGTGAACCTCCCAGTGGAGCTGATCGAGCGTGGTCAATGCTTTGACGCTGGAGATGTTGGCCTGAGCGAGAACCCTGATGTTGGTGTGCCTATCCTGCCAACGGATTTGCAGAGGCAGCACTGGTTGTACTTCTCCAGGGTTTTGAGATGTCTGCTGTATATCATCCACATCTCTGAGCCTTATAGGATGGCAGGAATCACTAGTGCTCTGTAGACCATGAGCTTGGTGACTGGCCTGAGGTCCTGGTCTTCAAACATTCTCTTCCTCAGGTGACTCAAGGTTGCACAGGCACACTGAAGGCAGTGTTGATCCTTGCCATCAATGTTGACAGTAGGCCCCCAAGGTATGACAAGTGACTCACATTGTTCAAGGCCTCGTCTTGGATTTTGATAACTAGAGGGCAGTGCTGTGTGGCAGGGCAGGTTGGCAGAGGATGTTTGTTTTACAGATGTTTAGTGTAAGGCCCATGCTCTTGTACTCCTCGGTGAAGGTGCTGACGACGGCTTGGAGCTTGGCCTCCGATTGTGCACAGACACAAGCATCATTCATTATCATAGGAATTAGTTGATGCCAAAACATTGAATGTAGTCAAGAGGCAGCTAGATATAGCACTTGGGGCAAATAGGATCAAATGTTATGGGGAGAAAGCAGGATTAGTCTATTGAGTTGCACAATCAGCCATGATTGTAATGAATGGCGGAGCAGGCCCGAAGGGCCAAATGGCCTCCTCCTGCTCCGATCTTCTATGTTTCTATGTTTCTATCACCCACATATTGTAGTTCAGTAGGATGAGACAGCTTTGGATCTGGCCTGTAGGCTCAGAGGCTGAACAGATTCCTGTTTGTCCTGTAGTTTAGCTCCAGTCCAGCTGGGAGTTTGTGGAGGGTGAGATGGAGCATTGCAGCAAGGAAGATTGAGAACGCATTGGACCTCGGACCTTGGGGAGTTGGGGGGGGGGGGGCGGTTTCCGTTGCAGGAAAAAGTTCTGTGGGGTGCTCTTTTTTAATCTTTTTTTTATATCAAGACTCATTCAGAGCTCACCCTGCTAGCATGATGATGTAGGACATCATCATGCTACCAGGATGATGGGCGGCACGGTAGCACAGTGGTTAGCACTGCTGCTTCACAGCTCCAGAGACCTGGGTTCAATTCCCAACTTAGGTCACTGTCTGTGTGGAGTTTGCACATTCTCTTCATGTCTGCGTGGGTTTCCTCCGGGTGCTCCGGTTTCCTCCCACAGTCCAAAGATGTGCAGGTTAGGTTGATTGGCCGTGCTAAAATTGCTCCTTAGTGTCCTGTGATGCGCAGGTTAGAGGGATTAGCGGGTGAATATGGGGGTAGGGCCTGGATGGGATTGTGGTCGATACAGACTCGATGGGCCAAATGGCCTCTTTCTGCACTGTCGGGTTTCTATGATTCTATGACATACCCTTTCATGTTTATTTCCCGATGGCAGGAAAAGCCATCTACACTCCACTTTTCCCACAAAACAAAATTGGAAATCTCCGTCCAGTGTCTCCACTGAGGAAATTTTCAAAGTGCTCCTTCCAGCGGGTGCTGACTGTCCCTCTGTTCTTGATGAGCACCTCTCTGTTTTTGACCAGCAGTGGGAGGGTCCTTGCGTGTTCGGACCGTGCGTGGTATTAACTGCGCTAAATAAACCTCATTGCTTCATGGTTGTTGGCTGACTGCTGGACCCCCTGCACTTTCTCCACCCACAATCTGTTCTTTAGGTTGGCGGGATTTTGTTGGACCTTATGCACCAGTAGAGCTACTTTCCTGCTTTCGAGTTGAGTTGCTGTTTAAGGTTCAGAAAAACTTTGCGCTTGCGACTTATCAGCTCCTGGATCTTCTGGTTATCCTCATCGAAGCAGTCTTGGTGTTTACTGGTCAAGTGACCAAGTGTCTCTACGCGTATGTTGATTGCAGAGGTGTTGAAGGCAGACTAGGCGCTGTGGACACTCTGGGCCTGATTTTATCAAAACTTCCGGGCGCGAAATCACAGTAAAGTTGGGCGTCGAGCCTTTAACGCGATCTGCACCTGAATCCGAGCAGATCGCGCCTTTACCGACACCCGATTCGGGCGCAGGTCCGGTCCACGCCCGAATCAGGCGCCCGACGATTTAAATGCATTTGCATACATTTAAATTGACTTAGAGGAGGGGGCTGAAGGGTGGATCAGTAAATTTGCTGATGACACCAAGATTGGTGGAGTAGTGGATGAGGTGGAGGGCTGTTGTAGGCTGCAAAGAGACATAGATAGGATGCAAAGCTGGGCTGAAAAATGGCAAATGGAGTTTAACCCTGATAAATGTGAGGTGATTCATTTTGGTAGGACTAATTTAAATGTGGATTACAGGGTCAAAGGTAGGGTTCTGAAGACTGTGGAGGAACAGAGAGATCTTGGGGTTCATATCATATAGGACCCTGGTTAGACCCCACTTGGAGTACTGCGCGCAGTTCTGGTCACCTCATTACAGGAAAGATGTTGAAGCCATTGAAAGGGTGCAGAGGAGATTTACAAGGATGTTGCCTGGATTGGGGGGCATGCCTTATGAGGATAGGTTGAGGGAGCTTGGTCTCTTCTCCCTGGAGAGACGAAGGATGAAAGGTGACCTGATAGAGGTTTACAAGATGTTGATGGGTCTGGATAGGGTGGACTCTCAGAGGCTATTTCCAAGGGCTGAAATGGTTGCTACGAGAGGACACAGGTTTAAGGTGCTGGGGGGTAGGTACAGGGGGGATGTCAGGGGTAAGTTTTTCACTCAGAGGGTGGTGGGTGAGTGGAATCGGCTGACGTCGGTGGTGGTGGAGGCAAACTCGTTGGGGTCTTTTAAGAGACTTCTGGATGAGTACATGGGATTTAATGGGATTGAGGGCTATAGATAGGCCTAGAGGTGGGGATGTGATCGGCGCAACTTGTGGGCCGAAGGGCCTGTTTGTGCTGTGGCTTTCTATGTTCTATGTTCTATGTTCTATATCCACAGATCGCTAAAGGTTGCCACTCAAGTGGATAGAGCTGTGAAGAAGGCCTATAGTGTGTTAGCTTTTATTAACAGGGGGTTGGAGTTTAAGAGCCATGGGGTTATGCTGCAACTGTACAGGACCTTGGTGAGACCACATTTGGAATATTGTGTGCAGTTCTGGTCACCTCACTATAAGAAGGATGTGGAAGCGCTGGAAAGAGTGCAGAGGAGATTTACCAGGATGCTGCCTGGTTTGGAGGGTAGGTCTTATGAGGAAAGGTTGAGGGAGCTAGGGCTGTTCTCTCTGGAGCGGAGGAGGCTGAGGGGAGACTTAATAGAGGTTTATAAAATGATGAAGGGGATAGATAGAGTGAACGTTCAAAGACTATTTCCTCGGGTGGATGGAGTTATTACAAGGGGGTATAACTATAGGGTTGGTGGTGGGAGATACAGGAAGGATATCAGAGGTAGGTTCTTTACGCAGAGAGTGGTTGGGGTGTGGAATGGACTGCCTGCAGTGATAGTGGAGTCAAACACTTTAGGAACATTTAAGCGGTTATTGGATAGGCACATGGAGCACACCAGGATGATAGGGAGTGGGATAGCTTGATCTTGGTTTCAGATAAAGCTCGGCACAACATCGTGGGCCGAAGGGCCTGTTCTGTGCTGTACTGTTCTATGTTCTATGTTAATGAACCGCGCACCTAACTCTACCGCCAAATCCCACTTTGCCGTCTTCTGGCCCGATCCGCGTCCGCGCTGTTACCGACCTGCAAAATAAAAGTCTGAAGTCGCCGCTGCAGCCTCTGAAGAGCGGGGTCAGAGACTGCCCAGGTCATCCTCTGGTCGGGGCGGGAGGGGGATGGCAGGAGGAGAAGGGGTGTGACGTACCATCCCCTGGGGGGGGAGGAGAGGGGGTGTGACGTACCATCCCCTGGGCGAGGGAGGAGAGGGGGTGTGACATCTCATCTCCTGGGGGGGGGAGGGGGTGTGACGTACCATCTCCTGGGGGGGGGGGGGGGGAGAGGGGGTGTGACGTCTCATCACCTGCGGGGGGGAGAGGGGGAGGAGAGGGGGTGTGTGACGTATCATCCCCTGCGGGGGCGGGGGGGGTTGTGACGTCTCATCCTCGGGGGGGGGGGGGGAGGGGGTGGACGGGAGGCGCGGGGGAGGGGGGTCAGCTGCCAGTCTGCGGCCGATGCCTCCTGCTGGAGTGAACGTGCGGCCATGCCATCCCACGAAACCTTCAGGATGAAGCGATTCCTTGATAAGAAGATGAAGCAGAACCGGCCGATTCCACAGTGGCCGATTCCACAGTGGCTGATTCCACAGTGTAAAGGGATACACCATCACTGGTACACTACCAGCCACAGCCATCTCTCCCGCTCTCTTGCCCCTGCAGGGAAGAGTAATCTGTGGCTGGTAGTGTACCAGTGATGGTGTATCCCTTTACACTGTGGAATCGGCCACTGTGGAATCAGCCAGTTCTGCTTCATCTTCTTAGCGAGGAATCGCTTCATCCTGAAGGTTTCGTAGGATGGCATGCACGTCCACTCCGGCAAAAGGCATTGGCTGCAGACTGGCAGCCGACTGCCCCCCACCCCCCCCCCCAATCACCCCCCCCCCCCACCCCCCACCAGAGGATGAACGTCAGAGAGCCGCGTTCTCCTTTCTTTTTCATTCTCGGGCACGCTCTGTTAGATGCATGCGCAGTTCAGAGCTCTGATCAGTCCGGCAGCGCTAAGCCCTGCCCACAGTGCGAATGGGGCTGGAGCCGGCAAAACGCATATGGGCGCGCTGCAAAGAGGATTCCAGGCGTGGATCTATTTGACGCCCAGATTCGGCACTTAGGCTCAAAATGGTAAAATAGGGCCCTCTGTGTCTCTGGCTCACCGGGAATCATCAGGTTGGCAGTGAGGCACTGGCTGAACAGGGCTTTCTTTGTTTATTTTATTTATTAGTGTCACAAGTAGGGTATGTAACACTGTGATGAAGTTATTGTGAAAATCCCCCAGTCGCCACACTCCGGCACCTGTTCGGGTTCACTGAGGGAGAATTTAGCATGGCCAATGCACCTAACCAACACGTCTTTCAGACTGTGGGAGGAAACCGGAGCACCCGGAGGAAACCCATACAAAGAACGTGCAGACTTTGCACAGACAATCACCCAAGGCAGGAATTGAACCCGATCCCTGGCGTTGTGAGGCAGCAGTGCTAACCACTGTGCTACCATGCAGTTCCTCAGTGTTCTCGGCCTTTTGGCTAAGATCAAGTGTAGTATCGGCATGCTGTGCTTGGTTGAAGTCATTAGGTTACATTTTAGCTTCATTTGAAGCAATTTTTAAAAGCGGCATCTCGGCCTTTTGGCTAAGATACAAATGAGATCAAGCCTTGGAGGAGGAGCTATGTCTATTCCAATCAGCTTGGATCACGTAGATCAAACCCAAGATAGGAGGTGAGAGCCCTGTCTTGTCAGCTTGGATCGGGAATGTCTCAACTTGTTGAGACTCTGAATTGGACTTGATTTGATTGAATTGGAATAAAAACAAAAATTTTTTTTTACTGCAACATTGTTTCTATTGCTGCTGTCATTATGGTCTGTCTCTGTTGGGGAAATCCATGAGGGTCCTGACGTCCCAGGTCCCAAACTTCATTTTAAGGGGTGGAAGGTGCCTGTGCATGAGTTCTTTTAACATGGGGCAGCCATTGCAAACCAGCTACCACACGGATTTGATGGAGCAAGGCCTTAGTCCAGTAGCAAGGAGGTCCAAGACAACTGGAGATTTTGGACCCAGGACGTGCCAGCATACTATAAACTGAGCTGAACGAAATTAACATTCGATATAACACTTAAAAATGATCTATTTGATATAATTTCACACGAACAAAACTAGACCGTCCCATTTGAAATGAACAACAGACACCACATTGAAGTTTTATTATATATTTCTAACATATTACCATAAAATTCTTATGGCAACATTTACTTCTTTAGTGTGATGCAGAATGATGCCAACGGCATGGGTTTAATCCTTGTACCAGCTGTGATAGTCCCTGGAGGCCTGCCTATCTTATTTTGCCCCACGCTTGCGGAGTTCTGTCTCTTAAGCTGCATATAACCAACTGCCTCTCTCTCTCTCTGTCTCTCTCTCATGGATAGAACTGCCGATGGTTCCTTGTGCTAATTATTTCAGCATTTGCTACCACAGTAGATAAATGGATGTGAGGCAGAATTACCTCAAGAAACAGAAAAACACATTGACTGAAGTAACTTGAAGTGGAATTTGTGTTGTTTGCAGTTTAAAATTTTTAATTACATACACATTTCCTACACTTAGATTCCAATCTTCCTGTCTGCCAGCCCCCCTCAAGATTTATCTTTTATAACCCATCAACTATTTCTACATGTCTTCATATTTGATTCCTCCTCTTACACCAAGGTAAATCCTTCTGGGTACCAATTAAAATTCACCACTGCTGTTCTCCCTCTGATAACAACCTAAACCGCTGACAATGCACTACCTGTCAACAGGCAAATGAAAGCCAGCCATCTGTTCCATTACAAATTGCGTTCATATCAGTGAACTCCAAAATCCTCTTTAAATATGCCCTAATTATCTATTAATCTGAGCATAAGACATGGCAACTTCAAGGAGGTTTGTTTTTGCATTTGTATGTGAATTACTTGTTTGTATTAGCCGCAAATTTTAATTTCAAATAAGCCTTTGAATGTTGGTGATTTGTCTGATTCTTACGAACCCTCGTGACTGATGTGCTTTACAACACGCAAGACTTCCAGAAGGATTTGAATTTATTCTCATTTTAAAAGACAACAAAATGCAGAAAATGTTATGAATGTCAATACATAAAAGGATAATTATACTTATTACTATCTTTAACCTTGAGGTGGTGATGGAGGATAAACATGCTATGCCGGGATTTGAATTAGCTAGAAACCCTTCTGACAAAGAGACATTTATCTCTACTTCATTTCCACTTGTACAATGGTGGGGGGAGGGGGGGGTGGACTCAAAGCATAAACATTGCAACAAATTTTCAGGGCACACAAGGTTTGGGAAATGTCGGAATGGTAGAATAAAGAGAGAATGTAAACATCCTTCATTTAAATCGCGCAGAAAGAGGAAAATGTGTTAGGAGGTAGTGAGAAAGTAGGAACAACGGGGAGAGTAAAATTGAAGGGGTTGAATATTTTAAATTTTGGTTAAAACTGCGTTTTAATCATTATAACAATGAAGCAATTCCTGCTGTTGAGTAACTTTATTTCTGCAGTATTAGAAATAGTTTGTGTTACAGTGCATCCACTGAAAGCAAATAAAACTAATTGTCTAAGGAATTTTTTTGGCCAATCAGTTTAAAGGTTAATGCACTCTACTTGAAATATGTAGATAACCTGCTTTTTTTTTCTCATTCATTGCGTCGTCTCCAGGTAGAAATGTTCAGCCACTCAGATGCCATTCCTTTCAGGTCTCTAGATGTCATGGCCACATGGCCTTCTTTTCACAATACCCAGCTCCAGGACAGTGCAACTGGAGCGTACCCCAGAGATGCACTGGGGATTCCCCCCTCCCTCACCGCCACAACCCCCCACAAGACTCCTCCGAACCCCCAGGATGCCCCCACTCTCTGACTACTCTCCCACAGGGCTGTCGGGACGCATGCCAACCCCCGATTACCCCCACCCCCCCAAGTCCAACCCGACCTTACTTCTCAGAAGGAAAAATAGGAAATAAGAATACTGGTCTGAACTATTCTTTTCCGTCTGGGCTGACCAACGGCCCCCCCCCCCCCGCCCCCGCCGCCACCCCCCCACACACCACCCACCCCATGCCCCCCCGCCCCCCCCCCCCCCCCCCCCACCCACCACCCACCCCGACTGACTGCATGACCTCCTACTCCGACTGCCCAACCCATTTGAATGCCTGACATCCCTCTGACAGCCCAGACCCTCATGACTGGGGAGGTGGTGGCATAGTGCATTGTCACTGGACTATTAATCCAGAGACCCAGGGTAATGCTCTGGGGAACCAGGTTCGAGTCCCGCCTCGGCAAATGATGACATTTGAATTTGATAAAAACCTGGAATTAGAAGTCTAATGATGAACGTGAAACCATTGTCGATTGTTGGAAAAACCCACCTGATTCACTACTGTCCTTTAGGGAAGGAAATCTATCACCCTTACGTGGTCTGCCCTACATGTGACTCCAGAACCACAGCAATGTGGTTGATTCTTAAATGACCTAGCAAGTCATTCAGTTCAAGTTTATTTATTGGTGTCACAAGTCGGCTTACATTAACACTGCAATGAAGCTACTGTGAAAATGCCATGCTCCGACGCCTGTTCGGATACACTGAGGGAGAATTTAGCATGGCCAATGCATCTAACCAATACGTCTTTCGGACTGTGGGAGGAAACCCACACAGACACGGAATGAACTTGCAGACTCCACACAGACAGTGACCCAAGGCTGGAATTGAACTCCGTCGCTGTGAGGCAGCAGTGTTAACCACTGTGCCACCAATAGGAATGGGCAATAAATGCTGGGCAGCCAATAATGTCCACATCCCATAAATGAATATAATTTTGACCATTTACTTAACAAGCCTACCTTCTCCCTGGCTTGAAAGTGGCTGCACTTTTAACATTGCCTGGTTTACAGCAGCAGAATATTGGGAAATATGTTGAAGTAAAAAGGAGGTTGGATGAAGACAGTGCTTTTGATGCAATCTACCTGAATTTTATTCAGGTTTATGACCAGGTTATGTTGGATCAACAATTAGATCAGCGGCAGGAAGCAAAGGGCAATGATCAACAGATATTTTTGTGCTTGAGTGAAGTTGAGCCAGTTGCCGGTAACTGGAAATATTAAGCAAATTTTATACAGTGCAGGTGATTAATTTATACAACACAAAGCATTAGCTTTAGATTTCTCTGTCAGCTCTCCAACTAGTCCTGACGTGACAATTCCCTGAGAAGTGTTTCAACTTCAGATGGACAATTGTCCTGTTCTCTGGGACGTTCGATGAATGTCCCTGACTCTGAGCTAGTTCAGAAACTTGGGATAGTTCCATAGTACTTACCTGAGTAGTTAGGAAATTTTAGACAGATTAAAATCTAGTGGGCAATCTTAACAAATAAATTCCAAGTGCTGAATGAGCTTGAAAACGGGACAGAGAGTCTTGCCCATTTTTAGGTGAGCTCCCAGTTACAATCGTACGGCACTTAGTTGAATAAATAAGCCACAGAGCGATAGTAGGCAAGAGGCGGGGCCTATTCTTGCTGGGAAGCTGGCGAGCTCCAGGAATGCCATTGCGCAGGAGCCCCGATCTCCCAGTGCATTGTGTACACATGCACTGGGAGAACTCCTGTTTTCCCCCCCACCACTCCCCCTCGACATCAGACATCAACCCCCCCCCCTGCCAATCGCCACCCCGGACATTACCCCCTCCCGCAGATTGTTGCCGCAGCTGATTGTTCCACCCACCCCCAGTTACCATCCCGGCTGATTGCCCCACGACCCTGATTGCCACCCTAGCCAATTAACCCCCCACCCCTGATTGACACCCCAGTCAATCATACCCCCATTCCTCCCCACCTCCAGTGCCAAGCTGGCACTGCCGCAGGGGCACTTCCCTGATGTGCCCCTGACTACAGTGGGGGCTTCAATGGCTCCCATTCCCATTAGCGAGGCTATTACGTCTGGTCTCTGTTGATGGGGAACATACATGATCCTCGCTGCGGAGGACCTCAACCGATGGGTAGGTAAGGGCAAGAGAGCCTGGACGATAGCTTCCAGGACTCACGAATTACATTTAAATTAAGTTTTGAACATTGAAATCAGTGCAAAGCTGATTTCACCAGCAGAACAGGACTGGTAACATCGCGAGGGGCGAAAAACTGGGCGCGAATCTGGTTTTTCATTTCTCACTCGATCTTACCGGTTCTTCGCAGGCGGGATCCAGAAGGGAATCCCATCCATGCAATTTTGCGGTCTCCCCCGCCTCAAAGCCCACTGGGTGGAAGTGTAAAATTCAGCCCCTGGAGTTCTCACATGGCACAGGATGTACATTCAGCAGGGACCGTAGTTGCCATGCTTCCAGTATTAGGCAAAAGTTAAATTTACCAGAAACAATCTTCAGATATTTCAGATCTTGACAAAACAGGAAGCTCATCACGTACACCAATCACCTCTTGATTCTTTACTTTCAGGCTCTTTGAATTGATTTGATTTGGTTTATCATTGTCACATGTATTGGAATACAGTGAAAAGTATTGTTTCATGCAGGCTGTTACAAACAAAACATACCGTTCATAAAGTACAGAGCAGAGAAGGAAAGGAGAGGATGCAGAATATAGTGTTACCGTTACTGATATGGTGAAGAGAAAGATCGGCTTAATATGTGACAGGTCAATTCAAAAGTCTGATGGCAGCAAAGAAGAAGCTGCTTTTGAGTCGGTTGGTACATGATCTTAGAGTTTTGTTTCTTTTTCCAAACGGAAGGAGGTGGAAGAGACACTGTCTGGGGTGCATGATGTCCTTGATTATGTTGGCTGCTTTTCTGAGGCAGCAGGAAGTGTAGACAGAGTCAATGGATGGGAGGCTGGTTCGTGTGATGGACTGGGCTGCATTCACGACCCTTTGTAGTTTCTTGCGGTCTTTGCCTGAAGATTCAAACTTACAAAATATAAAACTTAATACTTAAAAACATCAGATACTAAACTCAAAACCTTGCATGTTTTAAACCCGGTTTAATTATTCCAGTTCTTTATCTTTGATCCTTACCTCAATTTCCTGCCCTTAACACTGACATTTATTCCCTCGGGTTCTCCTGCTCCTTCCTCTCCGCACAGGTTCTAATGTCATTCTTTCAATTTCTATCTGTGTTTAAGTTGGTCTCAGCTCCCACTCCTCCCGGTCTCCTGCCTCCTCTGTTGTCACTTCTCATATTCTGCTCTGCTTTTGTTCAGTTCCTGCCCCTCCACATACCCCTATTTCCCACATGAGAAGACATATGCAAATTCTTATTGTTTGCAAGATGATATCCCCTCAGTTCTAAACTGCAAATATCTATCTTGATTTTATTGATATTACTGTTGTGAATGACCCTCTGAAATGGCCCCCTGCTGTTTCTCCTCAGATTCTTCATATTAACTATTAAAATCATGGCCCATTGCAGTCCTGAACTTTCCCACATTCTCTCTCAGGATCTGAAGACTGAAGAATTCTCATCCTCTTTTTGATTTTGATTTTGATTTGATTTATTATTGTCACATGTATTGGGATACAGTGAAAAGCATTGAGGGCGATTCTCCCCCAAAAATTCTAAGGGTGGGATTTTATGACTTTGCCGAGGCCAATGGAGATTTCTGTTCTGTGAGCCTCGATTCCGGGGCGGGCGAGGCGGTAAAAGTCTGGCCCAAGTGTCGAATTTGTGTGAAAACTGGAGTCAATCACGCTGTTTTTTTCAGTGGGAGTTCAGAGAAGAATATCCCACATTCTGTGCACTGCTGAGTGCATCAGCGTGAATCACATTAAAAATCAGGGGTGGGGCCTATTCCTGCCCGGGAAGCTGGCAGCATAGTGCTGAGTGGGCCACTGCGCATGCGCCGATCTGTCAGTGCAGAGATTGGTGCATTTGCAGTGGTCCCTGTCTGCCGGCCTCCCGATCCCTGGCCAGCCCCGCGACCCCCACAATGCTGGGTATCTCACCCCTCCGTGGCTTGATCGCTGGCCCCCCAAGCATGCCCTGCCTTGACTCCCCCTCCTTCCCACCGGCAGTCCTGACCTCCCCCCATCCCCCGCAGCTCCTGCAGTGCCCCCCACCCCCCCGATCCTGATGGCCAGCCCCGATGACTACCTCCCTCCCTTCACTCGCGATCTGTATGCAGAGTGGCAGCGGGACCCCCCATCCCCACCGATCGCCCCCAGAGGCCCTGTCCCCATCAGGCCCCAACCCATTAGGCCTCATCCCCTTGGCATTGCCTATGCTCAGTGGGCAATGCCAGGGGACCCAGGCAGGCATTGCCAAGGTGCCAATGCACAGGGGGCACACCCCCCAGTCACCCAACAGTCTGGGGGGCCTCGGTAGCTCCACTTCACTCCAGCCTATTTCTGGCGCAGAGTTGACGGTGCCGGAAATCCAGCGCTGGGAGACCCGCTCGCGGCCAGACGCCCAGCGCGGATCACGCTAATCCAGCCCTGCTGAAATCTCCCAGCCTGCTGCGTTACAAAATCAGTGCTGTGGGATGGGAGAACCGCCTCCACTGTTTCTTGCTCGCTATACAGACAAAGCATACCATTCATAGAGAAGGAAAAATCTCCAGGCTTTTAATGCCCAAGCTGACACTATTAATACTTCCAAAACTATTCTTTTACCCTTTTCAATATTGATGATCTTATGTACAATTGACCGTAGCCCTTTGTTTTGGTTTGTTATTAGAAAAGTAAATATCCATGTGACAGGCTATTGGATTTAGGTTTGAGATATTTTTAAATTTACATCCTGCCCATACTAAATGCACCAACATTTGGAGGTTACAATTCTCAATATTTCTGTATCTTGTCTTGAAATTCAGTTTGAAATGTTCTGCTTACACCACACTTCAAAGAAGCTCATCATCATCCCTTTCGGTCTTCATTTATAAAGCATTATAGATAACATATTGAAAATAATCCATTATTTTTATTTCTTAGAATTGGAAGTCTTTAAATTAGACAAGTGTTTTTATTGTATATCGCATAGAATATATGCCTCTGATATAACCTTTCTCAGTTACACAACTGAATGGATATGTATTCACAGCTATTTTGTTGATCAGTACTAAATTTGTAACAGTTTAGATTCAATAGACAATCATATAAAGTATAAAATAACGACTGAAAATATCCCAATTGACAAGTAAAAGCAAATCAGCATATTTGTTTTAGCCAAAAGCAAACTGACAATGCAAATACTGCACTAGGATCATTGATTTAATTAATTTTCTGTCAATCTAAACCCATAAACTCCAGAAGGGATATTGCAGCAATAAGCAGAAAGATGTGTACCACAATGATGCAGTCTCTCACTCTCAAAGCAAGATACTCCGTGCTAGATTTTGAGGCAGGTGTTCTGAGCCAGATTTTCCCAAACTCATAAGATGCTCCACTCTGTAACCTGCCATGAAATCAGACATCAGTAACATATTGCACATAATGCGATGCATAGTAAACAAAAGGATTTGTCCAAATTGAGTGTGTGGGAGAGCGAGGGAGCTTCTGGAGGCTGATCAATATAGTCGAAAATTAAAACTACATCCAAGCATTCATTGCAGTTTGTTCAATATGAGCTAAATTTGAAAAATGGTGAATTATGCATGAGCAACCAATCCCACAATTTGTTTATAATCTGCATACAATGAGAATTACTATGTACAGTTTACAAGTGTTTTCCATTGTGTTAATTGCATATAGGGCTTCACGGAAACACAAATTTTCAATTCATTTACAGGATGTGCCCACCCCTAATTGCCTGTGAGAAGGTAGTGGTGAGATGCCTTCTTGAACCACTGCAGCCCCTGTGGTGTAGGTACACCCACACTGCTGTTGGAGAGGGAGTTCCACGATTTAGGGCCGCACGGTGGCACAGTGGTTAGCACTGCTGCCTCACAGCACCAGGGACCCGGGTTCAATTCCTGGCTTGGGTCACTGTCTGTGCGGAATCTGCACGTTCTCCTCGTGTCTGCGTGGGTTTCCTGCAGTTTCCTCCCACAGTCCGAAAAATATGCTGGTTAAGTGCATTGGCCACGCTAAATTCTCCCTCGGTGTACCCAAACAGGTGCGGAGTGTGGCGACTAGGGGATTTTCACAGTAACTTCATTGCAGTGTTAATGTGAGCCTATTTGTGACACTAATAATTTAACTTTAACTTTTTTATGTAAAAATGTAAAAACTAAAACTAAAAACCTCTCCACAATCAGTGCTATTGTGGAAAACTTCCCAATTTCCAGTTGGAAGTTAAAACACAAACTCATTTACTAATTTGCTGACTCAAGATCATCTGATCAATGTCTAACTAGCAGCTATTATAAATAGATTTATACCACTCAATAAAAATACTGCAAAAAATAAAATCGACTTATCTAAGCACATTATTGGTGTTTGGGCTGAAATATATGCATTAGTTTTGCTATTAAACCTAACACTAAAGGATAATAGAACATAGAACATAGAACATTACAGCGCAGAACAGGCCCTTCGGCCCACGATGTTGCACCGACCAGTTAAAAAAAAAAACTGTGACCCTCCAACCTAAACCAATTTCTTTTCGTCCATGAACCTATCTACGGATCTCTTAAACGCCCCCAAACTAGGCGCATTTACTACTGATGCTGGCAGGGCATTCCAATCCCTCACCACCCTCTGGGTAAAGAACCTACCCCTGACATCGGTTCTATAACTACCCCCCCTCAATTTAAAGCCATGCCCCCTCGTGCTGGATTTCTCCATCAGAGGAAAAAGGCTATCACTATCCACCCTATCTAAACCTCTAATCATCTTATATGTTTCAATAAGATCCCCTCTTAGCCGCCGCCTTTCCAGCGAAAACAATCCCAAATCCCTCAGCCTCTCCTCATAGGATCTCCCCTCCATACCAGGCAACATCCTGGTAAACCTCCTCTGCACCCTCTCCAAAGCCTCCACATCCTTCCTGTAATGTGGGGACCAGAACTGCACACAGTACTCCAAGTGCGGCCGCACCAGAGTTGTGTACAGTTGCAACATAACGCTACGACTCCTAAATTCAATCCCCCTACCAATAAACGCCAAGACACCATATGCCTTCTTAACAACCTTATCTACTTGATTCCCAACTTTCAGGGATCTATGCACACATACACCTAGATCCCTCTGCTCCTCCACACTATTCAAAGTCCTCCCGTTAGCCCTATACTCAACACATCTGTTATTCCTACCAAAGTGAATTACCTCACACTTCTCCGCATTAAACTCCATCCGCCACCTCTCGGCCCAACTTTGCAACCTGTCTAAGTCTTCCTGCAAACTACGACACCCTTCCTCACTGTCTACCACACCACCGACTTTGGTGTCATCAGCAAATTTGCTAATCCACCCAACTATACCCTCATCCAGATCATTAATAAATATTACAAACAGCAGTGGCCCCAAAACAGATCCCTGAGGTACACCACTTGTAACCGCACTCCATGATGAATATTTACTATCAACCACCACCCTCTGTTTCCTATCCGCTAGCCAATTCCTGATCCAATTTCCTAGATCACCCCCAATCCCATACATCTGCATTTTCTGCAGAAGCCTACCATGGTGAACCTTATCAAACGCCTTACTAAAATCCATATATACCACGTCCACTGCCTTGCCCCCATCCACCTCCTTGGTCACTTTCTCAAAAAACTCAATAAGGTTAGTAAGGCACGACCTACCTGCCACAAAACCATGCTGACTATCACCTATCAATTCATTACTCTCCAAATAACTATAAATCCTATCCCTTATAATTTTTTCCAACATCTTGCCGACAACAGAAGTGAGACTCACCGGTCTATAATTCCCGGGGAAGTCTCTGTTCCCCTTCTTAAACAATGGGACAACATTCGCTAACCTCCAATCTTCTGGTACTATACCAGAGGCCAACGACGACCTGAAGATCAGAGCCAGAGGCTCTGCAATCACTTCTCTTGCCTCCCAGAGAATCCTTGGATAAATCCCATCCGGACCAGGGGATTTATCTATTTTCAGACCCTCCAGAATATCCTGCACATCCTCCTTATCAACTGTAATACTGTCTATTCTACTCCCTTGCAACCCAGTGTCCTCCTCAGCTATATTCATGTCCCCTTGCGTGAACACCGAAGAGAAATATTGGTTCAATGCTTCACCAATCTCCTCCGGTTCCACACATAACTTCCCTCTGCCATCTATAACTGGCCCTAAACTTGCCCTAACCAACCTTCTGTTCTTGACATACCTATAGAACGCCTTAGGATTCTCTTTAACCCTATCCGCCAAAGTCTTCTCATGTCCCTTTTTAGCCCTTCTAAGCTCGCTCTTCAACTCCCTCTTAGCCAATCTAAAGCTTTCTAGTGCACTACCCGAGTGCTCACGTCTCATCCGAACATAAGCCTCCTTTTTCTTTTTAACCAACAAAGAAACTTTTTTGGTGCACCACGGTTCCCTAGCCCTACCAATTCCTCCTTGCCTGACAGGGACATACCTATCACAGGCTCGCAGTAGCTGCTCCTTGAAAAAACTCCACATGTCGGACGTTCCCAGTCCCTGTAATCTCCTAGTCCAACCTATGTTTCCTAATTCTCTCCTAATAGCCTCATAATTACCCTTCCCCCAGCTAAAACCATTGGCCCGAGGTTCATGCCTATCCTCTATTGGCCCGAGGTTCATGCCTATCCTCTATAATGGCTCTATTATTAACACAAATGTAACAGTTACTCTATAGGCAATTAAATTCCTGTCCCAAATTATTTTTCAAAGCCCGAGGTTCCTATTTTAAACAATATATTTATATATTATTACCAACAAGTACAGCAAGTGCTGGTTATTTTACTAAGTACTTTCAAGATTATGAACTGTACTATAAAAATCAATCAAATTCATTTGGCGGTTTAAAAACACAAATACAAATACATTTTGAAGATGCACAGATATGGACAAATATGGGGAAGGTGATGGCTTAGTGGCATTATCACCAGGCTATTAATCCAGAAAACTCAGCTATTGCTCTGGGGACCAGGGTTCGAATCCCACTACAGCAGATAGTGGAATTTGAGTTCAATAACAAATAATCTGGAATTAAGAAACTACTGGTGACCATGAAACTATTGTCGATTGTCGTGAAAAACCCATCTGGTTCACTACTGTCCTTTAGGGAAGGAACTCTGCCGTCCTTACCTGATCTGGCCTACATGTGACTCCAGAGCCACAGCAATGTGGTTGACTCTCAACAGTCCTCCAAGGGCAACTAGGGATGGGCAATAAATGCTGGCCAGCCAGCAACACCCATGTCCCACGAATGAAAAAAAGATGAAAAGAAGTAAATAGCACAACAAAACAACATACGATTTGCTAATTTGACATTCCCTGCTTTAACACGTGCCAGAGGAATCGAACAAAAATCTTTCCACTTTCCATTGAGCTGAAGATCACTTTCCACCCAAAACCATTTTCTGGTCGAAATGAAGAAGTATAAAGCAGCATGTATAAAATTAAATCTAAATCCTGTACAGAAAATGAAATAAATTGGGTAGACAGGTGAGATTTAGAAAGAGAAATAAAAGAAATAGGAAAAGAAAACTTTAAAATTATTTCAATTTTAAATCTCCAACATTAATTAGCTCCCGAAGGAATGAGGCCACATTTGTAAAATTGAATTTTCAGTCAGAGAGATTGTTCACTTACTCATGAATGCACCAACTCAAATGTTTTCTGATGTCTTTATGGTCATCAATTCTTCATCGGTCAGAGCATTGAGTACAGGAGTTGGGATGCTGTGTTACAACTATACAAAACATTGGTAAGATCACATTTGGAGCGCTGCATACAATTCTAGTCACCCTGCTATAGGTAGGATGTTATTAAGCTGGAAAGGGCATAAAAAAGATTTACAAGGATGTTACCAGGACTGGAAGATTTGAATTATAAGGAGAGGTTGGATAGGCTGGGGCTTCTTTCCCCGGAGCATAGGAAGATGAGAGATGACCTTATAGAGGTTCATAAAATCACGAGGGGCATAGATAAGGTGAATAGTCAAGGTCTTTTCCCCAGGGTAGGGGAGTCCAAAACTAGAGGGCATAGATTTAAGGTGAGAGGGAAAAGATTTAAAAGAGACTCGAGGGGCAACTTTTTCGCACAGAGGGTAGTGTGTAAGTGGAATGAGGTGGTAGAGGTGGGTACAATTACAACGTTTAAAAGGCATTTGGACAGGTACATGGATGGGAAAGGTTTAGCGGGATATGGGCCAAGCACAGGCAAATGGGACTGGTTCAGTTTCGGGAACCTGGTCGGCATGGACGGGTTGGGCAGAAGGGCCTGTTTCTGTGCTGTATGTCTCCATGACTCTCTGGCTTTAATTACCTCAACTTCATGTTATTTCAATGATTTTAGTGCTGAGGTGAGGGTTGTTATAGTTTAGCCAGTGAAGTAGCCTGGGGACGGTCATTTGCACCTTGCGATCGCTGTCAGCAAGTTCAGCGACGCAGGCACAAAATCACGTGAGAGTTGGGAAATGAGGGGAGTGATTCTCCCAAAAGTGTTGAATTGGTGGGAAAACTGTTCTAGATCACGACTGTTTCTTCAGTTCAACTTCACATGAATCTTGAATCTCCCCCCGCTGTACACTGCAGAGATCACAGTTGTGAATCTCATTAAAAACCTGGGTGGCGGGGCTATTTGCGCCGGAGTCTGGCAGTTCTGGAATTCTGCGCATGCGCAGTGGCCCCGATCTATCAGACTCCCCGTTTGCTGGCCAGCTCAATCACTGGCCAGCCCGGGACCCCCACAGTGCTACCCCTCCAGCCCCCCCATGGCTTGATCGAGGCCCCCACAACAATTCCCAGGCCAGCCCTGACCCCCCACCCCTATCCCGGAGTGCCCTGATGTCCAGCCCACCCTCCCAGCAGTGGCGATCCCCCCACCCCCCTCATCCCAGCAGATCTCCCCCCCCACTGCTGAACCTTCCCCGAGGTCAGACACCCCCCCCGGGAGGCAGGCCTCCCCCCAGCAGACCACCTGCTCCTAGCCCACCCCAATCGCTGCCCTCCCTCCATCCCAGACCGATCGCCATGCAGAGTGGCAGCGGGACCCCCACCGATTGCCCCTAGGCCCCGCCCACAATAGGCCATGTCCCGTTGGCACTGCCTGATGCCCGGTGGGCAGTGCCAAGCTGCCCCCTGGGCATGGGCACTTTGCCCCTTGGGCAGTGCCTGGGGCACAGCCTGGTACTGCCAGGGTGCCCATGCCCAGGTGGCACCATCCCCCGCTGCCCGACCCATTGGGGGGTCCCGATTCCACCCCCTTCATTCTGGCGGGGTCTCCCGCTAGTTCCCCAAATGTGGAGAGCTACTCTAAGCCCCGCCGGAATGAAGTACTACTGGCAGGTTGGGAGATTCAATCAGGACAGGCAAGTTCCCGATAGTGAAATGTAAAACATATTTAAAATACATGAAAAAAAATTCAAATCACTTGTCTGTCTTCCCATCGGTTTCCAGTGTGGTCTGATCTCCGACTGTTCTCCGGCTCTGGGAGATGCACATACGTTCCTGGCGCATGTGCAAATCCCAGGACAAGCCGGCGACACGCATCTCCCACCCCGACCAGCCAGAAAAGTTGCGGGATGGGAGAATCGCCCCCGAGATTCTCGCTGGTGAGATCTCCTTTCCTAATTTTCCCTGCTCCTTGCCAGTGACAAAGGGCGGAAACCTCATTTAAATATATTTTAATGGCTTTACATATTATTAAAGGGCCTATATGCCACATGATCCTCCCTCAGGGAATATTCAAACCTCGCCGATGTGACATCAAGTCGGTAAGGTTCACGACAGCTTTGCAAAGATGGAAAATAATCGAGGGGCTCCTGCCGGGGGCGCCGAGGTCATTATAGCCTCCGGGCAAAAGAGGGGCATGTCTGGGCACTGCCCCCTGGTGCTTCCCCCTGGCACTGCTCCTCAGCCAGAGGGCAGCCCAGGGCTATGGTGGGGCAGGCCCTCTGGGGAGCCCAATTGGGGCGGGGTCTTGATATTTATGGTGGGTGGGGGGAGTGCGCCGAGGCCTTTGAGGGGTGGACGTGGCAGCGACAGGGAAACAGCCATTGAGGGGGAGGGGGTGTGAATTGAGGAGGACCAGCAGCGATAGCCCCATGGTGACTGTGGAGGGGGGGGGGGGGAGAGCCCCTGGTAGTTGTGCCGTTGTGGGGGGAGAGATCCCCTGATAATGTGCCATGGTAGGGGGCAGAGCCCCCAATAATTTCAGTTTGGGAGGGCCTGTGGGGAGTTTAACTTCTGTGCTGATCTTGGTACCCTGTAAAGATGGCGCCCCAATCTCTGTGAAACCAGCCTTGCCGACTCTGTCAGGCTCCGCCACACCATAGTAACAGCATAAACCACGTCCCCTGTTGTTTTTGTTAGAGTGGCTCAACATCTGATCTGAAAACACGGTTGTGCATCTGGAGAGATACACACCGACTTTCGGTCAGAGTCTGACACTGACAAATTATGGGAAAATTCCGCTCACAGTATCTCTCACTGTGACTTCTGCATTTCCACTACCTATGTCAACCGTTGGAGTAACAGCCATTGCCTGGTGAATTGCAGTCCTGACTCCGAATCCGAAGGTTGTGAGTTCATGTCTCCCTCCAGGACTTGAGTACAAAACTCTAAGCTGACACAGCAGTGCAGTACAAAGGAGGTGCTGCACTGTTGAGGTGTAATTTTTCAGTTGAGATGCTAAACCACAGCCCTGTCTACCCTCTCAAGTGAAAGTGACAGCAAAGATCCCATGCACTATTTTGAAGAAGAGCAGGGGAATTGTCCCTGATGTCCTGGCTAACATTTATTCAGATTATCCGGACATCATCACATTGCTGTTTCTGGGAATTTACTGCGTGCAAACTGGCTACAGTATTTTCTACATCATAACAGTGGCTAAACTTCAAAAATACTTTGTTGACTGTAAAGCACTTGGGACGCCTGCTGATCATGAAAGGTGCTGCATAAATGCAAGTCTTTCACAACTGTGAAATAATCAGGGGTTCTGCCCCCTACCATGTTAGCTTTAGTGTTATTATCTACAGTTTTAGTTCAGTCGGGCAGCATGGTCGGTGCAAGATTGGAGGGCTGAAGGGCCTGTTCCTGTGCTGTAATTTTCTTTGTTCTTTGCTCTTTGTACACAGAATCTGAACCATTAAGTTTTATTGCTCAATTCATATTTATTGTATTATATAATTATACAAATCAATATGTTAAAAGATGGACAAACTGCAGGCTACAGTGGTTATATTTTGAATTAAGATTATTTATGTTTCTTACTTAAGCAAATCTAGCTGAACTATAGGAGCATATATTAAATTGGCACTGTGGCACAGTGGTTAGCACTGCTGCCTCACAGCGCCAGGGACCCAGGTTCAATTCCAGCCTCGGGTCACTGTTTGTGTGGAGTTTGCACGTTCTCTTTGTGTCTGTGTGGGTTTCCTCCGGGTGCTCCGGTTTCCTCTCACAGTCCAAAGATGTGCAGGTTAGGTTGATTGGCCATGCTAAATTGACCTTTGTGTCAGGTGATTAACAGGGTAAATATGTGGGGTTACTGGAATAGGGCCTGGGTGGGATTGTGGTCGGTGCAGACTCGATGGACCAAATGACCTCCTTCTGCAGTGTAGGGATTCTATGAAATCTATAAAATTAAATTGAAATTACATGCCGTTCAGCATTACAAGTCCATGTTAGTGCTTATCCTGCACATTAGCATTATTCCTAATTCCATGTGACCTTGCTGTTCCCATATCCCTTCATTCCTTTTTGCTTCAACTGTCCATTTAATGTTTCTCCTGCTGTCTGCCTTCATTCTCTTACATTTAACCATTTGCTATTCTCCCATTATAGGTCCCTCAATCGCTGGAAACCGTGTTCTTTGATTTAGTCGCTTTGTAATACAAAACCTGAGTACTGTTGATAAAAGAGCCATGCTATCAAAGCTTTTTGTCTTTCACTTATCAGGACAGAACCTCAAGATTACCAAATTTCAAAGGGAACAACAGTTTACACTGCATGAGAAAAGAGCTACTTGGTTGGCAAGTAGACTCTGGCTGTTTGATGCTTTGCCATAGAGAATGCACCAGGGAATAGTTATCCACGAAGCTATTGTTTAAATTCAAATCAGGCAAAGGATCATCCTCACCCTCTCCTCTGCCAAGATGGCCCATTTTCTCCAAGATCATCTTGGGTGGAAAGAAAATTCCTCACTTCTTTTCATCACTACCAACCACCTTGTTAAACATCTTTACCCTGCCCATCCATCCTCATCTATATCTCTAATAAAAGCGTCATTGCCTCCTTTCCTAGATATTAAATGCCGAGACAACAAACAATAAGCAGTAGTGCTTAAGTCAACAATGATTTGTGTAGACTTTATAGAACAGATAAAACTGTGAGGGCAATTTATGCTTTTGTGCATCAACACAATAACAAAGAAATTATAATACCTGGCTATGCATATGAACATTTTAATATTTGGTTCTTTACAACCTAAATGCCACCAGCATAGGTTTACTCAAATTTCTCCCACGTTCAATCAACTGACCCTTCAGGTGGTTTTGCTGCCGTGATACGTGTATATATTAAAAACTCAATAGGTGATATTCCTTGAAGCTGTCTAGCTTTCTAAAAGGAGTGTTCTGATTCCGTATTCAAGTCAATTGACTT
Source organism: Mustelus asterias (assembly GCF_964213995.1). NCBI lineage: Eukaryota > Metazoa > Chordata > Chondrichthyes > Carcharhiniformes > Triakidae > Mustelus > Mustelus asterias. The sequence continues at coordinate 97,500,514 of NC_135808.1, forward strand.
TTTCTAATTCTGTAATCTAGTCAGGATTCCAAATTCTTATGCAGCTTGTTATCCAAGTGTGAAATGATGCCAAAGTAATTCAACTTTCATTAACCGGCTCTTACTGAAAACTTACATTAACCTGATAAGTTTGAATGATAATTCATAGCAACGTAAAAATGAAAAAGAATGCATGCAATTTGTCACTCGACAGTTGGCCTGGTATTCTAGAATTATGCCTTTATAATATTTTGACAGTCATCCTTGCTTGTAAAAGACATTCACAAGCATGGCGAAAAAATTGTATTTCACTCAAACCTGCAACATCACTAAATTACAGTTCTTCTGCACTTAAAAAAAACCCAGATCTAACCTATTAATATCATGATGTGGAGATGCCGGCATTGGATTACGATGGGCATAGTAAGAAGTCTCACACCACCAGGTTAAAGTCCAACAGGTTTAATTGATATCACGAGCTTTCGGAGCACTGCTCACCTGACTCACCTGATGAAGGAGCAGTGCTCCGAAAGCTCGTGATACCAAATAAACCTGTTGGACTTTAACCTGGTGTTGTGAGACTTCTTACTATCAATATCAAATCATTTAGATCAGCTCAAGTCCACTGGTTCACATTCAAATTCTATTCTTATTAAAATAAGTTGGTGGATTTTTAATAATATTTTGAAATTGGCATTCCAAACTTTACTGGCACCCTGAAATGAAAAATGTGTGGTCGCCCTTTTTAACATTGTCCCTTGCAGGGCAGTTCTGGCTCTGTAACCTCCCTGAAACACAGCCAACGAAATACCGTAAATGCCAGTGACTAGAACAGATTAGAAAAGATGTTCAGCACCAAAGAAACCTTACAAGTGCTACAGTAACCAAGAGCAGGTGAAAAAAAAACAACACTATCAAGCATTAACATTACAGTAATTGGAAAAAACATTTAATTTTTTAAATATCTGTTTCTAGTTACACGGATCCTCTCTAGTAGAGTGGAGTTAGGTGATGTGAAGATGCTGGAAGGAGTACAGTTATCAGAATAGTAGTAGTCCTCTCTGCATTGGATATAAAAATAATGCTGAAACATTTGCGTAGAAGCTGGATCAGCAGATGGCCTGCAGTGAGCCAATAGCAGCAATGAGTCAACTGTAGCAGTGCCAGGAAAACAGCAATGAGCCAGCTGCAGCATTGAGGCAGCAGAGCAGTGCCAGGAGAGCTGTGGAAAGCCAGTAATGGCAGTGCTAGCAGAGCATCAGTGAGCTGGCAGCAACAGTGCCAGCATGGCAGCAGTGAGCAGCAGCAGCAGCAATGAGCCAACAGCATCAGTGAGCAGCAGCTGCTGGAGTGCCAAGAAAACAGCAATGAACAAGCGAAGAGGGCAGTCAGTGGGATGCATATCCCTGCCACACTGTGTTAACTCAACATTATTACAATAACACAGCTATTCCTTAAGGCTTTTGCCTGCCTGGTTGATGCTCTATAACGGTAACTCTGTAGTGAGCCAATAGCAACAATGAGTCAGCTGTAACAGCTTCCATCTCACTGCGGAGGCTTCAGGCCAATCCATATCTAATAAACTGCTCTGAAAACTCTGCTCACATTTTGAAAGCTGTGACAAATTGTACCACACCAGCTGAGACATATCCGCAACATTCCAGAATGATCAACAACATCCCTATCTCTCTAAGTTAACAAATTCTTTAATCTTTTGATTTTCCCACCAGAGGTAACAGTTTTTCTGTATCTGTTCCACTGTTACAATCCCCATGGAGATTGAAAACCTTTAAGGACAGATGAATTTCCCAAATGACCAATGAAAATAAACAAGTGGATAAGACTTAGCTTTTCGAAACTTTTATTGCAACAAATAAACTGAAATCAACAGAGATCAAATATCAAATCTGCTGAGATTTTCCAGTATTTTCTGTTCTTGTTTCAGATTCCAGCATCCACAGTATTTGCTTTTTTCATAGATCAAACATTAATTAACAGGCAACTAATACATCAAAATAAAGAATAGGTACATTCACATGAACTGATTAATGAAATTGAAATGTGTCTTAAACCCTGTTTTTCTGTGCTGTGCACTTCTGCCAAATGTTTAACATTACTAGAACAAGTCCAAAGTTATACCTGGCTCTGCAGCAGGCTCACTTTTCCCTGCCTCACTAGGTTAAAACTTTCAATATCCTTCAAAAGTTGTTCCATTCAACCTGAGTTTTTCAAATCTGACTTTTACCAGAAAGGCTTACTTTGGCAACTCCTTGTTCCTTAAGTCCTAAATGTCCCATTGGTTCTGTACCCTTCCTTTTGAACAGAAATCCAGCTCTCACCTGCACCTGAACGGTCCTTCCTTGCTCCACAGAGCAATAGTGATTTTGCTGCTCCACATGACAGTACTTGATTTCTGTTTATCTCGCTCTCTCTCTCTCACTCTCTCTCTGTGACTCAAAAAACATTTGCCCAAGTGTGAAAAGTGTCACTTGATATTTCAATAGGTTTTTGTTTGAGTTTCTTCCCCAATGAAAACCAGATCACATGGGTTTGTCTCCAAGCAAAGGTGTTTGGTGTGACCTCACTAAGCTCCTTTTCAGAATATGCTGTTTCACCTTAAGTCAAAGGAAACATTTTAAAACGTAACATTCTTGTAAAGTTCAGTGTTTGTAACACCTACCCCTAAAAATGAAAAAAAATACCATTGTAATGATTTTTTCAATATAAAAATACAACAAAATTACATCATAAATATCTTAACTATTAAATTACTACACACAATACAGTAACATTGTTTCTCTTTCTGTCACATTTCATTCAATATGCTGTCTTGGTAACATTATAAGGCTTGATTCACAACAGCTAAATAAATGTGACAAGATTTAAAATCCAGCTTGTGTGAGTTCTTAAGAGTCCCAACTCTATTGCAAAAAAGTTTGATTTCCTTTTTGTCAATCTCCGCAAAAGATTGCCTTTTTCATTTTGCATAATCTGTATGGTTTTGCCAGGTTTCTGGTTAAAATGTTGCATCTTGGTTTTGCATCCACATGTTGCTTTTAAATCCTGTATGGGATTGGGCATAATTTGGACCCTAGGATAATATGTGTCATGGGCCCAAATGTTTAGTTTATTTGTCTAATTAATATTGTCACGAACAACATTGCTGTTTCCTGACAAACCATCTGGCTTTTTGATATTGGAGACTGTGAAATAGAATCCAAGAAGAAATCCACTGTCATAGAACGTCTTACCTTTTAGATTCAGCAATTTCCTTTGTTCTTCTTTAAAGCCAGACACTATATTGTCATAAGGGTTTTCACATTTTTAAAAGCAACTCTGGAACCACTCTTTTTAGTTTTTAACTTCCAATCTTTATTTTATTCCAGGTCTGTATGTCTTTTAATGTCCTAATCTGTGAAGGAATTTTCAACCAGTCAAACATGCAAATTGTCATGAAGAACAATTGAATTCACTTCATCCTGTTTACATTCTGGATCACCTTTATGATCCAGCATGATCTGGACAGGTTGGGTGAGTGGGCAAATCAATAGCAGATGTAGTATAATTTGGATAAGTGTGAAGTTACTCACTTTGGAAGCAAAAACAAAAAGACAGATTATTACCTGAATGGCTTTAAATTGGGAGAGGGGAGTGTGCAGCAGGACCTGGGTGTCCTTGTGCACTAGTCACTGAAGGTAAGCATGCAGGTGCAGCAGTTGGTAAAGAAGGCAAATGGTATGTTGGCTTCATTGCGAGAGGTTTCGAGTACAGGAGCAGGGATGTGTTGTTGCAATTATACAGGGCCTTGGTGAGGCCACACCTAGATCATTTTGTGTAGTTTTGGTCTCCTTTTCTGAGGAAGGATGTTCTTGCTCTCAAGGGAGTGCAGCGAAGGTTTGCCAGGCTGATTCCGGGGATGGCAGGACTGATGTATGAGGAGAGAATGACTAGATTAGGATTGTTTTCGCTGGAGTTCAGATGAATGAGGGGGGATCTCATAGAGACTTATAAAATTCTAATAGGACTAGGCATGGTAGATACAGGAAGGATGTTCTCGATAGTGGGGGAGTCCAGAACCAGGGGTCACAGTCTGAGGATTCAAGGTAGACCATTTAGGACGGAGATGAGGAGACATTTTTTCACCCTAAGAGTGGTGAGCCTGTGGAATTCATTACCACAGGCAGTAGTTGATGCCAAAACATTTAATGTATTCAAGAGGTGGCTAGGTATAGTACTTGGGGCAAATGGGATCAAAGATTATGGGGAGAAAGCAGGATTAGGCTATTGAGTGGACGATCAGCCATGATCGTGATGAATGGCGGAGCAGGCTCGAAGGGCCGAATGGCCCCTTACTGCTCCTATCTTCTATGTTTCTATGTTTATCTTTCAGTTCTTTTCCATTATTTAATCCTTTGATGGTCTTTCCCAGGTGATGCAGGTTTAACTGTGTAGGCGGTTCATTTTTCTGTTGAAGAACTCTGTTAAAGTTATTTTGATGTTCGGTTGAGAAAGCCAGATATTCCTTTCAGTCAATTCACAAAAAATTCCAATTTCTTTTTGCTTTTCATCCTCTCACAAAGGTCAAGCTTTGTCTAATTCCTTTCTTGCAAAAGCAACTGCTTCTTTCTTTTAAAGTTTTCATTTACATTCAAGAATACATATCCTACATGGTATCATAAAAACAAGACTGATCCTCTGAAAAAGATGAGTTCACCTGCAAAGCTTTTCCCACGAACACATTCTGCGATAAAATAATCCAATTTTCTCGAGGTCAATTTTCTCAAATGGCATAAAATACATTTCAAATCCTTCCTCACTGAATGTAGTTGCTAAGCAAATATTCCTTGCCAAATCAAAACCAAGTGTTAATCCTGAGACAGCTTCAAGTTCTACCACCACCCCATATTCACAATCTAATTTTTTTCTCTGTTCAACTCAATTTTTCTTGATTCTATCTCCCTTTGAAATTCAAGCTAATCCTTGTCTTGTTCTTTGGTATTCTAATTCAAGGTTTCGCATTTCAGTTTCTTCTTCTCTTTCTTTCTCGAATTCAAGTTGTTTCATTTGTAATTGAGTCTAGCTAACTTAACTTGAGTGCTATCGGGATCATACGTTTCCTCCTCAAGGTTCAGGTGCATTTTTAGACTCTGCATTCTTAGCCCCTACTTTCAAGTCTACCCCTCATTTATCTACCACAGCCTTCAAATGAACCTTTGTTCATTGTTGCAGGACATTTCTTCTCTTTCCAAAAATGCCTGAGTAATCGAAGTAGCCACGTTGACTTTCCACTGAAAACAGCAAAAGGAAATATGTAATCTTGTTTATTCAAATTCTGGAAAATTCCCATTTTACAGCCTCTGAATTCAATCTTGGTAGTCCACATTTTGTTATGATTCTGATAGGTAGCAATAACTTTCAAAGCGAGATGAATTTCCCAAATGACCAACAGAAATAAACTGGTGGACAAGATTTTACTTTTAAAAAATTTAATGTAACAAACAAACTAAAATCAGCATAGATCAAACATTAATTAACAGGTAACTAAGGCACCATGCTAAAGAAAATGTCCTTCACATCAGCTGCCAGATTTTTGCATAGTCGACTAGCCCGTGTCTCTTTAACTTAACGTTTTTACCATTTGAGTGCTACCTGCAATGTTGGATATGCAATCATATCCCTTCATCCCAAATATGTATTTATAATACAACGAAAGGTTGGACAGATCCCTGGGAAACACCACAAGTTACACTGCACCACTCAGTAAGCATCCCTGTTGCAGACAGGGCAGGAGAGATAAATTGAAACCACAAATTCCTGTCCCTTACTGGTTAGGATCTGTGTGGTGTTGGAGAGGAAAATATGTGTGATTCTTAGACCCCAAAGTGTGTGGTCAATTTAGAAACTATGGCCAGAATTTTCCAGCTGTCCACACCAATGTGATCCTCTGGTCCCACCGACGACACCACCCCCCCCACGCTGGGTTTTCTGGCGGTGTGGGGTGCAGTCAATGCAAAAACATATTGACAGCAGTGCCACCAGAAGATCCCGCTGCCAGAAAATGATGCACTGCCTCTCGCTGTGAGAAACAAGCCATGGGGAGACCAGAAAATCCCACCCTACATCAGCAAACTTCTGTGGGTTTAAATAAAGAGGGCAATTTATTCACATATTCAATCCAAAATTCGAAATGCAAAGTCAACCACTCCGACACACACAAAAAAGGTACAGTTGAAGAATATAGTATAGTTATGGACAGGAATTGGGTTTAACTTAAACAGCCCTGATTTCTTATCCAACGACCTTCTGTAACAGAAAGGTATCTTGATGCTTGTTTTCATCCTTTATAAGTGATAGCATATTTTCCCTCGATTTTGGTGTGAACAAATTTCTACTAACAACTCCTCAGTAAACTTGAGATAGGGTAAACTCAGTGGGACAGTTTACTCACAATGTAACCTCCGTTTTCACTCATACAATAAGAAAAAAAAGAGGGGTACACAGAAAGAAAGGGGGGTGATTTTCAGCCCATGTTCTCCGTCAGAGGGAATGGTGACCCAGGCTGAAAACCTGGAGGTAATTGGGAAACAAGATTCACTCTGGAGAGATGACGTTCCGCGATTTTCCCCACCCCTCACCGGTGACGTGGTGAGGTTCACTCCCACAAGGGGCGAGAACCTCGTTTAAATATATTTTAATATATTTGAATATCAGTAAACACCCACCCTGCCATATTTTCCCCTCATCATATTTTACAACAGGTACACCCAGGCATGGAACTATCATGGAGATTATCCCCGGGGGCACAAAGGTGAGTATAGCCCCTGGGGACAGGGACATAGTATAGGAGAGGGACATGCCCAGGCAGTGGCCTGGCTCAGTGCCAACATATGCCAAGGGGCAGTGCCAGGGGTGAATCCTAGGGGGAGCCCCAAGAGGTGGGGGCATATGTGTGTAGTGGAGAGGAGAGATGTCGGCGATGACTGTTTAAGGGGTGGGGGGAGAGAATCATAGAAAAATCATAGAATTCCTACATTGAAGAACGAGGCCATTAACTCCATTGAGCCTGCACCAACAACAATCCCACCCAGACCCAATCCCACCTGCTAATCCCCCAAACACCAGAGGGCAATTTACCATAGCCAATCAATCTAACCCGTACATCTTTAGACTGTGGGAGGAAACCGGAGCACCTGGACTGCAGACACGGGGAGAGCATGCAAACTCCACACAGACAAAGGTTGGAATTGAACCCCGGCCTCTGGTGCTGTGAGGCAACAGTGCTAACCATTGTACCACCGCGCTACCCTAACTACTGTGCCACCATGCTGGAGAGAGAGGGAAATGCTGGTAACGAGTATTTGTGGCTTGGGGGAAGAGAGAGAAAGAGAGAGAGAGCAAGTGAGAGAGGGTAATATTGGCAATGATTGTCGGGGGGGATGGGGGTAGAGAGAGAGAGGGTGATGTCGGCGATGACCAATTTAAGAAGGGTAGCAAGAATAATCCAGGTAATTACAGGCCGGTAAGCTTCACATCAGTGGTAAGGAAATTATTGGAGAGGATTCGTCGAGACAGGATTTATTCCCACTTGGAAATAAGTGGACTTATTGGTGAGAGGTAACATGGTTTTGTGAAGGGGAGGTTGTGTCTCACGAACTTGATCGAGTTTTTCGAGGAAGTGACGAAGATGATTGTTGAGGGTAGGGCAGTGGATGTAGTCTACATGGACTTCAGTAAGGCCTTTGACAAGGTCCCTCATGGCAGACTGGTGCAGAAGGTGAAGTCGCATGGGATCAGAGGGGAGCTAGCAAGGTGGATACAAAACTGGCTCGGTCAAAGAAGACAGAAGGTAGCAGTGGAAGGGTGTGTTTCTGAATGGAGGGCTGTGACAAGTGGTGTTCCTCAGGGATCAGTGCTGGGACCTTTGCTGTTTGTAATATATATAAATGATTTGGAGGAAAATGTAACTGGGTTGATTAGTAAGTTTGCAGACGACACAAAGGTTGGTGGATTTGCGGATAGCAATGAGGAACATCAGAGGATACAGCAGGATATAGATCAGTTGGAGACTTGGGCGGACAGATGGCAGATGGAGTTTAATCCGGACAAATGTGAGGTAGTGCATTTTGGAATGTCTAATACAGATAGGAAATATACAGTAAATGGCAGAGCCCTTAAGAGTATTGATAGGCAAAGGGATCTGGATGTACAGGTACACAGGTCACTGAAAGTGGCAATGCAGGTGGAGAAGGTAGTCAAGAAAGTATACGGCATGCTTGCCTTCATCGTCCGGGGCATTGAGTTTAAAAATTGGCAAGTCATGTTGCAACTTTATAGAACCTTAGATAGGCCGCACTTGGAATATAGTGTTCAATTCTGGTCGCCACACTACCAGAAGGATGTGGAGGCTTTGGAGAGGGTGCAGAAAAGAATTACCTGGTATGGAGGGCATTAGCTATGAGGAGAGGTTGGAGAAACTTTGTTTGTTCTCACTGGAGCGACGGAGGTTGAGGGGAGGCCTGATAGAAGTCTACAAGATTATGAGAGGCATGGACAGAGTGGATAGTCAGAAGCTTTTTCCCAGGGTGGAAGAGTCAATTACTAGGTGGCACAGGTTTAAGGTGCGAGGGGCAAGGTTTAAAGGAGATGTACGAGGCAGATTTTTTACACAGAGAGAAGTGAATGCCTGGAACTCGTTGCTGGGGGAGGTAGTGGAAGCGGATACGGTAGTGACTTTTAAACAAGTCACTACCGTATGTCTTGACAAGTACATGAATAGGATGGGAATAGAGGGATATGGTTCCCGGAAGGGTAGGGGGTTTTAGTTAAGTTGGGCAGCATGGTCGGTGCAGGCTTGGAGGGCTGAAGGGCCTGTTCCTGTGCTGTAATTTTCTTTGTTCTTTGTTCTTTGGTGGGGGTAAGGTTGGGGGAGAGATACCAGCGATGATTGTTGTTGGGGTTACGGGAGAGAGCAAGAGGGGGAGATGCTAGCTATGACTGTTAGGTGGGTGGGGAGGGGATGCCCACGTTGATCACAGTCTGGGTGGTGGGATGCCGGCACTGACCACGGAGTGGGGATGTCGACGTTAGTCGCGGGGGGGGTTTGGTGTGGGGGAGAGAGATGCTGGCTTTGATCGGGGGGATAGTGGTGGGAGCCTCTGAGACCTCTGTGGTGGGGTGGGATTATTCCTTAGTCTGATCAAGGCGCACTTTAAAAAAAGCATATTGTGCAATCATCAGTGAACATGCACACTTCTTACCTTATCATTTTGATTTGATTTTGATTTGATTTATTATTGTCACATGTGTTAGTATACAGTGGAAAGTATTACTTCTTGTGCGCAATACAGACAAAGCATACCGTACATAGAGAAGGAAAGGAGAGGGTGCAGAATGTAGTGTTACAGGTCATAGCTAGGATGGTGAGAAAAATTAATTTAATGCAAGGTAGGTCCATTCAAACATTTGATGGCAGCAGGGAAGAAGCTGTTCTTGAAACACAGAGGGACCTAGGTGTGCAAGTCCACAAATCCTTGAAGGTAGCAGCACAGATGGAGAAGGTGGTGAAGAAGGCATATGGTATGCTTGCCTTTATAGGACGGGGTATAGAGTATAAAAGCTGGAGTCTGATGTTGCAGCTGTATAGAACGCTGGTTAGGCCACATTTGGAGTACTGCATCCAGTTCTGGTTGCCGCACTACCAGAAGGACGTGGAGGCGTTAGAGAGAAGGTTTACCAGGATGTTTCCTGATATGGAGGGTCTTAGCTATGAGGAGAGATTGGGTAAACTGGGGTTGTTCTCCCTGGAAAGACGGAGAATGAGGGGAGATCTAATAGAGGTGTACAAGATTATTAAGGGGATAGATAGGGTGAACAGTGGGAAGCTTTTTCCCAGATCAGAAGTGACGATCATGAGGGGTCACAGGCTCAAGGTGAGAGGGGCAAAGTATAACTCAGATATTAGAGGGATGTTTTTTACAGAGGGTGGTGGGAGCCTGGAATGCACTGCCAAGTAGGGTGGTGGAGGCAGACACGCTGACATAGAACATAGAACATAGAACATAACAGCGCAGAACAGGCCCTTCGGCCCACGATGTTGCACCGACCAGTTAAAAAAAAACTGTGACCCTCCAACCTAAACCAATTTCTTTTCGTCCATGAACCTATCTACGGATCTCTTAAACGCCCCCAAACTCGGCGCATTTACTACTGATGCTGGCAGGGCATTCCAATCCCTCACCACCCTCTGGGTAAAGAACCTACCCCTGACATCGGTTCTATAACTACCCCCCCTCAATTTAAAGCCATGCCCCCTCGTGCTGGATTTCTCCATCAGAGGAAAAAGGCTATCACTATCCACCCTATCTAAACCTCTAATCATCTTATATGTTTCAATAAGATCCCCTCTTAGCCGCCGCCTTTCCAGCGAAAACAATCCCAAATCCCTCAGCCTCTCCTCATAGGATCTCCCCTCCATACCAGGCAACATCCTGGTAAACCTCCTCTGCACCCTCTCCAAAGCCTCCACATCCTTCCTGTAATGTGGGGACCAGAACTGCACACAGTACTCCAAGTGCGGCCGCACCAGAGTTGTGTACAGTTGCAACATAACGCTACGACTCCTAAATTCAATCCCCCTACCAATAAACGCCAAGACACCATATGCCTTCTTAACAACCTTATCTACTTGATTCCCAACTTTCAGGGATCTATGCACACATATACCTAGATCCCTCTGCTCCTCCACACTATTCAAAGTCCTCCCGTTAGCCCTATACTCAACACATCTGTTATTCCTACCAAAGTGAATTACCTCACACTTCTCCGCATTAAACTCCATCCGCCACCTCTCGGCCCAACTTTGCAACCTGTCTAAGTCTTCCTGCAAACTACGACACCCTTCCTCACTGTCTACCACACCACCGACTTTGGTGTCATCAGCAAATTTGCTAATCCACCCAACTATACCCTCATCCAGATCATTAATAAATATTACAAACAGCAGTGGCCCCAAAACAGATCCCTGAGGTACACCACTTGTAACCGCACTCCATGATGAATATTTACTATCAACCACCACCCTCTGTTTCCTATCCGCTAGCCAATTCCTGATCCAATTTCCTAGATCACCCCCAATCCCATACATCTGCATTTTCTGCAGAAGCCTACCATGGTGAACCTTATCAAACGCCTTACTAAAATCCATATATACCACGTCCACTGCCCTGCCCCCATCCACCTCCTTGGTCACTTTCTCAAAAAACTCAATAAGGTTAGTAAGGCACGACCTACCTGCCACAAAACCATGCTGACTATCACCTATCAATTCATTACTCTCCAAATAACTATAAATCCTATCCCTTATAATTTTTTCCAACATCTTGCCGACAACAGAAGTGAGACTCACCGGTCTATAATTCCCGGGGAAGTCTCTGTTCCCCTTCTTAAACAATGGGACAACATTCGCTAACCTCCAATCTTCTGGTACTATACCAGAGGCCAACGACGACCTGAAGATCAGAGCCAGAGGCTCTGCAATCACTTCTCTTGCCTCCCAGAGAATCCTTGGATAAATCCCATCCGGACCAGGGGATTTATCTATTTTCAGACCCTCCAGAATATCCTGCACATCCTCCTTATCAACTGTAATACTGTCTATTCTACTCCCTTGCAACCCAGTGTCCTCCTCAGCTATATTCATGTCCCCTTGCGTGAACACCGAAGAGAAATATTGGTTCAATGCTTCACCAATCTCCTCCGGTTCCACACATAACTTCCCTCTGCCATCTATAACTGGCCCTAAACTTGCCCTAACCAACCTTCTGTTCTTGACATACCTATAGAACGCCTTAGGATTCTCTTTAACCCTATCCGCCAAAGTCTTCTCATGTCCCCTTTTAGCCCTTCTAAGCTCGCTCTTCAACTCCCTCTTAGCCAATCTAAAGCTTTCTAGTGCACTACCCGAGTGCTCACGTCTCATCCGAACATAAGCCTCCTTTTTCTTTTTAACCAACAAAGAAACTTTTTTGGTGCACCACGGTTCCCTAGCCCTACCAATTCCTCCTTGCCTGACAGGGACATACCTATCACAGACTCGCAGTAGCTGCTCCTTGAAAAAACTCCACATGTCGGACGTTCCCAGTCCCTGTAATCTCCTAGTCCAACCTATGTTTCCTAATTCTCTCCTAATAGCCTCATAATTACCCTTCCCCCAGCTAAAACCACTGGCCCGAGGTTCATGCCTATCCCTTTCCATCACTAAGGTGAACGTAACCGAATTGTGGTCACTATCACCAAAATGCACACCAACCTCCAAGTCTAGCACCTGGTCTGGCTCATTTCCCAGCACCAGATCCAATATAGCCTCACCTCTAGTTGGCCTGTCTACATACTGAGTCAAAAAACCTTCCTGCACGCTTTGAACAAAAACTGACCCCTCTAACGAGCTAGAGCTATAACAATTCCAGTCAATATTAGTCAAGTTAAAATCCCCCATAACAATTGCCCTATTACTATCACTCCTAAGCAGGATTGACTCCGCAATCCTTTCCTCAACCTCTCTAGAACTTTTAGGAGGTCTATAAAAGACTCCCAACAGGGTGACCTCTCCTCTCCTATTTCTAATCTCCGCCCATACTACCTCAACAGATAAGTCCTCATCAAACCTCCTCTCTGACACTGTGATACAATCTCTGACCAATAATGCTACCCCTCCCCCTCTTCTACCTCCTTCCCTACTTCGACTAAAACATTTGAACCCCGGGACCTGCAGCATCCATTCCTGCCCCTGCTCTATCCATGTCTCTGAAATAGCCACAACATCGAAGTCCCAGGTACTGATCCACGCTGCAAGTTCACCCACTTTATTGCGAATACTCCTGGCATTGAAGTATACACATTTCAAACCCTGCTCCACCCCACCTCTGCAATGCCGTGCATTGCAGTCCCCATCCATGCATCCCTCACTTTCAGCCCCACTACTCAGGATCCCTCCCCCCCCCCCGAATCAGTTTAAACCTCCCTGCATGGCCTTAGCAAATTTACCCCCCAGGATATTGGTCCCCTTCTGATTAAGGTGTAGACCATCCTTCTCATAGAGGTCACACCTTCCCCAGTACGAGCCCCAATTGCTTAAGTACCTGAACCCCTCCCTCCTGCACCATCCCCTCAGCCATGAATTCAAACCTTCCCTCTCCCTATTCCTCTCTAAACTATCCCGTGGTACAGGCAAGAGTCCAGAGATAACCACTCTGTCAGTCTTGGCCTTTAATTTCCACCCCAACTCCATAAATCCCTGCCTAATATCCCCTTCCCCTATCCTCCCTATGTCGTGTGTCCCCACATGTACAATAACTTGTGGTTTATCTCCCTCCCCCCTAAGAGTCCTGAATACCCTGTCAGACACATCCCGGACCCCAGCCCCTGGTAGGCAACACACCAACCCTGAGTCCCTACCTTTAGTTCCGACCCTCCTATCTGTCCCCTTAATTGTGGAGTCCCCAATCACAAGGCCCAGTCTTTTACAGCCCCTAACCACCTGAGCTTTCTCACTCGGCTCACCCCCAGAGATCTGCTCTCTATGCTCAGTTGATTCCTCCTCAACTGTAGCCTCCAGCACCGAAAACCTATTATGGAGGGGAACCGCCCCAGGGGATTGTCTTCCCGATTGCTTCTTACCCCTCCTCCTGGCATTGACCCAAGCCTCATTTCTAGGAGTTACTATTTCTCTATAACTCCTATCAACTTCCACCTCCGCCTCCCGAATTATGCGGAGTTCCTCTACCTCCCCCTCCAGCTCCTTTACACGCTCCTCCAGAAGCTGCAATCTAATGCACTTCTTACAACTAAAATCTCCTGAAACACTACTGGATTTCCTCACCACATACATCCCACAGGAGATGCAGCATACTGCCTGAACTGCCATCCCTGAAGCCATTACCAGCAAGAAAAAAAGAAAACAAAAAACTTCCCCACACTTATAATTAGGTTAGAGGAGGATGGAAGGGTGGGATCCTCTACCAGTGTAGAGGATCGGGTATCTCCTCTGCACCAATTTATAGGGCTAGGGGCCCGAGAGAAAAAAAAAAACTACTACTGAGGGGGAACCACCCAGGTAACTGACTTTTAAAGTTAAAATAAAAACCCTTCCCAGACTCCTTTGCTGCCCACTTCTAGTTTTCACTTTAAACTTGAAAAACTGCTGTTAAAGTAAAGGCCAAAAAAATACACACACTAGCTGACTAATTAAATAAATAAACAATTCAATTAATCCAATTAATCTCTTACCAGCACTGCTGCTTTTCAATCACCCCTCTCAGCTTGCTCCAGTGGATCAATTTGGCATGTCCGCTATGACATCATTTAAGACTTACCTGGATAGTCACATGAGCAGCCTGGGAATGGAGGGATACAAACGAATGGTCTAGTTGGACCAAGGAGCGGCACAGGCTTGGAGGGCCGAAGGGCTTCTTTCCTGTGCTGTACTGTTCTTTGTTCTTTGTTCTTGAGTCGATCGGTACGTGACCTCAGACTTTTGTATCTTTTTCCTGACTGAAGAAGGTGGAAGAGAGAATGTCCGGGGTGTGTGGGGTCCTTGATTATGCTGGCTGCTTTTCCAAGGCAGCCGGAAGTGTAGACAGAGTTAATGGACGGGAGGCTGGTTTGCGTGATGCACTGGGCTTCATTCATGACCTTTGTCGTTTCTTGCGGTCTTGGACAGAGCAGGAGCCAAACCAAGCTGTGATACAGCCAGAAAGAATATTTTCTGTGGTGCATCTGTAAACGTTGATGAGAGTCATAGCGGACATGCCAAATTTCCTTAGCCTCCTGAGAAAGTAGAGGCATTGGTGGGCTTTCTTAACTATAGTGTCGGTATGGAGGGACCAGGACTGGTTGTTGGTGATCTGGACACCTAGAAACTTGAAGCTCTTGACCATTTCCACTTTGTCCCTGTTGATATAGACAGGAGCATGTCCTCCACTATGCTTCCTGAAGTCACTGACTATCTCCTTCATTTTGTTGACAAGTTGATAGAAGGTTATTGATGAGGCAGCTGAAGATGGTTGGGCCTCGGTCACTATCCTGGGGAACTCCTGCAGTGATGTCCTGGGACTGAAATGATTAACCTCCATCTTCCTTTGTGCTAGGTATGACTCCAACCTTCAGGTTTCCCCTGATTCCTATGGCCACCAGTTTTGCTAAGGCTCCTTGATGCCGTATTCAGTCAAATGCTACCTTGATGTTAAGGGCAGAGAACTCATCTCTGGAGTTCAGCCCTTTAGTCCATACCCGAACCAAGGCTGTAATGAGGTCAGGAACTGAATGACTCCGTTGGAACAACAACAGAACTTTGGTGAACAGGTTATTGCTAACTAAGTGCCACCTGATAGCACTGTTGATGACCCCCTTCCATCACTTTGCTGATGATAGAGAGTAGGCTGATGGGGCAATAATTACCCAGGTTGGATTTGTCCTGCTTTTTTGATATAGGACATACGTGGGCAATTTTCTACATTGCCAAATAGAGGGCAGTGTTGTAACTATACTGGAACAACTTGGCTAGGGGTGCGGCAAGTTCTGGATTACAAATCCTCAGTACTATTGCTAGAATATTTGCTAGAATATTGTCATAAGGCCAAAGCCTATGCAGTATCCAGTGCCTTCAGCCATTTGTTAATATCATGTGGAGTGAATCAAATTGGCTAAAGACTGGCATCTCTAATGCTGGAGACCTCTGGAAGAGACTGAGATGGATCATTCATTTGGCAGTTCTGGCTGAGGTTGGTTGCAAATGCAACCAGCCTTATGAACATAGAACATAGAACATAGAACATTACAGCACAGAACAGGCCCTTCGGCCCACGATGTTGTGCCGACCTTCATCTGAAACCAAGATCAAACTATCCCACTCCCTACCATCCTGGTGTGCTCCATGTGCCTATCCAATAACCGCTTAAATGTTCCTAAAGTGTCTGACTCCACTATCACTGCAGGCAGTCCATTCCACACCCCAACCACTCTCTGCGTGAAGAACCTACCTCTGATATCCTTCCTATATCTCCCACCATGAACCCTATAGTTATGCCCCCTTGTAATAGCTCCATCCACCCGAGGAAATAGTCTTTGAACGTTCACTCGATCTATCCCCTTCATCATTTTATAAACCTCTATTAAGTCTCCCCTCAATCTCCTCCGCTCCAGAGAGAACAGCCCCAGCTCCCTCAACCTTTCCTCATAAGACCGACACTCCAAACCAGGCAGCATCCTGGTAAATCTCCTCTGCACTCTTTCCAGCGCTTCCACATCCTTCTTATAGTGAGGTGACCAGAACTGCACGCAATATTCCAAATGCGGTCTCACCAAGGTCCTGTACAGTTGCAGCATAACCCCACGGCTCTTAAACTCCAACCCCCTGTTAATAAAAGCTAACACACTATATGCCTTCTTCACAGCTCTATCCACTTGAGTGGCAACCTTTAGAGATCTGTGGATATGGACCCCAAGATCTCTCTGCATGCCTTTATTGGACATAAAAATTCCCTTTATCCCTAATCTCTGTCTCCTATCTCCCATCCAATTATTCACTCATTTCATCATATTAACTCTGATTCTGTGCGCATTTAGTTTTGCTGACAATTTTTTATGCAGAATGATTTTTGGATATTCATTTACACACCATCAAGCTATGCACATATATTAATGGTGCAATCATGCACAGTGTGATCTCCATGTAAATGGCACATCAGTTACACAATATGCATGGAGATATCTTAAATATAATGCATGTCCTCCAGAAGTCTGAGTTTTTGGATGAGTCAGAGTTTACAGAGGAGAAAAAGAAAGAAGATTTATAATGTGAAGCCAGCAAAGAGAGCATTAGAATTGTTGTAAAGTGAAAGGTGAATAAATGTACCCTGATTAACCTTAACCAGTTTGCAGCAACTCTTTTAAACTCAGATGCTTAGATGGTGAGATAGACAAAAGAGATAAGAGCCAGGTGAAGATCCGACACAACTTTATTGAACACTTTATCGAGGAAAAACAAAATTCAATCTCTTCCAGGACTCTTCAGAAAACAGTCTTAAATCTACACTAGCTACCTACTTCTAACTCACGCTTCCGAGGATTCACTACACTCTATCCACACTGAATCACTATCCCGAAATTCTACTGCCCCACCCCTCATGGGAATCGGAGCAGGCGAGGGGCGGACAATGGGGAGGTCCGTTGACCTCGAGCAGGCTTTTATAGTTTCAGGACGAGCAAGGCTGTAAAATCCCGCCCGTTTTTTGAACTATTTGTCTGAAAAGGGTGGTAATACCCATTCATTAAGGCTGGGACAAGCTGTCCCTCAGTCTTTGAGTGTTGGCTGGTGTCTCAGGGTCTGTCGATTGGGGATTCCCCTCTTGTTTAGGGCTGGTTCTGGTCTTCGGTTAGTCCCACTAGGGTGGTTTCCTGGGTCTAGTCAGCCTGATGATGCTCACCATGGGGTTCAAAGAGCTGGAGATACTGTGCTGCTCGGCTGCCAGTCGAATCTCCTCCCTGGAGACGCCATTGAGGGAAGTGAAAAAGCAGCGAGAGAGAGAGAGAGAGGGCAAGGGTTCCAGTTTGCTCCCTTCGTGCCCTTCTCGAAGATTCTGTGATCTGTTTCCAATCCTTGTCATGTTATACCTCTGGCCTCCTACCAAGCTGGGTCCCACCACATCTACATACATCAGCCCTCCTCAGATAACAAGAATTTGTCTGAACATGTGGAGCAGGCCATAAATCCAAATGAACCTTTTACGGATGTCAATGCCATGGAGAGATGTGCAAGTTAACTCAGCATGAACGTTACTCCATTGCCAGACCTCCATTGCCTTCCTGGGGTGTAGACGAAGCCCTGCCATCCTCCCTTGCTCAATTAACTATAAATCTGCATCATCTGCCACCTAGACCAGAATGGGGAGTGGAGTATTATGCACACTCACTAGAGAGTTATGGTAACCAAGGACATCCTAGGAGTATGTGGTCATCCACGTAACAAGGCTCTCTTGCCTAACCATTCTGATCCAACACCATCTTTAAAGTGCTTTGATTGCAACTTCACCTGTCTCAGTTATACTTGTGAGTAAAGTGGGCCAATATCCTCTAGGGTACATAGATCAGAAGCCAGCTTGCCTGGATTTTATGCCATGTTTTAGAGAATGATTATCATAGAAGTAGTAATTCACTTGAATATTCAAAATTAATGCAAATTGTCATTTGATAGTATTGCTGAAAAATATCAAAACACAAGGTCCAACATTGGGTGTGATTTTGCAATTGGACAACATTTGCACAATAATTCTCTGTACAAAGAATTATGCTGACAACCAATTTAAGATTGTCAGTCGGACTCACAGTGTGTCTGTACTGGAAACTACATATATTAATACACAGGGCTCTGTTATTTGCAGATAGAAGGAGCATGTACACACATTACACTTGTTTCAGCTAAGTCGCTTCTCAGCCTTTTGGCTAACATCAAGTGTCTGATCATTTCTATTGTGTCTGCACTAACTTGCCAAACAAGCATCATGACTTAGTGCCATTCCCCTGCCTTTAACCCATATCCCTGTATATTGGGTCTATTCAAATAATCATCCAATGCCCTCTTGGATGCTTCAATTGAACCTGCCTCCACCACTCTTCAAGGCAGTACATTCCACACATGGACCACTCATTGGGTGAAAAGAAAATTCTCACATCACATCACATCTGCTCCTTTTGCAAATCACCTTAAGTCTTGATCCTTTTACGAGTGGGAATAATTTCTCCCTATCTACTCTGTCTAGCCCCATCATGATTTTGAACCTCTCTATCCTATTTTATATTGTCACTCCATGTCTTTCCTACCAAAATCCATCACCTTACACTTCTCCACATTGAACTTCAGCTGCTACCTATCTACCCACTCCACCAACCTCTCTATGTCCTTTTTGCAGTTCTACACTGTCCTCTTCATAATTTACAATACTTCCAAGTTTTGTATCATCCGCAAACTTTGAAATTTTCCCTTGCACAAAAAGATCGAGATCATTAATATAAATCAGGAAAAGCAAGAGTCCCAATACTGACCCTGGGGGAATACAACAAAAAAACCTTCCTTCAGCCTGAAAAATATTCATTAACTGTTACTCTCTGCTTCCTATTACTCATGATGTGGAGATGCCGGCGTTGGACTGGGGTAAGCACAGTAAGAAGTCTCACAACACCAGGTTAAAGTCCAACAGGTTTATTTGGTAGCAAATACCATAAGCTTTCGGAGCAATGCTCCTTCGTCAGATGGAGTGGTCTCTGTTCTCAAACAGGGCACAGACACAGAAATCAAATTACAGAATACTGATTAGAATGCAAATCTCTACAGCCAGCCAGGTCTTAAATGCACAGACAATGTGGGTGGATTACTGTCTGGAGACAATACACATCTCTTTAACCTGTGTTGAATGCTCCCTCCACCCACATTGTCTGTGCATTTAAGACCTGGCTGGCTGTAGAGATTTGCATTCTAATCAGTATTCTGTAATTTGATTTCTGTGTCTGTGCCCTGTTTGAGAACAGAGACCACTCCATCTGACGAAGGAGCATTGCTCCGAAAGCTTATGGTATTTGCTACCAAATAAACCTGTTGGACTTTAACCTGGTGTTGTGAGACTTCTTACTGTCCTATTACTCAGCCAGTTTTGTATCCACATTGCTAATGTCCCTTTTGTTCCATGAGCTATAACTCTTCTCACAAGTCAGTTGTGTGGCACTGTATTGAGTGCCTTTTGAAAGTCCATATACACCACATCAACAGCATTACTTTCATCCACCCTTTCTCTTACCTCATCAAATAACTCCAAAAAGTTAGTTCGATGCAATTTCCCCTTTAGAAATTCATGATGGCTCTTCCAAATCAATCCACATTTTTCCATGTGACTACTAATCCTATCTCGAATAATTGTTTCCACTGATGTTAAATGACTGATCTTTAATGGCTAGGGCTATCCTTACAACCCTTTTTTGAATAAGAGAGTAACATTTGCAATTATTCAGTCCTCTGCCACCTCCACTAAGTCTAGAGAAGACTGGAAGATTATGGCCAGCACCCCTGCAATTTCCATTCTCTCTTCCTTCAATGTCCTTATACATCTTATCCGGTCCCGCTGCCTTGTCAGCTTTTAGAATCGACAGTCTATTCAACACTTCCTCCTTATCAATTTTGAACCCTTCTCGGGACAGAGTTTCCTGAACTGCTCATTGGGAAAGGCATGCTGTTGACCAAAATCTCAGCCACTGCTTCAGCCTGTGCCCTCCTGTAATTTCACAAATCTGAACATATTATTTAATGGCCTAAAGGATCACGTCAGTAAAGATTTATTTAGTTGAGTGAAAAGCCTCATGACATTCAATGTAGGAGACAGAAGATGCCATTGGAGGGTAAGTTCGAACACCTCTAGGCCAGGAAGGCCCAACTGCAGACAGCACCATCTCAGCCTAGCTTGCAGTCTGACCTGACTGGAAGACAGAAACCAGCAAAGGCACTGGGAAGTGGCAGGAGCTGGAATGCTGTCATCCTGAGAGAGGAAAGAAGGCTTGTCCTTCATGAAGCCACTCAGACTCTCCCAGGATGGTGGCTCAGAAATCGGAAGAACAGATTGTTGGGAGTAGTGTGTTGTCCTGGTACCCAGATCCCTGATGGAAGCAGTCTGAGTTTCAGCGCTCAGTATATTGGGTGGATGCATCTTGTGCTGCAATGGAAGCTGAATCATTGGCCATCAGACGCTGTAGCATGCCTGGTTGCACGGGTGCCCTGATAAAGGAGGCACCCATTCCTCATGATGCTAGGATGGGCTCCAAGCTCTGTGTAAAACCTTGTGCCAAGTTAGTACTGGATTTTTCATGCTCCTTGGCATTGAAAGAAATCTCACAACACCAGGTTAAAGTCCAACAGGTTTATTTGGAATCACAAGCTTTCAGAGCGCTGCTCCTTCATCAGGTGAGTCACACAGAGGGTGGCGAGTGTCTGGAACAAGCTGCCAGAGGCGGGTACAATTTTGTCTTTTAAAAAGCATTTAGACAGTAACGTGGGTAAGATGAGTATAGAGGGATATGGGCCAAACGTGGGCAATTGGGACTAGCTTAGCAGTAAGAAAAAAGGGTGGCATGGACAAGTTGGGCTAAAGGGCCTGTTTCCATGCTGTAAACCTCTATCACTCTAAAGTTATATAGAGGCTTGTAAATTCACCCTGCTTACCAGGGTGATCCCCTACTCTGCTCCCCAATTGGTTCCCTGGGTCATGTGACCCTTATTCTGCAGATTAATCCTTAAAGAGACAATCACGACACTAAGAAACTTTGGGCGTGGTCTTAGCGGCCATTCCTGCCGTGCTCATGTTGCAGCGAAGTCGGAGAATTTGGCGCCCAGCCAAATCTCCGTCCACTGCAATGGGATCGGAAACTCCTGCCAGCATGAACAGCCATAACATTACGGCCATTAACTCTCACTGAGGAGTAACATTATCTATAGCATATTCTTCACCCTGCAGCGTAGTCATCAGCTGACAAAGCACTGCTGGAAAGCAGGTGCGTATCTTCAACGCACAAGTATGTGAACGGTAAATTGTCATGAAACTGATAAAATACACAAATTCTAGCCCAAACACTGCAGATTAGAACATTTTTACTTCAACAACATCAACTTGCATTTCCATAGTGCCTTTAAGTAGCAAAGCACCCCAAAACACTTAACCCATTATTAAACATAACAAGCTTGATGAGGAGGTCTTAGGAGAGGTGATCACAAACTTGGTCATAGACAGTGATTTTCAGGAGCTTCTTAAAGGAGGACAAGAAGAGATTTGGAGAAGTTTAAAAAGGGAATTCCAGAGTTTAGGGCCTAGGCAGCTGAAGGAGTGGGACTTAACTGTGCAGCAATGATAATCAGGTATGCCAAATATCATGTTGCTTTCTTAAATACTGCTAGTCAAAAACAAAAATATGATTTGGTAAGTCAGCATTGCATAATATTACAATATTACATAACCTTCACCTGACACTGGAGAGTTAACACTGCTCTTTCACAATCTTGGTCCATCCTCTGTGATTTTGTCTGCAAAGCTTTGGAATGTACCCTGTCTGATTTATCAAACTGTGATGCTGTCATGTTCAGTGTGCAAGTCTCAGATATCAATTCTCCGTTTAACGCACTAGCTTTCATTATGCTCATTTTCCTTAATATTGTTTAGGTCAGATTGCATAGAAGACAACAGTAAAACATGCATCACTGTGCAGTTCCATTAGGGCTAAAGCTAAACCTCCTCAGACAAACCTAATTTACTTTGGAATAACAAAAGGAACAAAATAATTATAAATTAGTCAAATCCAATCTGTTTTTACTATAAATAATTGTGTTTTTTTTTACTGTTTCACCAAATTCAAAATGAGGTAGGCTACAGAGCAAACCTATATTTAAAAACTGCAGAAAACTCTATTTGTTCTGTAGAGCAACAGTACCAGGGCATTCAATCACCCAGAAGCTGCAAGCCATAAACTTCTTCCACTGCTTTATTAGAAAGGCAGATCCATAAAAATTCATCAGGATAATGTCGAGATGAAGCTCGTTTGAACTTGCCATCGTGCAATCAACCAATCACTCATACCATGGCATTTACAGCACATCTCATTCCCCAGTTCCTTAAGGACAATTGATTTTCCTGATTCCATTAGCATAAAAGCAAGGAAAATGACTGCAGTGCAATATTTTTGGAAAGTTCCAGGAGTAGCAGTGCATCAGAGTGTAACCATGATAATAAGCAAGTGCACTGCAGTAACACTTTAGAAATAAGACCCCGAGTAAGCAATTTCAAATACAAATAGACACAATCGAAAAAATTTAATTAAAATAAATATAATTTCGGAAGAACCTGATAAGTAGGCAACATCTAGCAACCCATTACTATTTTCATAGACTGCAGATTTCTTATTTCACATTCCAGGATACAGAGGCGTCTGACATGCTTTTATTATAAAAAGACTCTACCCCATGGGGTTGGAAGGAGTACATGAATATTCACAATATCATAATTTTCTTATGCTAAAGAAAAAATTCGATCAGACATATTTATAATAATTTCTTGCAATATGCATTAAGCAAATGACCACAATTTTTAAACGGCAGACTTATTTTTTTCCTACAAAACAAATACAACATTTTTTCTCGTTAATGTGGGTAGGCAAATGCAAGGCTAACTATGACAGAACTAAATAAAACTAATTTTAGCAATTGAAGAAATACAGCAGCTAAAACCATTGAGAGCCGTATAAAAATAGGTGCAGTTCAGGTTCTGGAGCTGCCAATCACTCGAACCACTTGGATGAGCCAGGCATGTTAACTCATTTTCATCCAGACCTTGAGATAATCACAAGGACACAAAGGAGGGTGAGGTGGGTTTGCGGGGGGGGGGGGGGGGGGGGGGGGGGGGGAGGGGGAGAGGTGAAGTGCATCCTGGACAGCAGCACAGAGCAGGAGACAGTGCACAGCCACCCGTTTCACACAATCCGCCCAATTCTCATTTTCACTGACTTCAAGTGGACTGCCGATTTATTGTTGCCTGTTTTGCCTGACTGTCCAAGAGAAATTTCACATCCAGAATGAGCATCAGGGAGAGGATGGGGAGGGCAGTTAGCGAGAAAGCGCATGGTGAGAAAGAAAGAAGGGCTGGGAGAGAGAGGAGGTGGAGGGATGAAAGCACAGTGACACAGAGGTTAGCAATGCTGCCTCGCAGCATCAAGGACCCAGGTTCAATTCCGGTCTCAGGTCACTGCCTGTGTGGAGTTTGCACATTCTCCCCATGTCTGTGTGGATTTCCTCCGGATGCTCCAGTTTCCTCACACAGTCCAAAGATGTGCTGGTTAGGTTGATTGGCCATGCTAAATTGACCCTAGTGTAAGGGAAATATGTGGGGTTACAGGAATAGGGCCTGGGTGGGATTGTGGTTGGTGCAGACTTGATGGGCAGAGTAGCCTCCTTCTGTACTGTAGGGACTCTATGAAAGAGCAGAGCTGGAAGAGAGAGGGAGGATATGGGGAGAGAGAGAATAAGAGGGGGAGGAATTAAAAGGTAGAGAATAGTAGGGAGAGGGGAATAGAAAGGGAGAGGGTTGGAGAAAGCATATGGGAGAGGAAGGAAAAGTAGAGAGAAGAAGAGGTGGAAACAAAGACAGAGGTGGAAAGGGTGAAGAGAAATGGAGCTAAAGCAGAGGTAGAGAAATGTAGAGAAGAGGACTTTGTTTAGTTTATTTATTAGTGTCACAAGTAGGCTTACATTAAAGAACAAAGAACAGTACAGCACAGGAAACAGGCCCTTCGGCCCTCCAAGCCTGTGCCGCTCCTTGGTCCAACTAGACCAATCGTTTGTATCCCTCCATTCCCAGGCTGCTCATGTGACTATCTAGGTAAGTCTTAAACGATGTCAGCGTGCCTGCCTCCACCACCCTACTTGGCAGCGCATTCCAGGCCCCCACCACCCTCTGTGTAAAAAACGTCCCTAACACTGCAATGAAGTTACTGTGAAAATCCCCTAGTCGCCACACTCAGGTGCCTGTTCAGGTACACCAAGGGAGAATTTAGCATGGCCAATGCACCTAACCAGCACATCTTTCAGACTGTGGGAGGAAACCAGAGCACCCGGAGGAAACCCACGCAGATATGGGGAGAATGTGCAGACTCCACACAGATATTGAGCCAAGACAGTGGTTCCTGGTACTGTGAGGCAGCAGTGCTAACCATTGTGCTACTGTGCCACCCAGGCTCACAATGCTACCTACAAATATAACATCTTTGGAACATTTAACCACACACCAATTTTAAATATATAAATTCTGGACATTTTATCCTAAAATACAATATACAAGCTTCACCACATTTGATTTGATTTATTATTGTCACATGTATTAACATACAGTGAAAAGTATTGTTTCTTGCGTGCTATACAGACAAAACATACCGTTCATAGAGAAGGAAACGAGAGAGTGCAGAACGTAGTGTTACAGTCATAGCTCGGGTGTAGCAAAAGATCAACTTAATGCAAGTTAAGTCCATTCAAAAGTCTGACAGCAGCCGGGAAGAAGCTGTTCTTGAGTCGGTGTACGTGACCTCAGACTTCTGTATCTTTTTCCCGAAGGAAGAAGGTGGAAGAGAGAATGTCCAGGGGGCTTGGGGTCCTTAATTATGCTGGCTGCTTTGCCGAGGCAGCGGGAAGTGTGGACAGAGTCAATGGATGGGAGGCTGGTTTGGGTGATGGATTGGGCTACATTCACGACCTTTTGTAATTCCTTGCAGTCTTGGGCAGAGCAGGAGCCATACCAAGCTGTGATACAACCAGAAACAATGCTTTCTATGGTGCATCTGTAAACGCTGGTGAGAGTCATAGCTGACATGCCAAATTTCCTCAGTCTTCTGAGAAAGTAGAGACATCGATGGGCTTTCTTAACTATAGTGTCGGCATGGGGGGACCAGGACAGGTTGTTGGTAATCTGGACACCTAAAAATTTGAAGCTCTCGACCGTTTCTACTTCGTCCCCATTGAGGTAGACAGGGGCATGTTCTCCTTTACGCTTCCTGAAGTCGATGACAATCTCCTTCATTTTGTTGACATTGAGGGAGAGATTATTGTTGCCGCACCAGTTCATCAGATTCTCTATCTCATTCCTGTACTCTGTCTCGTCATTGTTTGAGATCCGACCCACTACGGTGGTGTCATCAGCAAACTTGAAAATCAAGTTGGAGGGGAATTTGGCCACACAGTCATAGGTTTATAAGGAGTATAGCAGGGGGCTGAGAACACAGCCTTGTGGGGCGCCAGTGTTGAGGATGATTGTGGAGGAGGTGTTGTTGCCTATCCTTACTGATTGTGGTCTGTGAGTTAGGAAGTTCAGGATGCAGTCGCAGAGGGAGGTGCCGTGGCCCAGGCCTCGGAGTTTGGAGATGAGTTTTGTGGGAATAATAGTGTTGAAGGCTGAGCTGTAGTCAAAAAATAGGAGTCTGACATAGGTGTCCTTGTTATCTAGGTGTTCCAGGGTTGAATGCAGGGCCAGGGAAATGGCATCTGCTGTGGACCTGTTGCGGCAGTAGGCGAACTGTAGTGGATCCAGGTAGTCCAGGAGGCTGGAATTGATTCGTACCATGACTAACCTTTCAAAGCACTCCATAATGATGGATGTCGGAGCCACCGGCCGATAGTCATTAAGGCACGCTGCTTGGTTTTTCTTAGGTACCAGGATGATGGTCGTCTTCTTGATGCAGATAGGGACCTCAGATTGTTGTAAAGAGAGGTTGAAGATGTCTGTGAATACCTCAGCCAGCTGATCCGCACAGGATCTGAGTGCACGTCTGGGTATCCCATCCGGGCCAGTTGCTTTCCGTGGGTTGACCTTCAAGAAAGCTGCTCTGACACCTGCAATGGTGACCCCAGATACAGTTTCATCCATGGCGTCCAGGGTGGAGGGCATGCTCTCGCTGATCTCTTGCTCAAAATGGGCGTAGAATGCATTAAGCTCATCAGGGAGGGGTGCATTGGAGCCGGCGATTTTACATGCCTTCATCTTGTAGCCTGTTATGTCTTGCACCAAGAACAAATAGGGAAAGCCAATAAATCCTGGTTTTGCCAATGACACTTGTATATCTTGTGACTTAATAAAAAAATTCAAAATATGGAGAAAGTACCATTCTTAGTTAAACACCATGTATAAAATGATGCTGATGTTGGGCTACAGTGACATGACCTTCAAGGCCAACACATTTATATTTTGACAAAATATAGATGCTTTTAAAGTGCTGACATCAGAGCACTTAATGAGTGGAACTAATTTTAAAATATTTTTATTGTGCACATTTTTCTTATTCTTTCATGGAATATGGGCATTGTTGGCAAAGGCAATATTTGTTGCCCACCCCTCATTGCTCTTGAGAAAATGGTGGTGGGGCACCTCCTTGGACCACTGCAGTACATCTGGTGCAGGTAGACATATAGTGCTGTTAGGAAGGGAGTTCCAGGATTTTGACTCAGTGTCTGTGAAGGAACGGCAATATAGTTCCAAGTCAAAATGGTGTTTCACATAGAGAGGAATGTGCAGCTGGTGGTGTTGCCAAGCATCTGCTTCCCTTGCTCTTCAAGGTGGTAGAGCTTGTGGATTGGAAGGTGCTGTCAAAGGAGGCTTGGTGAGTTGCTGCAGGGCATCTTGTATGTGGTACACAGTGCTGCCACTGTGCGTCAGTGGTTGAGGGGGTGAATGTTTAAGATAGTGGACAGGGTGTCAATCAAGCAAACCGGTTGAATGTTGTTGGATTGCCTTGAGTTCTTGAGTGTTGTTAGAGCTGCACTCATCCAGGCAAGTGGAGAACATTCCATCACATTCCTGATTTGGCCCTTGCAGATGGCAGACAGGTTTTGGCAAGGCAGGAGGTGAGATTCTGCTGCAGAATTCCAAACTTCTGAATTGCTACTGTAGTCACAATATTTATAGGGCAGGATCAGTTCAGTGTCTGGCCAATAGTAACCCCCAGATGGTGATAATGGGAGATTCAGCAATGGTAATGCCATTGAATGTCAAGGGGATTGATGGTTAGATTCTCTCTTGTTGAAGATGGGTTTGGCACTTGTGTGGTGTGATTGTTACTTGACATTTATCAGCCTAAGCCTGAATGTTGTCCAGGTCTTGCTGCATATGGACATGGACTGGTTCAGTCTATGAGGAGTTGTAATGGTATTGAGCAGTGTGCAACCACTGAACACCCCACTCCTGACCTTACGAAGAAAGTAATGTCATTGATGAAGTAGCTAAAGATGGTTAGGTTTTGGGCACTACACTGAGGAACTGTGGAATGTTCAGGGGCTGAGATTGTTGGCTTCCAACAACTGCAACCATCTTAATTTGTGAGGTAAGACTCCAGCGAATGCAGACTTTTCCTCATGACTCCCATGATTTCAATTTTGTTCGGGCTCCTTAATGCCACACTCAGTCAAATACTGCCTTGATGTTAAGGGCAGTCACTCACACCTCACCTCGAATTCAGCTCTTTTGCCCATGTTTAGACCAAGCTGGTGGTGTTGCCAAGCATCTGCTTCCATTGCCCTTCAAGGTGGTAGAGGTCGTGGATTGGAAAGTGCTGTCAAAGGAGGCTTGGTGAGTTGCTGCAGGGCATCTTGTATGTGGTACACAGTGCTGCCACTGTGCGTCAGTGGTTGAGGGGGTGAATGTTTAAGATAGTGGACAGGGTGTCAATCAAGCAAACCGATTGAATGTTGTTGGATTGTCTCGAGTTCTTGAGTGTTGTTAGAGCTACACTCATTCAGGCAAGTGGAGAACATTCCATCACAGCTGTAACCAGGTCAGGAGCTGAGTGCCCAAAGATGAGCATCAGTGAGCAGTTCATTGTTGTGTAAGTGGCATTTGATGACACGTTTCATCACTTTGCTAATGATTGAGAATAGACCGAAGGGGCGGCGATTGACCAAATTGAATTTGTCCTGCTTTCTATGGACAGGACACATCTTTTGGGTAAGGACATTTGAGAGCTTCAAGTTTTTAGGTGTCCAGATCACCAACAACCTGTCCTGGTCCCCCCCATGCAGACACTATAGTAAAGAAAACCCACCAACGCCTCTACTTTCTCAGAAGACAAAGGAAATTTGACATGTCAGCTACGACTCTCACCAACTTTTACAGATGCACCATAGAAAACATTCATTTACAGCTTGGTATGGCTCCTGCTCTGCCCAAGACTGCAAGAAACTACAAAAGGTCATGAATGTAGTCCAATCCATCACGCAAACCAGCCTCCCATCCATTGACTCTGTCTACACTTCCCGCTGCCTCGGCAAAGCAGCCAGCATAATTAAGGACCCCATGCACCCCCAACATTCTCTCTTCCACCTTATTCCGTCGGGAAAAAGATACAAAAGTCTGAGGTCACGTAGCAACCAACTCAAGAACAGTTTCTTCCCTGCTGCTGTCAGACTTTTGAATGGACCTACCTTGCATTAAGTTGATCTTTCTCTACACCATAGCTAAGACTGTAACACTACATTCTGCACTCTCTCATTCCCTTCTCTATGAACAGTATGCTCTGTATAGCATGCAAGAAGCAATACTTTTCACTGTGTACTAATACATGTAACAATAATAAGTCAAATCAAATCAAACTTCTTTCAATGTACTGAAACATGGGGTGGTAATATTAGTACATATGTCTATTCCATTCACAGTGGTACACATTAAAGATGATGTGGAGATGCCGGCGTTGGACTGGGGTAAACACAGTAAGAAGTTTAATAACACCAGGTTAAAGTCCAACAGGTTTATTTGGTAGCAAAAGCCACACAAGCTTTCGGAGCCCCAAGCCCCTTCTTCAGGTGAGTGGGAATTCTGTTCACAAACAGGGCATATAAAGACACAAACTCAATTTACATGAATAATGGTTGGAATGCGAATACTTACAACGAATCAAGTCTTTATGATACAAACAATGTGAGCGGAGAGAGCATCAAGACAGGCTAAAGAGATGTGTATTGTCTCCAGACAGGACAGCCAGTGAGACTCTGCAGGTCCAGGCAAGCTGTGGGGATTACAAATAGTATGACATGAACCCAATATCCCGGTTGAGGCCATCCTCATGTGTGCGGAACTTGGCTATCAGCTTCTGCTCAGCGACTCTGCGCCGTCGTGTGTCGTGAAGGCCGCCTTGGAGAACGCTTACCCGAATATCAGAGGCCGAATGCCCGTGACCGCTGAAGTGCTCCCCAACAAGAAGAGAACAGCCTTGCCTGGTGATTGTCGAGCGGTGTTCATTCATCCGTTGTCGCAGCGTCTGCCAACGTTGTCTACCTGATACGCTGCAGGAAAGGATGTCCCGAGGCATGGTACATTGGGGAAACCATGCAGATGCTGCGACAACGGATGAATGAACACTGCTCGGCAATCACCAGGCAAGACTGTTCTTTTCCTGTTGGGGAGCACTTCAGCGGTCACGGGCATTCGGCCTCTGATCTTCGGGTAAGCGTTCTCCAAGGCGGCCTTCACGACACACGACGGCGCAGAGTCGCTGAGCAGAAACTGATAGCCAAGTTCCGCACACATGAGGACGGCCTCAACCGGGATATTGGGTTCATGTCACACAATCTGTAATCCCCACAGCTTGCCTGGACCTGCAGAGTCTCACTGGCTGTTCTGTCTGGAGACAATACACATCTCTTTAGCTTGTCTTGATGCTCTCTCCACTCACATTGTTTGTATCATAAAGACTTGATTCGTTGTAAGTATTCGCATTCCAACCATTATTCATGTAAATTGAGTTTGTGTCTTTATATGCCCTGTTTGTGAACAGAATTCCCACTCACCTGAAGAAGGGGCTTGGGGCTCCGAAAGCTTGTGTGGCTTTTGCTACCAAATAAACCTGTTGGACTTTAACCTGGTGTTGTTAAACTTCTTGGAGTGAATGGAGGGATACAAAAGAGTGGTCTAGTTTGGACCAGGGAGCGGCGCGGGCTAATTGTTGTTTGTTTCTCGTTTCAAGGCTTCATTCTATGATCATCTTGCTGGTGCCAGTACAGAGCGAGACTGCGGATAGTTGGGAACCTGTCTCGGGGGCAGGGAATTCAGATGGTGTTCGTAAAGCAGAAGTGGAAATGAATAGGGTTGGGAAGTATTTTCTGATCAGGGCCATTGTGATCTCCTGGACTCGTTTCGATCGCCTCAGGGGGTCGGAGAGGAATTTCCCAGATTTTCTTTCCCCATATTGGCCCTGGGGTTTTCACTCTGGGTTTTCGCCTCTCCCTGGAGATCACATGGTCTGGAATGGGGGGGTGGGGGTGAGTTAATAGGTTGTGATGAACAAAGCATCGTAGCTGTGAGGGACAGCTCGGTGGATAGGATATTAGGATGTAGATAGGCTGGAAAATTGGGCAGGGATCCTGGATTCAGGATTCAATCCTGGACCGGGGAGCGGCGCGGGCTTGGAGGGCCGAAGGGCCTGTTCCTGTGCTGTATTGTTCTTTGTTCTTACACATTAAAGAGCCAGGTTATGTATGTTATTTTGACATATTTGGTACAAGTAGTTTACACTGGTTAACATATATGCCTTGTAATACTAGTCGGCAGTTTCCTTGAAAGTAGGCAAGTTACCTCAAACCCCCATTAGTTTTAGATGGAGATTTCAATCATGCACCAGAACAGATGTTGGTCAATTCTCAAAGGAAATATAAACACATTGTGGATTGAAATGTGACTTTTCAGTGTTTAGCTATATAACAACCTTAATAGATATGTGAAAACTATAGACCACCCTACTGATGCAGAGTTTAACTTCTTCCTTTCCAAGAATTTAGACAAGATTGTTACTAGGTACAAATATTGATGAAAGGAATATACTGCAATCACTCATATTTTTGCTCCTTTCTATGAGAGTAGGTTTGTCTCCATGGTGGAGTTAATAGAGAATGTAAAGTAGATGATAGTTCTTCAAAAAAAGTGTGAGGACAGTAAATCGATAAGTAGCTGCAGAAAAATACTGGTTCTGTAGCTTCAAATACCCATACGACCATAAGACCAAAAGAGATAGGAGCAGAATTAGGCCACTCGGCCCATTGAGTCTGTACCGCCATTCAATCATGGCTGATATTTTTTTCATCCCCATTCTCCTGCCTTTTCCGCATAACCCCTGATCCCCTTATTAATCAAGAACCTATAAATCTCTGTCTTAACGACATCCAATGACCTCCACAGCCTTCTGCAGCAAAGAGTTCGACACTCTCTGGCTGAAGAAATTTCTCCTCATCTCTGTTTTAAAGGATCATCGGAAAACAGAGTTATTGGCCAGAATTTTACCAGCACGCCCGCCCCGGAATCTCCGTTGGCCTCGGGTGGGATCTTACGAGCCTTGGGCAGACGAGGCGGTAAAATTCCAGTCATTATCTTCTGTGGACTCAGGCCCACCAGTTGGAGATACAGCACAAAGATTCCCATTTATTGGAAATACTCAGAGCTAATACAGCCTACATAAAAATCACAGCACAGAAACAGACCATTCAGTCAAACTGGCCTATGTTAGTATTTATATACTCAGTACAAGACTCCTCTCACATCTCTTCATCTAACTTAATCAGTATACCCTTCCATTCTTTTCTCCTTCATATGCTTATTAAACTCTGCCTTACATGTACCTACACTATTTGTCTCAACTACTCTTGGTACTGAGTTTCACATTCTTGCCTCTTCCTAGTTGATTCATTTATGACTTTCTTATGTGTCTTATTTTGATTAATTTTGATAATCTCCATAAGTAACTTCTCCTTATGAAACCTCTTCATAACTTCAATGACCTCTATTAAGTTTCCCCTCAGCCTTCACTTTTCTGGAGAAATTAGGTCTGTTGGTTCAGTTCATCCTGATAAGTAAAGTCTCAGTTCTGATATCATCCTTGTAAATGTTTTTTGTACCTTCTCCAGTGCCTCAATGTGCACTTTATGATGATAGAGACCAGAGCTGGGCACTGTACTCTCTGTGGACTAAACAAGATTCTATATAACCTTAACATAACTTCTCTGATTTTCAATTTAAACCCTTTTGAAATAAACCCCAACGCTTGTATTTTTTTTAAAATTACCATATTAGTCTTTAGTATCTTTAGTAATTTGTATGTTTAACCCCTAGATTGGAGAGGTGGGTAGCATCCCTACCTCTGAGGCAGAAGCTTCTCATTTGAGTCCCACCCCAGGACTTGATGACCAAGGAAGGTGCACTCATAATGCAGTCAAACAGGTTGATTGTCAACCTGCAAATCCTCCCAACACATGCCAATGGCAGATGGTAAGAGTGGGAGACACTCCTGGTCAGCCATGTGACGGAAAGGAAGAGGGAGCCTCTACCATCACTACCATTAGCTCCAGACTACAACTTGCATGTAAAGGTACATGTTGCCACAACAGCTTGGACTACCTGAGTGAAAGGTAACACAGCACTACCCCTAGATTTGTTTGCTCTTCTAACCCATTCAAATGCTTAAAATGCAAGCAGTCCTCCTTATTCAAAATGTAACACGGCACAGGCGGCATGGTGCCACAGTGTTTAGCACTGCTGCCTCACAGTGTTGGGGACCTGGGTTTGATTTCCGGCTTGGGTCACTGTCTGTGCAGAGTCTGCACCTTCTCCCCGTGTCTGTGTGGGTTTCCTCCAGGTGCTCCAGTTTCCTCCCACAGTCCAAAAGATGTGCTGGTTAATGTGCATTGGCCATGCTAAATTCTCCTTCAATGTACCCGAACAGGCGCCGGAGTGTGGTGACTAGGGGATTTTCACAGTAACTTCATTGCAGTGTTAATGTAAGCCTGCGTGCGACAGTAATGGATAAACTTAAAAAACCTCACACTTATATTGAGATTTATGTGTCAGTTATAGGGGCATTCTGCAAGTTTATTAATGTTGTCTTAAATTTGGTCACAATTTTTGATTCTAAAGTCTTAAATGGTTTGAGTAACAGTGGTTCAAGCATTGATCTTTGTGAGACATCTCTTTCCCACCTTTTGCCATTCCGAGTAGCTACCTTTAACCCTTTCTTTCTCTTTGCTTTTATGTGGCTAGCCTTCTATCCATTCGACTACTTGTCCCATAACTCCACACTGATCTTAGTCAAAACTACCATGCAGCATCTTATTGACTAAATGGAATCTTAACTGTACTGTGTAACAGAGGAAGCAGAATTAATTTTATTTTCATCCAGGTAGCCAGGGAGAAAGTGCTGACTGAAAGGCTAAAGCTAGCAGAATGAGCTGGAACAATGCCAGCTGAATAGGTCAAGGGAGCTGCAAACAGATCCCATTAAAATTAACTGAAATGTCATGCATTTTACAAGCTTCTGTATCAGTCAGAATCTCAGGCAAGAATTTTTTTGAACAGGTCTAATGATTCTAAAGTTAGACCATTCCCTCTGATGCGCGATAAATCACACGGGAGGCTGGATGTACCCGGGAAATAAAGGCTTTTATTACCAACAATAACGGAGCTACTATATACAATATAGAATCCCAGACTAAAGGGTCACCAGGCAGAGCAGTGACCTTTATACCTCTCTCGGAAGGCGGAGCCAACTGGAGTGTACCATAGGACTATATTACCAGGTAGAACAGTCCAACCCTAACCCCAACAGTAACATATCTACAGACTCATAGTACTGGCCAAACCATGGCTCAGCACTCCTGGTGGTAACCAACAATGGTTCACCACATTCACCCCTCCTTTAAAAACAAAGGCCGGCGGGGCACAAAAACAGAACAACTGTTCATCTGTCTATAAGTTCAATCGTTTTGGGGGACCGCACCGTCTCTGCGACCTCCTCAACACTGGCGATGACGCCGGTTCAGGCAATCGCGGTGACCTTCTCTCCAAGGCGGTGTCCAGTAGCTCCTCCAATTCCTCACGGGCCGGTAGACCACGAGGTGGTGACAATCCGCTGGACTCGAGCACGCCTCGAGGTGGCGACAATCTCCTGGACTCAGGCAAGCTGTACACTGGAGTAAGAGGGTTAAGTGGTGGTCCCGATACTGCCCGCGCCGTGTCAGGAGAAGAGATAATGGTGGGGGGGTCCCTAACTGGGGGTGTGGGAGCGACTGGGGTTTCCAAGCCCCCTGCAGGCGCTAGATCTCGAATCGAGACCGTGTCCTCTCGCCCATCAGGATATGCCACATAGGCATATTGAGGGTTGGCGTGGAGGAGATGGACCTGTTCAACCAAAGGGTCGGACTTGCGGGTCCTAACATACCGCCGCAGGAGGACAGGTCCTGAGTACGTCAACCAAGACGGTAATGAGGTCCCAGAGGAAGACTTCCTAGGGAATGAAAACATTCTCTCATGAGGAGTAGCGTTGGTTGCCGTACACAGGAGTGAGCGGATGGAATGGAGCGCATCAGGGAGTACCTCTTGCCAATGGGAGACTGGAAGACCTTTAGACCTCAACGCCAGTAAGACAGCCTTCCAGATTGTAGCATTCTCTCGTTCAACCTGCCCGTTACCCCTAGAATTGTAGCTCGTGGTTCTACTAGAGGCAATCCCATTTAAGAGCAGGTATCGCCTCAAGTCGTCGCTCATGAACGACAAGCCCCTATCACTGTGGATATAACAGGGGTAACCGAACAGAGTGAAAAGATCCCGTAATGCTTTGATAACCGTGGCAGCAGTCATATCAGAACAGGGAATGACAAAAGGGAATCGTGAGTACTCGTCAATCACATTGAGGAAGTACACTTTCCGATCTGTCGAGGGAAGGGGGCCCTTGAAGTCCACACTCAGTCTTTCAAAAGGACGAGTGGCCTAAATGAGGTGTGCCCTGTCAGGTCGGTAGAAGTGCGGTTTGCATTCAGCACATACCTGGCAGCTTCGAGTTATGGACCTGACATCCTCCACCGAGTAGGGTAGATTCCGGGCCTTTATAAAATGGAAGAGCCGAGTGACCCCCGGATGGCAGAGGTCATTGTGGAGAGCCTGTAATCGATTCTCCTGCACACTAGCACATGTTCCACGCGACAGGGCGTCCGAGGGCTCGTTGAGCTTCCCTGGACGGTACATGATATCATAATTGTAGGTGGAGAGTTCGATTCTCCACCTCAAGATTTTATCATTCTTGATCTTACCCCGTAACATGTTGTTGAACATGAACGCCACGGACCGCTGGTCCGTGAGCAGAGTGAACCGTTTTCCCGCCAAGTAATGGCGCCAATGCCGAACGGCCTCTACAATGGCCTGAGCCTCTTTTTCCACCGCAGAATGATGAATTTCAGGGCCTTGGAGGGTGCGAGAGAAAAAGGCCTGCCCGCCTGGTTAAGTGTGGCGGCCAGGGTGAAATCAGATGCATCACTCTCCACTTGGAAGGGGATGGACTCATCAATAGCGTGCATCGTGGCTTTCGCGATGTCGGCTTTTATTCCTGCAAAGGCTAAGCGAGCCTCTGTTGTTAGGGGAAAGGAGGTAGACTTGATGAGCGGGCGGGCTTTGTCCGCGTAATTGGGAACCCACTGTGCATAGTATGAGAAGAAGCCTAAGCATCTTCTCAGTGCTTTGATGCTAGTGGGCAGGGGAAGTTCGAGGAGGGGATGCATACGGTCTGGATCAGGGCCGAGGACCCCGTTTTCCACCACGTATCCGAGGATAGCTAGGCGGCGCTTGCGGAACACACACTTCTCCCTGTTATAGGTCAGATTCAGGCGAGATGCAGTGCGTAAGAATCTAAGAAGGTTGGCATCGTGGTCCTGCTGGTCGTGGCCACAGATGGTGACGTTATCCAGGTACGGGAAGGTAGCCCGCAGCCCGTTCTGGTCCACCATTCGGTCCATAGCACGCTGGAAGACCGAGACCCCATTCGTGACACCAAAGGGAACCCTTAAAAAATGGTACAAACGACCATCCGCCTCAAAGGCCGTGTATTTTCAGTCCTCTGGGCGAATGGGGAGCTGGTGGTAAGCAGACTTCAAGTAAATGGTGGAGAACACCCGGTACTGCGCAATCTGGTTGACCATGTCAGATATGCGCGGGAGGGGATACGCATCCAGCTGCGTGTATCTGTTAATGGTCTGACTATAGTCTATGACCATCCGGGGTTTGTTCCCATTCTTAACCACCACTACTTGCGCTCTCCATGGACTAGCGCTAGGTTGGATGATCCCCTCCTTAAGGAGCCGCTGAACTTCAGATCGAATGAAGATCCGATCCTCAGTGCTGTAACGCCTGCTCTTTGTTGCGATGGGCTTGCAGCCTGGCACGAGATTCTGGAATAGGGAGGGTGGGGTAATCCTGAGCGTCGAGAGGCTACATGTGAAGCGCTTTGGGCAATTTAGAGGCTGCAGTGCTCCCACTGAAAGCGGAGGGAGTGGCCCATCGTACTGCAGGGTTACGCTCTTCAGGTGGGCCATAAAATCTAGTCCTAGGAGTATCGGCGCGCAAAGGTGCGCTAACACAAGGAGCCCGAAGCTCTCGTAAACCGTGCCCTGCACCGTCAGGTTGACCATGCAGCTCCCTAGCACGGTGACAGACCGGGACCTTGACGCCATCAAAATTGTCTGCTTGACAGTCCAAATCTGGAGACCGCACCGCTTCACGGTGTCAGGGTGAATGAAGCTCTCCGTACTCCCACTGTCAAACAAACAATAAATCTGGCGTCCGTTTACCTGTATGTCCATCATGGACTTGTCGAGTCTGTGAGGCTTGGCCTGGTCCAGGATGATTGACGCCACCGTTGGATCGTGGGTGCAACTGCAGGCAGCTGAGCTGGTTGATGACGGCCCCTGCTGGTCATTTGCAGTCGGTGCCGACCAAAATGGCTGCCCCCATAGGTCGCACGTGGTCGATGGCGCCAAAAACGGCAGCCCCTGCAGGTCGCACGTGTCTTGCGACTCCGTCGTTAGGAATGGCGACGCTCTGGAATCGCATGTGGTGGAAGACCTCGAAGACGCTGAAGACAGGGAGACCGGCTCCGGGGAATCACACGCCGCACTGCTATGTTTGGAGGGTGGTTTGGTCCTGCAGACTTTGGAATAATGCCCCTTCTTGCCACAGGCGGAGCACAATACCGCTTTAGCTGGACATCGCTGCCGAGGGTGTTTCACCCCCCCACAGAAGTAACACCACGGGCCACCTGGAGCTGCTGCCGTCGTCAGGTCCGAGGCTGGAAACGCAATCGCGCAGTTTTTCGAAACCGCTGAATAAGGTGGAGTCTGCGGCTGCACCTGCCACAATGTCTCCACGCGGTCGTCGGGGTACATCTCCAGACTTTTGGAGGCCGTTTCCAGAGCGTCAACTAATTCTACGGTTTTAGTGAGGTCGAGGTTACCTTGCTCTAGCAGCCGAAGGCGAATGTACGATGAGCCGATTCCCGCCACGAACACATCTCGAACTAGGTCACTCATATACTGGGCTGCCGACACTGGCTTGCAGTTGCAGGCTCTGGCTAGCTGCTGAAGTTCACACAGGTACTGTTCTGTCGTTTCGCCGGGCTGCCGCCGTCGAGTGGCTAGAAGGTGTCGAGCATGGATCTCATACGGCGGTTTGTTGTATCGCTTTTTGAGAAACTCGATGGCCCCTTTGTAGTCTTGGGCCTCATGGATCGCTAAGTATACAGTGTCGCTTACCCTCGCGTGGAGGACCCGCAGTCTGTTGGCGTCGTTTTGAACCGCTGTTGAGGTGTCGAGGTAATCTTGGAAACACTTCAACCAATGGTCGAAAGTGTTCGACGCTCCCACCGCACGTGGATCCAACGTAAGCCGCTCGGGTTTCAGCATTTGCTCCATGGTTTTCTTTTGTTTTTGTCAAAACAAATTTTGTTGGTAATAAAATTGATGCGCGATAAATCACACGGGAGGCTGGATGTACCCGGGAAATAAAGGCTTTTATTACCAACAATAACGGAGCTACTATATACAATATAGAATCCCAGACTAAAGGGTCACCAGGCAGAGCAGTGACCTTTATACCTCTCCCGGAAGGCGGAGCCAACTGGAGTGTACCATAGGACTATATTACCAGGTAGAACAGCCCAACCCTAACCCCAACAGTAACATATCTACAGACTCATAGTACTGGCCAAACCATGGCTCAGCACTCCTGGTGGTAACCAACAATGGTTCACCACACCCTCTACTGTCAACTCAATGACCCCATAGAGACAGTGAAGTCTAAAGTGTAATAAGGGACATATAAGGGTTTAAGTCACCAGACTTCAATAGAGGATTGGTTAATGGATATAATTTTGATTTGATTTGATTTATTATTGTCACATGTATTTACATACAGTGAAAAGTATTGTTTCTTGCGTGCTCTACAGACAAAACATACTGTTCATAGAGAAGGAAACGAGAGAGTGCAGAATGTAGTGTTATAGTCATAGCTAGGGTGTAGAGAAAAATCAACTTAATGCAAGGTAAATCCATTCAAAAGTCTGACAGCTGCAGGGAAGAAACTGTTCTTGGTACGTGACCTCAGACTTTTGTATCTTTTTCCCGAAGGAAGAAGGTGGAAGAGAGAATGTCCAGGGTGCAGCGGGAAGTGTAGACAGAGTCGATGGATGGGAGGCTGGTTTGCGTGATGGATTGGGCTACATTCACAATCTTTTGTAGTGCCTTGCAGTCTTGAGCAGAGCAGGAGCCATACCAAGCTGTGATACAACCATAAAGTAGAGAATGAGCATAAAAGAGGCTTTTTCATGTTCACGGGCTGTGAATAGTGGAGTGCTGCAAGGATCAGTACTGGGCTTCAGCTATTTACAATCTATATTAATGACTTGAATAAAGAGATGGTGAGCAATGTATCAAAGATTGCTGATGATACCAAGCTAGGTAGGAAGGTAATCTGTGGGGAGGACACAGAAAGGCTGCAAAGAAATATAGAAAGGTTAAGTGAGTGGGCTACAAGATAGCAGATGGAGTATAACAGAGTGAAGAATGAAGTTATTCACTTTGGTCGTGAGAATAGAAAAGCAGAACATTTTTTAAAAGGTGTGAAACTTTGTAAATGTTGATATTCAAAGCGACTTGGGTGTGCTTGTACAAGGAATGCAGAAAGTTAACATGCTAGTGCAGCAAGCAATTTGGCAGGGAAATGGCATGGTGGCCTTTATTTCAAAGGGATTGGAGAACAAGAATAAATAAATCTTGCTGTAATTGTACTGTGTTTTTGTTGAGACTACTGTTAAGATGGGTAATACAGAGCTGTTCAAATCCCAGAAGGGAAACTTGAAACAACTGCCTTATGTTTGCTTTGTCTGCAATTTGTGTAGTATGAGGAGAGGTTCTGAAATCCAGAAATGATGTCCCCAACTTCTTGCGATTATTTTATACTAAAGTAAATGTTTATTAAGAAATAGGAATATAAGATAAAATAGTTACACTTAAACACAACAAAAGTTTCACACACCACCAATAATTAAAGACAATTCCACACAATCTCAATTTAACTGCCTTCAGAGTTAACCTTCCCCATATCTGTTCAGCAACTCCTTATAGATTTTAAAAATCCTTAAAGGTCCAGTAATTTCTGGAATGCCTTAAATTTCTCTTGGGGTGCCCTCTGATGTTTTGTTCAGGCTGCTTGCTGAGGGTTTTCCAGACATTCCTACTGTCTGCTGAGATATAAAACAAATACCTCCTAGGTTTCAGTATCTCCTTAAATGTGTATCTTCCCTTTGATTTCTCCATTGTCTCATCCAATCCCTTTGGAAATGCTCTCTCCCAAATTACCTTTATTTCTTTACTTTAGCTTTTATAATTTAAAAGAAAAGTAAACTCAATCAAACCATATTGGACCTATGACACTTTTCTGTTGCACTCTGCATATTTTTTCCTTTGAATCACAACAACCCATTCAAATTTACATCCTCAGTAAATTACCTTATGTAAACATCTGTTTGAAGCACTTCGAGCCTCATTGCCATATCAAACCCACAGTTTAGATTCACACAATCACTCTATCCATTGTTTTAATTGTCACTCACATACCTCCACAGTTAAAAAAAATTACAAGAATATTACCAACAGAAAAATATTGTAACTTCTTTGGTTTTCCTGACACTACATCTGGAATACTGTGTGTTGTTTTGGCCTCCACACTTAAGGAAGGATATATTTGCATTGGAGGCCATACAATGAAGGTTCCTGGGGTGAGGAATGATTCTCTCATCACTATGATGAGAGGCTAAGTAAATTGGGCTTACATTCTCTGGGGTTTAGAAGGAGAGGTGATTTTTCTGAACCCGACTCAATTTTGAAGAGGCTTGATAAGGTGGATGCTGAGAGATGGTTTCCAGGGGAGTCTAAAACATGGGGGCACATTCTCAGAATAAAGGGTCAATTATTTAGGATTAAGGTGAGCAAGAAAGTAGTTCACTCAAAGGGCTGTGAATCTTTAGAATTCGCCACCCCACAGAGTTCTGGATGTTCCATCATTGAATACACTTAAGGCTGGGATAGACAGATTTATGGTCTCTCAGGGAATTAAAAGATATGGGGAACAGGCAGGAAAATGGAGTTGAACCCCAAGCTCAGCCATGATCATATTGAATAGCAGAGTGGATACGACAGGTCATATAGTTTATTTCTGCTCCTATTTCTTGTGTTCTTGTGAATTGATGCACAGTAGAATTTTATAAAAAAGACCCTGCACAGGTTATGGCAATCTTACTGAAAGCTTTTAATTAATTTGGCATGTCAGCTACGACTCCCACCGACTTTTACAGATGCACTATAGAAAGCATTCCTCCTGGTTGTATCACAGCTTGGTATGGCTCCTGCTCTGCCCAAGACCGCAAGGAACTACAAAAGGTTGTGAATGCAGCCCAATCCATCATACAAACCAGCCTCCCATCCATTGACTCTGTCTACACTTCCCACTGCCTCAGCAAAGCAGCCAGCATAATTAAGGATCCCACACACCCCAGACATTTTCTCTTCCACCTTCTTCCGTCGGGAAAAAGATACAAAATCTGAGGTCACGTACCAACCGACTCAAGAACAGCTTCTTCTCTGCTGCCGTCAGACTTTTGAATGGACTTAGCTTGCATTAAGTTGATCTTTCTCTACACCCTAGCTATAACTGTAACACCACATTCTGCACTCTCTCATTTCCTTCACTATGAACGATATGCTTGTCTGTATAGCGCGCAAGAAACAATACTGTTCACTGTATACTAACATATGTGACAATAATAAATCAAATCAAATCAAATTAATCAGTTGTATTATAATATCAAATTTTCCAATACATCCATTTGTGCTTCCATTTCATTGTAGATAAAGATTGTTTTAAATTCATTTATGGGATGTGCACGTTGCTGACCAGGCCAGCATTTACTGCACATCCCTAGTCGCCCTTCAGAAGCTGGTGGTGAACTGTTGCAGTCAGGTGTAGTTCACCCACAGTGCTGATAGGGAGGGAGTTCCAGGATTTTGATCTAGCAGCAGTGAAGGAATGGCAATATATTTCCAAGTCAGGATGGTGAGGGACTTGGAGGGGAATTTGCAGGTGGTGGTGTTTCCATGTATCTGCTGCCCTTGTCCTTCTAGATGGTAGTGGTCATGGGTTTGAAAGTGCTGCCTAAGGAAAGTTGGTGAGTTCCTTCACTGCATCATATAGATGGTACACATGCTGCCACTGTTTGTCGGCAGTGGAGAGATTGAATGTTTGTGGAAGGGGTAGCAATTAAGCTAGCTGCTTTGTCCTGGATGGGGTCTCGCTTCTTGAGTGTTGTTGGAACTACACTCATCCAGGCAAGTGGGAAGTATTCCATCACACCCCTGAATTGTAGATGGTGGTAAGCTTTGTGAGGGGGAAGAAAGGGGCAGGAGGGAGGGGAGGCCAGAAGAGCATGGACAGCATGCCAGGGAAAGACCTTTAAGAGGACAGGCAAGGGCTCAGTTGGTGCAGGGTCAACAGAAAGCTCCGCTCTCGCGGGGCACAGTAACAACAATGTGCCATGTAATTGGTCCAGAACTTGCCTCCAACTGCATGGGTGGAGCCCCTATTCCAGTGGCTTTGAAGGTCTCAGAGGCCCTCAACTTCTCCTCATTCAGTTCTTTACAGGGCTCACCGGGGGGTCTGTGCAATGTGTCTCAATCAGATGCACACAGTTGTGTCAAGTTTGTGACTGACACTATCTTCAGACACGCCCACACATTTATCCAGTACTGGACAGACAAGGCCACCCAGTTGGAGAGAGGCAAAGGACTGGGGTCCCTTGGTTTCAGGGCACAATAGATTGCATTCATGAGGCCATCAAGATGCCAGTGGGAGAACTGGGAGTATTCATTAACAAAAAGGGGTCCCGCTCAATGAATGTGTTGACCATCTGTGAGCACAGGACACAGATTCTCCAAGTCTGTGCCTGTTACCCTGGTGACTCGCACACTGCTTACATCTTGCGGTGTTCACAGGGCCCAAGGCTGTCTGTGGCTCCTGCACCATTGGATGGATGGCTTATGGATGACTAAAGCTATTCCTTGAAAAGGTAGCTGATGACCCCACTCTGTCACCCAAGAACTGAGGTAGAGGAGAGATCTAACAGGAGGCTTGCATCTGGCAGTGATGAATGGACCTCGGAGGGAGGGGGGGGGCGGGGGGGGGGAGCCCGGTCACCCTCATTCCTGTGTGGTGTGGAATGGGGGGGAGGGGGCAGAGGGGTGGGGCTGTATGGCATGATATTGGAGGGGAGGAGTTGGTGCTGCTTTGCTGTTTAGCGAGTGGACACCATGTCATTTTCTTGGGTGCTGGGGTTTGGGGGTTGGGGGGGGGGCGGGGGGAGGTTGCGGTTGTATCCGAGCGTGGAAATCAAGGCACACTTTAAAAATGGTGCTCCAATCTTGGAACAGCAGGGTTAGCCGGCGGGCTCCCCGAGATGAGCTCATTAGCATCTTTCAGGTGGATGAATTCCCCCACGACAGATGCTGCCAGTTCCAGTGGGAAACACTCCTGTTTTCTCATGGGCACTTCGCCTGAAATTGGGAAATTCCGCTCACTGTCTCAGTAATGACTGCACTGAATGCTGCATTATTAGAGGTGCTGTCGTTTAGATGAGATGTGACGAAGCAACGACAGCTTTCTCCAGCCAATGTAAAGCACCTCATGGCATCTTTATGAATTGGAAGTTTTTTTCTCCCGGCAAACCAACACACAAACACAGATTAGCTGCTTATTCTTCCCAATGCTATTTGTGTGACTTGGTGTGTGCAAATTGGCTGCTGTGTTTGCCCACAAACAACAGTGACTATATTTTTAAAAGGTAATTAATTGGCTTTGAAGCACTTTGGGACATGAAAAGCACAATATTAATACAAGACTTGTCTGTCTTTTTAATTGAACTGTGTGGGCTCAAGCCTAACATTCACTTTGAGATTTTTACTTTGTTCATTACAGTCTATTCATAATTTAGAATTGTTCAGATTGAATTATCTACTGGAATTATTTCAAGCAAAAATCCTGAGGTGGTGTTTTATTCAAATTTCTTAATTTGTATTCTCGGATGATTCATAACTTGTGAGCAGTCAGACTCTGAACGAATCAGTGTAGAATGTGTACTGTCTCCTCCATTACAGGTTTTCTGAGGGAACCAAAACTATCCGAGAAGTGGTTCTGCGCTGCGCTTGGCATCAAGTCGCAACACCCATAGGCGTAA
This sequence comes from Mustelus asterias, assembly GCF_964213995.1. Lineage (NCBI taxonomy): Eukaryota > Metazoa > Chordata > Chondrichthyes > Carcharhiniformes > Triakidae > Mustelus > Mustelus asterias. The sequence goes on from NC_135808.1 coordinate 97,544,689, forward strand.
GTCAAAGGCACCTTGAGAACAGCAGGGGTGTCTCATGGGTAACGTTATTTGCGCTTATTACTTTGAAATTTATATTAACGATGGCGACTTTGTATGTTCTTTGTCCTTGTAGAGTAGCACAAACATTTATTTTGCTTTAATGAGTTAGCTGAATGGTTGCAATGGGTGCCAGATGAAGCACAGGCTTGTGGGGTTATGTAGTGCTGGCATTTTGGGTTGGGTTATTACATAGTTTATGACATTGTTTGAAAAGGATCCACTGCCATTGACATGAGAAAGATGTAAATGCCTGTCTGAAGGTTTGCAGGATCAAAGCATCCCCGGTGTTTTTCTGCCTCCCTGTAAGTTCCTGTTGTCTGCCTCAACATCCTTGATTTGATTTGATTTGGTTTATTATTGTCACATGTATTAGTATACAGTGAAAAGTATTGTTTCTTGCGCACTATACAGACAAAGCATACCGCTCGTAGAGAAGGAAATGAGAGAGTGCAGAATGTAGTGTTACAGTTATATCTAGGGTATAGAGAAAGATCAACTCAATGCGAGGTAGGGTCAATTCAAAAATCTGACATCAGCAGGGAGGAAGCTGTTCTTGAGTCGGTTGGTGACCTCAGACTTTTGTATCTTTTTCCCGATGGAAAAAGATGGAAGAGAGAATGTTTGGGGTGCGTGGGGTCCTTAATTATGCTGGCTGCTTTGCCGAGGCAGTGAAAAGTGTAGACAGAGTCAATGGATGGGAGGCTGGTTTGCGTGATGGATTGGGCTGCATTCACGACCTTTTGTAGTCTTGGGCAGAGCAGGAGCCATACCAAGCTGTGATACGACCAGAAAGAATGCTTTCTATGGTGCATCTGTAATAGTTGGAGAGAGTCGTAGCTGACACGCCAAATTTACTTTGTCTTTTAAGAAAGTAGAGGCATCAGTGGGCTTTCTTAACTATGGTGTCAGCATGGGGGGACGAGGACACCACACACCACCTCCCCCCCCCACCCCCAAACCCCAGCACCCAAGAAAATGAAATGGTGACCCACTCGCTAAACAGAAAAGCAACACCAACTCCTCCCCTCCAATATCATGCCACACAGCCCCACCCCTCTGCCCCCTCCCCCCCATTCCACACCACACAGGAATGAGGGTGACCGGGCTTCCCCCGCCCCCCCCCCCCTCCGAGGTCCATTCATCACTGCCAGGGTATCCAGTGGGCACTACCAGTGTGCCAGGTGGGCACTGCCAGGTGGGCACTGCCAGGTGGGCACTGCCCAATGGTTACTGTCCAACTATGCCCCCGACCACCCAGGGGCTTCAATGGCCCCCCGCGTGACCATCGCGCCTGATGGTCTCCACTAGTGGAGACCAGTAGTGATTCTCGCTGTTATCACTCCGCATCTGAAGGCTGGAGAATAGCATACAGTGGGAGTGGAATGGGTTATGCATATTTAAATGCTAATTTAAATATGCTAATCGGCCTCACCCCTTTCTGGGCACGATCCAGTTTATGCCATTAGGAAGGGGCCGGGAGACATGCAAACTGTTATGGGCACAAAACAGATTTTTAGGCCGCATGTTATTCTCCACGATCGCCGTTATCTGCTAAGGGTTCAGCGAGGTCGGAGAATCATCCCCTCTGTGTCTTCTGAGCAAGCTGAAACTTTTGAAACGCTCTCTATTTCATTGGGCTGCCTGAGATTACCATGCCAGAATTGATCTTCAGGTCTGCCAGGGCTAGAAGGTGCAATCCAGCCACCAGACCTTCCCATCCAAGGGGAGAGTGGTGAGGCCAACCCCTTGCCCCGAGCCCCAGCCCACCCAACACCCAGGACCCTCAAGGGGTCCTCTGCAGCCTGGCAGCAGCAGAGGGGTAAATGGCCACTGGGCCTACCTTCTTGACTCCCCTCTGGGCCCAAGGCACAAGGCCAGGGTGCCAGTACCCAGGATGCCAGAGGGTAGTGCACCATTGACACTACCATGGCAGGTGGCCTGAAGGGTGGCCTGCATACAGGTCTGCAGGCAAGAGGCGGGACTTGAGAGGGAAGGGGAGCCTAAGTAGAGGCCTGAGGGACTGAATTGGGGGCCTGAAGGGGAAGGTGAGCCTGAGTAGTGGGCTGAGGGGGGCGGTGGGGCTGAATGGGGGGTTTGAGGGGGAAGGTGGACCTGAGTAGGGATCTGAGGAGGACCCGACTTGTAATCCCCGTTCTCTGGTGCCCCATACGCACTCAACCTGAAAAAAGTCGCAAATCTGACTTGCGCTGTGGGCGGGGCTTATCGTGCCTGAAACGGAGCCTTCAACTGCGCATGTGCAGTAAAAAAAAATTGAGAAGTGCTCCCCTGCCACCTCACACCCAGACCAGTTAATGCCTCCCCCTGGCCCCCACAGACATTGCCAAACCCCACAACATTACAGACCCACTTATCCCCCCATCCACCCTCCACCCAGACCGATCACAGCTCCCTACCCCCATTCCCCCTCACTCATCTCAGGCAGAGTGGCAGTAGACACCCCCTTCCCCCCCCCACCGATCTCAGACAGAGTGATCCACCCTACCCCCTCCACCCTTCAGATATCAGGCAGAGTGATCCCTCTCACCCCCACCCCGGACCCTCCTGCACAAGGCCCCCACCTCCTCTGGACACCGATGGCTGTGTGACACCTCCCTCTCTCTCCCCTGTCCCCAATCACTGAGGCACTCATGCACCACCGCCCCCCCCATCAGCACACCTGCAAGGGCTCACTTGCCTTCCCCTCAATGCTAACAAGCAAACTGCATGGAACTTGCTGGAATGTTCCACCAAACTGCCTGCAGCTGATCTGCCCTAACGAGGGGCAGCTCCATAAAACACTCAAGAATGGACAGGCAGGCAGGCAGTGCAGGGAGAAAATTAGCTCACGGCCAGCCCACCGATTTTCTGAGGGTGACCTGGAGAGGCTGCTGGATGCAGCAGAGGCGAGGCGGGACACCCTCTTCCCCCCCAGGAGGACACAGACCCGGGGGGGCTGATGGAAATGCAGCCTGGGAGGAAGTCGTCGCCTCGGTCAGTGCCAGGGCACTGGCTCCCCGAACTGGGAAGCAGCGCCGAAAAAAAAGTCAATGACCTCGTCCGTGCAGCAAGAGTGAGTGAACGCCATTTTGCATGTTCCACCATATCTACCCCAGATCCCCCCATCCCCAGCACTCCTCATGTTTCCAGTTCCTGACCCCCAAGCAGCTCCTTCCTTTCCCCCCAATGAGCCCCGCTGTGCTTTCCCTCTAAGGGCCACCACCTGATACTCTGCAGGAGTCATGCCACCATTCCTTTCATGGCTCCTTCTATTTCCACAGAAGAAGACCGAGTACAACACCTGTGAGTGGACGAAGACAGGGGATGGTGAGCCAGACCTCTGGGTCCTCACCCCCTTTGAGGAGTGGGTGCTAGAGCTCTCCAGAGAAGGGGAGATGCAGGCTGTCAGTGATAGCATGGTCGGGCTGCCATCAAGACTTGAGCAGAGTTGATGTTCAGGATTCCCAAGGCAACTGTCTCCTGACAGTATACTACTTTGTTGCCACCTCTGGTGGGTCGGTCCTTCCCGTGGGACAGGACAATCCCAGAATGGCGATTGCTAGGGCGGCTGCCTCACAGCGCCGGGGACCTGGGTTCAATTCCGGGCTTGGATCACTGCGTGTGTAGAGTTTGCACGTTCTTGCTGTGTCTGTGTGCGTTTTCTCCGGCTGCTCTGGTTACATCCCACAGTCAAAAGATGTGCAGGTTCGGTTGATTAGCAATGCAAAATTGCCCCTTAGTGTCAGGGGGATTTGGGGTTAAGGGATAGAGCTTGGGTGGGATTATTGTTGATGTAGGCTTAATGGGCCGAATAGCCTCCTTCTGCACTGCAGGAATTCTATGATCAGTGAGTGTGACTATGTCAGACTGTTTGACTAATCCATGGGACAGCTCTCCTAATTTTGGCACAAGTCCCCAGGGTCAACAAGGCTGGATGTGCCTTGTAGTTTCCAGTGCCTAGGTTGATGCTGGGTAGTCTGTGTGGTTTCATTCCTATTTGTAGACTTTCTAAAAGTTTTTATACAACTAAGTGGCTGGCTGGGTCATTTCCCAGGGCATTAAAGAGTCAACCACATTGCTGTGGGTCTTGTGTCACATAGGCCAAACCAGACAAGGTTGGCAGTTTTCTGTGCCCTCTCCCTCCCTCTCTGGTGCCCTCGTGCTCTGTCTCTGTACCCCCTTTCTCTATGCCTCCAGTGCCCCTTCCTCTTTCGCTCTGGTGCCTCCTTTCTCTCTCACTCCAGTGCACCTTCTCTGCAAACCTCAGCTGCAATAAGTGAGGTTTTATTGAGATGGGACAATGACAAGTTTAAATTCTTGTGAAAATCCCCTAGTCACCACACTCGGCACCTGTTCGGGTACACTGAGGGAGAATTTAGTATGGCCAATGCATCTAATGTAGAGCGAGTGAGGTGTTTGCATCACCATCAGAGGAGATTTCTGGGGATTGCGATAATAAGAACATAAGAACTAGGAGCAGGAGTAGGCCATTTGGCTCCTCGAGCCTGCTCCGCCATTCAATAAGATCATGGCTGATCTTTTTGTGGACTCAGCTCCACTTACCTGCCCGCTCACCATAACCCTTAATTCCTTTACAGTTCAAAAATTTATCTATATGAGGTGTTTAACATGGAACAACAGAGATAGCTAGCTGTTAGGAGTTATAATGTGTTATGTTTAATTCTTGTAATTGGTAAAAGTTATGCGAATTCTTTTTGATATATTCTAACTGTGTTCTTAAATAAACTTTGTTTGATAAAAATTTCCTAGTGGATCACTTGAATCATACCTGGAGTGGAACACCTTATGCTCACCCATGCCAAGATGAAATAAAAAACCTCGGATCTAGGCTAACTTTATAAAACACATTGGGGGTTTCTGGCCTGGTCTTAATATGGAGCACATCAGGGCCCATAGCATCTGAGGTTGGTGAAGATGATGTAAAGTAGGTTTTTCTCTCTTGTTGGTTCCCTCACCATCTGCCCCTGTCTATCAGCTGTGAGCTTTAGAATCCAGCCCAGTCTGTGGTGGTACTACCGAGCCACTCTTGGTGATGGACAATTAATTCCCCACCCAAGGTACATTCTTCAAATTGGTGTTTAATATGGAACATCAGCTGAGGAGTGTTCAAGTATGTTTAACTTGATTCCAACAGGACACCCGTGAGCAGCAGAGAGCCATTGGATGCTACGCACTTACCTCCTCACTAACCCTCACTTACGAAGAGCCCGAATCGGACTTTTATGGAGCATGTCTATTTCACGCCGATTGGGGATTGGCGAACGTGGTGGTAAAGGGGGATGTGCTGGTGAAGTTGGGCATTCAGCCCATTAATTCAATTTAAATGCATGCAAATACATTTAAATTGCCGTCGCGCCCGTCTCAGGCATGGTCCCGATCGTGTCCATTTTCAGGCCTTGGTAAAGGGGGAATCAGTGCGGAGGCGGGCGCGGATCGCACTATTCGCCTCACACCCGACTTTATCAAGTTTTCACGCCTGAATACAGGCGCAACGCAATGGTAAAATCGGGCCCTGCGCCTCACTTTACAGACTTTAACAACAAAGTACAATAATTTGTTTGAAGGCCTACTTAGCACCTAGCAGTTGACAGGTGCAGTTAATTCAATTGATCTACAGATTTTATTAGTTCCCACACGTAATGCAGAATTATCTGCATGTCTGAGAAACTCCTCTTGAGAAGCAGTGGTTAAGTATAAGCATTGATAATTATACTAGAATAAATTCACTGGGATTACTCAGGGTTTAAGACTCAGTAATTCTCATTTTATCAGCATTGTTGGTGGTGAAAAGTCTCAACATTTTGCTCAGTTCAGTTCTACAGGATTAATATACTTATTAAAAATATGAATCTGAGGACACTGGCATTTTATAATGTCAGAAAGGGCTGCAATCAAAGTTGGGAGGGGTGAAGGTGTCTCGAATGGAGACAGAAATCTCACACTGCTTTCTGTGGAGTTGGTCAGCACTCAACTTCCAACTGGGTTAGGCAATATGAAGAGGTTATGATCTGAACACTAGACCTTACAGGAGGACAGCGTCCTTTAATCTTCCCATGCTTTTGATGTTGCCAGATTGTTTTTAATCCTGATTAGTTCAGTTGTGTTATAGTATGAGGTTAAGATGGTGATGTTTCGTGACCATGGGCGGAATTTTCCACGTTCTACCACGGCATGTTTCACCACGGTGGATGCAGCTCACCATTGACCAGCGGCGGGATCTGTCAGTGGGATTACCCATTGTTTGCACCCCTTGCCGCCGGGAAACCCACGGTAGGGGATTGCCGTCGGAGGGACGAGGAGATCCGCTGGCGAGAATGGATGGAAAACTCCGGCCTGTGTCTTTAATTTAAGGTAAAATGGAGGCGCTCATGTGACCTGTTCTGAGGTTTGCTTGACAACAGGCTTGAGTCGGTTAAGGATCTGTTACTGAGTCAATGGTGAAGTTGGGCATTCAGCAGTCTCTGAGTTCACAATGGGTAGACTCTGGGCAGTATCGAGAGCCCCCGCTCGCCGTCCATGTGAATGCCAGAGGGGGCTCAAGATCTGGAAGTCGCAGTTCTTGCCGGCGAGAATGCAACTTTGGATATTCCCTACCCGTTGCCAGTGACATCTCTAACGGGTGTGAACCTAACTTACATACATTTGCATGTGAACACCTCCCCGCTGAATCTTGACCCCTTGCCGTAACTTCAAACCACGCTGACACGACGTCAGCACAGTTTACAACAAGCTCATACAGACGTGTACCTGTCGTGGGGGTCTCCCCAGGGGCGCAAAGGTAAGCATAGCCCCCGGGAGATGAGGACATAGCCAGGGGGCTTTGCATAGGTTGGTACTGTCAGGTTGGCACTGCCAGGTTGGCACCATGCAACCCTGGCAGTGCCAGCCTGGCAGTTCTAACCTGGCAGTTCTAACCTCACAGTGCTAACCTGTGACAAGGCGCGGGCCCCAGTGGGAGCCTCATTGGGTGGATGGAAGGGGGCTGGATTCATGAGATGTGGTTCTGGGTCGGGAGCAGTTCAATGAGCAGGGGATGCCTGCAATGGTCTTTTGCAGGTGCAGAAGTAGCTGATGATTGTGGGGGGAGCGGGGGAGTGCTGGATCTGATCAAAGGTGGGGAAGTTAGCTCCTGAGGCCTCTGTGATGGGGTGGGGGGAGATTTATTGCACTTCTGATTGGGGCACATTTAAAGATGAGGCCCCGATCCCTGAGCAGCTGGGTTTTGCTGGCACATTCAGGCTCCACTCCCTGTATGATTACATGAATCACGCCCCCATGATTTGCTTTTGGCAAAGTGAGGTAGAATCTGGAGAGAAAACCAGTTTCTCTGGAGAGAAACACGCCAGTTTTCTCGCCAGAAACAGCACTCTGTCATTTTTTTGATAAGATTTCACCTTATGAGTCTTCCAAAGTCCCAGAAAGGTGTTGGGAAATATTAGGTTGTAAACAGTTGTGTTGTATATTGTCCACTTCTAAAATGCCAGCGTTTCGGAGTCAAGAATAATTAATCAGCATTTCTATCTAGATTCAAGGCTGAAGTACTTCACCATGGGAATGAGTGCAGAGCAAGCCACTTTTGCTATCTTCCCTACAAATCAATAAATATCACAGAAAGGCTGCAGTTGACATGTGGTCCGCGGAGAAGAAGGTCTTCTTTCAGTGGGCTGCCAAGCAGAATGTGGGAGGGTACATGTGCCCTGGTTGGAGAAATGCATCCCTTGGAACCTAAGGAATCCAGAATATTTGTCCTGGCATGGCCCAGGGGAGGTGAAAGAATCATCAGACTAAGACTTACTTCTGACTGTCACTTGATATTATGACTTGTTGAAACAGGGAGAGGTGAACCTGATGGAATCTGAGGGTAATGTTGGACTGGTGAACTGGTTCCTGGAAAACTGAAACTTTGTAGAGAGTGGGCTATGAAGTATAACTGTAAAGTATGTTTAATAGTTTTTTTAAAAATCATTTGTTACAGTAAAAGTTTTAAAATGTAAGATCCCGTTGTGTCACTCTTTCAGCTATTAACTGGAAGTTTGAATTGATTTTTTTGCACCCCTGACCCTTGAATTCCCTATGACCACAGCATTCTTACATTTTGCTCTGCCCACCTTATGTAGTCATTTGCCATGGAGGTGTTCCAGGCCGCATTCCCCAAAATGTTATCAGCATCATTGATATTCAGCACTGAAGATTGGTCTGAGTGTGTCTGGGAAGATTACTGCACTCTCTGCCTCTTTATCCTCCTGAATCATCTTTATAGGCCATGTCCTGGAATACCACACAAAGAAATGCTCAGCCTAGGTATACTTTCCAGTGACTCTAGGCGCACCTCAACCTCACGTTCAAGCAACTGGCGGCACTTCCTGCATAAGTGGTTATCCAGGGTATATGAAGCATCTTGGAATTCCCACATGGCACAGGAATTCAAGAAATAGGTCTCTGCAGTTCCAAATTTCTTCAATAGAAATCCCTTTGGAGCTAATTAATTACTTCGATAAAATTAGCTGGAACTGTATATTCTTATGTATTAAACCAAAACGTAATGATACCACCAGGGTGGTGGTGACAATTCATCTATATGGGTCACTTTGAGTGAGAAAGAATGGAAATGACCGCAGTTTAAGTTTTGAATGTCATTCTACGACAGAACCTCTTAACTTCTTGACATTTATCCGTTGACTAAGAATGTAGTACATGTGTCATATATAGACACTGGGAATACCATGTTCCCCGAATGCTTTAACACAGTAGAAAATGTCTCTTGCTCAATGCACATGGTAGACTGTCAGAGAAGTCAGAGAGTTTCCGCTTGCTGGATCCAACAAGCTGGAGACATTTATTATTCATCTACAATTGTTGTTCCCTTTGTACTTTCATTCCCACTGATCAACGTAATTGACTGGAAAATGATTTATAATATCAATTGATGGGCACCGAAACATCCAAAAAAATGCACATTTTCAGATGCCATGGGTGCAATAGATTTATTTATTTTTATTCCTTTGTGGGACATGGGCGATGATGGGTGGCCAGCATTTATTGCCCATCCCTAGTTACCCAAGGGCAGTTGAGAGTCAACCACATTGCTGTGGCTCTGGAGTCACATGTAGGCCAGACCTGGTAAGGACGGCAGATTTCCTTCCCTAAAGGACATTAGTGAACCAGATGGGTTTTTCTGACAATGGTTTCCTGGTCATCATTAGATTCTTAATTCCAGATTTTTAAAAATTGAATTCAAATTCCACCATCTGCCATGGCGGGATTCGAACCTGAGTCCTCAGAACATTAGCTGAGTTTCTGGATTAATAGTCCAACGATAATATCACTGGGCCATCACCTACCCATTTATTAAGGTGCTTTTCTCAACATGATCCAAACATGGGCACTGAAGTACATGCACATATTGTAAATTTATGATTAATAGCTTAAACACATTTGTGTAAATATTTTAAAGATATCTGACCTCTGAGAGAAAGCTTACAACAAAGTTGAATGTAAAACAGTTCACTACATGCATTTGTTTTTATTTTTCACTGCTTATCATGCCTAAGAACATTTTTACGTTTTTCTTACATTGAACTACAATAATTTGCAATAAAACATCTAAAACTCTCAATGTTCTACATAGCTTTGCAGTATCGTATAGAAATAAATTCTAAATATTTCATACAGTCTCAATGAACATTTTCTATTAAGTTGCTATTGATCACTCAGTAAGTTAATATGTTTCACCCTACTATGACATAATGTGCATTGATTCATCTTATATGCAAATAAATAATTACACTATATTCTGCTTCAAATAATATGCAACAGAAAAGAGAGAGGTTCAGGAGCTATAAAGTTATCCCAGTTCCCAATCTTTTATGAAGACCCGGTGCCTCCATCTTTATTGAATTCTGAGTTTTCAGCCTGATTTTTGCTTCCCTTTTTTCAATCTCAGATTCTCTTTTTAAATACCTGCTGGTCTTTACATTCTTCTTAAATGTCTGTTTCCTACAGTAATATTTCAACGCTTCATTCTCAAATGTCCATTCCGCCCCCTCCCCTCCCATTTCCTCTTTGCTATTACCTTCTTCATTTTAATCCCTGCTTCTCCCACCTGCTGCCCACATTAGCTGTCCTCTACCAGTGCAGTGGAGAATATCTTGTCTGGCTCTCGGCTGATGAGATTTTGCAGAGTGTCAGCTCAGCCTATTGCAGCTGCTGGCCTCAGGCAAATGATAATAGAAGAACAGGGAAAGAAAGAGCAGCATGAATATAATAGACACAGGTAGGACACATTTCTCCATCTAATACAACTAACATTACGGAGATCAAGCTGTAACATTTTCTGAAGGTTCAATAGACTGCCTGGCACACGTTTAAAAAAATACCTTCACACCAGGTTAAAGTTATACTGTGCTCAATGTGAAGACCACATGGCATATCCAATTATCCAAGATGGCGTCAGAGCGTGGCGACTTCTTGCAAGTTGTGCCCAGCATACCCTCTAATTCTATCTTTTACTCTCATTCTACTCGTTCTATGTTTTTAAAACTATTAAGTTGATCTTTCTCTACACCCTAGCTATGACTGTAATACTACATTCTGCACCCTCTCCTTTCCTTGTCTATGAACGGTATGCTTTGTCTGCATAGTGTGCAAGAACAATACTTTTCACTATATACTAATACATATGACAATAATAAATCGAATCAAATCAAATATCTGGCAAAGGTGTTGCCTCTACCAATCAGAGTCAATTTGCTGCCCAATCAGCACTCTCTTCTAATGAAGTATAAATCGTCATTCGCTTTGCATGAGTACAAGATGAAAAGCTTTGATAACACGTGACATTTTCCAACAATACTCAAATTCTGTGCTCCAAAAGACTATTTGGAGCACAGAGACTAGCTCCCACTATCTCTGCTCTCTCTCTCTTTTGCTCTTGCTCTTGCTCTCGCTCTCGCTCTCCCTCTCCCTCTCTCTCTCCCTCCCTCTCTCACACTTGGATCTTTGCAGAGTGGACTTGTCTGTGAAATTCAATGATATTTTTGAGGAAAACTTGGAACCCAATTCTACAATCATCTCTTATGTACTTTTACCCTCTCAAAGCTAATCTCCATGGCAACATGAATTACTTGGGCCTTATATCCAGGTAGAAATGCTAATTAGCCATTCTTTAGATTGCCAACTTCATTGCATCTTGAGACTAGATAAACAGTTTAAAATATAGCCATTTACAAAACTGGCGGCATGGTGGCACAGTGGTTAGCATTGCTGCCTCACAGCGCCAGAGACCCGGGTTTGATTCCTGACTTGGGTCACTGACTGTGTGGAGTTTGCACACTCTCCTCGTACCTGCATGGGTTTCCTTTGGGTGTTCCGAATTCCTCCCACAGTCCAAAGGTATGCAGGTTAGGTGGATTGGCCAAGCTAAATTGCCCCTTAGTGTCAGAAGGACTAACTAGGGTAAATGCATGGCGTTGCGGGGATAGTGCCTGGGTGGAATTGTGGTTTGTGCAGACTCAATGGGCTGAATGACCTCCTTCTGCACTGTAGGATTCTAATACCTTTCTGTATCTTTGGAATCTAACAGTCTATCCATAGTTAGCACACCTTGATATTCAACAACCTGGGGCTCCTGTTAATCTGTAAGAACAAAGCCACAGTCAGATAAGGTTCAGAACAGGTCTCCTGACCTGCTTCAGTCCTTCCTTTTACCCTAATTTAAAGACATATTCCTGAAAAATAATAATTATATAGAAGTTTGCATTTGTAACACTGACCCCCAAAAGATGAAAAATCATTACCAAAATATGCTATCCAAAATTAACTTAAAACATTCTACACATTTTAACAACTAACTTATGACATACAGTACAAGTAATATTCTCCCCTCATGCTGTTATATCTTGCCATTAAACAGTCTATGTTGGCAACATCAGAACATTTAACCTGCATGTACTAGTGAGCAGCCCAAATCCACTTCACATAGATTTTTTCTCTCATGTAAGTGAAAATTTGTTTCTCTGCTTGTGGCTTCACCTTCCATTATGTGTCATAGTAAACATCTTTTCTCATTTGAATAAAGTTCCCACCACTTCTATATCCTTGGTTAAAAGATGGCACAATTAATTGGCTTAGACTGGACGACTTTGTCAAGAACCAGACTATTACTTGCTGACAACCCCTGTAGCTTCCGAATTCCATTAGGTGTAAGCTGTAAATTGAGACAAAATACTCTGTTGCAAGTCCACTTCTTATGTGGCTTTGGTCTGTCCTTTTGGTCACCTTTGGAATCAGTCTGTAAACCACATTGTTCAGGTTCTAATGCCTGACTTCCATTCTCTTTTACAGTTGTAGGTTTTTTTATTGTCCAAAACGTCTCAGCCAAACAAACAGCTAAATCATCCTTCTCCTGGTTAAATGCAAGATTAGGATTCTACTTTGACCCTTAAAGGTCAAAGCTATGATCAGTCAAAAGATCCGGATACTACTTTTTTAGCCAATTCCCGGATTATTTTAATATATTTCCCCCAGTCAGGACAAACTTTGCTCAGTTCTTCTCTCACAAGTGAAATGGAGCCATCTTTCTTTAAGCTCCAAATCTCAAATTCATCCACATAGTTCCACAGTATCAGCATTATTTACAGCCAAGTCATAGAAATCATAGAAACCCCACAGCACAGAAAGAGGCCATTCGGCCCATCGAGTCTGCACCGACCACAATCCCACCCAGGCCCTACCCCCATAACCCTACATATTTACCCACTAATCCCTCTAACCTACGCATCTCAGGACACTAAGGGCAATTTTAGCATAGCCAATCAACCTAACATCTTTGGACTGTGGGAGGAAACCGGATCACCCGGAGGAAACCCACGCAGACACGAGGAGAATGTGCAAACTCCATACAGACAGTGACCCAAGCCGGGAATCGAGACCAGGTCCCTGGAGCTGTGAAGCAGCAGTGCTAACCACTGTGCTACAAAAGTCATTTTGTTTTAAAGCATTGTTTTGCTTTGTTTTTTTTCTAGTGGTCTGGAATGCTGCCATTCTATTCTGCTTTGTCACTTATGGTTTAGGGACTGCAGGCAGGATTAATGCACACAGTAACAATTTGATTCCAGCTGCCTCAAACTCTGTGGTCAGTCTGATATTTCAGGGTCATTTTAATCTCAGAAGTCAGACCTTTTTAACTCTTTAGACACCTCCACTCAAACTCGTGAAACTATTGTTCTTTACAACAGATTCAGCGTTAAGCATGTGTTTTTCCAAATCTTGCTGATACATCCCCATCTTTAACAACTTCATAGAAGTTTGTGGAAACATCTGGAGGGAGCACATGGTCCCCAGTTAGATCATAGCCCAAGATTAGATCAGTGTCATTAATAGGCAATTTAATACCATTCCAAACATAATAGAACGACTGGCTAAAGCAGTTTAACTTCACTCTACACAGTGAAACAGGTAACCAGTTTCCATCAATACCCTCATCAATGTTCTTTTTAGCAAACTCTCTGGAGAGAAATTCATGTCTTTTGGTAACATTAGGATTTGAGCCAATCCTGCATCTCAAAGAATAACAATTTTTCTTGCCCCTTTATCAGACACGCATGGAGTTACTTCACCCTCAGATATAAAACTCCCTTAATCTTTTATCTTCCAATTTACACCCGTTGTAAATACATGAGGTATAATTTTGTTACAAGCTTCATTCACTGAGACAGCATTTTCTGGATCAAAATATGTTTGCAAATGCCTTTGGCTTCACTTTTAATTTCCAGCAATCTGCTTTTACATGTTCCATCTTACGGCAAAAGTAGCACGTTTATCTCCTCAAATCATACTTACCTCATGCATTGTTGTTTATACTGCTCTGAGAAGCCTCTGTCTTCTCTGTTCTGCTATCCTCCTCTTTACAATTAGTCTTTTATTCATTATTACTTCTGTTATATTTCCAGTTTCTGTGTGCTGTGCTAACAAAAAGGTTTGCTACCACCTACAAGTTTGTGGGATAGGTTGCAGTCATTCATCACAACAGCAGTTTCCCTGATTTTAGAAACTTTATTATCTTCTAGGTGGGACCTCATGTTTTTACATTCTTCCATTAACCGAGATTTCCACATTCATGGATAGCAGGAGAGAGTATTACAAGGGAGAACGAGAAGGTATTAAAAGAGAAGTGAAAGAGGTTAGGAGGACAATGGAGAATTATGAAATTAAATGATCAGGGAACGTAAAAAAGTAAAATATTTTACAGACAGATAAATAAAAAAGGAAGGTTGGGTTGGGAATAATTATCTTGTTTCAGTATTCAACAGGAAAACAGGATTGGTGGATTCTCCAGTCTCGTCAGTGGCAGGACCCATTGCGGGTGAGAATGGAAAATTTGACATTCCAGCCAAAACCCCATTCACTTTCGGCGGCACCGGAAAATCCCAGCTGCCAACAAGGAAGGACAATTTCAGCTGATTAGTGGACATGACATTAGATAATGCAATGAGAATAGGTAACTGCATTTGAAATAAGAAGAAATGAAATGCTAAATTAACTTATCAAACTCAGAAAGGATAAAACCTCTGGTCCAGAAAGATCATGTACGTACATTTCAAAAGAACCTATGGAAGAGACAGTAAAGCATTTCAACACATACTCACTAATTCGTAAGAGAAAGATGTTATGCCAGGAGACTGGCAGACAGGTAACCTATGTTTAAGAAGCGAGATGGAACATATCCAGGAAACTATAATCCTTCCTTTTTTATTTATCTGTATAATATTAATGGCAGAATAAATAATGCAATTTCCAACAAAGGTGAGTACAGAAAAACATCTGGAAACGAAAAATATAATAATGAATAATTCGCATGGATTCAAAGGGAACTCCTGCTTGAACAACCTCATTGATTTATTTAAGGGTTAACAGAGGTAGTAAACAAAGGGTGTAGTAGATGTATTTTATCTAGATTTTCAAAAGGCTTTAATAATGTCGCACATATTGGATTAATGAATAAGTTCAGCGAATGCAGAGTCAGGGGACAAGTCCCAGAATAGATAACTAGCTGGCTTCAAGACGGAAAGTAGGGAGTGTTGTGTGCAAGTTCATTTGGTGACTCACTGAGAAGTCAAGGGATTTGTATGTTTAAACATGAACCATTTATGAGTAATCTTTAATTATGCACACATCCCAGTTATTGCCATGGATGATGCTGTTCCCATACAGGTCCCTTCTAGACTGTTCTCCAAGTCTATTATCTTTTGACACTATACATCATACCATGGGTGGTGTTATTTCCCAGTCTCACATTAACCCTTTCTCTGCTGAGAAGAAAATGATTTGAAAACATGAGCACCTTCACATTATAATGGCATGCAGGCATTTACAACATCTCCCCGTTCTTTAAAAATCATCTCTCCCCCCCCCCCCCCCCCCCGCCCCCCCCCCCCTTCCAATGGAGTATAACTATTCACAATACAATTTTTACTTTACTTGCTTCCCTTCTCACCACCCCACCCATACCCCTGATCCCACAATCACCCCAGAGTCCTGGAAATTCAGATGGTTTTGGGGCTTGACAGCTCTTCCGCATCTTGGCCTGTTGTGTTTGGAGGAATGGTACTATTATTCTGTGTTTCTGTATACAGAAATCCATTTGATTCACTTTTTGCACTCCTTCGAATTGTATTTCATTTTATTGATAATCTGTCTGCTTTTTTCGGACATTGTGGGTTTGCTCTGCTCCTTCCAAAGGGGATGTGCGCTCCAGTCATTCTTACAGTGGACTCACATTTACTCTTAATGTAGTGTTCACCATGTTCTTCCTAGACATTTCACAAATGGAACCTTCATTTCCACCTCTTTCACAATTTCAGCCAAACATTTGTTTGCGATTTTATTTTCAAATCATTTTGCAAACTTATGAACCTTTTAAGAACATAAGAACTAGGAGCAGGAGTAGGCCATCTGGCCCCTCGAGCCTGCTCCGCAATTCAATAAGATCATGGCTGATCTTTTTGTGGACTCAGCTCCACTTACCCGCCTGCGCACCATAACCCTTAATTCCTTTACTGTTCAAAAATGTATCTATCCTTGCCTTAAAAACATTCATTGAGGTAGCTGATGCGCGATTGATTCACACGGGAGGCTAGGACGTACCCGGGAATAAAGGCTTTTATTCACAACAAGATTGGAGCACACTACTTAACAATATTATCCCAGACTAAGGGCTACTAGGAAGTAGCAGTGACCTTTATACTCCTGTAAGAAGGTGGGGCCGAACGGAGTGTACCACATAAACAATAATAACAGGTGGAACACCCAAACCCTAACCCCAACAGTAACAAGAGTAACATATGTACAAGTACCCATAGTGGTAACCATCTATGGTTCACCACAGTAGCCTCGACTGCTTCACTGGGCAGGGAATTCCACAGATTCACAACCCTTTGTGTGAAGAAGTTCCTCCTCAACTCAGTCCTTTTCATTCAGCTCAGCAATTATTCTGGTGAGAGCAATTCTCTTTGTTTCAGAGTTACCTGCGAGATCCTTATACGAGCTTAACAACTTCGCCTTGGCATTCAGTTTCTTTTGGAGTCTTTCTTCCATGGTCTCTGGCCACTCCTTAGATTCTTCCAGTTCACTTGCTGGATTGTCGATCTGTTTCTTAGGGTTATCTTTTTCTGCTTTTAAAGTCAGAATTTGCTCTTCCACACAGTGCATCTAAACTTTCATTTTACTTCAGATTGGATGCTCTTTTCATGATGGAGTTCCAACACTCCATCAAACTCATCTTTTCTACTCTGGCCAGATTTTCCTTACAGGGTCTAATACATGTGTGCCATCCTTCAAACTCATGTTCTTTAATTTTACTTCTTCCAATTGTATCTGAGACAGTACTCTGTGACAACTTTGACTTTTCCTTGCGGCTGCTCAATCTTTTCTTGACACTCGAGACTCTTGATTGTAATTTCAGCCATCCCATTTTTCAACAACTCAATGATTCTCAGTAAGCCCTGGGCATCCAGTACTTTTTCTTTTTGATTTGATTTGACTTATTATTGTCACATGTATTAACATACAGTGAAAAGTATTGTTTCTTGCACACTAGACAGACAAAGCATCCCGCTCATTGAGAAGGAAAGGAGAGAGTGCAGACTGCAGTGTTATAGTCATAGCTAGGGTGGAGAGAAAGATCAACTTAATGCGAGGTAGGTCCATTCAAAGGTCTGGTGGCTGTTCTTGAGTCAGTTGGTACGTGTCCTCAGACTTTTGTATCTTTTTCGCAACGGAAGAAGGTGGAAGAGAGAATGTCCGGGGTGCGTGGGGTCCACACTTCAGTGTCAGATTTACATTTTCCAATCTTATTTCTGCCCTTTCTTGCTCTGTCTGCCCCAGAACTTTGTCCTTGTTCTTCATTTGCTGGCCAGCTCTGTCTCCAGTGAAATCTTAACTTGTTTCAGTTCTGCCATTATGCAACTCATGGTTTAATTATCCACTCACAGCTTGGAAAGTTCTATGGCTTTTCCTTTCAATGGTTCCCCTTTTCTATTCAGCGGGTTCCTGAGCATTTCAATCTCTTTCTTTTAGCTTTCAGCTTCCTGCTGGAATATAAAAGATTGCTGAATCTTCTCTGCCAACTGGTTCTTCAGCTTGCTCAGAGTGTTGCTAAAATCTTTAAACTTCTCTTCATAATTTCCCAGAGGAACAAATTTGACCTAAGTGGTCTTTGTAACATTTGCAGATTCATCAACAGAATTATTTCTTTTCTTTGCAAAGCTCAATTGCTTCATTTTGAGTTTTCATGTAATCCGGCAGAGTTAATTTGAGTTTCTTCTTCAGTTCTTCCATTCTGCTGTTTAAGACAGTCTTCATTTTTCATGTCGCTGAATGTTTACACATTCCTTTTGCATTTGATCTTGAATGTCAGTCAGCTTACTTTCATGCCCCGGTGCTGAGACCTCACTCTATATTTTTTATAATTTGGTGTTGCACTTCAGATGCAGAGTTCAACTGATGTTCTGAACAAAAACACTCAAATTCTCACATTATTGTACAATAATCTCTTTCATTGTACCTTACCAGGTTACCACAAAAATATCATAACTCCAATATAAAGGGCATCAAAAGATCTATTACACAAAGTATCAAAACTCTGTTCTACACAAGGTACCAAAACTCAAGGCTTGGACCTAAATATTACCTGTTAAGAGGCAAGGTGACCAATCTTTCTCTCGGTGGGTTCCAATGTCCTCTCTAAGTCCCAAGACCCAGGGTGCAGCTTCTTTACGATGGTTGTTCTTGCAGGATGTCATTCCTGGTGTCTTTGTCTCTCCTTTGTATCTGGCACCGATCACGCTCTCATTATGTACTCACAGGACAGGCACTGATCAATCACAGTCTTTTTGGTCACAAATGCACAAGAAGTCATGTTTATCTCAGGAGGTCATGTTTCTGAGCTTTTCCACTCACAGGGGTCTAAGTCCAATCACTGCCCACCCAAGGCATAGCAACAGCCATGTCTTGCAGGAGGTGACTGCCCAATCAGCTCCTGCGCTCACTCCATGGCTGCACATCCTGTTCTTTGCTGCAGATGACAGCAGTTTTGCTGATAGAGTTAGTTTTTTACCCATCAGATTTTCTGGGATCTTCATGGATATCCATCCGGTTACAAAGGATATATCCGATTATAAAGGGGGGATTTCTCCCATCCCGCCCGCCACAGGAATCGTGACGGGCGGGGCAGACCACGCTAAGGTCCATTGGCCTCAGGTGGGATTCTCTGGTTCTGGGGCGAGCGCAGTCGGAGAATCCCACCCAAAGTCTTTAAAAATGGACAAAGGCTTTAGAATGACTGAAGCCATTGCTGACTATGAGTTACACATCTATTCCTTTTTTCTTTTTTTATAACTGTGCAGGAACTTTTTGAGACTCAACTGAAAAAGATTTTTTCCTTCTAACTCTGCAGGTTTTTCTCCACTCTGCTGTTTTCCTTTTTAACATTTTTTAAATGCATTTCAGCACAGCACATCCACCATATGTTATAGTGCTGGCTGTAGACCCCTTAAATCCCTTTCTGCTGCCATCTGGATGCTAAGTCCTGAAATTGCTGTTTAGTCTCAAATGTTAGTCCAACTTTATTTTTGTATTTGCTCACCCTTCTTGTGATTTGGCTAGGTCTCTTGGACTCTGTCTCACTCAGGTCTGATGATGGATCTCAATGCATTTTGTTGGATTCCCTCAGCCTTCGCCTCTGTATTGGAGTTTCCTATTTAATAATCCTTAACTATGTACATATCCCATTTACAGCCATGCTTGGTGCTGCTCCCATGCAAGTTACTTCTAAACTGTTCTTCGAGTCTAGTACCATGTGACACTATACATCTTATCATGGATGATGGTAGTCTCCAGACTCATATAACCCTTGCTCAGCTGACATTTACATTATAATGGCATGCAGGCATATATAACGGGGAGTAGGATTAAAGGGGAGTTATTCAGAGAGAAGGTGGGGAGTGGTGTTCTATAAGGATCAGTGGCAGGACCTCTTCTATTCCCGATTTATAATAATGGTCTAGGCTTTGGAATTAATATCTAACCTTGAGATGATACCATATTGGAGGAGAATAATCAATACTGTGGAGGATTGCAACAAGGTACAAGAACCAACTTGCAGAATTGGAATATAATTGGCCAATGAATTTCAACATTAATAAATGTGAGGTATTACATTTTCGCAAAATAAAATTGCATCTTCCTTATAAATTAAGAATCTAAATGGCACCTAGGGGAAAAGGGATCCAGTAGTACAAATGCACAAATCAGAAAGCAATGACACAGATTTACAAGGCCACGAAATAGCAAAAGATGCATTCAAATTTATTTCTAGAGGAATTAAATTTAACCGTAAAGAAGTTATGCTAAACTTTCATCAAACTGGGTTAGATCACAGCTGGAGTGCTGCATACAATTCTGGTTGCCATATTATAAAGAAGATCTAGAGGTACTGGGAAACGGTGCCACAAGAGACTTACAAGAATGATTCCAGAAATGTAGGAATATATCTATCAGGAAAGAATGAACAGGTTGTGTCTCTTTTCTCTTTCTCCGGTGACCTGATGGAGGTCTTTAAAGTTATGAACAACTTTGATAGAGTAGACACAGGGAGAATGGGCAGGACTGAAGAGGCTGAAAGTGGGGTCAGGAAGCCGTATATCAAAAAAGCAGCTTTTGCCTTTAATCGAGTCACAACTTTAGCATCCCACTTCTGATTTTCCCAACCAGAGAGGTTTAAATGTCAACAAAATCTACACCAGTTGATGCAAAGTGCTTCAGTTGTTTAAATATTGATATATAAGGTATTTCTTGATGGGAAAATTGTGAGTTTTCAATGACGGGTTCCGGTGGTAAGGTTAAGGATTTGTCTGGTGCCTTTTAATTAATAGTTTACTGATTAATTGTTTTTGCAGTTTACTATTAAACCAGTTCCAATTCCCATCACGATGTATTAAAAAAAGCACAATCGATGTATTATATTGAGTGCTAACAGTGCCTTCTTGGTGACCAGGCAATAACAGAGCTACAGTCAATATTTGTTAGTTGAACAACACCATCAGCAACTACTTAATGGGTATTTGCCTTTCTTACTTTTAATATAATTCTCTGTGCTGCAATTATTGGTGCATTAATTCAATAGATAATATTATCATATGTTTCAGAATCAATGGGCAGAATCTTTCAGTCCCACCAGGACAGGTTCCCCCGCAGGGGAGCGGGCAAACCATATAAAATGCCATTGACTCGGCAGGATCAGAAGATCCCACCAGTGGCCAACGTGTATTAATAGCAGATTTGATGATGGAACCACACAAAACATCAAACGGAGCAGCACATATATCTACATTCTTTGGGGAGGCTCTTTTTCTCCATCAACTATCCACCTATTCCATTCGGCGTGGAGATGATCCTTGAATGGCTGGTTTTGGTACATCCAAAGGTTGAATTACAGATGTTAGACCTCACCCCTCATTCCCCCCCAGTGTAACAGCAATTTGAATGTTATTTCTTCACAGATGCCTCTTGACCTCATTGGTTATATGGATGGGAATCTTATCAAAAAATGGCAGAGTGTTGTTTCTGGGGAGAAAACTTGTGAGTTTCTCCCCAGACCTTACCACACGCTACATGGTTCATGCCATCATGTGAGACGGGGAGGCCTCAACACGCTGGCAAAACCTGGCTGGACTGAGATCAGGTCGCAATTTTAATGGGTGCCCCAATCATAACCTGATAACCACCCTCCCCCCCCCCCCCCCCCCCACCGCCCCGCTCTCACCACAGAGGTTTCACCCCCCCCCCCCCGACCGTCCCGCTCTCACCACAGAGGTTTCAGGGGCTCTGCTCCCCACTCCCAACTGGAGTTGGCACTTCTCTCTCCATTCCTCCCCCCCTCCCCCACCGATCATCGGCTCCTTCTCTTCCCCCAAACATTGGCCCCTTCCCCCTTCAGCCCCCCCGATCATTGGCACTCCGCCTCCACCAAAGGCCATCGCCAGCATACCCTGCTCCTCCATCCACTCCCAGCCCACAACCAAACCTGATGAATTCCCCCCTCATCTCTGACTCCTTCATGAGGCTCCTACTGGGGCCCACCCCTTGACACAGGTTGACACTACTAGGTTGGCATGGGCATGCTGCCAACCTGGCAGTGCCAACCTGTGCCAAGGGGCAGTGTCGGGGACTTCTCCTCTGGGGCTATACTTACATTTACACCCCCAAGAGACCTCCGTGACAGGGTTATGTCTAGATGAACCCATTGTAAACCATGCCAGTAATCTGACTCTACTGGACAATTTTGTATGCTCACCTACAGAACTAATGCAATCTCCATGTGCTTATTCCACCTTGTGGCATCAATGCCACCTGAAAAAGCGAATCTTACAAAACCAGTCTCCAGCCAGCTGATCATCGAATGCTTACATAAAAGACTTCATCATTGGACTCTGCCTTTGGGACACTGGAACTCAGGTGAACCAATATTAATTTTCTCTGTGGTCATTGTACAATAAAACCTCCTTTCCTCTATCTTTATCATGCCTACTGTGTGATGATGGAGTAGGAAGTTGTGAACACTCCTTTTCTCAGGTTTTGAAAATGTACAATCAACTAACCTGCTGAGTTAATCCTAACTCGAGTTTGCTATCGGATTATTAGTAATATTGGATCACACAACAAAACCAAGGGCTGGGAAAATGCACCACTGCTTAATTGAAAGAAAACTAACTTGAAACATCTTCTGTTTACGGACAGGTGGTGAGAGGAAAACATTGCTGTTTGAACTGACCACCTCCTGTCCATAACACAATTCCCTCGCTGTTCCTACAGGTACCCCTTGCCGAACAGCTTTACCTTCACTGCACAGACTGCGGCAGATCAATGCAACCATTCACCAACTGTCTCAAGGGCAGTGAGAGGTGGACAGTTAATGCCGGCCTTATCAGTGAGTGAATTCTACATCCCATTAATGAATGGATTTTTAAAATTGAACAAGGCTCCACTGTAATTTTCCAATCATTTATTCAAATTAAATAAAATGTAAAATGAAATTCACAAGGACAGGAAAGGTCTTACATTCATATAGAACCCATTAGGACCTCAGAACACCATAAAGTGCTAATAAAAGTAATGTTGTAGTGCAGGGAAACAGCAATAAATTTGCACAATGATGCACATGACAAGAATGTCTGTTTTTAGTGATGTCGGTTGAGGGATAAAGAACAAAGAACAAAGAACAATACAGCACAGGAACAGGCCCTTCGGCCCTCCAAGCCCGCGCCGCTCCCCGGTCCAGGATTGAATCCTGAATCCAGGATCCCCGCCCAATTTTCCAGCCTATCTACATACCAATATCCTATCCACCGAGCTGTCCCTCACAGCTACGATGCTTTGTTCATTACAACCTATTAACTCACCCCCACCCCCCCATTCCAGACCATGTGATCTCCAGGGAGAGGCGAAAACCCAGAGTGAAAAACCCCAGGGCCAATATGGGGAAAAAAAATCTGGGAAATTCCTCTCCGACCCCCTGAGGCGATCGAAACGAGTCCAGGAGATCACAATGGCCCTGATCGGGAAATGCTTCCCAACCCTAGTCATTTCCACTTCCACAAACACCATATGAATTCCCTGCCCCCGAGACAGGTTCCCAACTATCCGCAGTCTCGCTCTGTACTGGCACCAGCAAGATGATCATAGAATGAAGCCTTGAAACGAGAAACAAGGAACAATTAGCCCGCGCCGCTCCCTGGTCCAGACTAGACCACTCTTTTGTATCCCTCCATTCCCACTCCGTTCATATAGCTGTCTAGATAAGTCTTAAACGTTCCCAGTGTGTCCGCCTCCACCACCTTGCCCGGCAACACATTCCAGACCCCACGACCCTCTGTGTGAAATATGTCCTTCTGATATCTGTGTTAAACCTCCCCCCCTTCACCTTGAACCTATGACCCCTCGTGAACGTCACCACCGACCCGGGGAAAAGCTTCCCACCGTTCACCCTATCTATGCCTTTCATAATTTTATACACCTCTATTAAGTCTCCCCTCATCCTCCGTCTTTCCAAGGAGAACAACCCCAGTTTCCCCAATCTCTCCTCATAACCAAGCCCCTCCATACCAGGCAACATCCTGGTAAACCTCCTCTGTACTCTCTCCAAAGCCTCCACGTCCTTCTGGTAGTGTGGCGACCAGAACTGGACGCAGTATTCCAAATGCGGCCGAACCAACGTTCTATACATCTGCAACATCAGACCCCAACTCTTATACTCTATGCCCCGTCCTATAAAGGCAAGCATGCCATATGCCTTCTTCACCACCTTCTCCACCTGTGACGTCACCTTCAAAGATCTGTGGACTTGCACACCCAGGTCCCTCTGCGTCTCTACACCCTTTATGGTTCTTCCATTTATCGTGTAGCTCCTCCCTACATTATTCCCACCAAAATGCATCACTTCGCATTTATCAGGATTGAACTCCATCTGCCATTTCCTTGCCCAAATTTCCAGCCTATCTATATCCTTCTGTAGCCTCTGACAATGTTCCTCACTATCTGCAAGTCCTGCCAGTTTTGTGTCGTCCGCAAACTTACTGATCACCCCAGTTACTCCTTCTTCCAGATCATTTATATAAATCACAAACAGCAGAGGTCCCAATACAGAGCCCTGCGGAACACCACTAGTCACAGGCCTCCAGCCGGAAAAAGACCCTTCCACTACCACCCTCTGTCTTCTATGACCAAGCCAGTTCTCCACCCATCTAGCCACCTCCCCCTTTATCCCATGGGATCCAACCTTTTTCACTAGCCTACCATGAGGGATAAATATTGGTTAACACCAGGAGAACTCCCTTGTTCTTCAAATAGTGCCATGAGATCTTGTATGTCCTCCCAAGTTAAGCAGGGCTTTGAGTTCAAGTGTCATTCTGAAAGACAGCACCATCAACCGTACAACACTCCACTGAAACACTGGAGTGTCAGCCTAGATTATGTACTCAAGCCTCTGGAGTACCTCTTAAAACCACAATCTTTTTTTCTGACTCAGGGGCAGGATTGCTACCATTCAATACAGGCAAGAAGGGTAGTCTTCTACAGCAGAACAAGATTTTTCTTTTAAAGAGAACCCTATCATTATGATCCTTATATCAAGGATCACTATGCGATTTCTGACATATCTGAGAGTTGTAACTTCAATGTTCCATGCCAACGCTGCTTAGCAGCTGAAGTTGGTGCTGGGAATTGAATAAATTAAACTGAAGGCAACATGAAAGAACAAAGAACAAAGAAAATTACAGCACAGGAACAGGCCCTTCAGCCCTCCAAGCCTGCACCGACCATGCTGCTCAACTGAACTAAGATCACCTACCCTTTCGGGGACCATATCCTCTTTTCCCATCCTATTCATGTATTTGTCAAGACGCCCCTTAAAAGTCACTACCGTATCCGCTTCCACTATCTCCCCTGGCAACGAGTTCCAGGCACCCACTACTCTCTGTGTAAAGAAGTTGCCTTGTACATCTCGTTTAAACCTTGCCCCTCACACCTTAAACCTGTGCCCCGTAGTAATTGACTCTTCCACCCTGGGAAAAAGCTCCTGACTATCCACTCTGTCCATGCCTCTCATAATCTTGTAGACTTCTATCAGGTCGCCCCTCAACCTCCGTCGCTCCAGTGAGAACAAACCAAGTTTAATAAGAACATAAGAACTTGGAGCAGGAGTAGGCCATCTGGCCCCTCGAGCCTGCTCCGCCATTCAATAAAATCATGGCTGATCTTTTCGTGGATTCAGCTCCACTTACCCGCCCGCTCACCATAACCCTTAATTCCTTTACTGTTCAAACATATATCTATTTTGGTTTCTCCAACCTCTCCTTATAGCTAATGCCCTCCATACCAGGCAATATCCTGGTAAATCTTTTCTGTTCCCTCTCCAAAGCCTCCACATCCTTCTGGTAATGTGGCGACCAGAATTGAACACTATATTCCAAGTGCGGCCAAACTAAGGTTCTATAAAGCTGCAACATGACTTGCCAATTTTTAAACTCAATGCCCTAACCAATGAAGGCAAGCATGCCGTATGCCTTCTTGACTATCTTCTCCACCTGCATTGCCACTTTCAGTGACCTGTGTACCTGTACACCCAGATCCCTTTGCCTATCGCTGGGCGGCACGGTAGCACAGTGGTTAGCACTGCTGCTTCACAGCTCCAGGGATCTGGGTTCGATTCCCGGCTTGGGTCACTGTCTGTGTGGAGTTTGCACTTTCTCCTCGTGTCTGCGCGGGTTTTCTCTGGGTGCTCCGGTTTCCTCCCACAGTCCAAAGATGTGCGGGTTAGGTTGATTGGCCATGCTAAAAAAAAATTGCCCTTAGTGTCCTGAGATGCGTAGGTTCGAGGCATTAATGGGTGGATATGGGGGTAGGGCCTGGGTGGGATTGTGGTCGGTGCAGACTCGATGGACCGAATGGCCTCTTTCTGTACTGTAGGGTTTCTATCAATACTCTTAAGGGTTCTGTCATTTGCTGTATATTTCCTATCTGTATTAGACCTTCCAAAATGCATTGGATTTTCAGATCCTCAAGGAATCTGAAAATCCTCTATAAGTATATGAATGGTTAAAAGGTGGTAAAAGGAGGAGTGGAGCCAATCAGGGACCAAAAAGACATTTACAGATGGAGGCAGATGGCATGATTGAGGTCTAAATTAATACCTTGCATTTGTTTTTATCAAGGAAGAAGATTTTGCCATAGCTATAGTGAATGAGGAGTTAGACGAGACACTGGATGGGCTAAAATTGATAAAGAGAAGGCGATTATACTCAAACTTGATAAGTCACCAGGAACAGAAAGGATGTATCCAAAGTTACCGAGGTAACTAAGGGAGGAAATTGCAGAGACACTGGTCATAATCGTCCAGTCCATCTTCAATCCAGGGGTGGTACCAGAGAACTGGAGAATTGCAAATGTCACAGCCTTGTTCAAAAATTGGGGGAAGGATAATCTCAGCAATTAGAGGGTAGTCAGGTTAATCTCAGTGTGGGAAAGCCTTTCAAAAAACTAGAATCCGGAACCATAATTGACAAACCCTTGGGTAAATGAGGATCAATTAACAAAAGCCAGCACTGATTTGTAAATGCAAATTTTGTTGACCTATTTTTTTCATGAGGTAACAGAGATGGTGTTGAGAGTAATGCTCACTATGATGTGATTTACATGGGCTTCCAAAAGGCATTGGATAAGATGCCAAATAACAGACTTGTCAGCAAAGTTAAAGCTCATAAAACTAAATGGACAGTGCTGGCATGGATATGAAGCTGCCCAACAGGAAACAAAAATGGTGAATGGTGTCTCATAGATGGTGGACAGGATTTGGGGAGTCAGGATGTGAGCTACCCAGGATTCCTAGCCTTTGACCTGCTCTAGTAGCCACGGTATTCATATATCAAGTCCAGTTCAGTTTCTGGTCAATGGTAACCCCCAGGATGTTGATAGTGGGACATTCAGTGATGGTAATGACATTCATTGTCAAGGGGTGATGGTTAGATCCTCTCTTATTGGAGATGGTCATTGCCTGGCACTTGTGTGGCTCAAATGTTACTTCCCAATTGTCAGCCCAAGATTGGATATTGTCCAGGTCTTGCTGCATTTGGACATGAACTGCTTCAGGATCTCAGGAGTCGTGAATGATACTGAACATTGTGCAGTCATCAGTGAACATCCTCACTTCTGACCTTATGGTAGCAGGAAGGTCATTGATGAAGTAGCTGAAGATAGTCCTGCCTGAGGAACTCCTGCAGTGATGTCCTGGAACTGAGATGATTGAATTCCAACCACCACAGCCATCTTCCTTCGTGCCAGGTATGACTCCAACTAATGCAGGGCTTTCCCCCAATTCATACTGACTCCAGTTTTGCTAGGACTCCTTGATGCCATACTTGATCAAATGTTGCCTTGATGTCAAGGGCTGTCACTGTCACCTCACCTCTGGAATTCAGCTCTTTTTTTAATGTTTTAACCAAGGCTGTAATGAAATCAGGAGATGAGTGGCCCTGGCGAAACCCAAACTGATCAACCAATAGCAGGTTATTGCTGATTAAGTGCCGCTTGATAGTACTATTGACGACCCCTTCCATCATTTTACTGATGATCGAGAATAGACTAATGGGACGGTAATTGGCTAGGTTGAATTTGTCCTGTTTTTTATGTACAGGACATAGCTGGGTAATATTCCACATTGTCGGGTAGATACCAGTATTGCAGCTTTACTGAGACAGTTGGCTATCAGCGCGGAGGTTCTAGGGCACAAGTCTTCAGTACTATTGCCAGAATGTTATCAGGGCCCATCGCCTTTGCAGTATCCAGTGCCTCCAACCGTTTCTTGATATCACGTGGAGTGAATCGAATTGGCTGCAGACTGGCATCTGACATGCTGGGGACCTCTGAAAGAGGCCGAGATGGATCATCCACTCGGCACTTCTGGCTGAAGATTATTGCAAATGCTTCAGACTTATCTTTAGCACTGATGTGCTAGGCTCCTCCATCATTGAGGATGGGGATATTTGTGAAGCCTCTCTCCCTAGTGAGTTGTTGAATTGTCCATTACCATTCACGATTGGATGTAGCAGATCTGGTCCGTTAGTTGTGGGATCGCTCTGTCTATTACTTGCTGCTTTGGCTGTTTGACACCCATGCAGTCCTGTTTTCACCAGGTTGACACCTCACTTTTTAAGTATATCTGGTATTGTTCCTGGCATGCCCTCCTGCACTCTTCATTGAATCAGGGTTGATCTCCTGGCCTGGTGGTAATGGTAGAGTGGGGAAATGCTGAGCCATGAGGTTACCGACTGTGGTTGAGCATAATTCTGCTGCTGATGGCCCACAGCACCTCATGGATGCCCAGTCTTGAGCCGCAAGATCTGTTCGAAGTCTATCCAATTTTGCACGATGATAGTGCCACATAACACGATGGGGGTTATCTTCAATGTGAAGACAGGACTTTGACGCCACAAGGACTGTGCAGTGATCACTCCTACCAATATTGTCATGGACAGATGCATCTGCAGCAGGCAGGTTGGTGAGGATGAGGTCAAGTATGTTTTTCCCTCTTGTTGGTTCCCTTACCACCTGCCACAGTCAGGGGGATAGAACATGGTAGTCAGTAGAAGGTTTCCTTGTTCATGTTTGACCTGGTGCCTTGAAACTTCGTGGGGTCCGGCCGGTGACACAGGACATACCCAGCAATGGTGATGGTGATGTTTGGGACATTATCTGTAAGATAGGATTCCATGAGTATGACTACATAAGGCTGTTGCTTGACTAGACTGTGAGACAGCTCTCCCAATTTTGGAACAATCCCCCAGGAGGCCTTTGCAGGGTCAACAGGAATGGGTTTGCTGTCATCGTTTCTGGTGCCTAGGTTAATGCCAAGTGGTCAGTCTGGTTTCATTCCTTTTTGTTTCATTTGTAGTGGTTGAGTGGCTTGCTAGGCCAGTCTAGAGGGCATTTAAGAGTAAACAACATTATTGTGGGTCTGGAGTCATATGTAGGCCAGACCAGGTAAGGATGGCTGGTTTCCTTCCCTAAAGGACATTTGTAAACCAGATCTGCCACAAGATCCTTAATAAAGCAGACTATTGGCCTCTTAAAGATTTGTTTCTGATGTTTGGGCCGGTCAGGCAGGACTCTCCAATACTCACCACAGGCAATGTCCCACATCATCGTTGTTTGCTGTGCCCTGAACAACCGAGCACTGCAACAGTGGGATGTTTTGCTACAGGGAGACATTGAGGCGCTAGACATCTCCTCGGAAAAGGAGGTCATTTAAGGGCATGAATCTGAAGAGGGCAATGATTCAGATGAGCCATATGAGGATGGCATTGCATTGGCACATCATGGCAGATCTGTCTGTGACAACCGCATAGCTACAAGATTTCAATAAGAATAAGGTGAAAACAAGTTTTCTTAATCAAAGTTCTCTTCAGGCTTCGATGCGGGGGACACAACAAAACCTCCATTGTCAGCATCAACATATGATGAAAGGTCATCAATCTCACAATGGTCCCCGAGGCAGCATAAATCATCTTAATCCTGAATGATGGAGGTCACCTTTGGAAAGCACAGTAGCCTAGGAAACATATGACCATTGTGGAATATATTTAGTACTCCACTGACGCACCTCATTAAGCAACTATAGTGCAGTCCTTTCAACCATGGCATCAACAAGTCAGCAAGCATGGATGCCTTCATGCAGCTGAAACATCGTTGCATACATGACTGCATTCATGCCAGTATGACAGCAGCTTTGCAAGGCGGTGCTAACCGAAAAACATTCAGCAATGTGGACACACAATGGCAGGCATTTAAAGAATGGATAGGTGAACTCCAAAAGTTGTTTATTCCTGTTTGGCGCAAGAGTGATAAGGGAATTGTGGCCAAACCATGGCTTACAAGGGAAATCAGAGATAGTATCAGATTCAAGGAAGAAGCATTCAAATTGGCAAGAAAAAGCAACAGGCCTGAGGATTGGGAGCAGTTGAAAATTCAGAGACGGAGGACCAAGGAATTAATTAAGAAGGGAAAAATAGAGTTTGAAAGTAAGTTAGTGGGGAACATAAAAACTGACTGCAAAAGTTTCTATAGGTATGTAAAGAAAAAAAGATTGACAAAAACGAATGTCGGCTCCTTACAGTCAGAAACTTAAGAATTAAGAAATGGCCGCGGAATTACATTCATACTTTGCTTCAGTATTTACAAAGGAAGACATGAATAATGTACCAGAAGTTCTGAGGGAAACAAGTTTTAGTGAGGAGCTGAAGGAAATCAGCAGGTTTTGGGGAAAGTGATGGGATTGAAGGTGGACAATCTCCAGGTCCTGATAATCTTCATCTCAGAGTACTTAAGGAAGTGGCCCTGGAAATGGTAGATCCATTGGTGATTATTTTCCAAAATTCTTTGAACTCTGGATTGGTTCCTACAGATTGGAGGGTCGCTAATGTAAGCCCACTATTCAAAAAGGGAGATAGAGAAAAAAAAGGGAACTATAGACCAGTGAGCCTAATGTCGGTACTGGGGAAGTTGCTAGAGTCTATTATCAAGGATTTCATAACTCAGCATTTGAAAGATAGTTGTATAATCAGACAAAGTCAGCATGAATTTACAGAAGGGACATCATGCTTGGCTAATCTATTGGAATTCTTTGAAGATGTAACTAGTAGAGTTGACCGAGGAGAACCAGTAGATGTGGTTTATTTAGAGTTTCAGAAGGCTTTTGACAAGGTCTCACATGACAGACTGCTATGTAAATTTAAAGCAGATGGGATTGCAGGTAAGATTGCAGTGAGATGGATAGAAAGCTGGTTAGCAGATAGGAAACGAAGAGTTGGCATAAATAGGTCTTTTTCTGATTGGCAGTCTGACTAATGGGGTTCCACAGGGATCTGTGCTAGGATCCTAACTGTTCACAATATATGTTAATGATCAAGAAGAGGGAACTAACTGTATTATCTCCAAATTTGCAGATGATACAAAGTTGGGTAGGAGGGTGAGCTGTGAAAAGTCTGCAGAGATGCTTCAGTGTGATTTTGACAGGCTGAGTGTGTGGGCATATGCATGGCAGATGTAGTATAATGTGGATAAATCTGAGGTTATCCACTTTGGTAGCAATAAAAGGAAGACTGATCATTACTTGAATGGGTGTAAATTGAGAGAGGTGCATACTCAGCGAGGCCTTGGTGTCCTTGTGCATCACTGAAAGTAAGCGCGCAGGTACAGCAGGCAGTAAAGAAGGCAATTGGTATGTTTGCCGACATAGCCAGAGGATTTGAGTATAGGAATAGGGATGTTTTGCTGCAATTGTATAGGGCGTTGGTGAGGCTACACCAATTGTATTGTGCAGTTTTGGTATCCTTATCTGAGGAAGGATGTCCTTGCTATAGAGTGAACAAAGAACAGTACAGCACAGGAACAGGCCCTTCAGCCTACCAGCCGATACAGATGCCTCTCTAATATTTTCTTGCCTCTACATGGTCGATACCCCTCTATTCCCTGCCGATTCATGTATCTATCCAGATGCCTCTTGAACATTGTTGCAGAATCTGCTTCTACCACCTCCTCCAGCTGCACATTCCAGGCATTCACCACCCTCTGCATGAAAGACTTCCCCTTACATCTCTTTTAAATTTCCCCCCCTCCCTCACTTTCAACCTATGCCCCCGAGTAATTGGCCCTTTGACTTTGGGAACAAGACTCTGACTATCCAAGCCTGTCATAATCTTGTAAACCTCTATCAGGTCCTCCCTCATCCTTCAATGCTCCAATGAAAACAATCCAGGTTTGTTCAACGTTTCTTTATAGTCCATATAGGGCGGCACGGTAGCACAGTGGTTAGCACTGCTGCTTCACAGCTCCAGGGTCGCGGGTTCGATTCCCGGCTCGGGTCACTGTCTGTGTGGAGTTTGCACATTCTCCTCGTGTCTGCGTGGGTTTCCTCCGGGTGCTCCGGTTTCCTCCCACAGTCCAAAGATGTGCGGGTTAGGTTGATTGGCCAGGTTAAAAATTG
Organism: Mustelus asterias; assembly: GCF_964213995.1. Taxonomy (NCBI): domain Eukaryota; kingdom Metazoa; phylum Chordata; class Chondrichthyes; order Carcharhiniformes; family Triakidae; genus Mustelus; species Mustelus asterias. Next base: position 97,576,835 of record NC_135808.1, read on the forward strand.
CCCCTTAGAGTCCTGAGATGCGTAGGTTAGAGGAGGGATTAGTGGGTAAATATTTGGGGGTAGGGCCTGGGTGGGATTGTGGTCGGTGCAGACTCGATGGGCCGAATGGCCTCCTTCTGCACTGTAGGGTTTCTATGATTGATTCTATATCCTCCAAACCAGGCAACATCCTGGTAAATCTCTTCTGCACCCTTTCCAATGCATCTACATCCTTCCGGTAGTGTGGCGACCAGAATTGTACACAATACTCCAAATGCAGTCCAAATTCTTATACAGCTGCAACATGATCTTCCATTTTCTATACTCAACGTCCTGACCGATGAAGGCCAGCATGCCATACGCCTTCTTGACCACCTTGTCCACCTGAGTTGCCACCTTCAGGGAACTGCATGCCTAGATCCCTCTGTATCGAATATTTTGAAGGGTTCTACCATTTACTGTATACTTTCCTTTTGCAGTAGACCTTCCAAATTGCATCACCTCACATTTGTCCAGATTAAATTCCTTCTGCCACTTTCGGCCCAGGTCTCCAGCCAATTTATAATCTTCTGTATCCTCTGACAATCCTCCTCACTATCTGCTACTCCCCCAATTTTTGTATCATCCACAAATTTACTAATCAGACCACGTACATTTTCCACCAAATCATTCATATATATATATTATAAACAACAGAAGCCCCAGCACTGGTCCTTGTGGAACACCGCTTATCACAGACCTCCAGTTAGAAAAATACCCTTCCACTGCTACTCTCTGCTTTTTATGCCCAAGCCAGTTTTGTATCCACCTTATCAGCTCACCTCGAATCCCATGTAACTACCATGAAGAACCTTACCAAAGACTTTACTGCCCCTCACTGGTCAATTTTACTTGTCACTTCCTCAAAGAACTCAATCAAGTTTGTGAGACCAGACCTCCTCTTCACAAAACAATGCTGCCTATCGCTAATAAGCCTATTCTCTTCCAGATGTGAGTACATCCTGTCCCTAAGACTCTTTCCTAATAATTTCCCCACCACTGATGTAAGGCTCACAGGCCTGTAATTTCCCTGAATTTTCTTTTTTGCCCTTCTTAAACCGAGGGACAATGTTAGCTACTCTCCAATCTTCTGGTACCTCGCCCGTAACTAAAGAGGATTTAAAGAGTTTTGGCCAAGACCTCAGCACTTTCTTCCCTCGCCTCTCTCAGTATTCTGGGGACTTGTCCACCTTTTTTTCAAAACCTCCAATACCTCCTCCCTTTTTATCTCAACATGTTCTAGAATGTCAACATCCTCCTTCCTTCACTCACCTTCCACCACAGCCTTCTGCTTTGTGAATACTGATGCAAAGTACTCATTAAGGACTTCACTCATGTCATCTGGCTCCACACACAAATTCCCTCCACTGCCCTTGAATAGACCTACCCTTTCCTTAGCTACCTTCTTCCTCCTTGTACACACATAAAAAGCCTTGGGATTCTCCTTAATCCTGCCTGCCAAGGACATTTCATGGCCCCTTTTTGCCCACTTAAGTCCCTGTTTAAGCTCTTTCCTGCTATCTTTTTATTCCTCAGGAGCCTTATCAGTTTTCAATTTCCTGAAATTTATGTATGCCTCCTTCTTCTTTTTCACTCAGCTCACAATCTCTCTTGTCATCCAAGGTTCCCGAATCTTGCCATTTTTATCCTTCATTTTTATAGGGGCATACTTGTCCTGAATTGTTAACAACTGACTTTTAAAATACTCCCACATATCAGATTTATCCTCAAGCAGCCACCCCAGTCTGTATTCCCTAGCTCCTGCCTAATACTGTCATAGTTAGCCTTCTGGTGGTTTAGTACCTTTACTCTGGGGCTACTTCTATCCTTTTCTACGAGTATTTTGAAACTTATAGAATTGAGAGCACTGTTCCCAAAATGGTCCCCCACTGAATCATCAATCACCTGTCCGGTCTTGTTTCCCAGAACCAGGTCTAAGATAGCCCCTTCCCAAGATGGATTATCTACACATTTCCTCAAGAAGCACTCTTGGACACACTGGACAAACTCTGCCACCTCTAAGCCCCTGGCACTAAAGGAATCCCAGTCAATGTTGGGGAAGTTAAAATTGCCCATCACAACTCTGTTGTTTTTACATCTTGACATGTTTGCCCAAGCCATCAGGAGGTGCGTCAACACCAGATTCATCAACCGCACTCACAAGACAGCCCCGAACATCACCCAAGCACAACGCAACACCATCCGCGCTCTCAAGACCAACTGCAACATTGTCATCAAACCAACAGACAAAGGAGGGGCCATTGTCATTCTGAACAGAACGGATTACTGCAAAGAAGTGTACCGACAACTGAACAACGAGGAACACTACAGACAGTTACCCGCAGATCCGACCAAAGAACACACCCGTCAACTCAACAGACTGATCAAGACCTTTGATCCGGACCTTCAGAGCACCCTCCGTGCTCTCATCCCACATACTCCCCGTGTTGGAGATCTCTACTGCCTCCCAAAGATACACAAGGCAAACACCCCCGGCCGTCCCATCGTATTGGGCAATGGGACCCTGTGCGAGAACCTCTCCGGCTACGTCGAGGGCATCCTGAAAACATATTGTACAAAGAACCCCCAGCTTTTGTCGCAACACTATGGACTTCCTACAGAAACTCAGCACACATGGAGCAGTTGAACCAGGAGCACTCCTCATCACAATGGATGTCTCGGCACTCTACACCAGCATCCCCCACGATGATGGCATTGCTGCAACGGCCTCAATACTCAACGCCGACAACTGCCAGTCTCCAGATGCAATTTTACAACTCATCCGCTTCATCCTGGACCACAATGTCTTCACCTTCAACAACCAGTTCTTCATCCAGACACACGGAACAGCCATGGGGACCAAATTCACACCTCAATATGCCAACATCTTCATGCACAGGTTCGAACAAGACCTCTTCACCGCACAGGACCTTCAACCGATGCTATACACTAGATACATCGATGACATTTTCTTCCTTTGGACTCACGGTGAACAATCATTGAAACAACGATATGATGACATCAACAAGTTCCATCCCACCATCAGACTCACCATGGACTACTCTCCGGAATCGGTTGCATTCTTGGACACACACATCTCCATCAAGGACGGTCACCTCAGCACCTCACTGTACCGCAAGCTCACGGATAGCCTCACGATGCTCCACTTCTCCAGCTTCCACCCTAAACACGCTAAAGAAGCCATCCCCTATGGACAAGCCCTCCGTATATTCAGGATCTGCTCAGATGAGGAGGATCGCAACAGACACCTCCAGACGCTGAAAGATGCCCTCATAATAGGATATGGCGCTCGACTCATCGATCGACAGTTCCGATGCGCCACAGCGAAAAACCGCACCGACCTCCTCAGAAGACAAACATGGGGCACGGCGGACAGAGTACCCTTTGTCGTCCAGTACTTCCCCGGAGCGGAGAAGCTACGACATCTTCTCCAGAGCCTTCAACATGTCATTGATGAAGACGAACATCTCGCCAAGGCCATCCCCACACCCCCACTTCTTGCCTTCAAACAACCGCACAACCTCAAACAGAACATTGTCCGCAGCAAACTACCCAGCCTTCAGGAGAACAGTGACCACGACACCACACAACCCTGCCACAGCAACCTCTGCAAGACGTGCCGGATCGTCAACACGGATGCCATCATCTCACGTGAGAACGCCATCCACCAGGTACACGGTACATACTCTTGCAACTCAGCCAACGTTGTCTACCTGACACGCTGCATGAAAGGATGTCCCGAGGCATGGTACATTGGGGAGACCATGCAGACGCTATGACAGCGAATGAATGAACACTGCTCGACAATCACCAGGCAAGAGTGTTCTCTTCCTGTTGGGGAACACTTCAGCAGTCACGGGCATTCGGCCTCTGATTTTCGGGTAAGCGTTCTCCAAGGCGGCCTTCACAACACACAGCAGCGCAGAGTCGCTGAGCAGAGACTGAAAGCCAAGTTCCGCACACATGAGGACGGCCTCAACCGGGATCTTGGGTTCATGTCACACTATCTGTAACCTCCACAACTTGCCTGGGCTTGCAAAGTCTCACTAACTGTCCTGTCTGGAGACAATAGACATCTCTTTAACCTGTGCTTAACGCTCTCTCCACTCACATTGTCTGTACCTTTGAGACTTGATTATCTGTAAAGACTCACTTCCAACCATTATTTTGTAAATTGAGTTTGTGTCTTTATATGCCCTGTTTGTGAACAGAACTCCCAATCACCTGACGACAAAACAGCAAGCGCTCCGAAAGCTAGTGGCTTTTGCTACCAAATAAACCTGTTGGATTTTAACCTGGTGTCGTGAGACTCCTTACTGTTTTTACATCTTCCCATAATCTGCTGACATATCAGTTCCTCCACTTCACGCTGGCTGTTAGGAGGTCTGTAGCACAACTCCAACAGTATGATTGCACCGCTTCTGTTCCTGAGTTCTACCCATAGGACCTCAATGCATGATCCCTCCAAGGTGTCCTCCCTCTGTACAGCTGTGACATTTTCCCTAATCAGTAAAGCAACACCCCCATCTCTTTTGTCACCCTCTCTACCTCGCCTGAAGGATCTAAATCTTAGAATGCTAAGCTGCCGGTCCTGAACTTCTTTCATCCAAGTGTCTGTAATTGCCCCAACATCATAGTTCCATGCAGTAATCCAAGCTTTAAGTTCATCCGCCTTACCTGTCATATCCCTTGCGTTAAAGCAAACAAATCTCAAACCATCTGTCCTGTCATGTTTTGTCCACTCCCTCTGTGTTTTATTTCTCTTAGCCTTACTGGACCCAGTCACTGAGTTCTCCACAGTCTCTGTACACTGTTCTGTGGCCCTTTTTGATTTTTGTCTTTGGTTCCTCTGCCTTCCACTTTTTCCCTTACTGCCTTTTTTTTCTGTCCCCACTTTACTTCTCTCTGACTTCCTGCATCGGTTCCCATCCCTCTGCCATATTAGTTTAAACCCTGATGTACAGGGAGTACAGCAGAGGTTTACCAGGCTGATTCCTGAGATGACAGGTCTGTCATGTGAGGAGAGATTAAGTTGGTTAGGATTATATTCACTGGAGTTTGGAAGAGTGAGAGGAGATCTCATAGAAACTTATAAAATTCTAACAGGGTTAGACACAGTAGATTCAGAAAAAATGTTCCCAATGGTGGGGGAGTCCAGAACTCGGAGTCATAGTCCGAGGATAAGGGGTAAAACTTTTAGAACTGAGGTGAGGAGATATTTCTTCACCCAGAGGGTGGTGAATGTGTAGAATTCATGACCACAGAAAGTAGTTGAGGCCAAAATGTTGTGTGATTTCAAGAAGAAATTAGATATTGCTCTTGGGGCTAAAGGAATCAAGGGATATGGGAGGAAGGGGGAATCAGGATATTGAATTTGATGATCAGCCATGATCAAAATGAATAGCGGAGCAGGCTCGAAGGGCCGAATGGCCTAATCCAGCTTCTAGTTTCTATGTTTCAATGATAAATGCTTGATCGGCTCAAGAGGGAGCAACAACCAGAAAGCACCAGCTTTCCAAACGCCAGCTTTTCATGCATGGCTAATGCTGAGGCCTCATCTTGCTATTGAGACCCAAGATGCCATTGGACATTAGGATGCAGTGACCTGTTCCTCCACAATATGCACCCAAAGCTGTGAGTTATGTCTGCATTGTCCTTGCAGAGAGTAGCTCAGCAGTTTGACTATTGACAAATACTCATGACCCTGCATTTGTTAGAAGTCTGCCAAGTCTACTTCCTGCATTGCCTTGGCATCTGGGAGAGACGTGGCTCAGTTACTATTGATAAGACAGTCAATGACAACTTCCCTCCATAGATTCTGCTGATCATTCAAGAGATGCGCTGAAGCATCACTTTAAATAGCATTACTGTGCTGGACATTGTCCATCTCACAAAGGACAATCCTTTCTATCTACCCAAAAGCAATGAGTGCACAGTTATACATTCAATTCCATATCGATTTGTGAACTGTGCCTTTACAGAAAGATTCCATTTTGCAAATCCGGCAGAAAGTCCTAGACTTGGGTCTTCAAGGTGGCCACCACCCTCACCATGCTTCACTGCGCTTGCATGCCAGAGCCACAACATCAGATAGCATGTGGACAGAGTCCTCAATCCTTAATTCCAGTCTGGTGACGGCCTCTGACAAATCTGTCTGCTGTTCCCCTGCCTGTCTCTGCATCCCCAACATTACTCACAGGACTGATTCCAGAGGCTCATCATCGGACTTGGACTCTGTCAGGGTCTTCAACAGTGCTCCGTGTCAGAGATCATGACTGCCACTCCCTCCATCTGCTGCAAATACACCCATGTGGGCGATGTGATCACCAGATTGTGATCCCGAGCGTAGTCTAGAACTAGGTCCCACTGAGGTGCATGTATCTACGCTAGTGGAGGGTGCAGGTGAACGCAGTGATGGGCCTTTAGCTGATGGTTGTTCTGCCTCCTCACTTGCGGTGGTCAGGGGACTAAGACTGAGGTGCTTGCTGGGAATAATCCTCCAATTTTTCTTGTTGGAAGCTGGAATAGAGAGAGGAGATTAGTGATTGACTAGGCAGGTCACTGACAGTCATTGTCCATTTGAAGTCAATATGCGCTGAATGCAGCGGCTTGTTGAGGGAGACTGAGATCACTTTTTATGCAGGAATGATCTCTATCCTCCCCAGCAAGCTCTGCAACCTGCTCTTCATGGGAGGAGAATGGCCTCAGCTCTGATGTCCCCCTCCATCTTTGATCTCTCCATTCTGTTGCAGGAGACCTTGTCCTGCATAAACACAGATGGACTGACTGCGAGCACTATGAATGAAAGAGCATTCGATAAGCATGCATGCCTGCTATGTGTGCTGAGCCCACCCCAGTAAGGGATTAAGACATCATTTGTGCAGGACCTTACATAAGATGGAGAGCTTAAAGTGGCTGGCAGACATGCAGTGCTGATGTCCCATCTGCTGGTCATGTGTGACATCCCTGTAAACTCTGTCCTTTAGGTGTTCCTGATGCCCTTATGAGGGTGTGAGCTCGGAGTGAGTCAAAGTTACACTTACTCTGGTGGAGTGCAGGGATCATTCATTCATTTTCGGCACTGCTGGTCAGTCCTCTTTTGTTAGCCACAGTCAACCTCTTCCCAGGCTGACGTGGTCAGGTGGGAGCACCTCCTGCTCCCAACTCAAGGAAAGAGGACAACTTGACTTCCCTGGGTGGCCGAGAAGGGAATTCCCTGAAAGGCCTTGCTGAACCATGGAGTAGAGAGTTTGTTCTTTTGGACACGATAGAGAAGCAGAACGCAACAACATACCTGGCCTGTAGTGAGTGAATATTTATAAGGGAGGTGTTTAAATATGGCGTCAGGACGTTCGGCCCCATGAGGTAAGGGCGGGGTGAGCAAACTCCTGCCTACCCCACCCCACCACAAGATTCAATGGGCTTCTCATTGATGTATTATTAATGAGCACGAAAATACAAAATTGGGCAGATTAATTAGACCTACCACCCAGCAGGAACCATGTTGACTTTCCTGCCCACCACCCCACTTAAGTCTCCAGAATGGAAAATTTTGCCCACTACAACAGATCACAAAGGAAGGGGTGCAGCTCCAAGGAGATTTAATAGTTGCCTTTCAATTGATGCAATGTATCGATGAAGTGAATAGGGAAGGACAATACCCTATTGTTGGGGAATCCATGATAGAGGTTGATTAATTTAAAATTACTAAAACCTTGAGCAGCGAGGAGAAATATTTTCACACAGAAGGCTACTGTGTAATGGAATGCTTTGCTGTAGGAGAGTTTGAACAATAGGCAAATGTGTCCTTAAAGGGAAACTTGGATAAATATTTGAAGCAGAGAAAGGTACAGCAAAAAGTTACAACAGAGGTGATGGTCGCGATTCTCCCCAAAGTGCTGAATTGGTGGGAAAACTGTTCTAAATCCCGAATGTTTTCTCAGTTCAACTTCTCACCCGAATCTCCGCACTCTGTGCAATGCAGAGGTCCCAGTCGTGAATCTCATTAAATGCTCGGGGGGGGGGGGGGGGGGGCCAAAGAGCCTGAAATCGGCGGGATGAGCAAGAACTCACGCATGCACACATCGCTGGGAGATCGCGGAAAAGACCTCCCAGCATCCAGATCACTGCCATCCAAACACCACACACATCGCTGGCCTCATTGCTGGCCCCCACAACCACCCCCCCCACACACATCGCTGGCTTCATCGCTGCCCCCCCCCCCCCCCCCCCCCCCCCCCACGCCCCCCGTCTCCCCCCACACACAGACATAGATGCCCGCTCACTTCATGCCTCCATGGATCCAGATAATGCGGGAACGCAATCCCTCCATCTCTTGAACATACTGTCCTCACTGCTGCCCTGCAGAGAACTAGCGCTTGTGCTGACGTGCACAACCCCAGCTTGTGATCATTCCCTCTTTTGAATGGGAACTTTGAATAATGCACCCCCCCCTCCCCACAGCCCCCCCCCTCCCCCCTCCCCCCCGGACACAGCAGCCTATTGAATGGCACCAATCAGCCCCCTGAGGGATGAATGACATTCAACTGAATGCAGCCTTCAAAGTTTTTCACAAGTATTTGTTGCCAACGGGCCCTTGACTGGCCACACTCACTGCACCTGCACTCCCCTAATAAGCCAGAGCTGTATATAAGCTGCAGGAATGGACACAGCCAGTCACACCATAAAGATGGCTGCTCATAAACCGGTTCCCAGATTTTTGGAGGCAGACCAGGAGCACCTGCTAGATGCCATGGAGGAGAAGCGTCATCGTCTGTTCCCTGGCCAGGGCTCCAAACCAAGGGGTGCATCTGCCACGGCATTGTGGGAGGAGGTGGCAGAAGTGGTGAATGGCAGGAGCCTGACACCGCACCAAAGAGCCTGAAATCGGCGGGATGAGCAAGAACTCACGCATGCACACATCGCTGGGAGATCGCGGAAAAGACCTCCCAGCATCCAGATCACTGCCATCCAAACACCACACACATCGCTGGCCTCATTGCTGGCCCCCACAACCACCCCCCCCACACACATCGCTGGCTTCATCACTGCCCCCCCCCCCCCCCCCGCCCCCCGTCTCCCCCCACACACAGACATAGATGCCCGCTCACTTCATGCCTCCATGGATCCAGATAATGCGGGAACGCAATCCCTCCATCTCTTGAACATACTGTCCTCACTGCTGCCCTGCAGAGAACTAGCGCTTGTGCTGACGTGCACAACCCCAGCTTGTGATCATTCCCTCTTTTGAATGGGAACTTTGAATAATGCACCCCCCCTCCCCACAGCCCCCCCCCCCCTCCCCCCTCCCCCCCGGACACAGCAGCCTATTGAATGGCACCAATCAGCCCCCTGAGGGATGAATGACATTCAACTGAATGCAGCCTTCAAAGTTTTTCACAAGTATTTGTTGCCAACGGGCCCTTGACTGGCCACACTCACTGCACCTGCACTCCCCTAATAAGCCAGAGCTGTATATAAGCTGCAGGAATGGACACAGCCAGTCACACCATAAAGATGGCTGCTCATAAACCGGTTCCCAGATTTTTGGAGGCAGACCAGGAGCACCTGCTAGATGCCATGGAGGAGAAGCGTCATCGTCTGTTCCCTGGCCAGGGCTCCAAACCAAGGGGTGCATCTGCCACGGCATTGTGGGAGGAGGTGGCAGAAGTGGTGAATGGCAGGAGCCTGACACCGCACTCTGGCAGGCAGTGTCGGAAAAAAATGTACGACCTTCTGTGAGCAGCAAAGGTGAGTGAGCATCCCTCTTGGAACCCGGCACGTGCTTGGCACGGATCTCCAACCCTGCTGAGACACCTGAAGGGCAAGAAACAAGTTACCCTTCCCCAGGAAGAGAATCTAACTCCTTCCCCTCACCCCTCAACGAGCACCCTTCAGTGGTGACCGCTTTCCCCAAAACTATCAGCACAATGCCTGAGACATAGGCATGCATTGCACTCCATGCACTGCAATAGGTTAAAGCTTGCTATCCACCTTATGTCCCCACAGGAAAAGAACACCCACAACACACGGGAGATGACACAGACTGGTGGTGGTGTGCCTGACCTGCGGCAGCTGAGTAGCATTGAGGAGCGTGCCATGGAGCTGGCAGGGGGTGATGGGCCACCCCGAATGATCACCGACAGCCAGGTCAGCGTACAGCATGAAAGTGAGCAGAAGCGCACCCTCAATCTTGGTCCTCCTCTAAGTAAGTGCGATGCTGCATGGAATGTTTTGTCTCCCTCCCCTAATGTGTGTTCTTTTTTCCAGTCTGGACCCAGAGGAACCCGGCCCTTCTAGTGTTGCCACCACCCCCGCTGCTCTGGAGCAAACTGCACACAACTCCCTGAATGACACCTCGAGGGAGGCACTGAGGAATCCTCCGAGGGCAGCACCACTAAAGCGTCACCAGCAGATACCACACAACCCACCAACACAGAAACGATCACCACAGTGGATACCTTTAGTGTTGAGGCTTCTGGGTCACGACCTGGTGAGCACATCACAGCTGCTGATGCACATCGGGTGGAGTAGGGCACATCGGTTGGAGTAGGGCACATCCGAGAGCTCGGGCACTCGGAGGTCTGCCAGAGACCAGGATTCAGCTGTCCCAAGCCAGCTGCTAGGCCTCTGGGCTTGTTCCTGCCAAGGCTGGTGGAGATGCATCAGGAAACCCAGAGAGTTGTGGAAGGGTTGTCAGCAACCATGCTGTGACTGCAAGGCTATTTAGGGGAGTCAAGCAGAGTGCTGTTGCAGGAGGTGGTGCCGACACAGTGTGAGACCCAGGCCAACACTGCTAGGGTGCGACCGCAATGGAAAGTCTGGCTCAGGGCTCTGTCCTCATGGGTGACAGGGTCCAGGCCATCCTGGAGACACTATGGGCCACGGGCGAGGGTGTTTTCGGCATCCAGGAGGCACAGCGTTCGATGGCCATGGGTGTCGGGGGCATGTGGGAGACACTGCTGGCCATGGCTGGGTCTCTCGCTGGCACTCTGGAGACACCACAGGCCGTGGTTGTGAGCCTCAACAACTGAGCCCAGGCTCAGAGAGCTACTGCTGAGAGACTCCAGAGCCTGGCTTGCTCATAGAACGCTGTAGCGGAGGGCTCTGGAGCTTGGCCGAGTCTCAGAGGGCCAGGGCTGAGGGATCGCACAAAATGGGGCAGACGCATCTCGGCCTCCAGGACTGGCAGAGCCAGGTGACACCGGAGCTTCTAGAGCTCAGTCCAGCTACGCTGGCGTCCCATGGAGTGTCCCCGGGGCCTCTGGGCACCCCAAGGGAGGAGGAAAGGCTTGAGCCCATGCCAGTGTCTTCCACCCAGGAGATCCCGGACGCCTAGAGACCTTCTGACTCCCCCCTTCCTCACACCGGGGCATCTCAGGGCCAGCGAGATGAACAGGGTGGCACCAAAACAGTGCCATCTGCAAGTCAGCCAGGGCCCTCCAGGTCCCAGCCACCCAGGGGACATCTGCCAAGGGCATCACAGGCAATGGGGCGTGCATCACAGCTGGACACCTCCATCTCTGATGTGCATCCTGGGGTAGCACCTGGAAGAAGCAGTGGATAGCACAAAGTTAGAAAGTTGTAGTTCACCAGAGGGCACGGGTGAAGGTCAGCATTAGTCAGGGTTTGGTAATCATTTATGTTAAGAGCACAATAAACTGTTAATTGCACATCACGCTGTGACTAATGTATCCCTCATTTTCTCCCCCCTGCCCTCCAACAGCTTAGTGTTCCCAACTCCCAAACATAGAGGTGCTGTCTGTTGAGCCTTGCAAACTCAACCCATGTTACAGAGTGCCTGCCGTACCTTCCCCAACATTCACCAGTCCTTTGGTACAAGTGCTACCCCCACCCTGCCCCTCATTGGCCAAAAAACATGTGTCCCCAACTCTTACAGGGTGGCAGCGTGCATTTGGATACAGGTAGGAGTCCGACTTGAATTGCACCAGGTGCAGGATCCCAGTGTGCACAACAGCGAGTCGTCATCATCCTCCAGCCTTCAACCAAGACTCACAACCATTGCCAACCCAGACACATTAATAGGATCGGATATTTCTGGGAACAGGGTGGTGGGATGACAGGAGCAGGGGAAGGGTGATGTGGTGTTTTGAGGGCCCAGGTCAGTTTGGAGGGGGAATAGCGGCTGCACTTGCTCCTGGGGTGTGGTGCATGTGTGTTGGTAGCACCCCCCTCACTGCACAGCACCAGTTAGGTGAGGCAGGCTGCAATCAAGGTGACCCTCGCTCCCTGCCGGACACCTGCCATCGCCACCCGCCGTCTTCTCTCTGGCTCTTCATGTGGTGGGGCGCCCACCTCACCTCCTCACCACTCCTCCTCCTGCTCCAGCTGGTCTCCCCGCTGCTGGGCGATGTTGTGCAGCAAACGATGATGATGCGTGAAGCACACACAGGGTCATACTGGAGGGGCCCCCCAGAGTGGCCCAAGCAGCAGAACTGCATCTTCAGCAGGCCGATGCACCGCTCAACGACGGACTGGGTGGCTGCATGGGCCTCGTCATAGCGGGTCTCCACCTCGGTCTGGGGCCTCCACATAAGTGTCATCAGACATGACCTTAGCGGGTAACCCTTGTCACCCAATAGCCATCCCAGGAGCCTGGGCTGGTCTTCAAAGAGCCCAGGGATGTCCGACTGCCGGATCACAAAGCTGTCATGGACACTCCCTGGGTGGCGTGCATCAACCTGCATGATCTTGAGCCGACGATCGCAGACAATTTGAACGTTCAGGGAGTGGAACCCCTTCCGGTTCACAAATCGCTGCGGCCCTGCATGGGGGGCCCGCAAGGCGATGTGCGTGCCATCCACTGTGCCCTGCACATTCGGGATCCCGGCGATGGAGGCGAAGCCGAGAGCCCAGGCCTCCTGCTGTGCATGGCCAATATCGAACTTAATGAACCGCCCTGCCCGGGCATACAGGGCATCTGTGACCTGCTGCACACATCTGTGCACAGAGGCCTGGGAGATCCTGGAATGACCCAGAAGCATAGAAATTGAGGGCTGCCGTCACCTTCACATCCACAGGAAATGGGTGGCCACCGCTCCCCCACTTTTAACATATTAAAAGAAAGGAAGAAAGACAACTCTACTTACATACTATACATACTATGGGAGTGGGATTTATTCCCGTTTTCACGTGAATTGGGGGCTTAGAATTTTTTTGGGAGAATCTCGGCCTATGTCACAAAGCCATACTAATACATACTAGACTACAAATGCTAAGCCTACATTTGTCTGTTCCATGACAGGAAACTAATTTAGTAAGATTTCCCTTGGTACATACATTACCAAATCTCTGAATAATCTTACACTGGGTGAGTGCTACGGTCAGTAACTCCATTCCTGTAGATCACAGTGGTTGACTCTTCCAGTCTGGCTGCAGCGGTGGGTCCTGGAAGTCCTTTGAGCCAAGTTTCTAGATTAGATCCATTCCTGCCTTTTGAGACGTGGTACAGACATTCTTAAAACAAATCTCAGTCCTTAGCAATTCTCCTCACAAGAACCGCTAGCCCACACAGACTTCACAGTATCCAAGTTGTATTTGATGGTGTTGTCACATCTACCATCCATCAAGGGTCATGTTCATCAATCAAACTTCATCTCCCGATGACCAAATGAGTTGACTACCCCATGCAAGGCCTCTTATCATCTGGCTTGTAGTCCAAGGGTCATTAGGGTCAATATAGTGAGAACAATTCCTCTTTTTAAAACAATGGGGAAAAACATATTGTTTTTAGCAGTAACACATCTACAACGTTCAGGCAAAACAGCAAATCAACAGCTGAGAATATGATGCGTAAAAAAATTCCTTGAGGCAAAGTCCAAATTTACAGTTAACAATATTACAGATTCTATCAATGATCAATAATCAAAGCACAATCACATCCAGGGTTAAATCAATGCCTACAACGTAAGATTCAATACAAAATCATTTAAAATATTCAGTATAGGTTTAAAATCAAGAGTACACCAGAAATAAAAAGCAAAAATACAAAGCACTCTGGCTGGGGTTTTCCAGTCCTGGTGAAGGTGGATATGGTGCAGTCCCTGGAGTGTAGGTACATCCACAGTGCTGTTAGGAAGGGCGTTCCAGGATTTTGACTCAGTGACAATGAAGGAATGGCTATATAGTTTCCGATCAAGATGGTGAGTGGCTTTGAGGGGAACTAGCGATTCTAATGCTATTTGTAATGAGGTGCCTTTATGAAGGACTAAGAATTATAGATAGATTTAGCTCCCTGATTAGGAGGAGGGAACCTAAGGACAACTGGCATTTTCAGCAGAGCTAGCATTAAAGAGGCCTGAATATGCTGGTTCCAGCATGAAGCTGTATGAACCTATTTTTGTTCTCCAGCCAGACTGCACTGAGCACCAGCAAGGCACATCAAGATGAAAATGTTACACTAAATGCCCAGCAGGTGGTACCATTTATTCTCCCACAAAACAATGCATTCCAATTCTGCTAGTCCTTTCAACAAATTCAAGCATTGCTCATTTTTAATTTTTGAACCAATTTAAACAGCTGAAACTAGCGTATATTTTTAAAAATAATGCACATCATGATGCACTTACTGGCACAACAGTGTGCAATTAAATATAAAAATTCCAGCTAAAATGTACAAGCAGATACCCCCACAGGTAGCTAATTGATATTTATCCTGAAGTGTCCCAGTATGTTTTTTTTCCCCAAGGATTGAAACCTTCCGATTTGAGAAAAAAGGATACAAATTATTCACAGACACAGTTTGCTTTCCCTTTTCTTCCCACGTAGCATGTGTCAATGTCTACCAATCACAGACACAGGGAGGGGGAAGTCAGGATGCCTGCAGCACCAATATGCGATTCAGGATATTTCCTTCGACTGTAAAATCAGAAAGCGTACAGGTCATATTAACATGGTTTTTTGCACAGATAGGATTATGCTAATCTCAGTATGACAAACCGTACTAAGGAAAATTTGTATCAACATTCTGACACAAATGGATTCAGTCATTGTCATGTTTGAGGAGGGCAGTTTTATTGTAACCTAGAGTGGTAGCACGCTGCTGTCTGAGTGAGGAGAGATCAGCTTGCATCCCAATTCAGAGACCTGAATATATGATTTAGGCTGGCACCGCAGTGTCGTACTGAGGGAGTGCTGCACTATTGTGGTCTTTCATCTGGCTCTTGGGTGAATGTAAAAGATTTCACGACACTATTCAAAAAGAAGAAATCTCCCATTGTCATTACCAATAATTATCCCTGAACGAATATCACTCAAACAAATATCCTGGTGCTGTTTTATGAGACCTTGCTGCGTTCACATTGGCTGCCACGTTTCCCTACGTAACAGCGACTATGTTTGAAAATTAGTTGATTGTCTGCAATATAGAGATTGTGACGGGCGCTATTTTTATTGCTATGATTGCATTCACAGATATTAAAATTACAGTAATACTGATATTTTTAATTTTAAAAACTTGATATTTCTCCAACTAGGATCCTGGAAACACATAAGGTGGATCTTACTGAATCATCTTGAAATCCCCTGCACGAAGCAGATTCCATAAAAGGATTAAGCAGTCATCACTCCTCTCTGAACTGAATTATTTAGATTTGTTTTTAAAACAGTAATTCTTGTTGAAGTATTGTTGATTGACAACATTCGCACCAAATATCTAGAAAGCCACTGAAGCTCAGTTGTGGATTGCACAAGGCCCTAAAAGTCCTCACACATGCAACTACTGCCATCTATAGGTTTATTTTGTTCTGCAATATGTGATCTAAAAAAATTGAAGTAATCCCAAACGTAAAATAGATTCTTCATTCATTACCTACAACATGTTGCATTCTGTACTCACACCATAAATACTAGAAATGGTTTTCATTATAAAGACAAGAACACAACGCCACAAGCTTGTAACAAGGGCAGTGTAATAATTGTGGGCAACTTTAATCTTCATATAGGTTGCGATGATCAAATTAGCAAGTGTGATCTACAAGGTGAGTTTGTAGAATGTTTTCATGACCATTCCCTGGAGCAATACATTGTGGAAATGACAAGGGAAAAAGTTATTTTAGATCTGGTATTATGCAATGAGGCAAAGTTAATTAGTAATGTCATAGTAAAAGATCCACTGGGAAATAGTGATAATAATATAATTGAATTCCATGTTAAGTTTCAAAGTGACATATTCCAATCAAAACAAGAATCTTAAAATTAAACATAACCAATTACAGAGGCATGAGAGGAGAACTGGCTAAGGTTAATTGGGTAAATAGACTAGAAGGTCAATAAACAATTCAAAATGTTCAACTAAAATGCATTCCATCAAAAGACAAAATTCAGCAAGAAAGACCCAATCATGGCTCACTCAGAAAGTTAAGAATGGTATTAGATTAAAAGAAGAGGCTTATAATGTCGCAAAAGAACCACAGCAAATCAGAGGATTGAGCATGTTTCAGAAATCGAAAAAGGGCTATCTAAAAGTTGATAAAGAGGAAAAAAAAATACGACAGTAAACTAGCTAGGATTATAAAAGCAGATTGTAAGTTTGTTTATAAGTATATAAAATGGAAGTGAGTAGCTAAAGCCAGTCCCTTAGAATCAGGGACAGGAAAATTCATCATGAAGAATGAGGCATTGAACAAATATTTTGTGTCTGTCTTCACGTTAGAAGACACAAATTGCACCCTAAAATGGAGGGTGACCTAGGGGCTAACGAGAGTGAGGGGATATGAAAAAGTACTGGAGAAACTTATGGAACTAACATTGGACAACTCCTCAGGACCCGATGGCCTACATCTTAGGATTCTAAAAGAGGTAGTTGCAGAGAAAGTTGATGCAGTAGCCGTGATTTTACAAAATTATTTAGATTGGAGACCAAATTAAGTGAGCAAATTTAGTTTTATATTAAGTTCATTTGAGAGCACACAGGTCATAGTAGAATTACAACCAACAATTACATATCCAAATTAGTTCATACGTATTATAAGTTTACAAAATTATATATTCACTGCAACCTCAAGGTACCCTAGAGTCTGACATACAAAAGAATGCCAGTGATACACTTCCTCTCAATTTTATTTTTAATTCTTTATACATGCAGGTACCAGTCAGACTGAGCAAGATAAGACCAGGAAACCCAAGCTTTAGATTCTCTACCCATTGAAAACTAAGCTTCACACATAATTTTCATTCATAAGCATCTAAATGCTACTGTTCATGTGTTGTACAGAACCCTTTGCTGAGTCCATCAGGAAGGATTTGGGTATGAGGAGTGATGATTCCAGGCAGTGGAGCACTCAAGTCAAAGCCTCCCTGTACATGGATGACGTTACTGTCTTCTGCTCGGCTCCGCTGTTAGTGCAGAAGCTGATCAACATTTGGGACCAGTTCAAACTGGCCTCGGGTGCCAAGGTATACTGTGGCAAGCACAAGGCCATGTTCTTTGGGAACTGAGATGACCAATTCTTTGTCCTCTTCACCATCAGGTCAGATGGACTGAAATGCTTGGGATATAGTTCAGAGGGACCAGGCTGTGGGTTAGAAATGAGTAGGTATAACGAAACAAAAACTGGGCATGTAGAAGTGACACTCCTTCTCCATTTCAGGTATGAACCTGGTCCTCAGATGTGCAGAACTCTCAGTGTAATTGTACCTGGCGCAGTTCTAGCCCATTCCTCACTCTTGCACTATGGCAATCACCAGAACTGTTTTCCACTTCATCTGGAGTTTGAAAATGTACTGTGATCAATGTACAAACCACTGTCAAACTCATTTGGCAAAATGCCTTATCACCAGAACTTTCAGACAAGTACTAAGACCTAACTTGGCCGGTGATGAGAAAGGCTCTCCCTATCAGATCCTTCCAACACGGCCAGAACCTCACCCATCTGCATGTGGCTATGGTGGGGCAAAGACTTTATCCACTTCCTTGCGGAATGTGCCTTTGCAAAGATGGTCTGGAGAGAGATGAGATTGTTCTTGTCGGGGTTCAGCCCGAGCAGCTCCGTGACACAGGATTCTGTGCTCTATGAGCTGTTCCCAGGGACGCACTCTGAGACAAACATCAGCTGTTGCTGGAGGATCATCAACTCGGTGAATGATGCTCTTTGGTCTGCCCAAAACTCGTAGGTCTTCCAGTACTAGGGGTTGCCCCCGGCCGAGTGTTGCAGACTGGCACATTCCAAATCCCAGGACTATGTGCTGAGGGACATATTAAAGCTTGGGGCAAGTGCCCCAGAGGAAATGGGGGAAGGTTGCTGTCTAAGACCTTTCAGCCATAGCGAACTGAGGGGAGGGGAATTGTATAGAACCCCCTCATGCCAAATTACTCACATTGAATGTATACAGTGAATATTACATGTATGATAATTAGATGAAAGTACCCAGAGTGCAAAATGATCTATGTAAACAACTTAAACACATTTGCACCATTTGAAATGACTATTTTGAAATAGCAGTAAAGTTCCTTTGACTGTATTGAAGCATCTGAGAGTGCAACATGGTGTATGTAGAGAACCTGAATATTGTTGCATTTTGTGTGATGGATATTTTGAAATGTTTGTAATGTTCTTTCAGATATCTTAAGAACAAAGTATATTTTTGCAACAAAAAAGCCAGTTAAATTTCAATGTTGCCTGTTGGCAGAAGGGTCAAAGATTATTTCTAATATTACATTTTTATCAAAAAAAACCCTGAATAAACTTCATCCTGCAGATATACTGTAGCTTGTGTACAGCCCTACAATGTGATATATCTTCTCGGTGGGGATATTGTGCATTTGCCAAGATAACATTACTGTCGGTTGCCCCGAAGAATGCGAAAACTGCTTTTTTTAACAAAAGCAATGTTTATATTTACAAAGAGCACAGAAATCTCTGAATGGCAGAACTGATGCCTAAGTTTGTGCAACGGTGATAAAATGTCCCAGTTAAGAAGTGACTGTTTTTCCCTTAATACCGTATGCATGCAGTCAGCTCCAGACACAACTGTTGTGACATTTAAAAGACTGCGAAAGTGACAAGCACAACACAGCACTTTGTCAACATTTGTTTACATTTCAATATTGTCAGGTCATGTGACAGCGATATTCAACATGTCTTAGAAACAAAAAAATGCAGTATATTTTAAAATGTCACAGCTACATGTTACATTGATAATTATTGGTGTAGAAATATGTGGCTATAGGTGTGTCCCTACTGATATATAAAAAGCAGAACGTAAGCAGCAGCCAACCTGAAGTAACTATACATTTTCTGAGAAGAAATGAGCATTTTTGATACAAAGAGAATATGATCTCAGTTATTACAGAATCACAGAATGGTTACAGCACAGAAGAAGGCCATTCAGCCCATTGTGTATACGCTGGCTCTCTAAAGGAGCAGTTCACGTAAAATCCACTCTCCCCCCGATGCGCGTTATCACACACGAGGCTTGAGATGCTCAGGAAATAAAGGCTTTTATTTACTGTTACAACGAAGCTAATAAGTATAATACACGATCCCAGACTGAGGGGTCCCAGACAGAGCAGTGACCTTTATACCTCTCCCAGGAAGCGGAGCCCGACTGGGATGTACCACAATAACTATAATACAAGGTGTAACAGCCCAACCCTAACCCCAACAGCAAAAAGTAGAACAACCCATCCCTAACCCCAAGAGCAACATATATACATACTTGTAGTACTGGCCAGACCCTGGCTCAGTACTATCTAGTGGGAACCAACAATGGTTCACCACACCCCCCTTCACCCCATAGCCCAGCACATTTCTTCTCATCAGATAATCCAATTCCCTCTTAAATGAACCTGCCTCCAACATTATTCATTCTTATTATTAGTCACTAAATTATTGTATCACCACATCTTTTAACTTCTTTGATTTCTTTCTCTCTCTGAGAACTTCAGGCATAATTCTGTGGGGTACATTTATATATTATGAGGCCGATCCCCAAATGCCTTAAGATGCAATTTATTTCCATTTTTTACTGCTGCAAAAAAAAACACACATGGATGATCATAACTAAACTCTTACTCCAAAAGAATGCTTTGAATTCTGTTAACTCCTGCATAAATTCAACTGCATTTCCATTTCTGAAAGGATATCATTCCCATCTTTTCCATCCAGCTCAAAATTGGTTTGAGTATTAACTAGGCGATGGCCTAGTGGTATTATCACTAGATTATTAATCCAGAATCTCAGCTAATGTTCTCGGGACCTGGGTTCAAATCCCGCCGCGGCAGATGGTGGAATTTGAATTCAATAACAAAATCTGGAATTAAGAATCCACTGATGTCAATTGTCGTAAAAACCCATCTGGTTCACTAATGTCTTTCAGGGAAGGAAATATTTGCTGAACTTACCTGGTCTGGCCTACATGTGACTCCAGATCCAGAGCAATGTGGTTGACTCTCAACTGCCCTTGGGCAACCAGGATGTTAAACTGCAATAAATGCTGGCCAACCAGTGATGCCCATGTCCCACAAATGAATAAAAAAACTGAGACAATACCATAAAAGTGAATTGGTAGCAAATAATGAATGTGATGTAGATACCGAAATGTTAAAAAAAATGGATACTTCGTTCAAGCACATCACTTAAGTTACATTTTTCAATCTTACTAATATGTCTGATTATCTTTAAAATGTCCTCTGCCAATGTTGCTATTACAGAGAGAAAATCTACTGTCTTGATTTTTAAGCATCAGTGCCTTGGGACCTTTTTTTTTGTTTTGTAAGTCATCCCCAGGTTTATCCAGTTCATAAAGCATTACTAAAGCTCTAAGGTTCCATCCCACCATCAGACTCACCATGGACTACTCTCCGGAATCGGTTGCATTCTTGGACACACGCATCTCCATTAAGGACGGTCACCTCAGCACCTCACTGTACCGCAAGCCCACGGATAACATCCTGATGCTCCACTTCTCCAGCTTCCACCCTAAACACGTTAAAGAAGCCATCCCCTACGGACAAACCCTCCGTATACACAGGATCTGCTCAGATGAGGAGGATCGCAACAGACACCTCCAGACGTTGAAAGATGCCCTCATAAGAACAGGATATGACGCTCGACTCATCGATCGACAGTTCCGATGCGCCACAGCGAAAAACCGCACCGACCTCCTCAGAAGACAAACATGGAACACGGTGGACAGAGTACCCTTCGTCGTCCAGTACCTCCCCAGAGCGGAGAAGCTACGACATCTCCTCCAGAGCCTTCAACATGTTATTGATGAAGACGAACATCTCGCCAAGGCCATCCCCACACCCCCACTTCTTGCCTTCAAACAACCGCACAACCTCAAATAGACCATTGTCCGCAGCAAACTACCCAGCCTTCAGGAGAACGGTGACCACGACATTACACAACCCTGCCACAGCAACCTCTGCAAGACATGCCAAATCATCGACATGGATGCCATCATCTCACGTGAGAACACCATCCACCAGGTGCACGGTACACACTCTTGCAACTCGGCCAACGTTGTCTACCTGATACGCTGCAGGAAAGGATGTCCCGAGGCATGGTACATTGGGGAAACCATGCAGACGCTACGACAATGGATGAATGAACACTGTTCGACAATCACCAGGCAAGACTGTTCTCTTCCTGTTGGGGAACACTTCAGCGGTCATGGGCATTCGGCCTCTGATCTTCGGGTAAGCGTTCTCCAAGGCAGCTTTCATGACACACGACAGTGCAGAGTCGCTGAGCAGAGACTGATAGCCAAGTTCCGCACACATGAGGACAGCCTCAACCGGGATTTTGGGTTCATGTCACACTATCTGTAACCCCCACGACTTGCCTGGACTTGCCTCACTAACTGTCTTGTCTGGAAACAATAGACATCTCTTTAACCTGTGCTTAATGCTCTCTCCACTCACATTGTCTGTACCTTTAAGACTTGATTAGCTGTAAAGACTCGCATTCCAATCATTATTCTGTAAATTGAGTTTGTGTCTTTATATGCCCTGTTTGTGAACAGATCTCCCACTCACCTGATGAAGGAGCAGTGCTCCGAAAGCTGGTGATGTTTGCTACCAAATAAACCTGTTGGACTTTAACCTGGTGTTGTGAGACTTCTTACTGTGTTTACCCTTCTGAGCACAGTGATTGTCTGACTTCAAAGTCACTCTCCAGATCAGTGATGCCTGCACCTTGATGTGGATTGTGATTTTTGCAAGAATCTCATACCCAAGTGTTGCAGGGTTCTGTGGTATTCTTTGTGTATTTTCAACATCTTAGAGGCATAGCTGCTCCCTCATCCCACTAACATTCCTAACAGGTAAAGGTGTGATGCTGAAAGGAACAGGTGTCTGCCAAAGGATCAAGTCCTTATGCCTGCTGTATCTCAGCAGTGTCACCATGATATCACCCTCTTCACAGAGAGCGTGCGTGTTGCCCTTAGCCAGTGAGGTGTCAGACATTCACGCATGCAATGTAAAGGAGTGTCCTCACTGCATCTCATCGTTATCCTCCTGGAATCTTATGCCTATGAGGGCCTCACGAGTATGCCAGCCTCTTCTGGCCAGTGCAATGGCCTCATTGCCTGCATCCCCGCCTTCTAGGACCTCAGCGTCCTCATTCCCTCTGACCTCCTCCTGAATGGAGGAAGCATGCTGTTCTTCCTCATCATCCAGGTCCTCCCCGCCTTGCATCGCCAGATTGTGTAGGACACAGCACGCCTCAATGATGCTTAACATCCTGTGGTGAACCATCGTTGGTTCCCACTGGATAGTACTGAGCCAGGGTCTGGCCAGTACTACAAGGATGTACATATGTTACTGTTGGGTTGTGCTACTTGTTGCTGTTGGGGTTAGGGTGGGGTTGTTACACCTTTGTACTGTAGTGTTGTGGTACATCCCAGTTGGGCTCCGCCTCCTGGGAGAGGTATAAAAGTCCCTGCTCTGGCTGGGACCCCTTCAGTCTGGGATAGTGTATATAATTATTGGCTGCTTCATTACAGTAAATAAAAGCCTTTTATTTCCCGAGCATCTGGCCTCGTGTTTGAGAAGTGCATCACATCCTTTGGAAAGTGTTCTGGAATGCTTCGCCAGATCGATCAAGGCACCTGAACCTCATTTTCAGGATGTCAATGGTGTCTCCACCAAAGTCTGGATTGCAGCATGAGCATTATACTTTATCTCAATAGGAGTCTGAGGCCGTCACATCCTTTGCAAGTAGCCCTTGTCTCCTTGGAGCCAACCTGCACGAGTCATGAACGCTTCCAGGGTACCTTGCGCAAACATGCATGATATATTTGTTATGGTCGCAGACTAGCTGAACATTGAGGGAGTGCGTGTCTTTGTGGTTAACATACTGGACTGCTTGTTTCCAGGGAGATTTAAAAGCCATGTGAGTGCAGTCAATGGCACCCTGCACTTGGGGGAATCCTGAAACTGCAGCAAATCCCAGCACTCTTGCTTCCTGGCCTGCCTGATCTCTGTTTAAGTTGACAAAGTTGTGTGCCATGGCAAAAATTACATCCATGAGCCATTTGTGGGTGGAGGTTTGTGAGATCCCAAACAGATCCACAATGGAACCCTGGGAGGAGCCACTGCCATAGAAATTAAGCACAGTGGTCATTTTCGCTGCCATTAGTAGTGGATGCTCTCCGAGTCCCCATGGAACCAAATCCTGTAGAAGGTGGCATATGTGAGTGAACATTTCCCCTGACATGCACAGTCGTTCTCGCTCATCTGCAGGTAGCACATATGCTTTCTATAGTCCCTGGATCTATTGATGCACCTACAGTTCTCTAGCGTTCTCAAGGGTTCATCCTCTGTGTGCAGAGGAGGCTCTGCTGCCTCTTGATATTGAGAGCTCTTTCTGCTCTTGCCTTTGCTGAGCCAAGCGTCACCATTGCATTCTTCTCCATCTCCTCTCCTGCCTTTGAGCACTGAGGCAGTCAGCGAGATCACCAGGCTCCACATTCCTGATGTCTCTTCATTGCAGTATCAAAGAAAGAGAGGCAAAGGTGAGCAATTGTCTTCTAAGAACCAGTCTTGGTCGCATCATCACCTGAGGCTGCCTCTCAAGGCCACTTTATGAATGCTGAAAACACATGGATGCTGAGTGTTTATTGTGAATGATGGTTGCCAAAAACTGCCACCATCATTGCCCTACACCACATGACCAATTGGCGACAGCTTCGGCCACTCAACTGCATCCCAAACTTTCACCTTAGGTGCAGGCACTGTCTAAACCTTCTACCCGGTTTGCTTGGAACATGAGTGTGACTTTTCAATGTCTCCTTAAACATAGGGCAAAGGGTTAGGAGCTCACACCTCGGTCAGTGTTCAATGGTCACCTTTCCAAGAGGTTCTCAAGCTGGACCAATGGATATACAACACTTTAGCACTCATTCAATTTTGAATTCTGTGTGTAAGGGGTTTAAAGTAAAGGAGCAATCACTGGCTCTCTCAAGAATTAGTGCTGCCAAAGTAGCATAATTGCTTGACTAGCCTGATTCCAAGCATGTCAATTAAGCTAAGGGGTCTGAGCTCAACATCTTTAACATGTTTTCCTATTTGTCTGGCCATTTTCTTCACCACTCCTCCCTACTGCACCTGAACACTTCTCTGCCCCCCAACCCCCACCCACCCTGCTAAACCCTGTCATGTGTTTGTGTGCAGCCTTCAGTCTGTGCTGCCATAACCCGTCTTGCACTGTAGCTGTAGCTGCCTGTATAGCGCGCAAGAAACAACATTTTCACTGTATGCTAATACATGTGACAATAATAAATCAAATCAAATCAAATCAGCTCTTGCTCCGAGGTTCTTTTCTCTCTGGCACTGTTGCCCTTTCCCCGGCAACACAAGCCAGTCATGAAGAAGCCGCTGTGGAGACTTGCCTGTGAGCCCCGCTGCACCCTTCCCCACCCCCCAAAATTACGGAACTGCTTCCTTGCATTGTAATCCTCATGAGTGCTGTGTTAAGTTGTCTGCACTCACCTCCGAGTTCCCCCCAAGGTCTCCAGGTGTATGCCTTTCAAAGGCGGTTTTACAAAGAATCATAACAGTACCGAAGGAGGCCATTCGGCCCATCGAGTCTGCACCGACCACAATCACACCCAGGCCCTACCCCCACATATTTACCCGCTAATCCCTCTAACCTACGCATTTTAGGATTCTAAGGGGCAATTTTTAACCTGGCCAATCAACCTAACCCGCACATCTTTGGACTGTGGGAGGAAACCGGAGCACCCGGAGGAAACCCACGCAGACACGAGGAGAACGTGCAAACTCCACACAGACAGTGACCCGAGCCGGGAATCGAACCCAGGACCCTGGAGCTGTGAAGCAGCAGTGCTAATCACTGTGCTACCGTGCCGCCCCAAAGAACAAAGAACAAAGAACAATACAGCACAGGAACAGGCCCTTCGGCCCTCCAAGCCCGTGCCGCTCCCTGGTCCAAACTAGACCATTCTTTTGTATCCCTCCATTCCCACTCCGTTCATATGGCTGTCTAGATAAGTCTTAAACATTGCCAGTGTGCCCGCCTCCACCACCTTGCCTGGCAGCGCATTCCAGGCCCCCACCACCCTCTGTGTAAAATATGTCCTTCTGATATCTATGTTAAACCTCCCCCCCTTCACCTTGAACCTATGACCCCTCGTGAACGTCACCACCGACCTGGGGAAAAGCTTCCCACCATTCACCCTATCTATGCCTTTCATAATTTTGTACACCTCTATTAAGTCTCCCCTCTTCCTCCGTCTTTCCAGGGAGAACAACCTCAGTTTACCCAATCTCTCCTCATAACTAAGCCCCTCCATACCAGGCAACATCCTGGTAAACCTCCTCTGTACTCTCTCCAAAGCAAAGGTTTTGTACCATATTGTCTCGTTCTAACATCATATTGATGTGGGATTTGAATTTGGCATGGAGGATGATTCTGGCATTTGGCCACAATAATGAGATGCAAATATATTAAAATGAAGTTCCCAACATTTGATGGTGGTAAATGTGACTTGCCATTGATGGGGAAGATAGGGTAGTGGCATTCCACAAAGTTGAGTTCTGGGCCCAATTCTGTTCACTATGTGATATTGGAATAGATCTAGAGGAACTAGCATTAAAATTTGCAGAAGGTACCAAGATAGCAGAAACAGTTAATTCTTCAGAAGATGAGAGGAATCTGAAAAGAAATACGGTTAAGTTGCAGCAATGACTAAAATGTCCAGATATAATTCAATATTAATGGGAGATGAAACATTGATGTGCTACCCAGAACAGAAGCTTGGTGCTAAGGAAGAGTAATTGTATCAGGGGTATAGGGGCACCGGCCATTAAATGGCAGCAACTCAGATTGGGATGCTTAATTTTAAGAAAGCTAGTAATAATCGAAATTTATCACAAGAGGTAAAGAATGTAAAAGCCCAAGAATTAATGATAACATTGCATAAACACTTAATAAGCCCTTAGTACCAGCATTGTGTAGAGAATTTGGTTTTGTACAATAGGAAAGATACTGAAGCTTTAGAGAGGCTGACACACAGATACAATAGGATGCCTGGTATGCAGTTAAACAAATACGCAGACTTGAAAGATTGCTTTTATCTTGTTAAAACAACATGGATTATGGGGGCATTGTGATAAAAGTGTTTAAAATTATGAAAGGATGGAATAGAGCTGATAGAAGTTGACTACTGCCAGCAATTGAAGGGTCTAGAACAAGGGGTCATAGGGACAAGATTAAATGCAAAAAATGTATCATGGAGTGTAGGAGATACATCATTACGGAGGGGGCTGTGAGGCTGCGGAATTAATTTCTGTAGTTAGTCATTGAGGCAGAAGCTAGGTCAACATTCAAAATTAGACTGGATGCTCCGGTTTCCTCCCACAGTCCAAAAGATGTGCTGGTTAGGAGTATTGGCCATGCTAAATTCTCCCTCAATGGACCCGAACAGGCGCCGGAGTGTGGCAACTAGGGGATTTTCACACTAACTTCATCGTATTGTTAATGAAAGCCTACTTGTGGCACTAATAAATAAACTTAAACTTAGGTAAGTAGATGAAGCAAAATGGATTAAAGTGTTGGGGAACATGGTGGATAAAACTATCTGTCTGAAAGATAAATCGTGACACAAATTGGATGGCCAAATGGAATGTTTCTGTGTTGTAATTATATAATCATATGCAAATTAGGCAAGCCACACAGAAGTCATTTTTCCTGCCCCGCATTATGTCAACAAGTTCCATCTCACAAAGGACCAATACCATAAACTTTAGATTTGATTCTACAATCAGGATCCTGCCATACTCCCCAGAATGTCATGCAGGTTAATCCCATAATTTAAGGGCAGGACAGTGGCACAGTGGTTAGCACTGCTGCCTCACAGTACCAGAGATCCGGGATCAATTCCGGCTTCAGGTGACTGTCTGTGTGGAGTTTGCGCTTTCCCCCTGTGTCTGTGTGGGTTTCCTCCAGTTGCTCCGGTTTCCTCCCACAGTCCAGAGATATGCAGGTTAGGTTGATTGACCATGCTAAATTGACCCTAGTGTTAGGGGAGTTTAGCACAGTAAATATGTGTGGTTACGGGAATAGGGCCTGGGTGGGATTGTGGTCGGTGCAGACTCGATGGGCCGAATGGCCTCCTTCTGCATTGTAGTGATTCTGATTCTATTCTAATCCAATTAGATCTATCCGTCCATGGCACAGAACTTGCAGCATGCACATTTTCCACCCCTCCTACACCATGCTATCCTCCTTCATGACAAAAGATAATTCAGCAATACCCACAAATTCTACCCAAATCTCAGATTAGCTGGATTTCCACTCACACCCAAGGAGCATTCCACTACACATTCTGCCCACACTCCTATCCCAGTCCTTCTGGAAAAGATCTGTGAATCTGTAAATCTCAATAATCCCTCAAACCACCACCCCCATACCTGCTTTTATCCAAAAGAAGAATCTCACAGTCCCTCAACTTACCGATACAACTGAAAATCGCATAAGAAATTCATCAAGTTGATTTAGGATAGCACAACACAACGCTTCCCAAAGCTGTGGAACATTTGCAAAAATAAGCAATGATATATGAATTGCACATGGAACTTGATAAGATACCATGTCTACCACCCCAACTTTTTGTCCATCCTTCCCATAGCCAAAGTCCTGTGACTAGCAATTAGCTACAATGACACCACCTACCCACTACCCACAACAGAAATGTGTGTAGTGTTCTTGATGGTGGCATATGGTACCCAAGAAACGAATAACTGTATGATTCTCCAGCACAGCCATCTTTCATGCAAAGTTCACACAGGAGGCAGAAATATTAGCAATCCACGTGTCGACACCTGCCCAAGGCCACAGAGATATTATTGTTGGATTTTTAGTTTAAAATAAGGAAGTCAAAGATTATCATGCTATCTCCATTTGAGGATATAGCTGAGCCAAGCATGCTACTTGCAATAGTGCAATCTGAGTCTCACTGCTCCTCACAGGCTCAAAGGTTCTGGTTTATGATTCTCAAACCTCTCAGCGGGACTGTTGCTAGAGTAGCAAATTTTTTCTCAATGGGTCATTTTGCTTCCTTGCGCTAATTTAGACAGCATTTAAAATATGAATGCAGCTAATGAAAAACGCAACAGCTCAATAGCAGGCAAACATCACTGGACAGAACATTGTGATGTCTACAACAAAGCATGAAAATAAAGTGCTGAAATAAATGAGATAGCTGAACTGAACTCAAGTTTTTAGGCAGTAAGACAGTATATCTTCATCCTCTGTCATCAAAAGAGCAAATACACTGAGTTACTCTGTATGGTTCCAAGCAATATTTCCCAAAATTAATTATAACTTAAAACTTTGAAAAGAGATATTACCTAACCACAACCATTGCAATCTCTTCTAACTCTCAAATATGTTGATGTGGGACACAATGTTTTTGTGCAGGTCCCCTTCAGTTTTTTTAGTGTTCACCTTATTTATTGCTGACTATATAGTACACACAGGCTTAAAACCGGTTTCTATTACCTGTACCTGCATCTGCAAGATTTAAACGTAGATCTTTTGTTTGATAACCTAGTCAATTAATTTGTAATTTGAGATTTGGTTTCTGTCAAACAAAAGGGAGTTTAAAATGCTAGTATAAATTTAATGGAGATAGATTGCTGTTGTCAAGTAGCATTTTGGAGAGCTAGCTGATAAATTAATTGTCGGTATCACAGGTATTCAAAGGACTTGGGTCAGATTCGGTCAGGGTGACATGATAGTACAGTGGTTAGCACTGCTGCCTCACAGCGTCAAGGACCTGGGTTCGATTCCAACCTTGGGTGGCTGTCTGTGTGGAGTTTGCACGTTACCCCATGTCTCCGTGGGTTTGCTCCAGGTGCTCCAGTTTCCTCAGTCCAAAGATGTGCAGGTTAGGTTAGGTTGATTGGTCGTGCTAAATTGTCCCTTCGTATCCAAGGATGTGTGGGTTAGGGGGATTGGTGGAATAAATGCATGGGGTTACAGGGTTATGGGGTTGGAGCCTGGGTGGGATGCTCTGCTGGAGAATTGGTGCAGACTCAATGGGCCGAGTGGCCTCCTTCTGCACTGCAGGGTTTCTATGATTCAATGAACTCGTCCCATTCAATTCCAAACAAGTTATGCAAATGATGAAGATTGGCTGACCATTCAGTGTGGTTAGAGAAATGGGAATTTGTTCAGTACCCTTTCAAAGGATTTGAAATTATGGCCGCGATTCTCCCATCTCGACCCGCAACTTTTCTGGCGGGTCAAGGTGGGAGATGTGGGTTGCCGACCTTGTTCCGGGATTTGCACATGCGCCAGGAATGCATGCGCATCTCCCAGAGCCGCAGGATAGTCGGAGACCAGACCACGCTGGAAACCAGCAGGAAGACAGGTAAGTAATTTGAAATTTTTAAAAATATGTTTTAAATGTATTTTAAGCATAATTATCGGGAACTTACTGGTCCCAATTGAATCGCCCACCCCGCCAGGAGTACTTCATTCTGGCGGGGTTTAGACTAGCTCCCCACATTCGGGGAATGAGCAGGAGACCCCGCTGGAATGATGAGGGAGAGCAATTGGGGCCCCCCCAAGGGATCAGGTGGTGGGCATTGGGCAGTGCCAAGGGGGCAAGGCCTATTGGGGGTGGGGCCTAGGGGTAATCATGGGGGGTGGGCATGTCCTTCTTCCACTCTGCATGGCGATTGGTCTGGGATGGAGGGAGGGCAATGATTGGGGTGGGCTGGCGGGATGTGATCCGCCGAGGGAGGGGCCTGCCTCCTGGGGTGGGCCTGCCTCCCGGGGGGGTCTGACCCTAGGGGGGGTCAGCGGGGGGGGGGGGGGGGGTCTGCCGGGATGAGGGATTGGGGGGGATCGCCACTGCTGGGGGTGGTGGGCTGGACATTGGGGCGCTCCGGGACGGGGTGGGTGAGGGTTGGCCCGGGAATTGTTGTGGGGTCTACGATCAGGCCGTGGCCGGGGGGGAGGCGGGGGGAGGTTGCTGGAGGGGCAGCACTGTGGGGGTCCCAGGCTGTCCAACGATCAAGCTGGCCAGCAAATGGGGAGACTGACAGATCGGGACCACTGCGCATGCGCAGAGTTCCGGAGCCGGCAGACTCTGGCGCGAATCGGCCCCACCCCCCTGGGTTTTTTATGAGATTCACGATTGGGACCTCTGCAGTGCACAGAGTGCGGAGAATCGAGTGAGAAGCTGAACTGACAAGACAGTCGTGATACAGAACATATTCCTGCCAATTCAGCACTTTTGGGAGAATCAAAGAAGAACAAGAACAAGAAGAACAAAGAACAATACAGCACAGGAACAGGCCCTTCGGCCCTCCAAGCCCGCGCCGCTCCCCGGTCCAGGATTGAATCCTGAATCCAGGATCCCCGCCCAATTTTCCAGCCTATCTACATCCTAATATCCTATCCACCGAGCTGTCCCTCACAGCTACGATGCTTTGTTCATCACAACCTATTAACTCACCCCCACCCCCCCATTCTAGACCATGTGATCTCCAGGGAGAGGCGAAAACCCAGAGTGAAAACCCCAGGGCCAATATGGGGAAAAAAAAATCTTGGAAATTCCTCTCCGACCCCCTGAGGCGATCGAAATGAGTCCAGGAGATCACATTGGCCCTGATCAGAAAATGCTTCCCAACCCTATTCATTTCCACTTCTGCTTTACGAACACCATCTGAATTCCCTGCCCCCGAGACAGGTTCCCAACTATCCGCAGTCTCGCTCTGTACTGGCACCAGCAAGATGATCATAGAATGAAGCCTTGAAACGAGAAACAAAGAACAATTAGCCCGCGCCGCTCCCTGGTCCAAACTAGACCACTCTTTTGTATCCCTCCATTCCCACTCCGTTCATATAGCTGTCTAGATAAGTCTTAAACGTTCCCAGTGTGTCCGCCTCCACCACCTTGCCCGGCAACACATTCCAGGCCCCCACGACCCTCTGTGTAAAATATGTCCTTCTGATATCTGTGTTAAACCTCCCCCCCTTCACCTTGAACCTATGACCCCTCGTGAACGTCACCACCGACCCGGGGAAAAGCTTCCCACCGTTCACCCTATCTATGCCTTTCATAATTTTATACACCTCTATTAAGTCTCCCCTCATCCTCCGTCTTTCCAAGGAGAACAACCCTTGAGAATCGCCCCCTATATTTCTGTGGTTGAATTTACCTCCAAATTCAGAGTCTTAGACACTAGAGATTGCACTAAGTTGATGTCACATAATAAGTGAACATAAATTTTCAAAGTTTAATACACACTGAAATTAAGTTCTCAATAAAAGCATTTTTACAGAGGAAAATAGTACAATGTATTAATTCATCTGATACATTTTTGAAGTGTATCCTATTCATTTACTGGCATGCTTACATAAATAGCCTGTTAATTTATAGCCTGAGCTTCCACCTGTTGAACAGGAGGACAACCATGGTACGTTCCAATAAGTCAGAGTACAGCAATAATGGTTCTCCTATGATCTCTGGGTCCTGTTATCATTTGCCTTGATGTGGAGATGCCGGCGTTGGACTGGGGTAAACACAGTAAGAAGTTTAACAACACCAGGTTAAAGTCCAACAGGTTTATTTGGTAGCAAAAGCCACACAAGCTTTCGGAGCTCTAAGCCCGTAAGCCTCTAAGCTCACCTGAAGAAGGGGCTTAGAGCGCCGAAAGCTTGTGTGGCTTTTGCTACCAAATAAACCTGTTGGACTTTAACCTGGTGTTGTTAAACTTCTTACATCATTTGCCTTGACATTGGGCTGGTAAAGTCACAACCCAGTTTATAAAGGATGCAAAGGCCATCATCAACTCCGATCTTGAATATTTGCAATTTCACACGACGGGTCATAAAACAAAAATCAAATTGAATAATTTTGTGATATAGTCAATATTAAGCCATTAATGTTTTGAGCAAGAAAGGTGTGCTTTCAATTTGAATTTAAATGCTTAACTTTTTTTTTTAAACTACAAAATGATGTAACTTGAAAGTGCGCTGCATGCTTCTCAGTACTTAATCCAAACACATCTGAGTCACAGAGGAAATGCTAAACAGTCACCCAATCTTTAGTTAAGAATTCTAAACTTAATGTCACCTGTTCATTTGTCATCAGTTTTCATTATAATTTTGTAAAGAAATCAAATTTTACTTCTCATGACTGAATGTACTTAGTTTTAAAGTCTTCCAAATGAGAAATCCTTACCACAAATCACCAAACATGTGATGGTGAAATACAGACTGATATAGTGTTTCCACAATGGAAATGACCATATGGACAGATTGATGTTCCTGATATAAAATGTAAAACAATTACTTTCACAAGTCTTTTACTTCTTAACAAAAGCTAAAATCACGCACTCCACCAAAATCTAGACAAGACAACCACCAAGATTAATACGCAAGTGGACCGAGATGCACTGCATTCCAATGGACAAGGGACAAGTTTGCACCTGCACTTCCCAATCTCAGTCTAACCATCAGACAAAGGCAAAAGGCAGCACGGTGGCACAGTGGTTAGCTCTACTGCCTCACAGCACCAGGGACCCGAAATTTGGTTCCCGGCTTGGGTCACTGTCTGTGTGGAGTCTGCACATTCTCCCCATGTCTGTGTGGGTTTCCTCCGGGTGCTCCGGTTTCCACCCACAGTCCGAAAGACATGCTGATTAGGCGCATTGGCCATGCTAAAGTCTCCCTCAACTAGGGGATTTTCACGGTAACTGCATTGCAGTGTTAATGTAAGCCTACTTGTAACACAAATAAATTTTAAAAAACAAAGAGTCAGAAGAGTAAATAGAGAAGAAGCTTTTCCATCAGGAAACTGCATAAGATCACTGGAAAAAGCAGAACAAAGATATGGTTTATGGAGCCTTCTAAAAATATATACAGAATTGGAGTCGAAAGTGGCCAAAACAGTCTCAAGAGAAGTGACTTTCCATTACACAGACCCAATAGATTATTGTGAATATTTAACAATATTTAACACAAGTTTCAGGGAGCATTGCTAAGATTATGCTGCCAAATAAGTTTTCTTAAATTCTTTCTTTTGACAAAGCTGTACAAAACCAGAAAAGGGATAACAAGGTTCAGCATAAATATTTCTGACTAATCCACAATGAACCTGCTTCGTCAGAACCATCCTTCAAATCATTATTAACTCTGTCAAGAAGAATCATTCTTTCCACACCTAAACAGCTGAAAGGTTTGGCCTCATCATAAAACTGCTGATCTGTGAAAGAGAATGCAATTGTGTCATAATTTTAATACATGTCACAACATATTACACAGTTTTATTTCATTAAATCAACTTTTTCTGACAATTAAGAGGTTTTAACATTAAACGAGTTAAACCTCATCGATGATAAGATGAATTACATACAGACCCACCAGGTTTCATGTGATTCCAAAGAACAAATTCAGATACTTAAAAGTAACAAGAAAAGATGGTCAAAACACTGCCAGTAAGTAGTTAGTGCTGGTGGCCTCCTTAGAACATCAACATTGTTTTCTTTTGATTGTTTGTTGAAATGGAAAGCATCAGAAGTTGCACGGAGATGGTAGTGACAACCAGAAGGTCAGCGATTAGGTTTCTCTTTCAAAAACTGCATAGCTGTGGCTTCAGCAACTTGATCTGACATTTCCAAATACCTGCATGCCTGAATGAAATGCTCCAGTTCATAATTCATAAGTGCCAAGGATATAGCATCACGCCATTGAAAATCACCTGATAATCCTAGACCTGTAATAAGGCTTGCCCATGGCATGTTTTTCAAATTCTTAGAAACTTGAAATAAGGTTCCCAGATAAGTCAACACAGCATAACTGAAAGTTTTGTCAGAGCTTTGAGGCGAAAGTTAAGAGTATGTTTTAAATAGGCAATCAAATCTTCTCCTTAATTGCGTGGATGAAAAGCAAGCCAACTTGTGAATGCAACTCAAAGACAAAAATTATCAACTAATTTTCTCATGGAATAACAATTATTTATGAGTATCCTGTCATACGCTCTCATAACAAGGTGCCAAATACATAAAAGAATATTGACATCATGCAAAATCACTTTTAGATTAGATTTCTTTTTCATTTTTACTTGGTGAGCTCATTAGTAACTTTCTCATTTCTGTGTTAGAAATTATGATTTCTTTCAGATAAGACATTAAATAGAGGCCCTGGTTCGATTTACTTGCAGTTCTCAATTTGATTTTTTTAAAGAGTTTCTGTGAGCATGTTGAAGCTGGTGTACATGCACAGTGCCCACA
This sequence comes from Mustelus asterias, assembly GCF_964213995.1. Taxonomy (NCBI): domain Eukaryota; kingdom Metazoa; phylum Chordata; class Chondrichthyes; order Carcharhiniformes; family Triakidae; genus Mustelus; species Mustelus asterias. Next base: position 97,611,609 of record NC_135808.1, read on the forward strand.
GGGTGGCAGTAGGAGCGCTGACTTACAGAATGGTTTATCTGATACCAAGAAACACATATTAAAAACTTCAATTACTGCAGTGCATACATCAATACCATTGATCAAATTGTATTTTTCTGGAAACATTTTTAAGAATATATTCTCAGGGTTTGGGCATCATTGGCAAAGCTGTCATTCATTGCTCATCCCTAGTTACAACTGAATAGCTGCCTTGGCCCCTTCAGCAGATAGTTCGGAGTCAATCATATTTGGTGTGGGCCAGACCAAATACAGACAGCGAATTTTTTTTCTCTGAAGAATATACCAAATCAGTTGGGTTTTCATGAAAATATGACACCTTCATGGTCACCTTTTCTGATATCATTTTTTAAAAATTTCTAGTTACTAAGTTTTCATTTTTGGATTTATTTTAAAAACTGAATTCAAATTCTCAAATTGTTATGATGCGATTTGAACTCAAGGTCCAGGCACTAACTCCCAAGCAGAAATGTCTTTTTTAATATGTGACCGGATTTCTTTCTATTTCACATCAATATTTTTTCTTGACAATCAAATTTTAAAGTAAAGTTTATTTATTAGTCACAATTAACACTGCAATGAAGTTGCTGTGAAATTCCCCTAGTTGCCACAGTCCTGCACCTGTTCAGGTCAATGCACCTAACCAGCATGTCTTTCAGACTGTGGGAGGAAACCGGAGCACCCGGAGGAAACCCATGCAGATACGGGGAGAACACGCAGACTCCACACAGACAGTGACCCAAGCCGGGAATCGAACCCAGGTCCCTGGTGCTGTGAAGCAGCAGTGCTATCCACTGTGCTACCGTTTCATTTACAAAAATGGAGAATCACAAAAGTTTGCTTCTTCCAGGGGAACTCAGTAGAAAGTTATTCAACAAATGCTGATTTCCATTTCGTACTGCATTAGAATGCACTCTCGCTCCTTTTGCAATTTAGCCCAGCTTGATGAAGTCGATGTCTTCAGCATATTGTCTGAAGTGCTGGCGGCACATGTTGAGGCCACATTTCTGAGTTAGTTAAGTTTATTTATTAGTGTCACAAGTAGACGTACAGTAACACTGCAATGAAGTTACTGTGAAAATCCCCTAGTCACCACACCCCGGCGCCTGTTCAGGTACACTGAGGGAGAATTTAGCATGGCCAATGCACCTAACCGGCATGTCTTTCAGACTGTGGGAGGAAACCGGAGCACTCAGAGGAAACCCATGCAGACACGGGGAGAACGTGCAGACTCCGCAGAGACAGTGACTCAAGCCAGGAATCAAACCTGAGTCCCTGTGAGGAAGCAGTGCTAACCACTGTGCCGCCCTATCAAACTATGTGTGTTCGCACACACTCAGCATGAGGGGGAGCCCTGACCGAATTTCCTGGGGTGAGACCAGTAAAGCCGCTGATGACCCTCGGTGGTTCTTAGTGTTGGTGCCAAAGAAAACAAAATATAATTGAATTAACTTGTATTTTTAATGATCACAAGAAGACAAAATCAGTCAAATAAATAAAAATAAATTGTGCTTCTATGGACACAGTATTCACTCAACTGAAAACTTTCAACTCACAAATACAGATAACATTTTGGTTTCTGGTGAAAACAAAGCACTAAATGGATGCTGAAAACCCAAAATAAAAATGCAAAGTGCTGGAAAAAAAACTCAGCAGGTCTTGCAGCGTTAGTGGAGAGAGAAACAGAGTTAAAGGCTGTGGATTTCCGGCCTCATTTGCAGTGAGCTGGAGCGGACAACATCTGCAGAAGGTCAAAAATCAATTTTACATCATGGTAAAATCAGTTTGCGACTGTCCATTCCACCCGCCAATGGGGGAGCCACATTTCCCACTGCAGTATGTCAGGAACATCATTTCAATACATTTGGATTTCATTGAAAAGACTTCTTGCCAGAATCATTCCCGCATGCTGGATCATCCGAGCATTTTGGCATGAAATTAGAACAACACGTTGCATAATTGTACATAAATGACATTCAACTGGCGATATGCATATTGCTTGTGATTTTGAGGTTAGTTCACCTACCTTGCAACATGCAGCGCTCACAGGAATTAGTGCCAGCCTTGACAGGCAGCACCTGAACACTTCCAGGAGAATACCACAGGCAAGCCTCTCGCTATCAGACCAGCAGTAAGGTGGAGGTAGCTTTTCAAGGGCTGCGAGGTTAGGGCTGTACTGTGGAGGAGGGCAACTGGTCTCAGGCAGGACAAGGAGCTGTAGGGGTAGGGGCGCTTTGAGGAGCGCAAGTGGGGAAGATTGCACTCAGACACACAATTGGGGGGGGGAGGGTGAGGGAGGTTAGTGTACTCAGCACCAGAGTGGGGAGAGAGAATCTTACAGACTTACATAAGACACTTGGGACCAGAATGGGAGGAGCACTGAGTGAAGAAGTGCTTCAATTTATGTTGAACCTGTGAAGATTGTCCTTGTCCCAGTCCAGGGAGGGGGAGGGCACATCAGGTCAGTCTCAGCCGTGTCCAGTGTGTTGTTCACGGGGCGTGACGCTAATCGATCTGCTTATTCACAGCATGGAAATTTGTCAGAGTAGTAACAAACACCAGAGCAACTGGGTGACTGAACAAATCTCAGAAGCTTGTTAGAAAGTTGGTGCTGGGCGGTTCGCAGAACAGAAACCTCAGCCCTCAAATAATCTCTTTCTGTGACTCAACGTTTATCTTCATGTTTATCCCAATGTGTGCAGGGTTAGAGTACTGCAAATGAGGATCGCACTGCCTGGGCTGAAAGTAACACATCCAAACACCTGGCCAAAGCAATGTCATAGCAGTCGGTCATGTTGAGGGGGGAAATATGCACCACCCACTGGCAATCATTTCAGGGCAAGTACAAAGCCAGAAACAGAGCCCTTGATCCCATACTCACTGAAGGATCATTGAGAGAAAGAGGGTGTTTGGAGACTAAATCTGTCACTTGTCTGTTTCTCATTGATAGTGCAGAGAGGAGACTACCAGGAAGATGGAGGCTGGATTTATCGCTGCTGCATTATCGCTCGCAGACAGCAGTGAAGAAGAAGATTGTGATGGAGGCACCTGGATCACCAAAGGAAGAAGCAATAATATCAAGTCCAAGAACCAGCAGGGCTTCTCCAGTCGCAAGGAATGAGACTCACAGAGGCAATGTGTGTAGGTGGCTCGCAAAACCCAGGGTCTGTAGAATTCACATCTCTTATCTGCAAATGAGCAAGAACCGGTGTCATCAACAGCTCCGCATGTCCATGGAGCTAGTGACTCACGTTTGTCACATTCTCCAGGAATTAGTGCCATGAGGACTGGGAGAGCATCCATTGCCATTGGCTGTGAAAGTAATCATCGCACTCAACCTCTACACCAGTGGCTCCTTCCAGGGCTCCACTGTGGTTCTCTGTGGGATCTCTCAAGCATCCAAGCACAAATGACGTCACCAACACCCTTTTTGTCGTCAACAGAGATCAAGCAAGCTAGGTTGCCAGAGCACTGGGCTTTGCTGAGATTGTCATTGACTACACTCATGTGGCTATAAAAGCTCCATGGCAACAGGCGCTGCAATACATAAACCAAAAAGATTACCACTCATTCAGTATACAGCCTGTCTCTGACCACAAGAAACTGATCATGCAGGTTTGCGCCGGATACCCAGGAAATGCCCATGACTCATACATCTTGAGTAGATCACAGTTCTCAGACATCTTCAAGGGACCACACAGGACCCAGGGTACCCGCAAAGGCTGTGGCTGATGATGCCCATGTGGCGGCCTCAGACTCCTGCAAAGAGATGGTACAACGAGGCTCATGCAGCTCGCCGAGCATCTGTGAAGCACACCAAAGACATCCTAAAGATGTGATCTCAATGCCTGGATGGTCCTTCAACAGTCCTGTCCTCAGGTTCCTCCTCTGAGGTGTCATTTAGGACTGGAGCTACGATTCTGAAGCTGTCAGATGCTTGGCTGAGGTTCCTATGTAAGATGAATTAGTGCATGGCAGCTGACTGGAATACAGGACAGTGTACACACAGTAGCGTTGACTGAGGGTTGAGCTAATGCAGGATCCTCACATGGGTGTTTGCTACAATATCACCATTGCCACAGGTACAGTCCATGACCCCCCCCCCCCCCCCCCCCCCCCCCGGCCAGATCTGTCACGTGATTTTCAAAGGGAGTGAGAACCCTGAGTTCTGGCACTCACCCCCGGTCTGGGATCTCTCCCTTTTATTATGTGTAAGCTCGGCCTGCATTAGAACTGATGGAGAGTGTTTAAGCCAGATATATGATAGTAAGAGCAGATAATAAGAATGTCTGCCATGTGTGGGGGTAATGGGAGCCATGGGCAGGATTAGGACACAAACTCCAGAAGAGATGAGGACAGATGGAGATGTGAGGGGGTGTGTGTGAGACTGAGTGGTGACGTCCCATGAACTGGCAGTGAGTGAGATACCAGTAAATGCGTGATGAGTGTGTGTGTGTGTGAATTGAGAGTGATGAGATGGGTGATTTACCCTGGCAGTACAGATGAGATCATTCATCCTCTTCCTGCACTGGGTGGCTGGCCTCTCCGAGCAGTATTAGCACCGACCACCACTACCACTGTATCCCAACTGGAGTGCTGAGGTTGGTGGACCTGCGGACATGGTGGGGTACAGGACATCACAGCGGCCTCTACAGCGTCCAGCAGGTTGTCAAGAGAGGCCTCACTGACCATGGGGGCTGCTGTCTTCTTGGTTTCTGGAGCCACATCTTCAGTGAAGCAGTCCTGGGCTGCAAGCATTGAGAAGACTACGCTGCTACTGTTTAAATATGACGGCAACAGTGAGGAAGTGGTGAGGTCACAGCAGGGTGGACAAATTCGAGGTTGCCCACCCATGGTCTGGTATGTTGCCCATGCATGCACAATTAATGAGGTGGAAAGCAGATGATACTGGACAAAAATCTGCCATTGCAGCTGGTGGAAAAAATGCCATTTTTCACACCCGCTTCGGTACTTATTACAATGAGGCGCAAATCCCACCGATGTTTTGAGTCGAATACGACTCCTCTTTGGAACCTTTGTTTTCTGGTCATCTTCGCCATACCCACTCTTTTGAAAATTCCTGCCGAGAAGCCAATTTTATTATACCAGGAATGCTCCATTGTACTTTTTGTAGTTGTTTTTATAGCTCAATTAGATTTAACTGCTGCAGTGCACTTTTACAATACTGTTATATACTTAAACACATCAGCATTCCTTCACTATCTCAGAATATTTTACATTTAGCAATTCCTGCACAAATAGTCCAGAAGAATTGCTGCAGTGCAATTTATAAATAGATCGGAGAATAACACAAGATGATCTCTGCAGAAATGCCGTAAACTTAATGCTGCTGTAAAAAACAAAAAGCATTGTTTTGATCTGTTGCTGCCATATTTTATATTATAATATTAAACCAGGGCATTTTAGTATAATAAACCAGGGTGTTTTAGTACATTAAACCAGGGAGTTTAACTATATTAAACCAGGGAGTTTTACTATATTAAACCAGGGAGTTTTGCTATATTAAACCAGGGAGATTTGCTATATTAAACCAGGGAGTTTTAGTATATTAACAGTAAGAGTTTTAACAACACCAGATTAAAGTCCAACAGGTTTATTTGGTAGCAAATACCAGTGGCTTTCGGAGCGCTGCTCCTTCGTCAGATGGAGTGGAGATGGAGTGAGATTTCCACTCCATCTGACGAAGGAGCAGCACTCCGAAAGCTAATGGTATTTGCTACCAAATAAACCTGTTGGACTTTAACCTGGTGTTGTTAAACTTCTTACTGTGTTTACCCCAGTCCAACGCCGGCATCTCCACATCATTAGTATATTAAACCAGGCAGTTAAACGATATTAAACCAGGGAGTTTTAGTATAATAAACCAGGGAGATTTTGTATATTAAACCAGGAAGTTATAGTACATTAAACCAGGGAGTTTTAGTATATTAAACCAGGGAGTTTTACTATATTAAACCAGGGAGTTTTACTATATTAAATCAGGGAGTTTTGCTATATTAAACCAGGGCCTTTTACTATATTAAACCAGGAAGTTTTACTATATTAAACCAGGGAGTTTTACTATATTAAACCAAGGAGTTTTCGTATATTAAACCAGGGAGTTTTAGTATATTAAACTGATTTGATTTGATTTGATTAATCATTGTCATATGTATTAACATACAGTGAAAAGTATTGTTTCTTGCGCGCTATACAGACAAAACATACTGTTCATTGAGAAGGAAATGAGAGAGTGCAGAATGTAGTGTTACAGCCATAGCTAGGGTGTAGAGAAAGATCAACTTAATGCAAGGTAAGTGCATTCAAAAGTCTGACAGCAGCAGGGAAGAAGCTGTTCTTGAGTCGGTTGGTACATGACCTCAGACTTTTGTATCTTTTTCCCGAAGGAAGAAGGTGGAAGAGAGAATGTCCGGGGTGCGTGGGGTCCTTAATTATGCTGGCTGCTTTGCCAAGGCAGCAGGAAGTGTAGACAGAGTCAATGGATGGGAGGCTGGTTTGTGTGATGGATTGGGCTACATTCACGACCTTTTGTAGTTCCTTGTGGTCTTCAGCACAGCAGGAGCCATACCAAGCTGTGATACAACCAGAAAGAATGCTTTCTATGGTGCATCTGTAAATGATGGTGAGAGTCGTAGCTGACATGCCAAATTTCCTTAGTCTTCTGAGAAAGTGGAGGCATTGGTGGGCTTTCTTAACTATAGGGTCGGCATAGGGGGACCAGGACAGGTTATTGGTGATCTGGATACCTAAAAACTTGAAGCTCTCAACCCTTTCTGCTTCGTCCCCGTTGATGTAGACAGGGGCATGTTCTCTGTTACGCTTCCTGAAGTCGATGACAATCTCCTTCATTTTGTTGCCATTGAGGGAGAGATTATTGTTGCCGCACCAGTTCACCAGATTCTCTATCTCATTCCTGTACTCTGTCTCGTCATTGTTTGAGATCCGACCCACTACGGTGATGTCGTCAGCTAACTTGAAAATCAAATTGGAGGGGAATTTGGCCACACAGTCATAGGTGTATAAGGAGAATAGTAGGGGGCTGAGAACACAGCCTTGTGGGGCACCGGTGTTGAGGATGATTGTGGAGGGGGTGTTGTTGCCTATCTTTACTGATTGTGGTCTGTGAGTTAGGAAGTTCAGGATCCAGTCGCAGCGGGAGAAGCCGAGGTCCAGGCCATGGAGTTTGGAGATGAGTTTCGTGGGAATAATAGGGTTGAAGGCTGAGCTGTAGTCAATAAAAAGAAGTCTGACATAGGTGTCCTTGTTATCTAGGTGTTCCAGGGTTGAGTGCAGGGCCAGGGAAATGGCATCTGCTGTGGACCTGTTGCAGCGATAGGCAAACTGTAGTGGATCCAGGTAGTCTGGGAGGCTGGAATAGATTCGTGCCATGACTAACCTTTCAAAGCACTTCATAATGATGGATGTCAGAGCCACGGCCGATAGTCATTAAGGCACGCTGCTTTGGTTTTTCCTAGGTACCGGGATGATGGTCATCTTCTTGAAGCAGATAGGGACATCAGGTTGTTGTAAAGAGAGGTTGAAGATGTCTGTGAATATCCCCACCAGCTGATCCGTGCAGAATCTGAGTGCTCGTCCGGGTACCCCATCTGGGCCAGTCGCATTCCATGGATTGACCTTCAAGAAGGCTGCTCTGGCATCTGCAATGGTGACCCAGGTACAGGTTCATCCAGGGCTTCCAGGGTGAAGGGCATGCTCTCGCTGACCTCTTTCTCAAAACGAGTGTAGAATGCATTGAGCTCATCGCAGAGAGGTGCTTTGGAGCCAGCGATTTTACATGCCTTCATCTTGTAGCCTGTTATGTTTTGCAGACCTTTCCATAGTCGGCGGGGGTCGGTGTGGCTAGCCTGGGACTCTAGCTTGGTCCGGTACAGTCTTTTGGCATTTTTGATGGATCTCCTTAGATCTTATCTGGCTTTCTTGTACGGGTCAGGGTCGCCTGACTTGAACACCTCAGACCTGGACTTCAGCAAGCAGTGATGAACCCTGTTCATCCATGGTTTCCGGTTGGGAAACACACGGATTTGCTTCTTT